>NC_139344.1:347047033-347674533 GCF_055883805.1 Amblyomma maculatum
ATTATCGAGGAGTCAATAATATTTTTCACTTTTTTTGCAAATATTTCTATGGTACCATTATTATAAGTTTTCTTCCTTTTTTAACAGATTACAAAGATAAGAAAATTCAACGATACATATGGAACGAATGGCACGCATTTGTGCCAAAGAGAGTGTTTTGCTACAGTAAGTGTTATATTATGCTATTTAGTACTTGATAGCTGCCGTCAAATTAATCGCACCACACTTGAGAAGTTGACTTTTTTGTGCCAATTTCGCCAATGTTTGTCTGAAGTCACTCTTTTCGTGGCGAAGGAGGAGGTGGTAACGCACGCACCACGCAGCCTAGTCAATGCAGCCAATGAGAGCGGGAAGTAACACATCACGTATCATGGGCTGTGTTGTACAAGCTTGCGTCATTCCTGACCATCTCCTGACTGAGCAGTCACGCGTTCGCCCTGAATTAGGACTTCTTTCATGCCGTCTCGATCAGCTTTTCATGGACGGTAGGCGTGTACGCGTGACTCTTCCTACATATCTAGGCTGCTCGAGCCGCTCTCCGTATCATGAAGTAGCTTGTACTTACCTTCACTAAAGCAAAACAAAGCATAACACAGTACGAAGATTCAGTACAGAGGTATAGCAAGGGAAACAATGCAACTTCGCATCAGATTAACTAAGCAAATCGGCTGAGATTTTGATAGCATGCCGTGTCAAATGTACAGGGCCTTGAATATTTGGGGGCTGGGATTTAAAAAATTCCTATGCAAAATCTACGAACCCATTCGAGCTGAAATAACGTTCACAAAGTAGCAAATTATAGTCTACGTTATCTGATAAGTGATTCAACATCGGTACTTGCCTAGATTTCTCTAAATCGAGAAAAAACTGCTCTCGGTGGCGAGCACAATTTTCGCAGAAGAGAGTCGAAAAGCTAGTTTAGGGTGCCTCGATGTCAGCGCATCGAGGCACCCTAAGCTAGTTTAACATGATGCGTCATCTGTCGAGCAGTGAGACAAGCTCCATCCCGGCCGAGCTAGTTTAACATGATGCGTCATCTGTCGAGCAGTGAGACAAGCTCCATCCCGGCCGTTGGCGCGCTTGCCTCGCTGCCCGACAGATGACGCACCAAGTTAAAATAGCTTTTCGACTCTCTTCTGCGAAAATTGTGCACGCCGCCGAGAGCAGTTTTTTCTCGATTTCGGAAAATCTAGGCAAGTACCGATGTTGAATCACTTATCAGATAACGTAGACGATATTTTGCTACTTTGTGAGCGTTATTTCAGCTCAAATGGTGTAGTAGATTTTGCATAGGAATGTTTTAAATCCCAGCCCCCAAATATTCAAAACCCTGTATACTTGGAGCTCATACAGGAAAAAATTTGGTTTTCTCCCTTAATCCACCTTCTTGGAGGTTCGTCTTTCCATTGATGTTATAAGTTACATAGAAGCCTAGATACAATCATGGCAGAAAAATACAGTTGCAGAAAGGGCGGAAAGGGAACAATAACCACCGTGCGCAAAACTTGATGTCACAAATATTAAATAGGGTTTGATTTTCATTTTACCAAAATTGGCTTGGTTTTACATCCAGAAAATTAAGTGCTACTTGAATGCTACTCAAATATCGTTAAATGTGCGTGTCCCTCAAGCGCGCTTTGAAACATTTGCACCGGCTATTGCAAAACAGTATCGAAGACGCGGCAGCCAAGGCAGGATAGGGGTATTTAAAAAATGCACTGGCCTTTGTTTTTTTTTAATGTGTGCTCCAGTCTAGTGGGCATGACCGATATTGTATTGTTTCCTCGTTATTAGTAATAACTCGTTACTAGTATGGAGACTTCGCATGTGATAATCAGTGTAAATTATTCAATTTTACTGGCACTGCTAGAGGTATAAGGGAGACGCCTTTACCTCGAGGTAAAGCTAGTTAAAGTCATGATGAAAATGATGATGGCGCGGGCACTAAGTTCATATTTATTCGTAACCAAAGCAATAAAACACCATTCTTAGGTGGATCCTGTCGATGTTCATGCTCTGGCATGAACATATAAATTAGCACCATACATTTGTTGCCGTGCTCTCGGTGGACTGCAAGAGAGAAACTTTGATACAGTGGTCTGGAATACCAAGAAAAAGTGTTTCGAAATGCTTTATATATAATTCATTTATCTGAATTACTGAGAGTCGTACATTAGTGGTCCTTTAAAATAGTACGATATGGTGCCGGGCTGGTTCAGTCAAAATAGCAGTGATATCTGTTCTAGCCCTCATAGCTCCACCAAGAGAACTTTTGAGTTCAGCTATTTTATGAGAAGGGCAATAGTAATAGAAACATAACGTGTTGTGTGCGTGGATATTCTGATAAGCTATTTTGAAGTATAAATGTAATATTTTGCGGGAAATTAAAATTTTATTAACCTCATAGAGGTCCGCTTTCTAATTTCAGGCGATTATGATTTACATTTACTGTATACTGTAGAACACCGAGGAATGCCTGGTGTTTAGCTTTTTCTGCAATCCATCTGTTCTGCCCATTGTTCCACGCATTTCTACTTGTTCAAACTGTCTTAAAAAAAAGGCAATAATTTTTTTTTTTCGCATTTTTTTATTTCGGACGACACACGCAAAGATTACATGACTCGCATCAAAGCTACGGTAAATGCTATGAGGTAGCATTTACGAGCTAAATTCTGCATACTAGAGACTGCATTGCAAATGGTGGATAAAAAGCCAATTGTAAAATAACACACGTTAGAAACTGTCGGTGTGGAGGGAACATCTTTTTTTACTTGTTTAGAAAGTTTGTTTTACATTCTGGCATAACAATAAACCTGTGCCAAGGAATTTGAAGTTTTAGCTTAAATAAATATTTTTCACATGGTTCCACTTTGTTACTAGTGATAAAGCTGCACTAACCGAAGTATAAATGCAGTGTAAAATGAATACACTTTACCCTTAGTAGTTTTATGCATCATTTAGGACTTGAATGTCGCTGATACTGAAGTCTGAAATTTTGAGTTATAAGTAACATTAAAAGTCTCAATATTGTTAGCGAATAGTCCAAAAAATATCCTTACCGCATACCGTGCAAAGAAATGCAGGGTCAATTTTGGGTTGAACGGCGCCCTGCTGTTCGATTCACATTACATTAATTGAATAAATAAGCTCTGTAAGAATGTAATATTGCGTGTGTTTTTCTTTTTTCAGTGCCATGGGTCGATTCGTTGCTGTCCTCCTCTCAAGTGCGGCCACCATAGCTATTATTGCGAGGACTACGACGGTTTATGCAAAGGCGTGACCCCACCATGGTGGAAAAAAAAATTCTTGCTAAATAGATGACAAGAAATGAATCTGGCCGAAGAGCAGGCCGCTAATCGCATAATAAACTGCTTACTTCGCAGCACTGAGAACGTCTCCGAAAGCTTACGGAAGTATAACTGGTCGAATCGTAAAGGTAAAGATTTTTGTTTAATGCTATAACGAAAAGTGAGTGCTTATAGTTGAAAGGTGGAAGCACTTCGCCTTTTTCTACGATTATCGACGTGGCGAATCTCCTTCTGAACTCCATGCTTAGAGTTATCGCAATGCTTCCCGTCCTGACCTTCCCCTACTTTTGTAGCAGGATTAAAGACCTGGTCATCAATGGTACATCACCATGGCTCGCCCTGGCTGCCGATAGGGAAACTCCGCCTCCTCAGAGCTGCCGCTGAACACCCTGCGTAGCTTTTGCCGCCTTTAACTTATCTTGTTTCGGCGTGTATCCCATGTTGGAGTCGCGATTAACAGCTCGCACAGGCACAGTAGCGCTACATCCACCCGCCCTTAAATGGAAGGAAAACCGCGCCCGTATTTTGAAATGTTGCAAAGAGGTTTCATGTGCGCCACGGTGTCCTTTTTGGATATGGGAACCCTTCCTAAGCGTCAAACAACCAGAGTAATATGTCGACGTAAGAAGCACGAACTAGGATGCTGCTAGTGAGGTGCACCATAGGAGGAATCTGTCGAGGTCAGGAGGTCTCAGCTAGTAGATAATCAACGTAGAACATGTGCATGGTACCCAAATGTCTCTGCATGATTGTTGTACACCCGTGGTATGCCCCGAAATCGAATACGTAGATTGACTAGGCTAGCTAAGCCAGTAGAGCATCAGACAATATTGGATTGTGGGTTCCGTCCCTACACTGTGTGTGAGATGATCTCGGCCTTCGCTAATGGGCAGGGGGGGGGGGGGGGGGGGGGGGGGATGGGCTGAAGAGGTTCATGATCTAGAATTCGTGCCAAAAGTGAGCAGAAATACAGTAACTGCAACGTCTTTTATTCAAGTGGCTACAGAGAACAATGAAGCGAAAAGATCCTGCGGTTTGTTACAATAACCGAAAATGGCGCTTCTGGGCGGACAGTGGCCGGGCTACGTTCCTTAGACAATGAGCACACACGAAAGAAATGCTTGTGATTTCGCAAGTCAAACGCTAATGCAGAAGGCGCTCGGGAGGACGAAACATGATGAACCAGTCACTGCGGATCGGACGTAAGAATAGTATTACGATGGTCTTGCCGAAGCGATTTCTTGGTCTTGCTTACTTCCACCTACACAGGAAGGAGCCAGTCGACCACGGCAATATAACAAAACCTACTCTCTATATATCTAGACCGCCTTCGCTATGTAGTCAAAGCTCTTCGGCCGCGGTCACTTTAAGACTGTTAATACTATGGCTAGCTCGGACGCGCAAAAAAAAAAAAAAAAAAAAAAAACTTGTTTAGGGTCAATATGTTTTGGTTTTGTTTTGGGGGTTAACTTCTCAAAGAGACTCGTGATATGAGAGCCGCCGTGATGGAGGTGTCCTAAAAATTTCGAACTGAGGCCCGTAATGTGCAGTGGCATCGCACAGCACACGGGCATCTTGCCTTTTGCCTCCATCGAAAAGCAGCAGCCGAGGCCAGGATGATTCGATCCTGCATCCTTGGATAGAGTAGTCGAGCACCACTGCATCACCCCGGCGGTTTCCTTTAAGATAAATATGGTTACAATTTTGACAGCAATAATATAATAAAAATGGTTTGTTATCGTACACTTTTTGCGTGTATTTGCTTGATGTGGTTTCGCACTTGCTGTTGTAATTTCATGTAAATATGTTTCAAAGTCGGTTCATTCGTGATTACAAGTTGTTTTATATGTCCTCAACACAGACACTTAAGACATGTCCGCGTTAGAAATTGTTGCTTTTCTCGGAGTTAATGTTTATCATTAATAAATGTCTGGGACTTCTGATAAATATAGTTTGGTCCCGGTAGATGTTAATATATGTAGTTGTACATCTCTTCATTAAAGTTCGAAGTACAACTTTGTAAACAGGCAGTACAACTTACAACCACATTTAAAAACGAAATCCTGAAATAAACTGGGTAACAACTCCCAGTGAAACTTCTACATGTCAGTACGTCATTAGGGAAATTGCTCTGCTTGGAGCTATTCATCTCCAAATGAATAGCCTTCTTCGTTCTCAGACATAACATTATGTGTGCATACGTCAGAGTGGCCTACGTTCCTTCACTCTCAAAATCTTAATAGTTAGCTCGTTGTAAAGACAAGACTGCATAAATGTCGAAAAACTAAGTGTCTTAACGCAAGCCGAGATAACTTTAAATAATAATAATAATAATAATTGGTTCACAGGAATGGAAAGGCGCAGTATCTGTCACACTTGTGTCTGTGGACACCTGAACCGCACCGTAAGGGAAGGGAGGAAGGTGGGAGTTAAAGTGGAAAGAGAGAAAGAGGAGCCGTAGTGGAGGGCTACGGAGTAATTTCGACCACCTGGGGATCTTTAACGTGCGCTGACATCGCACAGCACACGGACGCCTCTTCGTTTCGCCTCCATCGAAACGCAGCCGCCGAGGTCGGGTTCGAACCCGGGTACTCCGGCACAGTAGTCGGGCGTCTTACCACTACACCACCCCGGCGGTGCCGAGATAACTTTAAATGTTTTGAAATGCTGTAGTTTTTGAGTTTTCGTTAGAAATTTCCATCGTTTGATTTTGGTATTCTCTGGTAAGAGCATTCGTCTTAACTAAATGCTGGTATTATATTTTGATCAAGTATCACTGGGGCTACTCGCCCAACATCCTTTAATGAGAGGCAACCCAGCATGAGAAAACTAGTAGTTACTAAATGGTTTCTTAGGGCAGAAACAGACAAACGTTGTCGAAGAGACTGTATATCAATTCTGATCTGTTCAGACAATAAGCCTCCACATAAAGGGAAACGAAACTGTCACATCGCATAAAAAGTAGTGTGAACAAACTAATTTCTAATTGAATTTGCAAGCCAGAGAAAACCATGCACAGCACCGTGTCTGAGTGCTCATGTGTATGGGACACGTACTAGTGGTATGTGTGATCGCAATTTATTTCGTATTGCGCATGAAATTAATTAACTCAAGTTTTGAAGCCGGTTTCTCACCTAGCTGGCACAGCAAGGTGGCGAGATAGTTATCAAATCATCACTGCTACGGCAAGCATGAGACAGCGATCTCTAACGTTTGCTGCACGCCCCGTGCATATGGTAAATGTAGAATTAGCAAAAACAGCAGCAGCCGTTGTAGATGAAACATCTACAACAAAACAGAAACCAGGGGGTAGTGTACTTCTGGAATCCGGCCTCGCATTGTGCATTCCACATTAATGCTTATTCTGCAGGTAAAAGGATCTCTTGAAACGAAAGAATTCATGCGCGGCATTCAGAGATGACAGCCGCTGGGGGGATGGATAGCTCGAAAAATAGTACAGATAGGATAGCTGGAAGCCTTGAAAGCAAAATAAATGAGCCATAGGTGATCAAGACATGCCAGCGGGGTATCACTATAACAACAATTGGATCCATCAAGCCGATACTAGTAAAGATGATCTCAGCGAAGTTAGGCCTAGCACAACCTGACCATAATACGGTCGGCAGGTAAAAACTGAGGTTCAGAAATGCAAACAAATTTCGACACTTATTATTTCTTTTCGGGTCAATAAAGGTGAGAAAAAACATTTTCTCAGAAGCGGTCAATTTTATGCGCATATTATATGACTGGTGCAATAAATCAATAACGAAGTGAGAAGAGTGAGCCTAGCGGATTTCAGAGTTGTGCAAATCAAGCGGGTGGAGTATATGATTTGTTTGGATGCGTTGGTTTCTTGCCACATTTATTCCTCTTGGCCTTTCACCCTTTGCCGGTATTATACACAGTTGGCAACCCGGCCAGAAACCTACAGAGAACGCAATAGATGCATATATACGATATGCATACATATATATGTATGAATAAAAGTAGAAATTACGCGCATCATTCGAATTGAAAAAACACGAGCACGCTGCTCGACTTCGCTCTGTGCGAGAGAGACATTTACTGCAGAATTAGCATTTAAACACCGAAGTAACTTTGCCTCCATTTTGTCGTACAGGTGCGCCACGTGCCTTGGGATGGTAAACCCTGAAACAGGACACTGACCTCCCGTGCTGAACTAAAAGTAAAAAAAAAAAAGCGTCACTGTTCAGTATCAGAAATGAGAAAGGCAAGGCCGGAAGAGAAAGCAAATGATCACAAAAAATGAACAGCGTTCACATATGGCGGCCCGTCCTGTTGTCGCTTAACTCTGTGAGCGCTGTATGCATTCCAACTAGACAAATACCAAATAACCGCCGGCTAGAAGCAGATGGGTGAACAGGCGCCCTCTTTCCTCTGGAAACTACAACCATGTGTGCATCACAGGCGTTTAAAAGGGAAGAACACAAAAACTAAAAAAAAAGGACCTAGGATAAATCAGCAAAGCTTATTATATACTCCATATTTGTCTGTCTGAAATGCTGATAGTACTGCAGAAACCCAGAAAACGTTTGCACAACACTCTGCTGTGTGGAATGTTTTCGTGAGCTACTTTTTTTTTTTTTTTTTTTGCCAGCCGCGTTCCCAAAGCCAACCCGGTAAACGGTTTACCCACTGGAAAGTAAAACATGCTATTGCAGTATACGACGCTGCAAACATACACAGAGTTCCATCAATGCCGCAGGTGCGCCTGTTCCCGTTTCCATCCATTATTTTTTAAGAGAATTAAAAATTAAAGTATTTGCTGCAGGAGAACCATTTCATGTCATGCGTCAAATGTTGGCTGCTAGCGAAAAGAGAACAGAAATAGGCAAATAAATCCAAATACTTTAAATGTTCGTTGCGGCTCCGCTACAGTGTTATGCGGGTACCGTACGTGGACTCCGCGTAGAAACACGTGCAGTGAGGTTTTCATTTCCGTTAGCCGCGTAATCTGAGCTAACCTTGTAGGAATCCTCAATGAGACAACAAAAAAAAAAAAAATAAAATAAAACGCACGTCATATGTTCGCAGGGGAGGCTCCTGAAAAAAAATTGAGAAGTTCCCACCTATTAGTTACGCGTAATCGCAAACAATGCCTTCAGTGCGTGAATTCGCCCTTCTGATCATCTGCAGACTCCCGCCTCTCGCCTTTGCCTCTAGCACACCACCAGAACCAAAGAAAGGATTCATTTTTGTGCGACCAACGCCTAAGGAGGTGTGAGAAAAAGATCATCATTGTATATTGTTTTCTTTTCATTCGATGTTATGAGGGTACTTCATCAGTTATTTCTATTGAAAGAAGATAAAATTCAGTCATTCCAGTCCCAAAGGCAAAGTGAGACGGGGCTGGCTGGAATATATTGCATGGAATGCGGCGAAAAGCAGCGCCACCTTGACTCCCAATTTTCAGTAGTTCAAATTATGAACCTAAAAGACGGCAACAGCAGCCAGCATTTTCATCGACAGTTGCAGGGGCTGGAAGGAATTTAAGTATTTTATTTTGCTTAAGTCTCGTAGTTTTCAGGATACTTCCCTCCATTCGAATGCCCATAAACTTAGGCTACATCGCATTATGGCTTTGAAATTTATCTTCAGACTTTCTCAAGGCGCAATAAAATTGAGGGTGACGATGATGCCAAGCTGCCTCACCTTCTTGCGAAGTGTTTAGGTCATTAGTGCATCAGGTAGACTGTTTCCTCTACAGAAATTATGAATTATGCTTCACCAGTGCATAAAAGGGATCTCTCTCGAATGCGTCTTGGAAATATGAAGCGTTGCTTAAAAAATAACATATTGGGCGAAATATTATTGTGATAATTTTAATATTCCATCGTGGGTGCCTAGTCTTCTGTGCCTTTCGTTGTAAAATGTTCTCTTTGTTGTATGCAAATAGTGTTTTCTGGCAATACACATTACCGTTTCCGTTGTGCTTGCTTAGTCTTGCTTGCGGAATATCACTTCTTTTCTTTTTCGTTCAGACTGTTCCGATTCAGTCTACCCTAGCGGTATGTCGCCTACTTGCTGACGCTTAGGCCCACTGTTATTCTTCGCGTACCTAGCAAATGGTATCCCCCTTCATTAGTTGCTTGAATATGTGTTTAGGTAGCCATAAATAACGGAGAGATAAAGTAAGGGCCAAATTTAAGAAGGCTCCTTCTCCTTAAGTTTTAAAGGCGGCGCATGTTCATTCGCTCAACTATTAAACACTCTCTAACTTAGGAGTGCTTAGTAAACAATCTTTAAAAATTCATCAACAGAGGGCCCGTTGCTCCAATCGCAACCCCAGTGAGGTAAGTACCCATCCTAAATATCGACTCTGAGTTAAAAAAAAATGTTTCAAGGCGTCTATCACATGAACATTTTTAGGATACTGCTGTGGAAGTAGACAGCGAGGAAATCTGTCACTCTCTTTCATGAGCTGTCACAATATTTTGTGGATGAGGTTTTGTGGAGGCGCTGTACGCATGCACAAAATGAAGGGATGCGTACAGCGTAGGAATACGCAGTTGTGAGGCGCATGAAAACGAAAACCGTGAAAATCATCGTTTTCGCTGTGATATCATATGAAATGATATCATATGAAATGATAGACCTTTGTGAGAGAGGTCGGGTAGGCGCTCTACAAGTATTTGGAATGGGTGGTCTTCCTCCCATAAGAGTAAATAGCCTGGACTAGGAGTTAAGAACTTCTTCCCCATGCTTATCTTGTGAGTGATCAGATGTTGATTACTCGTAGGTGCAAAAGGAAATTACTTATTAATGGAATACACTAGTAGGCACAACTGAAATAGTGCTTTTTTGGTGTACGGGCACAGTCTTGGAAGAGTGCTAAATCACCTCCGGCATTCACAACCTTAGCAGATGCTCGTACAGCTTGCCGAAGATACCGGTCAGGTATTTTCAGTACGTAGAACACGAAACCTAGTCATATTTTAGCGTGTAATTTGCAAGAAATACATTGCTCCTGCTTCAGAATAGCTTGAAATTGCTTGGTCGATACTAACGATTCTTACTTGCCACCGATGTTTCACCTCAGTTTTCAACTTAGACACTGGGTTTTAATGCGCAATGGAAGTTGCACGACGCGGCGCCGCAGTTACTGTTCACTTGTCGCAAAGTGAGGTATTGCTATAGAAGTGCGTCAGAAATCGGCGATTGCAAAATGTGGAACTCGCAAGACATGACACGAGATACGAAGACAATATTTCCAAGTACAGTTTATTTTCGATGATGAGCATCCTTATACGCTCCGTATAAACGGACACAAAACCACGAACATAAAAATAAGCATCACAAGCACAAAACTACCTACATTTAAACCTGCGAGCTCGTCATCTTATGTTACTTAAGGAGAAGGTAAAAACAAATTTTATTTCTATAGAGAATCACATAAACGAATAAACTTTATCAACCACTATTAAACACTTTGTCAAATCACTTAACAGGTGCTAGTCAGTAAGCATTCAGTCACAGTTCAGTGAAGATCACGCAAAAGACTCATCAACCACCGTGCTACAAAAGGCTTCCGTCTCATCGCACTTTAGTGATCCAAAGTGCCCAGTCGAATTTTTGTCTGCAGCTTCAGCAAGGGTTTCTTTGGAACTTGTGGGCTTCTGATTACTAGAACTTGTAGCCTGTCAAGAATCGACACTGTGATTTCGGGGCTCGACAAATATTGCGGACTCCCCACCTAATTTGTCCACCTAATTCCACCGGAGGACTTTGTTGGCGATGCATAACTATAGTGACCGCTTTTTTTTCGTCTGGCTACATAGCGCCCATATGTGATTAAAATACGTGCGTAGGATCGCCTCCGTCTTGTACTCCTCGGCCAGACCTTCGCAGCTTAAGAGAGGTAGGATTTAGGGTACTCTGATTGTCTTTAACTCCTGCTTGTTTCTAGTTGCTCTACTCACATCCGGATAGCATCAGGAAAACATGCGAGGCTCTCGACACCGTTCGTTTGGGGATGATATGGTGTGGAGTGGCAAAAACTGCAGGCTCTACGGCGAAGAAGTTCTTCGACAATGTCCGCTCTGAATTGCCGTCCACGGTCCCTAATGGTGACTGCAGGAGGGCCGTGCCGAAGAATGACGAATCGAAGTAAGAAATGAGATACTTCAGACGCAGTAGCGGATGGTATCGCGGCTGTCTCACAATAGCGGGTTAAATAATCTACGCGCACAATAATTCATCGTTTTCCTTTAGAGGACCGTCGGAAAAGTGCAAGAAGGTCAATGCGAACTTGCTCAAACGGGGCTGTTGGAGGTGTGACTGGCTGCAGTTTTCCCGGTGAACTTGAAGTCGGCAGCTTAAAACGATGGCAACCGCAGCTGGCTACATATCGCTCGATAGTTCAACGCATCTTCGGCCAGGAAAATCACTGCTGTGTGCGGTGGAGTGCTTGAGCGACTCCCAAGTGCCAAGACGTGGCGTCATCATGCATAATTTCTAGAAATGTGATGCGTAGGCTTTCCGACACGACAAGAAGCTTGCGTGCTCCACCAGAGGCGACTTTATTCTTGCAAAGTTATCTTTCGCGAATGCAAATAGTGTTCTTCATAGGATCTTTGGCGGAATCAAACAAAAAGTTAAATGTTTAGTCTTTGCGTTTCTCAGTTCGACTATACCAAAATTTGAAAAAGCGCCCACAATCACAAAAGATAGACGAACGACGAGACACAAGCACGAGCGCTTGTGTCGCGTCGTTCGTCTATCTTTTGTGGTTGTGCGTGTTAGCGCTGTTTCAAATTTTCCTATAGTTAAAATGAACCAACTTGCCCAAAAAGAAGTGTTAATGAAGTGGCTGAGTTCGGAAAACTCGAAGATCTGGGAAGATTTTTGAAAGTGAAGCCAACTATTCATCGAAGTTGTCTGCGTCGTCACCAGTCGTTTGAAGCGGCAAACGCGTAAGACAATAAGCATCTGAGTGTTTATGACCGCTTTTATGCACCACAGTAAACTTAAACTGTTGCAGGCGTAAAGCCAATCGAGCGAGCCGCCCACAGGTGTCACGAAGACTCACAAGCCAGCAAAGGGAATGGTGGTCGGTCACGACGGCTAAACCATTCCCCTTCATATAGGAGCGGAAGCGCTGTATAGCGAAAACAGCAACGAGACGTTCTTGCTCAGTAACCATGTAATTTCTTTCGCACATACTCAACGAGTGGCTGGAATTTGGAATGAGGTGCTGATCGTGGCTATGGCGTTGTATAAGTACAGCGCCGATACCGATACCACTTGCATCAGTATCAATCTTAGCTGATGGACAGAAGTGGTGTAGGATGGGGCCCGAGGTGAAAAGAAATTTGAGATGATGGAAAGGTGCGTAACATTCGCTGGCCCAATTTAATGATGCATCTTTATGCAGCAGACACGTGCGTGGATAAGCGATATATGCAAGCCTTGGGATAAAGCGTCGAAAGTACAAGCATAGACCTAATATGCTCGAGAGTAGAAAACTGGGCAAGTTGGTAAGTATTCATCTTGTTGTGGCACCACAGGGACGAGGACAGATGCAGAACAGACCAGAGCACTCGGTCTGGCTCTCTCCGTACCTGTCTTCGTCCATGTGGTGCCACAACAAGAGGAATACTAAAATGCTCTGCAGCTCTTTTACTGATTGGGGTACCATAAATATTTGACAGCTTCATTTTTCTTGGGATCTGGTCGAAAACCGTCTTTGTCAACTAAGTGACCAAGTACAATAGCTTCACAGTCCCCAAAATGACATTTCTTTGAATTCAGTATAAGTCCAACTCGTTCTATGCAATCAAGCACAATATCCAGACGACGGTTGTCGTCACGAAATGTTTTGCCAAAAATTATAACGTCATCTAAATCACAAACAAATTTGCCACTTTAGTCTACGCAGGATTGTATTCATGAATCGCTCAAATGTGGCAGGCGTATTACATAATCTAAAAGGCATAACATTGAATTTATAAAGACCGTCTGGTGTTATGAATGCCGTTTTTTCTTTATCTGCAGTGTGCATGGAGATTTGCCACCAGCCTGATCGCAAATCCATAAAAGAAAAGTATGAAGCTTAGTGCAGAGAGTCTATTGCTTCATCTATACGTGAAAGCGGGTAGACATCTTTCATCGTTACTGTATTTAAGCGACGATATAGTCAACACAAAACCTCCATGCGCCATCTTTCTTACAAGGATAACTGGAGCTGCCCAAGGACTAGAAGATTCTCGAATAATTCTGCGCTTTAGCATCTCTTGAACTTGCTCATCTATTACGTTACGTTCAGCCACTGAGACTCGATACAGCTTCTGGCGTATGGGAGGTGCGGACCCGGTGTTGATCGTGTGATGAATACGACTGGTAGGCAGCGGTGTTAAGTAGTCCTTGGCAAAGTCGAACACTGTCACGTGCTTCAGAAGCAGTTCCTTTAGAATGCGACGATCGGATGTTGAAAGAGACCTGCTAATCATTGCCTGAACTTCGGCCTCCATAATTGGTAGTACGTGCTGCTCTGTGACAGAGCTGTTTCAGGGAGCGACGGAGCCTGAGACGCCCTCCTAAAAACGGGCGAGTTTTAGGCCTCGAGGCAATACAGCTGGCTCTTCAGAGTGGTTGATTGTCCACAGCTCAGTGCGGCCTCTAGTCTCCGGAACGACGCAGCGAGGCACGAGGATGCTCTTCTTAGAGCAGGTGAGTGTTGTTTCTACTACAGCTTCAAATGATTTGCACTGATTGCGAATAGAGAAAACCCGCACGAATCCTGCTAATAATGCTGGTACAATTGTGTCTTCTTCCACCGCGAAATCTACAAAATCTGGTGTCGAATCATTCACAAGAGCCAAAAGTAGTGAAAATTTCAAATAATTCTATCCCGTACGACAGTCTATATTGTACCACACTCTTGCAGAAAATCAATCCCCAGAATCAGATCACGCGTTGACTGAGGCAGCACTGCGAATTCTGTTCTAAACTTTAGGCCATCAATAGCAACATGTGAAGCACACACACCAAGTGGAACTAAAGGTTCACAACCGACACTACAGAATAACACTGGACGGTCACTACTAAATATTACTTTCCTACCTCGCATGATTAACTCTTCATTGAATCCTTTGAAGTTTTAACCAAAAGGTCGGCTATGATAGCAACATGACGTAGAAACGTTATGGTATAATGTCTCATTCAATTGCATGTAGTTTTTAAATGCCTTACGCCTCAATTAGCGCGAATAGCTACCTCCTTGATTTAATTTAATCACGAAACTATAAAAATATGTTTAACAATTGTCATTCCAAGTAGATAAATACATGATGTTAAAAGTATGTTAAAATCAAAACTCCTGAAAATGTGCGATTGACTTGTGATATATTTAGGCTTGTTGCACCTATAAAAGAGCCATTATTTTGGTTTGGCGGGCTATAATACATGAAACATTTCTTACTACGATATTAATTGAAAGTAGAAGAGATAAAACACGCAGGGAAGCTTCATCTCAGTAGCTTTTAACACGGCCTAGATAAAACATTTTCGACCCCGTAATCTCTGTAACAGAAAATTGCTTGATCATTTTCATTGTTTTAATACCACAAAAAGCTTCTGAGAATATTACTCTGTTATAATAAATTTGTTTGGGTTTTTATTACATATTCTTTCAAACAAGGATTACTCTTGAGTAAACGGCTCGGTGCCTGCAATTAGTTGTTGTTGCTTTTTTATTTTCAGTGTAGTGCCTTATTTCGCACAAAGTTTCTCCATGCACGCCAGAACGTAAAAAAAAGACCGCCAAACGAGGCATTTAACTTTTTTTTTTTCATTTTCGCGATTTCGTGAACATGACCTCATGCAACACGAGCTCATCCCTAATGACAACCAAGTTCTTCAGCTTTTGTTTGCCCAATACCACATCTGCATTCGTTTTCTTCGAGTGCATAATACTGGGCTTGCACTCAGCATTTTTACGTAAGTCATGAGAAATCCTATAATTTTTAAAATTCACTTTAGCACATATAACATTTGTTACAGAACCTTGAAGCGACAACTGTGTAACCTTCATACCACCCAAAATTAGGTCTGACTAAAATATGCAGTTGCTAAGACGAGCATCTCCTTATCACATTTGCATGCTAGTGGTCGCATTCATTTTGGGTTAAAATGCGCTCAATTCTCCAGTGTATTATGCAATGGGATAGCATTTTACTGAACACCAAGTAGTCAAAACTGTTAACAGCTTTGCGTTAACCTACATATACCACAATACGCATACAGCATTCCGACATTACAGCACAGTTGCCATATGTCACTGCTTCATACACATCTAGTATTTTTTCGCGCTGCAGTTCTCACCGATAATGTTAGTAGGCGTAGCACTTGTGGTCTCCAACGTGCCGAGCCTTGTCTCGCGATGGCAACATCTTCGCGCGAAATGTTCTTTGCACAGACAGGAAGTATGGGAAAAAATATTAGATAAAAAAAAGGTAAAGTACAAGGAGCATGAGAGCCATGTTGTAGCTATTGCGCGCGCAGGAGTTGCTTCTACGGCAGCAGTCATCGAAACGCGGCCTATTTTTCATGTATTCTACGCTACTTTGTGTTCTAGAATGCGCGAAAATTGTGCAGTTTTCTTCATTGTCAAAGGAGTAGTAAGGCTGCTGTTATCCAACTACTATACGTGCTTTCAATTATAGCGGAAACGAAGGTCTTGCAAAGAACGAGTGCTAAAAAAGGCTTAATATACTCTGATGACAGTATTAGCTGGCTTCATCGATATAAGCTCCGTAGTAGCCAGTCTGTACGTAGAGGACACGGTACAAAATTTGCAGTGCTTATGAAAGGTGAAAGCCAGATATTCGCCGTCGACCTGGATGGTTCAGCAACTGTTCAGTTCAGTCGTTCAGTCGTGTCCGACTCTTCGTGACCCTATGGACCATGTCACGCCACGCTTTCCTGGCTCTCACTATCTTCCTAACATCACATAACTTCATCTGCAGTGCCTCGAGGATGCCATCTAACCATCGCATTCGCTGCCTACCCCTTCTCCGGCGAACCTCAACCTTTCCCAACATCAAATCTTTCTCCAGCGACTCCTCTCTTCTCATCAGATGACCAAAGTAGCTGAGCTTTAACTTTAGAATTTGACCCTCAAATGAGCAGTCAGGGTTTATGGTCGACAATATCGACTGATTTGATCTTCTGGCAGTCCAAGGAACTCTCAAGAGTCTTCGCCAGCACCACAATTCAAACGCGTCAATTCTTCGGCGGTCAGCCTTTTTCACAGTCCATTTTGACTGGCCATAGGGTTTTCTTGGCAGGAAATACTGGAGTGGGTTGCCATGACCTTCTCCAGTGAACCACATTTTGTCAGAACTCTCTGCCGTGACCTGTCCATCTTGGGTGGCCCTACACAGCAGAGCTCACGACTTCATCGAGTTTCGCAAGCCCCTCCGCCACGACAAGGCAGTGATCCATGAAAAGGATTTCTTGCTTACACCTACTCTCAATTACGGGAGAGGCAGTCACTTTTATTCGGTTGTACTTTGTGAAATAATGGCTCAGGTTATGGTCAAACATGTTGATGAGTCGGCTGTGCCCTCATCGTTTCGTAAACAAGGAAATACACTTAGCGGAAAAAGACGGTTAACATTCATAAAAAAAATGATATATCCATATTATAAAAATAAAGGCCGAGATAGGTTGAATGTTTTGAAACTGTGAATAAAATGAGAGAGAGTGACATTGGAGGGACGAAAGATGAATATAATCGGCGTTACTCAGGATGAAATGCCATAGTTTAATTGGCTTTGTACCAATGCGTAGAAAGAGAATAATGTGTGGAGAGGGAAATAGCTTCGGAATTTAATTAGCACGTGTAGTTGATATGAAGTTTTCTTGCAACGTTTCGCTACATGGTAACAGAATATTAGGTGAGGGTCTGTAACAACACCTAGAAACAAAATATAGGTCTAGGGGTAGGCTATCATCCCACGTATAAAGGCATGCTTTAACCAAGCCGTATGAACATGCCTGCGTGACATGGGGGTAACGTGAATACGAGTGTCCTGGCAGGCTGATTGTGATATCACCCTCCCACATGAAAGGAGAGGCCTGAGTTGGCAGCTCCTGCCAACCTATACGTCCACTTAGTGCGCGGCCATGTCAGCTACCAGCTGCCGCCTGCCAGCGTCAAGTCCGTGATTTTTCGCTTTCTGGTCAACGATACCAATAAAGCTATCGCGTTATAACTATGGTACTGGTTTGACGTGCAGCAGGACGCAATCGTAGAAATGCAACGACCTTCTCCAGTACTGGCCATCGTCATAAACAAAGGTCAAACCTGCCGCTGTGACCACGCAAGCCAAGAACGTTTTAGCAGATGCATGCACATGTCGGCTCGGTTTCATTAAAGATGCACAGACATGGCATTGTTTCATTAAATTAACAAACGAGATTATCGCACTTTATTTCATTTCTTGCCCTTCTTTAATTCGTTAAAAGGCATACTTGTTATGTATGCTTCATAACATTACAAAAATTAACATCTGGCACGAGTGCTGGCACCGAAGCCGGACTGGGTATCAATGAGCTGAGCGGACTAATAGGGGTCAGTGAAAAACTAATAAAGTGGGCCTGTGCTTTATCTAAATTTGACGTCATGTGCACGGGCTCAGGCTTCAAATCTGCGGCACGAGGCTGCCCTGAGCCTCAAAATGAGGCCCATGAAGTACTCTTAAAGAGCTTCAAAGTATAAGCACAAATGTGTGACCTAAAAGAGCTTGGTGGTTTCGCATATTAAAGAGCTAAACATATGTTATGCGTCTTCAAGAGCTCCATTTAGCTGTTCTTGGTATAGAGCTGGCACTTTCAAATGCCACTTGGTAAATTCTGACATGCAATTTTTCAACGTATGTGATAGCATTCCGATGAATTATTCACTCTCATGGAGCCATGCAAGATGTATCATTAAATGCTTGCCGCGAAGAAAGAGAACTTAAGGCGCGATTTGAAAGTGGAAAGTTCAAAAGAGAATAGGGTAGCAACGTTGATCTTAAAGAAGGTTACACCCTGCAATGTTCGGTATACACGATGCCATTCGCACACGACGCATGAATACCGAACATATATCTACTCCCGTTGGTTGGTTATTGGGGGCAGAAAAATTATCAATAAAAAGAATTCAGAGACTTAAAGCCTCCGGACCAGAAGAGCAGTAGTTGTCCTGTTTATCGCTTTAGACTTGAGATTCTGCACCAGCGAACTCCAGCATATCCTTCATATATATACAACAGCGTCTAATCGTTAGGATTATTTTCATACGGCCTCCTTTACCATCCCTTGCGACCCACAATTTTGCTGTAAGAGAGCTTTGACCATCAGTTCCACTAACTATATCCCATATCGTGCTAAGTTGCCTTCCGCTGATTTCCCAGAAAATGTTTCCAACCGACTTCTAAACTGAGATCCTTCACCACGTCGCTTTACTTTTATTTCTAAAAGCCTGATAAGCACAAATACCTCGTTTCGAAATCTTATGCGATGAATCAGCAATCGCCAGGCCATGTTGGCC
This sequence comes from Amblyomma maculatum, assembly GCF_055883805.1. Lineage (NCBI taxonomy): Eukaryota > Metazoa > Arthropoda > Arachnida > Ixodida > Ixodidae > Amblyomma > Amblyomma maculatum. The sequence goes on from NC_139344.1 coordinate 347,065,901, forward strand.
GATGGCTTGGCGCAATTCAAGAGAACACTAAAAATACATAAGCCCTCTCAAGATTTGTTAGCAATAGTGGCCGTACCATGCTCCTACATCGATCACTTTCCGATCACATTTGCAAACATGATTTCGCCGTTGCTTTTTCGTTGCGTTTCAGTGTCGCATCTTGCACGGTGAAATTGAGGTGGGCGATACTTTTCGAAATGATTGCATGTGTGGTGGGTTATAGGTGGAGCTTGAGTTTGTGGGGTAAATAAGTGGAAGGGTCAGAAACGTTTTGCAAACAGAGTTGATTGGGCTGCGTTTGATGGGTGGTGCCACTGTAGAGTTGGAGTGTAGCATTTCGGGCTAGTGTTTCTATTTCTAGATAGTTCATAGTACTCATGAAAAGCGGTATTAACAATGATTCCTGGTGATTTACAGACTCTGAATAAAGATGAGAAAGTTTACTCACAGTTTACTCACAAACTGCCCGGAGGTCCCCCGGACAGTTTTTACTTCGGGACCTCCTTCTGTAATACTGATAATCCATGCACATGTACCTCACAGTGAAAATAAAGATGAAAGATGAAAGATGAGTTCAAACTACGGCTCACAGTTCAAACTGAGGCTGTCCAATGCAGTGAACGTTTCTCTTTTCAGGTGCATATGCGTTATGTTCAGAACAAATCAATCGGCAGACAGAGTGTGTAGTCTCGTGGTCAACGCAACAACTTTTGACCAAGACATAGGGCACAAATATTTGCTCTGCAGAAGCGATGAAAGCAGCAAAGAGGAAAAAAAATATTCTCTTCATAACTCATCCTGCTGTAAGACATATAAGGAAGGACAAAATCTACTCTCCTTAAAGGTTCAACATTCCTTTAAATATTTGCTCATTAATTTCACCTAAATACAATCTGTAGTAGGAGGGTGTCTGTCGGGAACAGGGATGATGGTCTTGGCGTCTTCGTAACTGCCACTTATTATATATCGTTTTGAAAGCAGCTCGCCTGCGACGAGTCTCCGCGCGGAGCATATGACTGCACTGGAGACCTTTTCACATGCCGATATACCGTCTCTAAATGAGCATAACGAATTTTGTTGAACTTAAAAACTCTAAATAACACACCAGCAACAAATGAGACAGCCTTATCTTTCATTTCTAGTTCTAAACAGGAGAAGCGTGTCAATATCAGAGGAACTTGGTTTCCTAAATTATTAATAGCTATTTTTTCAGGTTATTCGAAGGAGCTACGTTCGGATGAGCTACGCAACTCGCAAAACCCCAAATATGCCGTCCAGGAAAATCAGGCTAATTTTAACAGCAACTGCCAGCATGCATATTTCAGAATATGAAATTACGATGTTGCCCTGCGTCAAAGAAATGCGGAATTCGGTTACAGTAGTCATGTTAGATATTTTTAGAGGGCGATTTTATAGAGCGCGAGTTTGCAAATTTTGAGTCTTTATTTCTCACAGGTTCTGTGCCGGTTGCGGCGACGCATCTCGATGGAAGAGATACCGTCAAAGCACCCTTGTACTTTGCCATTCAGTGCACATTACAGGAAACTTGATGATCGAGATTTCCAGGCTCTCCAGTACGGCGCCTCTCATACATAGCCTGAGTTATTTTCGGACGTTAAACCCCGTAGACCCACCACCATGCCAACCTTGCATTAACACGCTAACTTATAGCACTTGCCAATGTGGTAGGGACAGTTGCAAAGAATCGATCATCACACCATCTTCTGCATTTAAGACAGATCTATCATATGCTCACCACACTTTTGGAGTAGAAGAATGATTAACCTTTTTGATGGTTCTGACAAGCAGATTTTGCAAGACTCCATTCACATGCAGAATACACTAGCGACAGGCAGCAAAAACGATATATATTTTGTTTTCTTTTATTTTGGTGCTACGCATATTACGAAACCAGCCGATGACAACGAGTAGCGAAGAGAAAACCACCCGCCGCCGCTGCAGCAGGTGCGAAGCGAACGGTGAGAGGGTAGCGCCCCTTGCGGCGGCTGAGAGTGCAACTTAAAGAGAAACGCTCCCATTACTTACGCTGCGATTGAGAAGGTCGTAGGAAAGAGCACGCGCTGTCCCTCGAGACAGGCATTGGCGCAATTGAAAGCGCGGTGGCGGATCATGGTAACGAATACCGGATTGTGCTACATCAAAACTATCTAATGATGCCCTCGCTTCTAGAAATTACTCTACTTTTCCATCCAACAAGCCGCGAAATGAAAATTTGTAATGGCGTGGCACAATAGAGCTTACAGTCCGAAACTAACCTCACTCACTGCAATGCGTCATCAGCGGGCATCATTGGTCTGCGCCAAGTTCCTGCGTGTCTAAGGCCCTCAACTGCGTGTGATGAGCTCTTAATATCTCCTGATGCCGGGTATTAGGAACTTTGTTCTTTGTCGTTTCAAAAACTGATATAGCATCGTCTTGTCTATGGCAAACTCCGCGTTGTTACCAGCAACCAGATTGCGTTAATGCAAATTTAGTTAGTTATTTACCTAATTGATTAAGAGAGCTTTGTACTAAGTTGCCTAAGCTGATGTCAATAAAAATTTGTTTCTCCAAGTGTACCTTTATTGTTTTTGATCTCCTAATATTTAGGATTTTCGATAGCTTTCGAAGAAGCACTCGGTATATGCTGCTGATAACAATGCTGCAGATAATCAGCGCATGCGTAGATAGTCCCTCTTTCCTTCTTCCCCTCCTTTCTTTCCTTCTCTATATATTTCCGAGCCGGAAATAAAGCGTCGTCTTTTCGCTCTGCGAATCTGCCTGGTTTTCATCGCGTAGCTGCCGGCCTTTGGCCGGTAGATCGCAACAGTATATATTTGCACAAGATAGCTGTGAGTAATGCTGGGGTGCGGTTTTGTCCAGTATTATATGCGGTACTTATCATTATGCTTGACGTGTTTTTATCATACAGGAGTGTGAGAGATATTTCTACTGATTTGTTTTTACGTGCATGACTCTGTGTCAATTGCTATGTAGCACTGTGCTGAATTGAGACGCTCTCACAACCGTTCTATCGCGCTTTCCGGTACCAAGTGCACTTGTCCTTGTAGTTAATCATCGCTATTCTGTAAAATATACTAATTTTCTGTGAAAGAACGGTAAGTATTACAGAACACAGGGGAAGAAAAGTATTTACAAGCTTCATGCTTTAGTAAACTTAATAAAAAGATAAAAGGTCAAGAATATCAGTCGATCAGTGGAAAGGATTTCTGATCGACATTCGCTGCAGTTTATAAGCATTGCACAAATTAGGAGGGGCACTAGAACATTCATCATATGGCAGTGACATTTGAAATCTTCAGAAATATATTTAAATTCGTGCAAAATCGCTCTAGACAGAGTGCGGTGAGTTATCTTCAAATAAAATTTCATATATGTAAGTTAAAAGCACTGAGCAATTATCCGCGCTACAAGCTACGAATGCACTAATAAGCCTCCAATAAAAGCTTAGTTACATGCCCAAATATCGGTTTAACAAAGCAGAAAGAGCATAGGCGAGGAACTACCACACTCTTTTTATCAAAAAGAAAAAAAAAAAACAGCTTGGAGTGCTAGTGTGCGTTCCTAAGGCACCTTTTATTTTCGCATCGGAACGGAGAAGATGCCAGTATCTTATAGTGCTTTAGGTATGTGCATGTGTAGGCAGCGTTAAATCTTAAGCGCTGTCAATAATGGGGAAGCAGCGTAGTATAGTTTACGGAATAACGACAATTAAATATCAGGATAAGTAGACGTGGTCTCAGAAAACACGACAGAACAGCTCTGGGAGCTTCTTAATTCAGCACATCGTTACTTACCAACCCAAAGTTACGTATTTAAAAAATTGAGAAGAAATGTTTCATCTTATCCACATGTAAGACAACGAACACGTCACGCAGAGGAAGAAGTTCCGTATATAAATATTTAACAATACAGGGTGGATAAAGGTAGTGATCGCTGAACTCGACTATCTCCCAGATTAATATGCTACACTACGCGCCACTGCCCATGTCTGTTTTAGTTTTTAGAGCTCGGAAACCTCCTGAAGCTATTGGCTGATTTCGCTGTCTGAGAAGTAACCGCGAAGAGCTGCTTCTATTCAAGCTGCAAATGACTCTCAGTGTCACTAATCATATTTCTCGTTGTGCGATTCTCAGAACTATCGGACGGGAATTTTCCTGAAGTGTCGGAAAGGTTCAGCCTCACTTTTCGGGGCGGATTTTAATACTGTTAAGAGATTACCTCCCATCGTTAGTAAGAATTGAAGCATGTACGAAACCGTTAGCGCGTAATAGAAAAATTACATTTTGCAGTTTAAGGCTGTAATAAAGTTGATACGTTGGGATAAATGCAAAAGTAAAGAACATCGTTCATTCATGTATGCAAATATTCTCTCGACTAAATTTCACACTGTGAAGCTCTAGCAGTATATGTCGCCGGCATTGCCTTTGTAATTAGTATAAATTGCGTTACTCATCATCAACTTCCTTTATAGACAATTAGGAACATGTCTAGGTGTAATTTTTGCAGGAATGCGTGCACAGAAAAAAAAAAAAAAAGAAAACACGTATTGAAGGTAGCGCGTAGATGCACAGCGCTGGGCAACACTGCGCGAATAGAAAGCAATGAGTCGAACTGCAGCCATTTCAAGACGCCTGACTTCATTGCCTTCAGAGGCGTACTCACGAGGCTCGGCAATAACTTAAGCAAGCGGAACCATTCTCAGTTATTGCTGACTGCACTAGCCTCATAGTGGAAGGGAACAAGGCGACCGTAACATATTAATCAATTTCTCTCTGCCTGAATTGCTCATAATGTTGAAATACCTACTTAGTTTATAAAATTAACGAAAACATTTCATTTGTCGATGCACTGATAATCACGAACTTCAGCGGACATGTGGTTCAAGGATCGACAAAAAAAAAAGATAGTTCGAAGCCAAACAAAAGGGATCTTCATAACGGATCTACAAGAAAGCATACCTTCAAGCCGCGAAGATAAGCGGGAGAGAGGGAAACCTAAAGCCTTAATGGGAGGTGATAAGTGGGTTTTAGTTCACTTCAAGGAAGGATGGTCTGTATGATTGATTACAACACCTCCATGGCTTCCAAATAATCAAATATGAAATGCTTAAGCATTTCATGACCTTTAGGACAAATAATAAACGCAAATATGCTCGCGAAAGGGAAATAACTAGGAGATGGAGATTGGGATAGACCGGAATTTGCAAATACTCGCTAATCATGTCTTGCAGCTTACCCGTATTCTACGGGAGGAAATCATATATGTAAGTTGCCAGCGCTCGCATATGGGGCTGGAACGTGGAGGCTAACAAACAAAGCTCTACATAAATTGAGAAAACAAAGAGATATTGAACGCAAGATGGTAGGTGTAATGTTCAGACAGGAATAAGCAGAGTGGGTCAGGGAGCAGACTGAATGTAATGACATTCTAATCGAAATCAAAAAGAAAAAGAAAAAGAAATGGTAAAACATTTGTGCTGCTGGAAATGGCCAGAACACTCATAATTTGCACTGCGAGCTTAACAAGTCAGAATTATGGATGTTGCCGGCGTCACGTATAAAGAAAGCAGAAGCATTGTGGTTGGTTGGTTTGTGGGGTTTAACGTCCCAAAGCGACTAAGAGAAGCATTGTGTCATGTCGTTATGCATAACCTGTTCGACGAGGACTTGAATGCACTGACGTCAAGCTTTAGTCTGCGTGTTGAAAATATGTGCATTTTCATGTATAAATACCAGGGCTCTGCCTGTAGAGTCTGACTGCCAGACATATCCCCAATATTCTGTCCTGCCGGACTACTTGTCCTTGAGATGATGTGGGCTGTGTACTGCGTCTGTGCTGTTTTCGCTTTCGCGACGCCATCCGAGTAAGCATGAGCATTCGTCACTTCATGCGCGTAATTGAATATAACTGTTATGTTGCTTTACCTTAATTTCAGCGGCAAGCGTTGCACAGAGCCTCAGACTCCGTTAATAATTACCTAAAACAAATAAGTATTCAGTAGTTTGGGAGGCTTTCTCTTGAATGACGCTGTCGTCACTCGAATCGGTCGTCAGGCCGTCAGATAACCACTCGACTAGAACCCGGCACTACGCCTGGAACACTTCCCGCAGATCAGGCACACAGAAGAGTTGCGCTTCTGTGGGCCGTTTTCGTATGACAAATCAGGAGAAAACCACATACTGCGCTCCCTGTCTTACCAGTTTGACAATCATTAATGGTAAACGTGTGCCAAAGTATTATATTTTAGTCTAAGATGGTCGCATTTTTGCGAGGAACTAGCCTAGCGAGTCCAAGGGTTTCTTGCAGGTGTGTAAGGGAGAAACTGTTAATCAATCAAGACAGTCTGTGAATGTAGTTTGTCAGTGATTTTCTCAAATCCACAACTCCCATGCGAAGAATGAAATTCTCCAATGCTGTCGAGGAATCTGTCGGGGAATTGAAGACTCAGCCGCCTAGTTATTGGAGAGCAGTCGTAACCCATCTTGCGATATATTTACGGAAGTAAAAAGAAATAAAACATTCATTCATTTCTGGCAAATCGAAACGCACACACACAGGGCTCCTCCTACTATGCGACGGGAATGCTTTAAAGGATAGCTGCAACACTTTTCGAGAATTCGGCGATATTTAAGGATTAAAATCTCTATAAACTGTATGTAATGCTTTGACAGTGTTTTTGTGATATCGTTAAAATTGATGACGTAATCAACGAAAGAATTGTAAGCTCCTCCTCCCAGCACTGAAACTGCGGAGAAGCTTGGTAATGACGTTATGGACGGTGATATTGTTTTCGTTTCCTTCTCGTACTTTCTGCGGTGCTTTTTCTGATACCGCCCGACAATGTTTATAGGCCTTTACTTTCGGTAGCCTTGCTTTTACTTGTCAAACCAAGCATGGTTCTATGCTGGAAATAAACCGGTACCATCAATGACGTCATGACAGCCACGGGTGTTGGAGTTACCGTGCGACACGCTTGTGGGAGGATTGATGTGGACGGCGACGGCTATTCGTTGGTGCGAATATGGAAACGTACCTGTCGCCAGCCTTCTGCTGGCAGAAATTAGTGTGGCTGCGTACTTTTTTCCGGAAGCTATGGTGGCATAATTCATTTGCTATGCGAGCGAGTTTTGCAACCGCACGCGCCTTTGGGCGAGTAGCGGTTGCTCTGCAGCCAATCAGCCCTGAAAGTTTCAGATTAAGAAGAAACTCTTAACATAAGACCTCCTTGCTCGCACGACCACGAGCGCCACAATCGGTCCAGATTGACAGCATGCAGCAGTCTAACACCCGCAAGGAATAAAACTAAATATGCCGGTAGAAAATTGGTTATTGGAAAACAACTTATTTAGTTGTTTTATGACATATGTGCTTCTCTATCGTAAGAAAAGCAACGCGAGAAATGCCGCTTAGTTACTGAACGCTTCCCGGTTATCGTTAAGGTGAGAGGTTTATATTCAGTGCTTCTATTCATAGTCACTATGACCATGAATTGATAGTAACAAAAATAGCCAAAATACGTCGTGACTGGAGCAAAATCATCTAATTTGCTGCAGCCAATTACACAAGGCCCATAAAAAATGCTTAAGTGCTTGACTCTTGAGAAGATAGGTTGGATGTTGACAATAATTCTTTAATGAGTCAAATCCACGAAAAGAATCAAAGAAAAAAATTTAACGTTTTTACCCGCAAAAACGGTATGATATGGCTGTCGCAGCTGTGATGTTTTATATGCTTTACGTGTAAGGTAGAGGGGCATCTGCCCTATTATGCCCTGATAATTGTTCAAATAATACGACAAATTTCAGGTTTTATGCATTGCACTCTAATTTTTCTGGTATAACATTTCAGATCTGACACAGTCCTGTTCCAAAAGGTTGATTTCTACATTAATATTTGAGGCCCTAGCAAGATGACGCTAAAAAAGATGATCTTTCGAAGTAAGCGTAAAGGAGGCTGTAACGTTTAATGCGCTCATTCAGAAGTACTGCGGTGCTTCCAAGAGAAACAAGTGAACATCAACAGCAGTTATTTTTAACAGCGCAATGGTGCATGCCTTCTTGTGTTACCCTTTCTTCAGTGAATACGTGAACTAGCAAGAAACTGTAAGGTCCAGCAATTTTTTTCTCTCTGTAGCGTCGCATGTATTCACTTGTATTACAATGCAGTCCGCACTCAATTCTATACAAAGCAGGTTGTTATCCTGCTGTTTCGTTTGTTGTCTACGTTTACCATTTTGATGGTAATATTAATTTTACGAAGCCAGTGCCAACTAGCACAACTGAAAATTTCAAATTTCAAGGCAGCAGTGGAACATGCCTGCCTCTTCCGTGATATTGGCAATGATCCCGTTGCTATCATCCCATTCCTGGTTGAGATTTTACGTCGATTGTGATATGATACAAAAAAGATCACAAAATAGTGCTTTTGAAAGAATAAAATGCAGCATCAGTTGTTACAGTGCGAGCTAAAGTAAAGCTGACAAACAAGACTTCAAGGGTTTTAGAACTGGGTTCCGTGGCCTGATCTGATGGGTTCGGCGAGCTCGCACTGAATTTGGGTTCAGGTTTTTGTGGAATTATAAAGCAGATTTCCCTGTCGCTATTATGTTCAAAGGAAAAATATGTAGCCGTCCTTAGTATTCAATTAACAATTGGCTGAATTTCAATTTCTTGATTTGGAACAGATGAAACAGTAAGCTTCCCTATATTACGGGAAGATGCCGGAAGATAAAAACAGCAGTTGCTATGCTCACCTTTAAGGATTCTCTAAGGAGATCGTGCCATCATATGCTCCAAGAAAGCTTGGAAACGTAACTGAACCGTTCAAAAAAAGTAAAATTTTCTGGATATCCTAATTCACAGATTTGGGTTCAAGATTTTCATTTAATTTTGTCAATCAAACCAGCCGAAGTAGCTGCGGAAAGAATTGAATTGATACAGAAAAGAACCATCATGCCGTGTTTGCACTTTATCAGCCGTAAGCGGTACGGTATGGTTGCTTAGGGTAACAAACTGGATTCCAAGGGAAGGAAAGCGTAGCAGGGGGCGGCAGAAAGTTAGGTGGGCGGATGAGGTTAAGAAGTTCGCAGGGGTCAAGTGGATGCAGCTAGCACAGAACCGGATTAAGTGGAGAAATATGGAAGAGGCCTTCGCCATGCAGTGGGTATAGTCAGTCTGACGATGATGACGATGATGATGAGCCGTACGTAAAGAAAACAGTAGGGTGAAATGGAGTAAATCTGATTTCTGCCTCGCTTAGGAAGCTGCGTATGCTATGCACAATGGTGAACGATGAAGGACCAAGTTCAGCGAGGCATAAAAAGAGGCATGGTATTAAGCTTACTACTTGCGATATGCACGTAATTAATTTGAAAAATCCTAGTGTCTTCCAGAGTAACCTATCCGGGTCAGGCAGGACGATAAATTAATGAGTCTAAGAGCGCGCGCTAGTAATGTAAAAATATGGGATATTGCAGTATGCTGGCGAAGCACGTTTCGACCTGCAAGTGCACTCCGCACTTTGCTCAGTTCCAGATTGTAAGGCTGTAGAACTAACAGCTCAAGCGCGAAATTATGAAGCCTTCCTTGTAAGCAACAAAGCTGCGACGTGCGTAAGCCCTCTGTCGATGGTGATGATAAGAGAAATTGGACATCTGGACACTCATAAGGGCAAGATGTAACAAAGAAACTTTCGCAGCATCCTCATTGTTCACGGGTTTGGTTGGGTTGGGTTTCTGGGTTTTCTTCGTTCTCCCTGTTTCCTTTAATTGCTTTCATTCCTTTTTTTTTTACTGTTTTCTTTTCTCGCTTCCTTTCTTTCTTTTCTTGTGACTCTTTTTTTCGTTTTTGTGGATTCTTTGATGTTGCTCGCGTTTTTAGTCTTACTGTTCTGATTGAAGCGGGAGAATATGCATTAGGACCAGCAGTTATTATACAGCGCAGTGCTAGTGTGTGCGTGTCTTCTATTCTTTTGTCTCTTATGTAGTGCGCTCGATCTTTACTGTATGTTAAATAACCTTCCCATATAAAAGACAAAAAATTTGGAGGACGCTTAAGCTTCGCCTTCAAAAGTGGAACGCGATAGCGTTATTGCACCTCGTTCGCACCGCCCACTCATTCGCTCGTTATGCTCTTGAGTCAAACAAAGACATAGTTTTCATACTCAACACTTCTAAGTGCACTGTACAACTTTTTTCTAATTATTTGTTCAAACAAGTGCTTCTCACAATCTACATGAGCAAAGATAGTGATCTAAAGAAAGGAAAGACGCTTGATTCTACAACCCGCGAGGTTGCACGGCGAAACGTCAGGGGCGAGTGGCGCGCCACGTGTCGGGGCAGCGCCGCACATTGCCAGGAGGGGTTCTTCTGTGTTTGCCGCAAGATGGCTCTGCATGTGCGCAGAGCGCAGAAGAAATGTAGCGGAAACGTACTTCGCTACTCGTGTAACTGCGACTTCTGTAAGTAACATGCTCATAATTACCGATATACACCGCAGTACAAAGTTCTACGGCACGTTTCTAAGGCAACACCGCATTCACTAGAAGCGCTTTTGTACCGCTTTCAAGCATCGAACTCATGGCTGAGTGGTTCCACAATAATGGTAAAACTCGCAACAACCAGACTTCGGCTGTCACGAAAGTTTTAAAATTTTTTGAGGACAGCCAGTTCATCGAGCACACTGATCCAGTCAGGTGGATCAGAAAACACCCGATACGTTTCTCTAAAGAGCAGCACACTCTCGATAAAGTTCTCGCGTACAGAACGCGTGTTGACATCTGTATGTTGCACTTGCATCCTTGTTTTCCACAGGCTGTGGAGGCCCAAGACCATGACTAAATCCAAAGGAATACCCTCACTCTCGACTGGAAGGAACCGTATGCTTACCATTATTGTGGATCCTTTTTGAATTGATGTGAACTCAAAACAGGCAATAAAGAAAAAAAAAAAACTCATGGCTAAGTGGTAGCGTCTCCGTCTCACACTCCGGAGACCCTGGTTCGATTCCCACCCAGCCTATCTTGGAAGTTGCTTGTTGTTTATGAAGTGCATGCCGGAATTTATCGCTCACGGCCAACGCCGCCGACGCCGACGACACCGGCTTTTCTGCGACACGAGCTCCTTAACGCTAGCGTTTGAACGCTACCGCGTTAAAACGCGTCAACAATAGTGCTCGAGCTGCCACTATAACCTATAACCTATAATTATTCACAGTCAGCGACATATGGCGCATTAAATTTGTGTATAGAACTTTTTTCTCGAACTTTAAGCAATGTACAGATGAGGACATTTTTTATTGTATTTTGTACGATGAATGTGCCGCACTACACATGTCGCATAAATAATCCGCAGCTATGAACCAAAAATGCATTAAGTGTTAAGTCGTGCTGATACCGTACCGTGAATTGCTCCTAGTCTCCCTTTGCCTCAACACTATAATAGTCCAATTCATTAAGGTTTTAAAAGAAGCTTCTGGGGATAACATTTCTCCCAGTTTTATGCATTGTTTTTATCAACAGGGTAAACAGGAGCTGGCATAATGTTCCCAACATATCCTCGCTGCATTTTGTTTCGGTACTGCCGCCTTTTTTTACAATAATATCTTTGGTGCAAAATTATGGGCAGCACAACAGTTCTTTTCTTTGTTTTTATTCTGCTTAGAATTCATACTGAAATTTTACTTATTACGATTTTAAACTCTAACGATGAGCTTTCTGATCCCCAAATTATTTCTGGCCGTAAATGTAAATGTGACACTCGTCATTTGTTCAACAATTCATTCCTGGAAATAACAAAGCTGACAGTTGTTAATGAACTATACTAATCTTTCCACGAGGACGTTAAACCAGAAATATGTTAAAGAAATATTTTTTCCGTAGTTGTATATTGATATTTTGAATTACTTTGTACTTGTTATTCTCTAGCCAATTGTATTGGGAACAATCATCTTTTTTTTTTTTCAGATGCATACCTCCTAAGACGCCTCCAAGTGCAAGTGATAGACCTCGCACTCCTACAGGTCAACAGCCTCCCGTTCCTCAAGGCCAAGGCAATACATTTCCTTCGGGACCCCGACCTCCACATCCTCAAGGTCCCATGTATTACCCACCTTCAGGTGGGCCTCATGCTCAGGGCCACCCCCTTTACGCTCCTCAAGTTCCCCCTCAGACTTCTGCAGGTCCTGTGTATTACCCGTCTCCGATTCCCGGGCCTTATGGCCCCCAGCTTCCCTTTACTCAAATGGCCCACTCTTACCCTTCTCGTGGGAATCCGCATTACCCTGTTTCATATCCCGGGCCTCAGTATCCAGGTTCCCGACCCCAGCTTCCTCAAGGTGCCCAGGCTCAAGCTCCTGGAAGCTCACGGCCTCTTTCACTTTTGGAGCAACCAGTGCAAAAACTTTGCCCTGAATATGTGAGCAACTCTAATTATTTTAGCCTGCCTAAAATTTAGCAGCATGCAAAAAGTCTACCCAATCGCGCAACTTACCACAGAAAAGTTGAATTTACTGGAGCCGAGCTTATAGAAATTAGAGCGACGAAAGGAGGCGGGTAGTTGTATCAATAGACGAATAAGCGTTCTGCAAATGCTTACGTTGTTCGAAGAAAAAAGTGCTTTCATCTAAGAAAAAAAAATGCACAGGCGTTTTTGATGGCCTCAAACGCCACTGAGAGCTTCTGTCAGCGAGGGATTTTGTTAACCTGTTCTCTTGCATCAGGCTCAGGAAAGAACCTCCATGTGCCCAGTGCTCGTGCTCTGTCCTTGCGTTGCTCTCGTCTCTGCTTCTGCCGCAGTTGTCTTAGGAACACCCACTACGTCAGTACTGCAGTGCGTTGTTCTGGGAGGCCCCCTCCCCCTTCCTTAAGAATTAATAGAAGTCGCTCAACAGCAACAAATATAGGGGACAATTGCTGGGCTCATCTTGGCGACGAAAGTGCGCGTATAGCAATGTAAGATGTACTTTTGCGTGCGCGTGTCTTTGAGATCTTCGGCCTGGTTTAGGGATTGATCTCAGAATCGACTTGTAAAAGCATATACTCACCAAAGATGCTAAAAAACAAAAAACAAAATAAGGAATTGACGTTTCGGCGCCCGCACAGATGCCTTGATCACAACGAAGCGAAGGACGGGAAGGGAGCTATATATGGGCGATCTTTCGAAGGGTGCTCAGGTATATCTTTGGGAGATTGCCACGGGTCCGGTTAATTAATTGTGTGTGACGTTGATTGACTGTACGATGATTCTATGAGAAGGAGTTTCGGTAATAATATTTGCCTTGCAATCACACGTGCTGCGTCCCATTCGATGGCATGGCCAGTGTCCTGATGATCTTGCGCTAAAGCATTCTAGTTAGACTTGCCTTTGGCTACGTAATTTTGGTGCAGCTTGAACCTTGTCTGAAAAGAGATCATTGTTACCGACGGCCTCTGTCGACTCCTGAATTTCTGCTTCTCTAATACCCAATTCACCTTCAACAAGAACTTCTACAGACAGACTTTCGGAACAGCCATGGGTGCCGCAGTTTTTGTAGTATGTGCTAACTTTACATAGAATGAATAGAATTTGTAGCGCTTTCTTCATTCGACCTCCCCCCCCCCCCCCCTCCCCACACACACACACTGCAGTTTTTTGTAGGCTATGTCGATGACTGCTTCTGTATTATCAACCAGCCAGGCGTCTGCAGGTTTCTTGCGCACTTTAACAGGTTCCAGCAAAGCATCTAGTTCACACTGGAGGAGGAGGTGGACGACCACATCGCTTTTCTCGACGTACTCGTGGACTGCTTACCGCAGTCTCTGCACACAACCGTCTATCGTAAACCCACTCACACCCGAAGGTACCTAAACGTTCAGTCATCCCATCCCATTGGACAAAAGCGCTCAGCCGCTGCGTCTTCTGTTCAACAGCGCTTTTAGGATATTCTCAAGTCCAAAGAGCGCAGCAGCAGAAGTAAAACAGGTCAGGCAAGCCCTGATACGGAACGGCTATCCAGCCCAAATACTACGATCACAGAAACGACGCCCCTCTGCTCTGACAAACCGAACTGTGACATGCGCAAAGAAGCTGGTACCGATTCCATATGCTCGCGGCGTGAGTGAAAAACTTTGCTCGCATCTTTTCAGAATATGACATTCGAGTGGCCCCCGTCCCTTCATGCAAACTTCGGCAACGACTGTTGCGGGTAAAGGGTCCTATTGACTTCGCTATATATCCAGGCGTGGTCTACAAGATCCCCTGTCGCGATTTTGTCGCTTCTTATATTGAAAACAGGAAACTTGGAAGCAAGGCTCAAGCAGTACCGAAATTACGTAGCTAAAGACAAAACGAACTCCAACGCTTTAGCGCAACATCATCAGTACACTGCCCATGCCATCGACTGGGATGCATCACGTGTGATTGCAAAAGAAAATGATTACCAAAACCAGTTCTCATAGAATTATTGCACATTCAATCGATGCCACACGCGATTAACCGGATCCGTGGCAATCTCCCAGAGATATGCATGTGCACCTTTCGAAAACTCGCCCATATATAGCTCCCTTCCCGTCCTTCGCTTCATTGTAATCAAGGCATCCGTACGGGCGCCTAAACGGGAATTCCTTTTTGTTTTTGTTATTCCGCATCTTTGGAGAGTGTATGTTTTTTGACAAGTCAGTATGGATTTCATATTTCCCTCGCCAGACGCGATTCCGTCGTGCCCTAGATTTCATCTCAGGATCCGGAATTTCTGGCGTCGAAGTCGGATGTTGGCACTGAGATGCTCTCGCGGTACCGCAAGAAGTCCCTGGTGCCTAGGGTCTGGTACTGAAAATTCAATCGAGAGTTTTATTCATTAAATGTAATCTTACGGATTCCTAAATATATGCTACTGTGCGCGCCTAAAATTGTGAAAAGTTGTTTTTTACTTTTCAAAAAGCTGTTGTACGCTCTGCTAAATTGTGTTTTTAATATTGCTATTTTTCTTGCTTGAATTTTGACACTAATTTATTTCCTCGTGTGACCCCTTGTGTTTATCCCCCTACAATAATGCTGTTCAGGCGGTGTAGGTACACCAAATAAATAAATAAAAATTTATTAATTCAGAGGACGTGGCCGCCAGCAGCGATCAGCAGGAAGGCGGTGAAAGGCAGTCCTCTAGAACGCATGGTGCTGACAGCCTCATTTGTAGGAAGGAGAGAGAGAGAGTAGGAACAACTTCATTCAGGAAAATGAAAACGGAATCGGGATGCCAAGAGCAGTTTGGTCGGTTTCCTCAGTCCAGGGCCTCGCAGCCTCTTGCTAATTCACGGACCAGCTGAATAATTCCATTCTACACATCCAGCATCTCACTGGATATTGCCGCCTCCCGCTATTAGTCAAGAGGGCTCTGTTTGAGTAAGGTTCTGTGGTTAGCTGTACATCTCCAAGATATGTGAGAAAGCGTGGGGCAGGCACAGCGCCAGGAGCATACAGAATGTGTCGAAGACATTTTACATCTAACATACAGACTTAGATATATTTTTGTTGGCAATCGGGCCAAACTATGCCCTCGAAAGTTGTTAGTTTCTTATGTGGTCAGAGGTATTCATTCCTCTCAAACCAAAGGTGCTCTATGTTGTCCTGGCATAAATAGGATAAAGGACTATTGTGAGAATGAGGCTGATAAACTGCACCTAATGTGATTTCACAGTCTAGGATTTCATCGCCTCATTTCCCTCTATACCTTCGTGTCCAGGAATCCAGATGGGGCAGTGTGGTCCTTCATACTCAGTGATATTCAATAGAGTGATTATCTGCGCAACTACTCTGCCTTCGCGACTGATTAATACATTTAGTGCGCATGCATTGCCAGAACCTTGCCGAAGCATCGTAGATAGAACATGCAAAGTGTACCACTAGGAATCTTCACGAAACGAATTGAGTATAGTTAGAAAAGAAGACCGGTAAAGTTGCTGAGAAAAGTGGTAAACGTGGGAGGGTACGCGGACCAAATACACAATCCTTGCCTATAAAAATATACGAAAGCAATCCCTACAGTACGAATGCAGAGAGTAGAATTTATCTGGTCGTCAGTAATCCGTAAGCAGTTCAGTTCAGTTCAGTCGTTCAGTCATGTCCGACTCTTCGTGACCCTATGGACCATGTCACGCCACGCTTTCCGGTCTCTCACTATCTTCCTAACATCACATAACTTCATCTGCAGTGCCTCGAGGATGCCATCTAACCATCGCGTTCGCTGCCTACCCCTTCTCCGGCGACCCTCAACCTTTCCCAACATCAATTCTTTCTCCAGCGACTCCTCTCTTCTCAACAGATGACCAAAGTAGCTGAGCTTTAACTTTAGAATTTGACCCTCCAATGAGCAGCCAGGGTTTATGGTCGACAATATCGACTGATTTGATCTTCTGGCAGTCCAAGGAACTCTCAAGAGTCTTCGCCAACACCACAATTCAAACGCGTCAATTCTTCGGCGGTCAGCTTTTTTCACAGTCCAACTCTCGCATCCATACATCACAACTGAAAAGACCATAGCACGAGTTATACGGATCTTGGTTGGCAGACTAGTGTCTCTGCTCTTTACTAGGCGGTCAAGGCCAACCATTGCTCTCTTTCCCAGAAGCAGGCGTCTCCTAATTTCATGGCTGCAGTCTCCTTCCGAGGTAATCTTGGAGCCCAAGAAGAGAAAATCTGTCACAGCTTCCACTTCTTGTCCATTGATGCTCCAGGACTTGATAGGGCAAGACGCCATGAACTTTGTCTTTTTAATGTTCAGTTTAAGCCCAAACTTCTCACTCTCTTCTTGTACGCGCTTCAGAAGTCTCTTGAGTTCCACTTCACTTTCTGCCATTAAAGTGGTATCATCCGCATATCTAAGGTTGTTGAAACGTTTTCCAGCAATCTTCCCTCCAGCTGAAGACTCGTCCAGACCGGCCTTCCTCATGATGCACTCTGCATATAGGTTAAATAGGCAGGGCGACAGTATGCAGCCTTGCCTCACTCCTTTCTCAATCGGAAACCAATCAGTAAGACCATGCCCAGTTCTGACTGTGGCCTCTTGCCCTTCATACAGGTTCCTGAGGAGACAGATGAGGTGAATTGGAACTCCCATCTCTTGGAGAGCTTGCCACAATCTGCTGTGATCTACGCAGTCAAACGCTTTCGCATAATCAATAAAGCAGAAGTAGATGGGTTTCTGGAACTCTCTTGCTTTTTCCATGATCCAGCGAAGGTTGGCAATTTGGTCTCTAGTTCCTCTGCCCTTGCGAAACCCAGCTTGCACATCCGGAAGCTCCCGATCCACATACTGCTGCAGTCTACCTTGGAGGATTTTCAACATCACCTTGCTAGCATGTGAAATAAGCCCGATCGTGCGGTAGTTGGAACAATCTTTGGCACTGCCTTTCTTTGGAATGGGGATGTAAACTGACCTCCTCCAATGCAGTGCGTCAAATGTATAGAGTACATCGCACTATATATGTCTACTGGCGTCTCACATACACTGAGTCGCTTTCGGTGCATAAAACCACATAAGCCAGCGTGTTTATGTGTACTAGATGGTATTCTAAACCTCACTGTAAAATATATTATGCTTACACTGTTACCACACAGCCACGACCTCAATGAGCTTCAATAGCAAATTCGACCAGAATACTAATTAAATGTTAATCCTACCTAGAACTGAGACCTTGAGACATTGCCCAGGCGTACACATCGGCCTTGGAGCTTATGCACGTAAGCTCCACTGCGCATGTGCGAGCGGAGTCGTGAAGATATGGACATAAGCGATGTAAACGCCTGCCCTCGATCCCATGCCACGCGCCGGGAGCCGTGAGGATGTTTATAATTATCGGAAGACCGGGAAAATTCCCTAGACTTCATTGTTCACAGCGCGACATTTTTTTAACTAGCCTGAAAAAGGGAGCGACCTAGCTCTAGGCACATCTACCTCTTTTCAAATAATTTGGACGCCTGAAGTGTGCATGCATAAGCCTAGAGTACACGGAGTGGAGTGATCTTGCGAAGTCTTGAGTGAGACCATAAGTTTGAATGCACGTGTTTTTTCTTATAAATCTTATAGCGCTTCATTATTATATGTATATAACCATGAGAAAGGGGCACTCTGCTGTTTCCTGCCGTTTTTTCCCAGTCTAAAAGGTCTTTTCTCCATCTTTTAAGTGCAAGCCTGGACAACTTGCTGGAGAACATTGCGGTAAACATCCAAGTTGCCGCTGCGCCGTCAGCCTACAGTATGGTTCTCTACAACGACTTCGCTGCATCTTCATTCCAAAGGGAAGACAATAAATAGCGATATAGTCATTCCCAAAAAATAATGGGAAACATGAAGCTCTATGTCGGCATTTTATTCCGAATTTCCTGTAGTGGCTGGAGCCAAACCTACCTTCTGAAGGCTCTAGCCTCTCAAATCCTGAATACATTTTTTTTCTTGACATATGCTTTTATTTTTATTAAAAAAAAATGCGCAAGTTGAAGAAAAAAAAATGTGACTGTTTTGCACGTTTTGTTCATCATTTTTTTTTCAAGTAATCGGAATGGTTATATGGCAACAAATTTGAGAATCGAGAAGTTTTGGCTCATATCCGACCTCCAAGCATATTTAAGTTACAGTGGCTGGATGATTGCTCACAGCAGCAAAAACACTTATTCAAGAGAACATAATTACAGATACAATTTTGGCACCTTCCGCTGACAGCCTCTGCTGACAGCTCCTGCTGGCAACAATGAAGCCTTAAAGGCTTTCGCCTGAAAAAACAATACGATTGATCAGCTGTAACAAAACAGGGGACTCTGTCTTAGCCCACCGTCTTTTACTTGTCGGAACAAAAGTTGGTCCGGCAGCAGCGCTCACATTGATTCCCATACAAAACGGCGAAGGTCCTGTGCAGCTTCCAAACATTTAAAGGTGAACAGTGCAACACCTGCATAACGTACCAAACCTTGCTGATAAAGGACAAGTTACAAACTGTGTCCCTGGCTAAAAATGGATAGGTGTTCGCTTTACACTTTTCAGCTTATTCCGTTACCTCTCTAGCCTGCCCTCTCCAATATTGTTCAATGTCACATTAGGCCTCAATTAAGCGAAACGCCCAAGCAGCTTTTTGGTGCAGTCGTCCAGTGAACCTTGGGAAATGTTCAGGCTTATATCAACAGTAGGGTAGGATACACAACATCCTTTATAAACCTTGACAGCAAGGAAAAAAAAAAAAGGTCGTAATAACAAAGAGCATCAAAAGCGCACTCAGCCTTAGAAAAAGGAATAGAAGGGATGCTTACGAAATATTTATAAATGTAGTTTTTTATATTGCACGTTGTCACGTGAATATATTTTTTGCTTGTTCTACTCTACATCTTTCTGTCATTGGTTTAATTTTACGCTCCATTTGAACGCATTGTAACATTTCCATATGGATGTAATACTCTTAAATTCCTCTGTCAGAGTGCATCGATAAAGGTGGGCCTCATCAAGTGTACTATGAGTTTTACCCAAACCCACCAGTATGCGTTCATGGTTGAAGGAAAATTGCTTTGACTTTCAATAACTGATACCCGACCAACTCCGCTCCTGACTATTGCGGCGCACATCGAAAGGAAACAAAAGCACGGAGCAACCAGAAGGATAGCAGGAACAGGTGTTGTGTGGAATAGACTTGTGCAGCGCGACCAACTGAAGTCAAATTTTTCTGCCTCCAGCCTGAGATGCAGAGTTATAAGGTTCAGAAGCCGACGAGGCCATGCGATTATCGCAGGAACAACCGTTGTAGAAAATATACTGCACGCAATGTTTGGTTTGAGACCTTGTTGCGTCAAGTAGAACTCAACATCACCGCTCCAAATCTATCATGGTGGGCACGAGACTTGGGATTTCTGTACGAGGGCTGCTATACTGACTAGAAGCGAAACCCTTAATGTACCGTATAGTTCTGACAATCATTGTAGATAATGTTAACCTTTTCTACATAAAAATAGGTGGATACAAGCTCATGGCTTTTGTCTTGCCCTGTATTGGTCGAGATAAGGTGAAGTTCGGGATGAAACACAGGGGCTGCAGAATGTCCTGAAATACACGTCGTCGACTGGCCCTTGCAATAACTGGATGCCATGTAAATCTCTGGTGCCTGTGTTGTAGCAGCCGCCTTAGCTCTCATGAAGCCGCCAGTGGTGATGTGAAAAATGAGGAGGGCTTCAAGACAACCATGATACAGCCAAGGCATAGCGTTGTGCGGAGATGACGCAAAAGTAGACGTGTAGATGTTCCGGTAAACGAACAGTACATTACGCTGCAAACACATGTCCATATACTGAAATATATTATGAAATCCGTGGGAACTCTTTTTAAATAACACAAAAAGTCGATTGTAACTCTCCCAGAACAGATACATAATAGACACAGGCGCTCACGCATGAAAGCCGGTTTGAAGAAAACTGTAAAAGATACGAGAAAAAGTTGTGTCGGATATGATTGAACGTGTGTTTACAGTGTCGTCAACTCTGAGGGTGAACGCGCGAGGGGCGGTCACTCTCTTCTAAGGGCCGTTGCGTCCGACACGGCCGAAAACAGATGCAAATCGGTGGTGGTGCAAAACTAGTTCTGTGTTTCGTAGTGGCTGTCAGTTCACTTCGATGCGCAACAAAGTTGCACGCATTAGTACTCCGAAGAGAGCGGCCGCTGTCTTGTATTTTCACGATATCCGTGCTCGATCCTGTATATCAGTACGGCTACTATCACGAGTGAGGGTTTTCCCTCGTTCGTTTATTTATCATCTGACAAAAAAGACATACCCAGGCAGGATGCCTATACTAAAGGGAATGTCTTTTTTCAAAGCGGTAGCCAGTTTCTCAATCACCCAAGATAGTGAGCTTTGATCGAACAGGCTGACAAATACCCACCTCAATGTTGAATTTCCCACAGATCTCGGGAAAGTTGTCCCCACATGCTATGCATCAAGTATTCACTTTATGATTGCATTCAAAACTTCTATCGCCTGGTGTAGCCCTACTTTACAGTGTGGGCATAGTAGCAATGTGTTGCATTAATACACGCATGATGAGGTCTTCACTGAATCCTTGAAGTTTTAACAAAAAAGTCCATGATAGCAACATGACTTTTAAACGTCATGGTATAATTTTTCATTCAATTCTGTGCAGCACCTACAGCCCTTATGTCTGCTTTATTGCATATAGCTGCCTCCTCGATTTCGTTGAATACCGAATTCATAAACATATGGTGAATGTTGAAAGATTGTTAAAGTCATAGCTGCCGAAAATGTTCGACTGACTTCGAGTGTATTCAGGCTTCTTATACCAATATAAGAGCCATTATCTCGATTTGACAGGCTATAAAACACGAAAAAGTTCTTACTCCAATATTACATGAAAGCAGAACAGTTAAAACCCGCAAGAAACTGTCAGTTTCATCTCGTTAGCTTCCAACATGGCCTAGACTAAAGATTTTTGAGCCCGTGATTTCTACGACTGAAGAATGCTTGATCATTTTCATTGCTTTAATACCACGAAAAGCTTCCAAGAATGCGATTTCTGCTCCACAAATTGGGGAGGGAAATATAATAAATCCCTTTTGTTTTTTACCCATGTTCTCAAATAACGATTGCTCTTGAATAAATGGCTAGGTGCCTGCCATTAGTCATTTTATTTCCAGTTAAGTGCCTTACTTTGAACAAAATATATCCAGGCATGCCAAAACATAAAAAGAAAACCGCCAAACAAGCCATTTAATTTTTTTAAATTTTTGCTACTTTGGCGAAGGTTGCCTCACGGCATATGACCTCAACCCTAACGATTCCTCAGTTCGTATATATTTGCTTCCTCAATGCAACATTTGCATTCGTTTTCTTCGAGTGCATAACAGTCGATTTGCACAGAGCATTTCTGC
This sequence comes from Amblyomma maculatum, assembly GCF_055883805.1. Classification (NCBI taxonomy): domain Eukaryota; kingdom Metazoa; phylum Arthropoda; class Arachnida; order Ixodida; family Ixodidae; genus Amblyomma; species Amblyomma maculatum. The sequence goes on from NC_139344.1 coordinate 347,087,812, forward strand.
TTAAGTCATGAGAAACCCCAGAATTTCTAGAGTTCACTTTAGCACATATAAAATTCGCCATAGAACCTTAAATCGAGAACTACGCGAGCTTCACACTACAACAAAATAGGTCTGGCTAAAATGTTCAGTTGCTAAGACGAGCATCTGCATATCAAATTTGCTTCCTAATTGTCGCATGCATTCTGGACAAAAATGCGATGAATTCTCCTGTGCGTTATGTGATGATATCGCATGTTGCAAAACACCCGGCAGTCAAAGTTGACAAAAAAATTGCACTACAATACATATACCATATGCATATAGCATATAGCATATAGCATATAGCATATGCAGCTTTCCGTTATTACGGTACAGTTTGAATATAACATTCTTGCTTCATATGCTAGTACATAGTAGCTCTTCGTGTTGCGCCTCTCACCGATAATGTTTGTAAGGTCTAGACCATGCAATAGCGAACGTGCCGACCCTTGTCTTGTGATAACAATAAGGTTGCTCAAAATGTTGTTCACAGAGATATAAAGTAGGAAAAAAGAGGATAAGACAAGAAAAAACTTAAGTACAAAGAACTTGAGCGTCGTGTCGTAGCCACAGCACGCACAAGAGATACGTCTATGAGAGCAGTCATGACACTGTGGCATGCTTTTCGTCTAAGTGGCCGTGCTTTCTAAACTACAGTAAGTTCTAGAAGTTGCAACAACGGTGCGCTTTGTTTTCGCCATGCATACAGCAGTGATACGGCTGTTGCTTTCCAACCATCACTGTGTTTTAAATTCTAGAGGAAAGAAAGGTCTTGCAAAGAAAAAGTGAAAAGGCTTATTCCCTTATGAAAGTATTAGCTGCTGGCATCGATATGCGTTCCGTGTTAGCTAGTGTGCAGGTAGGTAGAGACGGTACATCAAACAATTGGTAGTGATTATGCTCTTGTAGTGCTCGGTAGAGGCCGCCAACTTGGATAGCTAAGCAACTTTTCATTTGTGCGAAACCAATCCCCCCAACGCGATTTCAATACCTTCGACTCCGGATTACAAAAACAAAAACTGTATCACCAAGCCTCGTTTTCCTGTTGTCATTTTTTCCAAGATCAGCCTATTTATTGGACTTCCAGACTGGTTAGTTCCGGTCTGGCAGCTGCCAAGCTAACCCTCCTGCTTCAGTGCTGCCGCCAGCCAAATATCATGCAGTTCATGCAGGCCGTTCGTTTTCCGCCAGTGGCCGCTCTTTCTTAACCTGGAGCGCAACCGCATACTCATTACACACTTGCTGCCCCCGATGGATACAAGCGTGACTATGGATCACCATCCTCTGATTCGTAATCTCTAGACACAGGTCGACCAGCGTCTACAGATCCGACCGCACTATCATGAACAATGGTCCCAAAGGTTATTGTCTGGCCGAGCCTGACAATGCGCCTCTGTTCACACGCCACTACAGACGGGAAAGCCTACATAACCTGTCCCACTGTCACAAATGAAGCCGAATTAGAATTTCTCAACAAAGCCATAGTCCATAAAATGGTGAGACCTCACAACGCAACTCCTCTCTGTCTACTTTCCTCTCCTTCCCGTGATTAATGCCTTCAAGTCCAAGATAGAAGCCCAAGGCCTCGTATCAGTTGCCTTTTTTAGGAGGTCTTAACAAAGAAACAGTAAGAAGCTACATCAATCCTCAAAAGCTTAGTACACTCCAGACCCTAATTTCAGATATTCTTCAGGAAGAAATTCGATTGTCACTATTTTCGGTAACGCGAAGTTTGAAGGGAGCTCACAAGGTACATTAGTTCCGCGATATGATAACATAAACAATCTGAGAATGTATTCTTGTACATGTACAGTTAGAGCCTGCTCTACATATTCCCATATAAACATCCTTCAACTCACACTCAATGTTTTCCCAGTTATTTATCGCTATAAAAGAGGCGCTGGGCGTGGCACCTGCTGGAGCTGCCTTGAATTTGGCTCTTAATTTCCTCTGCTCTATTCTATTTGAGAACAGCGAAGCTAATCTCTGCTGCTACATCCGAACTTTTCTCTGCAAATTCTCTGTCGGTATGCGTTTAATAAATGGTCTTTTGGTGCACATTCCTGCTATTATGACAACCCCATATACTAGCATAGGTTCGTCGCCGAACAAAAAACATGTTTCTTCGGAGAGGCAAGCAACTGTCTGTATTTAATTTCGACTGACAGTCGTCGGCGAAAATATTTCCGGGAATTACACGATTGCGGATAAAAGTTGTAAACCCGAGAAAATTTCACAGCCATGTGCTGCCAGGGCTTCCGGCTTAGCTTTAACCAAGGTACACATCCACCACTGCACCCTCCGTGCGGGCAAATAGTGTTCCGAGTAAGTAGCCCTGAAGCCAACCCAAGCTGAAGTGTCTCATAAAACGGCAGAAGCCTTTACTAGAGTGCCACAATCATATCGAATACTTACCACCTACATAAGTACAAGAGCCAAGCTGTAGCCATGCCTTCACAAGGTAGCAATCTTTCGGCAGACGCATCGCGAAATAGGCGGCAGACGTTTCGGAGCTACCAAAGTATCCCATTATTTAATAAAGACAACAAACTAGGTGACCTCATTTTATCTCGTTTTTCTACTTTTTTGATTCGCTAAGATGCATTTTGATCATAACGCCTTTGACGGTGACAGTTTTATTTCTTCATTATATGTTTCTAGAAGTTAAAAAATATTAATCTATCGCGTCAATGCTGGCACCGAGCGCAGTTGAGTGTCCCTCAGAGCTGATTGGGCCCATTATAGCTGAGTGAAAAGCTGATGTAGCTGGCCTGGGTTTACTCCAAGCTTGCATGAATCCCTGGGTCCAGACTTAAGGGTTCCAAGTGCTTTCCCGATGCTGCTTTTCGGCTCAAAATGAGGCCCATGAAGAGATTCCAAGGAGTCTCAAAATAAGCACAAATATGCGGCCTAGAACAGCTCGGAAGTTTCGCACACTAAGGAGATAAAACGTTATGCATTTTCAGGAACTCCATTTCATTTCTGTTGCTATACATCTGTCACTAGCTAATGCAGCTTTTTAATTTCTAAAACATAATACTTTGACATTTTGGATGAAATTCAAATGAATTATTCAGTTTCATATAGAGCCACGCAAGAGACCTTATTAAAAGCACACCGTGAAGGAAGAGAACATTAGGAAAGCTTTGAAACTGAGAAGTTGGAGAGCTCGAAAGAGCATCAGACAACAATATTGATCTCAGAGAAGCTGCAACCCGTAATGTTCAGTATACAAAATTCCACTGGCGCATGATGAATGTACATCATCACGCACGTTTGACTGCCTATTAGCGGAACATAGTAGATTAAGTGCTCAGGCATGTAGAAATTTCTCTCCAGAAAGACAGGACTTCCCTTGTCTGTCGCTTTAGGGCGGGTATTCGCCACCAACCGTCCCCAGCCTATTATTTGCACCTAGGTAGCTTCATCTATTTGTTGATCTATATATTTCATCTATATTGCGGCTGCTTTTCCGGTTCTCGCGACTCATAATTTTACCGCAAGAAAGCTTTGATCATCAGTTACATCCATTACATGCGATTTCTTTGTCTGTCCCGTCCAATGATTTCGTACGAAGTTTTTCTGCTGACTTTTAAAGTGCCATTATTTGCCGCATCATCAGTTTTTTATTTCCAAACCCAAATAAGCACAAATTCCTCTTTATGAAATCATATGCGATCAATTTAGTGTCCCTGTCCTGTTGCCTGAGGATTCGGCGATGAAAAAGAACACCAAAAATACAAAAGAGCTGACAAGATATGGTAGTCATAGAACTCGGACTTTGTTACAATGCAGATTAGCAATAGTGTTAACAAGCTTTGTTAGCTATTGTGATAATACCATTGCTCCTGCTTTGATCGCGTTCCCATCACATCTACGCATATAATTTCTTCAACGCTTTATCGTTGCGTCTCTGCGAGCGATTCTGGAAGGTGAAACAGGGTGATGAGCCGCACTTTTCAGAATGGTTGGTTGGTGTGTTTTAAGTGGAGTTTGTGCTAACAGGGTGGGAAATTTGGTGGGTGAGCAGCCTCTAGCAAACGGTAGTTTGGGATCTGCAACGTTGCTGGTAGCTCTGCTGTGTGAATATTTATTTTGCCATCGGCTCGCACGCCGTAGGGTGGAGACTCATTTGAACGGTGCTATTTGGTAGGCGCTGATGAGTGATTAGTGAGTGATAGTAGGCGAATATTCCGCCAGTCTCTGTAGGAGGGAACAGGTTGTCCTAACGCATGGGTTCCCATTGAAAGCACCACACGGAGGTTTGGAATATTCTGTGCAGTACCTGCGCCTTTTGGGTTCGGACAATGCAGAACCTGCAGGAAATAACAAGCATTGCAAAAAAGAAAGTGCCCGAGCAAAGACCCAAAGTTTCCGACCCATCCAAGCCGAGGTTTGTCGCCGCATAGAGAAGCTTTCTTAATGCCATTGTGCCCCACGGTTGTGAACATGGTGCATAGTTACCCTTACTAGTGTGGAGGGCTACAATCCTTGCGTATGGCACCAAACGACTCGGCTTCAAACCTCAATGACCCGACCAAAATTAGGAGCCGTGCCTGATACTTAGAAAATATAGAGAGTCAAATGTAGAGTCACGAGCCCGACAATCCTGCGGCCGCTTTATCCAACCAGTATGAACGTGCCATGCATGGTCTAGGGCTAACGTGAATGCAAGGGTCCTGGCAGGTTGGCTCTGATGTCACCTCCCATATGAAAGGAGATTTAGTTCGGCGAAACCTAACGTCACGAAACCCTACGTCCAGTGAGTGCGTGACCATGTAAGCTGCCAGCTACCTTCTGCCAGAGCCGTGCTCGTAATTTTTCGCTAAATATACGGAAGCCGATGCTAGATTTTCGGTGAACGATGCCTTTAACGCTATCGCGCTAACAGGGCGGCTAAAGACAGTGATCGCTGAACTCGTTTATCTTCAATATAAACACGCTGCCCAAAGCACCGCCGACCTTGTCAGCTACGCTTCTCCCAGCTGGGAAACCTGCATGCTGGACTACTGGCTGGTTACGCAGCCTCAGAGTTATCCACAAAGAGATGGCTACAGTCCAAGCTACAAAGGTCTGTTAACGTCAGTCGTTATATTACGCGTTTTATGGGCTGGCCTGTTCAAGTGCTTCTCTTGCATGCTGTGAAGTGCGTTGTGCAGTCATTTTGGCTGTCGGACGGAAATTTTCATTAGGTGTCGGAGGGCCTCAGCTCACTTGTATTCGTGGCTTTTGATGTGGTTGGCTAGTTATCGCCTAACTTTGACGAAAATATGAAAAACAAGCTACTAGTTACTTTTTGTAGTTAGGTACTGGTATGGAGCTTTTCAGTTAAATGAGCGACAGTAGAGTGTGACGCCGTGGACAGATACGAAAATCAAAATCGTGTTTCATGCATTTTCATGCATATATTCTCTCGACTAAAATTCACTGCTGGGGAAGCTTTGGCAGTGTAAGCAGCAGGCATTGCCGTTGTAATTGGTATCGTACATTACCCATCGTGAACTTCTTGTATATACAGTTAGGGAGGTATTAAGAAGTAGTTCCTACAAAAATGTGTAATTAAAAATATTATATTGAAGGTAGCGCCTGGCTATGTACTGCTGCAGCTCTTAGAAAAAGCAGTACTGCACGAGGAGAGTATGGAGATTATATTTTCGCCATTTAACGACCCTTGATATCGCTGCCTACAGAGGCGTGCGCATGCGGCCCGGATGTACCTAAAGGAAGCGGAACCAAACCAGCTTGCTGCTGTCTGCAAATGCTGCACAAAAAAACTGAATAAGGCGACCGTAACATACTAATTAATTTTTCTCTATCTGACTTGATAAGTTTATTTATATGCACACAGGACCCTTGAAATTTAGTAGAAATTCCCTTGAAAATGTGCTGATGACCAACAACTTTCGCGTACACGTGCCTCAAGGTTCTGCAAAAATATTTCTTGGAAGCTACACAACAGTGAACTTCACCACGAATATACCAAATAAATTGGCTGTGGTTTAGCTCTGGTTAAACCTAGTCGAGTAGCGATAGCTACAGACCCCCGGCTGCGCTTAGGCATCGCTTGTAATTGCTGAATATGACAAGGGTTTAGTATCCACCCTAGATGTGATTGTTCACAGCTCCGTACCAGTATTCTGTCTGCAACGCATTTCATCCAGGTAAGCCTACACGCATTCTCGAGAAGGGGACATGGCACCTCAACTTGCAGTTTCTAGAGGACCAAAAAATCTTTAAGGAAGGCTCCGAACCGTTGGGCACGCTATTCTTGAGTCTCTTCAGCACGCTGTCTCCTCTTCACATAATTTTTACGGCAATCCCTGGCCTCCTTTAGGCTGGCCGACTTCTCACTGTCCATAATGCGGCTTGAACTATGTATGCGGCGACGCGAGCTCTCAGTTGTCACAGCTGCGGAGCGCGGAGTGTGACATAATACAGAGGGCGCAGCGAGCGCCCAATGTCAGGAGCGGTGGCCGCGACAAGCCGAGTTGTTGGAGAATTGAGGTCCGTATTGGGACGTCAAACAGAGTGTGCGGCGAGTGCACCAGCTGTGGCGATTGCCAGGCAACGCGGGAAGTGCGCGCCTGTAGGAGCAGTGGTTGCGCGGTGACCGCGACGAGCCGAGTAGCCGAATCGAGGCCCGTGGTGTGACGTCACACAGAGGGCGCAGCGAGTGCGTCTGCTCTGGCGGTTGCCAGGCAACAGCGGACGCGCCTGTAGGAGTGGGGGCCGCGCGGCGACCGCGACGAGCCGGAGAATCGAGGGCCGTGGTTGCCTTCACAGTGCGGCCACGGCTGAAAGTGTGGTGACGGCGAAGAAGCGAAAACCTGGCGTAATGTTACTATCGCTACAAAACACATACCTTCCGGCCCCGACGATAAGCAGGAGAGAGGGACAACTATAGCCGTAGTAGCTTACACGTGGGCTTAATTTGTCGCCGAGAATGCATAGGGAGTATTAGCGGTTACATCGCCTCCATGCTTGCAAAATATTAAACACGAACTACTAAAAGAATTGTATTGTTTTTAGGACAGGTATTAGTCGTTGATCTGGACCGTGAATGGGAGATGACTGGAAGAATCAGACTGAGATGGACCGAATTGGGCACGTACTCGCGTATCGCGGCCGAGTACCATACCTTCAATGAAATGAAGGCTTTATTCATTCATTCATTGCTAGCAGATTAACAATTTCCTTGAACACGAAAGTATTCTTGTACCTTATTGTAAGTCATGTATGCGAGAGAAGGGGCAGAAACGTACAGACTAACGAAAAAGATTTTACTTAAGCTGATGACAATGAATATGGAGCGGACAATGATAGGTGCGTTGTCAAACGTCAACTGAAAGGGAGGGTCCCCCAAGCTAAAAACGTCTAAACGGCGATAGATATTGAATGATCCACCCCTTTTGCGCAAGGCTTTTTTTATCTAGCTTGAACAGAACCAGCGCAAGCAGCAATAGAAAATGACTTCTCACTTTTCTCTCTCAACTCGTACACCGGAGCGCGCAGCAAAAAAAAAAGAAAAAAGCAAAAAAAAAAAGATATTAACAGGCCGGGACCATGCTCCGCCCATAGACACGTCACTGAGCTGTTGTTTTGTTTACTTCCGTTGGGACGCTCGCTTTGCTAGCTTCGTCTGTTCACCTATTGCGGCTTCTCTTCGACGAAGACCCGAAATAAACAAACGGACTCCAGAAAAGCGACGAATGGCTATGGAGCCACCGATAGAAAATGCGGCAGCGGTAATCAGATAATTGACTACGGGCTGATTTATGTAGACTGGCACACGATGACCGCTTACGCTTGCTAAAATGACCCAATGACTGTGACCCGCTCCTTTGGGGGCGCTTCGTGGGCATTGTACACGCATTGTCGATTGGAGCTCACTGTAGATCCAAAACTATACTCGATCGCCCCTTTCATCGGTCGTTGATGTCGTTAATTTTGATCGGCGTAGCCGAGAACACGGAGTGGCTCAACAGTGAAGCACTACCTGGTTTGATATGTAGTAAACGTTAGTATCAGAAAAGACAAATTTTATCATAAGGACTGCCGGCTGTACTCGGGAATCAGCAGCATATGCCTGCCTGAGTTCGGAGCTTTCGTCAACGGCGCCAAGAGCATTTCTTGGAATGTAAAAAGCATACGCCTTGACACTATCACAAAAGAATTGCAAATTAAATGTGCCACCAGTAAATATAAATAATATCTTTAGAAAAAGTAGAGAATTGAAGGGGAAATGAGGAAATCATAACGATTCTAGAAAATACATAGAAAATGAAGTCAAAGAAGAACATGCGAGCTGCTAGAAATGGCCAGAACGGGCGCCATTTTCATTGGAAGCCGTTTTACAAGCGCGAATTGTGAATATTTTTCCGCTGTGAAGAAACAAAACACCTAAGTAGCGCAGCCAGAAAACAGAAGCATCATGTCATGTCAATATACATAAGTTGAGCCAGCCAGGACTTGACTTAGTGTCATCAAGCATTTGTCAGTTTGTCATGACATATGATTGAAACTCGAAATGTGTAAGTGCTTGAAAAATGTACATTTTTATGTATAAATACCAGGGTCCTGCCTGCAGTATAGAGTCTTTAAGATACATCCCCAGTGCTCTCTTCTGTCGGACTACTGCACGTGCTTGCCTTTGAGATGACGTGGAGTGTGTGCTGCCTGTGTGTTGTTTTGGCTTTCGCTGTGCCATCAGAGTAAGCATAAGCCTTTGTCATTTCACACATTATTGTTGGTCAGAAAATCGAAACAAGCAGGCTAAAGCAGCAGTAATTGAATATACCTTTATTTTTCGTTTATTTGAGCAAACAGTGCACTGAGCACCGGATTTCTTTCATAATTACCTAAAACATATAAGTATCCATAAGCGTACAAGGCTTTTGCTTGACTGACGCTCGCCAAACTGGTCGTCAGGTAACTTCTTCACTAGAACTTGGATCATCCCCTGATGACCGAGCACTTCAGGCGGACCAAACAACAAACCGAACAGCTGCCATTCTCTCTGCCTTTTTTGTATGACAAATAACGAGAAAACAACAGATTGCTCTCGATATCTTCCCTCTTGTACGAACAGCAGCTGCAACCCGTACCAGTAAACACGAGACGTATTAAACAGCATGCTGTTTCCACATAGTGTCGTCGCCTTTCATACCATATATGTTCCTGATGTTTCAAAAAAACATAACCTGAAATTCTGGACAAACACACTGTTCGACAGAAATTTGTTTACTAAAACATTTTTCTGTTCAAAATACCATTTGGTTCTTCCATAACCATCAATATATCCTCTTATCTTTCAAGGGGGGCTCGTAGATTGTTGCTGTGCACGTTTTTGCAATCGCCAAACGCGCCCCTCTTTCTTTGTTCAACTTGATACGATGCGAACGAAAGACGAACTTTACACAAAGGGATTTTGCTGCACATTACAGCACTGGAACATTTTTTTTTCAATATTTGCATGCGATTATCTGTTAAAACCGGTGTTCATAAAACAGCTAAAATCGGCGTTAATAATGCACGTCTTGAAAAATAATGGAGTTAAAAAAAAGAAACACTTCAAGAGCTGTGAAAGCTTTCGTGGGCCCAGGATGTCGCTCCCACCTGGGGGCCACACAGGACCCACCTTCCCTAATTCACGACATCTGGGGCAAATAAAGTTGTTTCTCTCTCCTTCTCTTGAGCCTTCTGCGTCAAAATTCCAGGTCTTTTCCGCTACCTACTGAGGCATTATTGTACAATGCCAACGTTAGATCAATCGTTGAAAATACCTGCACAATTTGGGACCCTCCAGCGGTACGAGACACAGCCAAATAAAAAAGGGATCACAATTTATTTGCCCGGTATGTGCCACGTATTTACAGCAGATATATTTCTGCCGAGACTTTAAAAGAGTGCATTGACAAACTGAACGGAAATCAGCCTACGTTAGTTGCGAGTCAAGTCTTTTTACGCGATTTATAATTATTTTGTTGGTTTGGTTCTGAAGGGGAAAAGTCAATGCTGGCCTACCATTATAGCTCTGACCGAATAGATCACACCTCTAAAGTATGGAACTTTGCCTCGAAAATGGATGTATATTGGTCGCCTTTTTTTCCCAAAACAATACGCGACTGAAACAAATTGACTGAAGACCTCATGATGTTTTCTTTTCTATACTACATTTCAGTTCTGTGATGGGAAATCTTTCTTATTCTGTTTTGTTTCGTCTTTGCTTTTGATCAATTGATGTGGATTTGTTTCGGTGGCAGACACTGCTTATGAAAAGTTTTTTTTTTTTATGAATACACTCACTGTGATACCACTTGTCGCTACGAGTAAATAAATAGAAACAAACTCTCGACAGACGCACCTTCCTAATACCAGTCATAGTCAGCCTCCGATGCTTTTGTTTTTATATAAAACCAAAATCTGAGTGTATTAGATGAGCAGGAAGCTCATTGGAAACGTGGTGCCGGCTTATAAATTGTCACAGAGAAAACAATGCCCAAAACAGTACCTGCTTTACTTTCCCATCTCGATCGTTTTCCTTTGCTTTGTCGGTGACAAAAAAATAAAAGAGAAAAAAAGGCATGAGAGCAGTGCAGACAAGAATTAGAGAAATTCGAAAGCCTGAACATTGCAGCCGCTGCTCGGCATTAAACACGTCATCACTTTTTTGCGTGAGTCCTGGTCACGTTAATCTGAAGCCCCGCGACTTGATGAAATCATCTCTGTTTAGCATGTCGTCCAGATCATATGACATTCAAGTTATCTGCTGATCTCATCACGTTTTTGTATCATCCTGGTCATGCGAATTTTATTGCGTTAGCAATACTGCTCCAGGTTTCAGCTTGTCGCGTAGTCCCGGGAAGGGCCACGTTTGACCTTGAGCCGCAGCCGAGCCGAATGAACGTGCCTTAGTGGCCTATAGGGGTAACGTGAATGCCAGGGTCCTGGCAGGCTGATTCTGACATAACCGTCCCATGTGAAACGAAAGACCCAAGTTGGCAGCTCCTGCCAGGGGACCACGGACAAGGACACGGACATGATGTTGTTCAATGAAGACTACTCATTCATTTATGTGCCATGACTTTACTCATAGCTAAACATCTCAAGCTACACCATGAGGTACACTACACGTTGAACCATAAGCGCAGCATTTCTAAGCCAACTGAACCCGGTTTACCCAGAGCTAAACCACAGCCAATTTTTTTCCCTTGACTTTATGTTGTTGTTAGTCCTTGCGGCTACGGTTTGCTGCCATCAGGAGCCGAGGTGGGACCAGGAGGGGGTAGGGTGAGGTGGCTGACCTTGGTAGTCCAAATGTTCAATTCCTGAACATTTCGCTGCGCAGACTTCATGAAGGATTTAACTGAGGCTAAAAAAGGGTCATAGTGTCAATGAATTTGTGTAGCTTGCTATCGAGAGCACTCTGGCGGTCTTCCGATGAAAGAGCATGATAGGAGGGAGGGAGGCTTTTGGACGTTTTTGTGCAGGCGGTAAAGAAGGATCTTAGTCAGTAAGGGCCGTAGGTTCATGAGGGGGTGGGGCGGAGGGCACTGAAGATGTGTGGGTAGGAGGAGGAGAAGGAGTGGGAAGCTTTTCAAAAAATTGGAATCTAGCCTAAGCTTGGCGTTTTGTGCCTCTAAAACAGTGATCTCATTTTGTACATTGTGCATTTGATTTTGGACGGAGCTTTGCTGGGAGAGTACTTGGGCCCAGCACACCTGAGATCCAGGGGTAATGGTAGCCTTCGGTGTAGAGTTGGGTCCTCAGCGCTAGCTGGAGCTCCGGCCTCTTTTGATATTGGAGTCTAGACTGCGGTTAGGACAGCTGGCCATAGAATCGGGATCTCGAGCGCCAGCACCTCACGAACGCCGGATAAGGAGCCGCGGACTCTGGATTCTTTATTGTGAACGCTGTACGCAGGGTCGTTGTCCAGACTTGAAAATTACGAGGGACTTTAGCGACTAAAGTAGTGAAAAGCGAAAGCCTGATTGCCGCATTCTGATACGCAACTGGCACTAATCAGTAAATAATAAATAAGTATTCATTAGTGAATTAAGTCGCCATTAAGCAGGTAATTATATATTAAACAGTTATTACAAATAATGAGTTCCTGAATTAGTTATTAATTATTAATTAGTTTTCTATTAGTAATTGGTCATTGATTGACATATGGCCACATAAGGCACGCATTCGCGCATACTGTGGTGGTGACTCACAACTGTACTCAGCGCAAATGTCGAGGTTCATGTCTAGCCGGGCACTTGACCACCAGCCAACATCTAAGCGAAACATTCAGAGTTGAACCGCGGTAGCACGTGTTGACCCATGACCTTAACTTTGACCTTGACCTTTGATTTAGGGCATGGAGTTTGGCTTTATTTTTACCTTAAATGCTAGATACACCTCCTAGGTGTTACCTGACAGATAATATTGCCGAGCACTGATTATATAGTCGATTGTTTGTGTGATGTAGTATTTCCCCATATTGTCACAAAGTTTAGAGAAGCTGCCAAATGGAGTACCCATTTGAGGTGGTAGAGTGGCTCTAGAATTCCGCGTTAGACACGCTACTCCTAGGCCGTGTTGGCGCGTTCGTACGGCTTGAATAATGCCGGACATTACAGCTATGTTTTTTGGACGGTTACGATAGGTAGGTGGATAATGTGACGACTGCCCTATCTACTCATTCTTCCGACATTACTCACGAAGCGGCACGTAGGAAAAAAGAAGCTTAGATAACGATGGAAACTCCCGAATAGCGAGAAGAGAGGTATAAAAAGCGAAAACGTATGGCGACTAAGAAGGTCTGACAAGAACAGCAACTGAGAAAAAATTCGGCTTCATCCACCAATACTACTGCTTTCGCTTTTTATAGGGAGCTTGCACCAAACGCTGATAGCGCCATTTTCCTGTACAGTGCAGCAGTCCACCGTTGAGCGGGTCGCGCAAACAGTGCCAAAGCGATGGTTTAGTGGGGTCGTGGGCTACGCCGAAGCATACTAAAGCGCAAAAAGTAAAGTCCCGAACAAAACGACTGTGGGTTTTTCAATATACCAAAGGTACGATTGCACGAATGCGACAAGACCAGGAGCGATTGGAACATCGCAGACGAGAATGGCCTGCACGCATCAACAGATGGCATTCACAGAAGTCCGGACAAATACCAAGTGTGAGCACGTCATTTCGTGTCAGGATTGCAGTCATCGAAACGTTTAGACGGCCGACCTGCAAAATGAACTCATGAAGCTAGAATGATGAGATCCGGCAGCAATCCATGCCTCAGTGTACAACATTCGAGGTGTGCGCATAAGCCACTGTCGTCTGCGACGTTCCGATCGCTGGTCTTGTCGCATTCGTGCAAGCGTACCTTTGGTATTTTGAAAAACCCGCCGTCGTCTTGTCCGGACTTCCCCTTTTACACTTTAGTCTGCGTTCAGCTATTACAGCCCACGACCGCACAGTAGACCAACACTTTGACACTCTTTGCGTGGCCCGCTCCACGGTCGACTGCTGCACTGTACAGGAAAATGGAGCTCTCAGCGTTCGTGCAGGCTCCCTATATCCTGGGTTAACTTAATTGAGCCACTGCTAATTTTCTTTTTGTTTTATCTACGTAAAGCCCCTTTATGTCCACGACAGCCGACGAATCAGTGCGGTTGTACCTTCGAGGGCCTGCTGGTGTGGCTGGAACGTTCAGTCTCGCTGCGGCCAATTGTTGCCCAGTGCGTTCATGACTACCAAATATGACTAACCTATAGGAGTGTTAGATAGCAAAAATGCGAAAAAGGTTCACCTTTCGAAAGCTGTTTTTATAGCGGCACTTATAATTGGGTGGAAACAACTGGTACAATCTCGACAACAAAAAAATTGAATGGAATGTTCAGGCGTCGCACTGTTCAGGCGTCGCACTGTCTTGGCACAAAGTAAACCCATTACTACCACAGGTTCATATGCCAAAGCGATAAAATGTTTAGTCACTCACACTCTCTAGAAATGCTAAGACCCCGTTATCCCAGAAAGCAGTAGACGGCGTTCCCCTCACTTAGTGGTAATTCAAGCGATGGTACGAATGAGGGCGGGTCCCGTGTTGAGCCCTGGGGGAGTTTGCGACTGACGGTTTCACGGCTGAGCACACGTAATTCTTTGATAAAATAGGTGGCAGGTGATTAGTGGGACATGCAAAAGAAAAACAAAATGGTCCCTTAAACCACAGAGTTTCTTACTCTTACCTAGAGGGAAAGCTGTACTGCCATCTATGGGAGTTTACATGGAGTTTCCAGACGACCAATTCAGCCACCATGGGCGCTCAAAGCATCACAGGCCGGAGAGATACCGAGTGCAGAACTACAACTGTTGGCCAAAACTAATGTAAAGATAAACGTTGTTCTACCGTAAATAATGTCTTAACATTCAATATTTTGACTCTAAATTGCGAAGAAAGAGAACCCCCCCCCTCCCCCCCCCCCCAAGTCAATGTAAAATTTATCCAATATAAGCGATGGCTCTTCCTCCTATTGGCTTAGTTTTGAGCAGCACAAATACCAATATTTCGCACCTAATAGGCACACTTTGAACGAAAAAGAAAAACGTTTTGAAAATATTTATGGTTGTGCAATGACTTAAAGAAGTTTTAGTGGCATTTAGGGAAACAGAAACCTTTATTGGCGACGTCTGCTTTTCCGTCTTCGCTACTACGGCTTTTGCGGTCTATGTACGCACCTCAAGATGATAATAATGATAAAAAGGAAATATTATAGTAACGCCACTCCATGCACCCGAGAAAAACCGACTGTCCCGCATAAAGTAGTACACCGGCCCATAATTCTTAGCGCGCCCATGATGGCTGAAGTGCAGCGCCCTCAGCTTCACCTCTAGTTAGTGTAAGAAACTCTATGCCTCAAACACGAGGACCTTATTAGCGGAGTATACAGATACGTTTCGGACAAATGGCGCCATCTGCTGTCATTAACCAATATTGCCCTGCGCTGTGACTATGTCAATTGGTGCCACGAGTTCACTAAGTGGCTGCAAATTCGCAGTTGCGCTAATGCTTGGCGCCGGGCTAGAAGCTCTCCCAGACTAACAGCCTTGTACGTTGTCAGTGTCGTTATTGGAGATAGTAAATTCATCTCTATTCACAGTAAGTATTTCCTCACCTGACAGCATTTTGTGTAACACTACTGCAACAACACAAGAGCGTTTCTGAAAATCTTTCGTAGTAACAGTGCCGCGTGGGGATGTCCATCTGCCTTGGTGGACGGAACTGTGATGGACAATGACAGCTGAATATTCCCATGAGCTATTGTAATCTTTATTTGTTCTTTTTTTACAGCCGCCGGCATGCGGTCGTATCACTGTGATTCTAGCTCGCAGATCGATTCTTGTATTCCTTGTTTCTTCATGCTCATTGTCGCGAGACGCGGCTTTTTGCGAAACGTCTGTGCTGTCTGCTAATTAATTTTTTTGGAACATTATGTGCTTGGATCCCAACTAGCCTGCGAGCTAGGGATCCAGATGCTTGTTTCATGATGTTGCTTGCGTTGGTTTTGTTGTGATTGATTGAAATAAAAATTGAAATGAAATTGAAATTGAATTATCATTTCCTTTGTCGCAGAAGATGCTTCGAGATGTATCTCAAAATATTACTGCCCGCGCATGTGTTTCTGCAATGTTTCAGAATATTTTAGTCACCGTTAGCTGTTTTATCTCGATCTTTCTACGCCGCCTCTAAATAGCGCTGTGGCGCTAGACGGGCATTCTTAGTTCAACGATCAACGAGCACAATTGTTGCTATTGCCGCCACCGATTCTCTTAGTTCTTTTGCGGGCGCAGGTCAGCCCCAATAAGGTTTCTTTCAAGCGCATCTCCCGTGTCTTCATTTGTGGTTACATGGGCTTGTCACTACTACGTGGGAATATGCAGCCATTAAATGCATTCCTACGTGTAAAGCTAAATGAAACTTAGTGCCTTGAGAGTGCCTGCACTGGATGTTGCGTACCACAACACGGCAGAGTTTCGTTATTTCAGTCGGGACCTAAACAATTGATACCCACAAAAAATGTGAGTTAGACACTAAATCGCGGCGCACTAAGGAAGTTGCCCGCGAGCAGCCCCTGCGGGACTCCGCTTGTGCCGCCATCTGCGGGTTGCCGAGAGCAGCTCACAGATTAAATCCACGCCAACACAGACGGCGATGTCGCTCAAGCTAGGAGCGGACGACTAGGAGCTGTACTAAAAAACAGAAGGAACTGGCCGATGTGTCCCTGCCATATAAACACCATTTCTTGCTCTTCGCGGAGATGTCGACATTTTTGACGATGGGAGGCGTGACGGGGAAATATGAGTAGCGATTAGTTCTTCTTCATTGTTTATTCCGAACAAGATTCACCGCACGCTTCACCGATTACCATTTTAAAGGGAAACAAGAAGTTTTTTATTTGCCGAAATATTTCTGGCGGCGCTGAGTGAAAATGCGAGATTTATACGTTGTCTCGCAATCGAATTGCTTTACTTAAAAACTTCGACTTGGTACGAATTATGTTCCTTTTAACAGAAACAAACTAGGGCACTTAATTATTTATTGAACAAAACTTCTGAACAACCTTTTTCATCAGACATAAATCATTGGCCAAAAATAGTTGTGTGTGTCATTATTGCGCCAATTAAAAATCAAAATAATTACTCGTTTCAGATGCATACGTCCTGAGAGACCTAAGAGCGAAGCCAATAGATCTCCCACGCCTACAACTCAACCACCTCGATCTCCCCGAGGCCAACGCCGTCCGCATCCATCAGGAGTCCGGCCTCCTCGTCTTCCAGGCCCTGTTTATTTCGATGTTCCAAGTACCGGGCCTTATACTCAAGTATTTCCCACTTCACAGGCTGCCACAGGGCCTGTGTATTACTCTCCTTCACAACCCGTCTCTTATCCTTATGGTCCTCAACCTTACCCTTACCAAGCTCAACCCCAACAGACTTTACAATACCATCCTTCACCATCCGGACATCTTCCTCGAGGCCCCCAAGCTTACTCTTCTCAGGCTGCCTCGTTTTCGCCTCATGCAGGCCAACGGTCTCAACGATCGATTTTGGAGGAACCATACCAAAAACTTTGTCCTCGCACGGTAAGCAGTTTTGATTATTTAGCCTTCCACAGCTCGTCACATTGCGAACAAAAACAATTTTTTTTTAATGGTGGTGAAATTTGCCCCAAAGAAGTTGCAGTTAAGGAAGACGTATTGAAGATCAAAGCGACGAAGTATAAGGCGGCAATTCTAGACAATCCGTGAAGGAGCCTTCTGCAAATGCTCATCTAAAAAAAATGAACAGCTTGCCTCGAAAGCCTCAAACCACCTAGAGGAGCTTCAGCTGACGAGGACTGTTTAAGGTACGCCGCGGTGGTGCAGTAGTACGGCACTTGACGTCGTACCTAAAGAGGCGGGATCTAATCGCTATCGCGGCGGCCGCTCTTTGAAGGGGGAGAAAAACAAGGCGTTTGTGGGCTGTGTGATGCCCGTGCACAATAAAAAACCCCAGGTGGTCTTACACAGCCTCAGTCGCCTTTGAGCGTAAAACTCCATAAACTAGACTTAAAAAAAATGTGTAGGTTTACCTCCACTTCAAACTGATTATGATAAGCAGAAGCACCCTCCGCGGTGGCTCAGTAATTAGGATGCTCGCTTTATGAACTGGAGGACTGGGTCCGAACCTGACCTGTTCGAATCCGGTCCTCTCCAGTGGTATTTTTTACTTTTAAAGCAATACATGGGGACTAGCTAACTAATCCCAAAATGATTGCGTCGTAATTTGCTACTTGGAGGGTAGAACTTCCGTTCTAGAATATCCCTATCCCCAGTCTCAGAGACTTGGGAGGAAAATACGCGAGGTGGGGCGTCGTAAAAAGCTGGAAGTCATTCATCGAGAGCCTGCGAACTCAGGAGATGTAGTGCCTTTGATTAGCGCTTAATTTTTAAATCTAAAGACCTTATGCAAAAAAACGTGCGCTCAACTTACGTTTCAACCATGTTGGGTGATTCAGGATACAGTGTATGTTTCTGTGAGATCAGCGATCTCTCACAACCAGGACAGGAATCATCTGCCATAGCGAGGGAGGTAATTAGGCCAGCTCGCTAGCTTCCCTTACTCTCTTTGTTGTTCCTTAAGCAGGCGACGCTCCCTTCTGGACAAGTAGCATTTTGTTGGGAGCATATATTTTTTGCAATTTGAAAGTCGTTCAGGTGAAGCTTTGCCTGGTCCCGGCATTACCAGGTCTTTCCCAGCAATTTTGCTATCATCTGCTAGGATAACAGGTGAGGTAAGAGGTAAGAGGTAAGAGGTAACAAATGGAAAGCTCAGTATAAAGAGAAGGGGTGATGGTTAAAGCAAGGCACAGCGAACGAGGGAGAGAAGAACGCGAAATCACAATTTTACCTGTTCCAAACAGACCGCTAGGCGCTTGGAAACCTCTCGCAGTAGCCTTCAAATCGAGCTAGACTGCACAAGTTGGGATTGATTTTAATCGAAGGGGCCCAAATACTCTTGCGTCTTGCTGAACAAAAAAAAAAATGGGTGACCTTAGTGAAATAAGGTGAAGCCGCTGACTAAATTCGTACACTGCGTTTTTTTATTTTTCACTAGAAGCACAATGCCAGACAGGTCGAAAGCGACTTGTTTGTTTTGAACTCTGTTATAAAGGTAATAATTAGATTGTACAAGTTAGAGTGCAGAGAAGGGCCCGAAAGTGAACTGCTATCTTATCTTGCATTTATCGAGGGGCACTCCTGTCTGCCAGCGCTTACGTCGTACAGAGCTGGTCACCCAGTGGATTCTCACACAGGATTAGTTCTCGTGTGCCGCTCAATTTCATGCGCGCGTTTTCTATCCCTAACATTCGATCTGCTTTTATGCAAGCCTTTTGCATTCTTTCGTTTCCTAAGTGTCCGGGTCTGCAACGGACCTTCAAGTTGCCCTAGTGACAGTAAGCACGCAGTAGGCCACGTAAATCGGTTATATAACGCTGGTAGTCGGCGGTTCGGTCTTAGTATATTTTTCGAAGATAGAACTTTTCCATGTGAATTGTCCAAGCGATAGCGCGCACCAACAGTGCGTCATCGGCACTATTAGCTCGGCTGCAATTCCACCGATACGCTTGCTATCATGCAGCACAGAAACGCGAGCAGCAACGCGAATTATCAGGTCTCTTTTTTAACTATCCGAAACTTCACCAGTACTATGAGGCGCTAAGTAGTGAAGGGTAAGCATTTATTTTGAAGACCAAGGCAACTTTAACCTGCACGGAAATCTCAGCACAAGGGTGTTTTCGTTTTTCACCGTCAGAAAAACGGGAGAAGCACCCGGAATGGAGCCCTTGGATTTAGCTTCTCAGTACAATGACATTAGACGGCCTTTAAACTTTAGCAAGCTACGAGTTCCGCCAGGGTACACTCACAATTGTGTTATCGTGGCATGGCGTCGCCCATGTAGTGCGTGCACGGTAGGTGCCTTAACCTCAATGAGATGATCATGGCCGCAAAGAGGCCACAATCGAGCAGAGCATATGTGCCGATAAGACTGGTTCTTTCATTTCAAAACGAAAACATAATCTTGTCTAGTTCACTGCCTGGTCTTCAGTGCGTTTTCTGGTCTTTATTGTCGACAGGTTCCCATTACTTCTCTGTCGGTGTACTGTTGTCCACTTCTGTTGTACCGGAGTTAATCAACAAGCGGTAAACATTACGACGCACATGATCACGCGAACACATTTATTTCGATGCCATGTTAGCTTCGTTCTCCACCCCGCTCCCTGGGCCCTACCACAGTTGACAGACGCGTGCCTTCCGTCGGCCAACACCACCCCGCACTTGATTAGGAGTCACACTAACACTGTGAATATCACAACTTCAGTCGACTTGGTGATCTCCGTGTTCTGGTGGGTAGTCCAGACTGAGCTTCCGCTGCAGGGGTTGGTGCTGATCTTGACTGTGCTTCATGTGCATTCCACCATGTACTCTGCTCAGTGGGACCACAATTATCGTAACGATGAACCTAGTAGAGGTGTCGGGTGACAGATCCTTTGGCTGTGGATATTATGAGCATCCTGTTTCTTAAGACCTCTTGTAAGTTCCTTTCACCCAACTTTGACCGAGTTGAAAATTACAGAAAAGGACGGTCTGTTCT
The DNA here is from genome assembly GCF_055883805.1 of Amblyomma maculatum. NCBI lineage: Eukaryota > Metazoa > Arthropoda > Arachnida > Ixodida > Ixodidae > Amblyomma > Amblyomma maculatum. Next base: position 347,108,008 of record NC_139344.1, read on the forward strand.
TGGAGACATGTCCCTTTTGTTGGTATGGGCCTTCCAATGTTTGATTCTTGTGGTTTGGGCAGAAGTAGGTTCAAGCGTCCTTTGGGCTGATAGCTCAGGGGCGTTTCCGCCGGAGATCTGTCCTTGCTTTCGGATGGTGTGCGCCTATGATCGTGGGGCCATCGTTTCTACGAGTTGAAAGTTTCCATTTGAGAGCCTTTCTGACCCTCTTTGGCTGCCCGCCCTGCTCTTTTGACTAGCCTATTAGATAGCGGGTGAAAGGGTGTTGTACGAATGTGCCATATGACATTCTTCGTGATAGATTCTTCGAATTATGCAGTGACGAAAGCTACCACACAATTCGGCAGCCCAAGTCGTGCAAATATGCTCCGCAAGATATCTATGGTTGCTGCCCTGGTTTCACTGTTGGTTGCGACTGCTTCGATCCAGTCTGAATAGCTGTCAACGACAACCAACCCCATTGTTTACACTGAACCGGCATAGTCTGTGTGAACGCCACTGAACCGGCATAGTCTGTGTGAACGCGAGTCCCGGGCTGGGTTGTTCCTGGTCATGCATTTGGCTTCTCGAAAGGTGACATTGCTGCCGTCTGTAGGCAGGCAGGGCATTTGCATAAGTTGTTCAGTGTATATCAATTCCTGGCCACCATACATGTTTCCTTGGGAAAGCTTTTGTGTTACTGGTTCCAGAATGCGCTTTATGCAATTCCAGCAGGAATGCTCTTGATACCTCAGGAACAACTAGTCGATCTCTAATGAAGAGGAGCTGTCCATCTCTAGTGAGGAAACTCCTGCGTCTCCAGAACGGCAGTACTTGATCATAGTGTGTGGAAGTTTTTTGGGCCCTCCCCACTGCACACAATCACGGATGCACTGCATGAGTTAGTCCTTTGTAGCCACGTCTGCCAACTGCTTCCTTATAACAGGTGCTGTGTCTGAGATGCTGGCTATTATTGCATTGTGTTGTTGGTCAGGACCTAGCATCTGCAGTTCAGTCTCACTGGCTGGCACAGGTAGTCAATTCAATGCGTCTGATATTTGGCGGCTGGTCCAGACTTACACTTTATGGTTTAGGTATAGTCTATGGTTTGACGGTAAATCGTCTGGTCAGGAATCATGGTTACAAAAACACGGAGCCGTGCGCCGGTTGCCTCATTGTGAACAAGGGAGCCGTAGCGTTTCCGAAACGTCTTTCGTTTTTTTACCTTGGTCAGTGACCAGTGAAATTCAACTTTATGGTTTACTTGCAGGTACCAAGTGTAATCACCCATGGTTTAATGCGTGATGCTGCAGTACTCGGAATCGGCATGTTTTCCTTGAGCCCAACCATTGGTTTATGGTCAGTTTTTAATGTGAACTTCCTGTACAAGACGTAATCACGAGAACTTCACCACAGCCAACACGAGCGCCAGGGCCTCCCTCCAACTGAAAATAGTTCTTTGCTTTTGTGAGGGTAAGGGACCTAAGAGCTATTGGCCTTTCAATACCATTAATCACGTGAAATAGCGCTGCACCAACAGTCTCTGGTGAGGCATCACATTCTAGCACTAGTTTCACTGTCGGGTCATAGTGCACGAGTAAATCCTAATTCATCAGAGAGGCCTTAAGAGCTTCAAAATCTCTCTTCTCTTCAGATGCCCACTTCCATTTGCGGTGCACAGGTGTCAGGAGACTTGACATCTTAGGCAGAAAGTTGCGGTAGTAGATGATCAAGACCAGGAAGGATCTCAGTTCTTGGAAATTGTTCGGCCCTGATGCTCTCATTATGGTGTCCGTTTTCTTTCCCGCTGTAAACAAGCCATTTCGGTCAATCTTGCGTTCCAGGTAGGTCACCTTTTGAGCTCTAGTAAACACTTGCCTTTTCGCAAGCGGATACCATTTTCTCGAAGGATCTCCAGAACCTCACTCACCGTCTTCTCCAGCGCCTCACTCACTGTCTTCCCATACCTGTTATTTGCCTCTGCGATCAGGACATCATCTAAGAAGGCTTGATTGCCTTGCACATTTTCAGCAGTTCTTCCATCGGCCTTTGGAATATGGCAAGGGCTGATGCAATGCCATAACTCAATCTATTGTAAGCAAATAAGCCTTTGTGCGCGTTCAGTGCATTAATTTGCTTTGCTTGCTCGTCCAGCGGTATGTAGCAGTCGGCTTCCCGTAGGTCCAACTTTGTGAAAAAGTAGCTGTCTTTGAGAGAGGCAAAACTGTCTTGCATTTTTCACATCATGTCGACATCACACTCGCGATTGACTGCGACGTTGAAATCCCCTGGCTAACCCGTGCACCTTTCGTACCCGGGCGCAGACACGCGCCTTCCATACCCTTATGTAAACAAACACCGATCGCTGAACTTCGTAATGAGTAGTCGTGATCAAAAGGCGTGCTACAAGACATATGCAAGACATGAATAAGAATCTGAATGCTGCTTTCGTTTACAGCGCAATCATTTCCGCAACATATAATGAAAGTGCACTAAGATTTGCGTATGCTCAAGTTTTATCCATTGCAATTCTTATTTGCAAAATGCCTTAGTTTTGGTCCTGTAGCTGCGCGGAAAACACACAAAAAAAGAGTTATTAGTGCTCTCTGGGCCCGCGCAGTATAGTTTCAATTTAGATTCAAGATTTTTGCTGATTTAAAACTATTGCTCGCGTTTTGCAAAAAAAAAAAAAAATAGAAAATGAAATCCCGTACTGTGATGACCAAGCCTTCAACAATATAAACCAATAATTAACTCAGTACGGTCTGAAAATCACCGGAGTTGCCCTTTAAGCGGAAGCCCTAAGCAATCTTATAGAGTGAAAACGTGAGTGATTCTGTATTAATTTTTGATATATTACTTTACATAAAGCAATACGTTTTAGGGATTGAAATTTATGAAGCATTGGTGATGGTTTTGTTTAGGAGATTTTGATAAACGTCGAATATGCTGTTTTTCTTTTTAATTCAAGTCAAAATCGTCCAATCTTCTATATTTTGGAATTTTGTCCGAATTTGAAATATTTGAAGAAAGAACAGACAATTCAAAAATTACAAAGTTTTCTTTGAATTATATGTTCAGTTCGACATAATGTGGTGAAAGAACGGTCAGTTCTAGAGATACAAAGTTTTACAGGAACAAAAAACGAGACCCTTATAACGCGGAGAACAAGTTTCAGTTGCAATGTCTTATTGCATTCTGCCAGAATGTGGGGCTGAATAATGACAGTGTTCAGAACAAGCGGCCAGAGTTATATTTACTTTCACAACATTAAAAGCGTAAAGCAACATCAGTGCCTAATGTGTCTGAAGAACTGAGGATTGTTGGCAGACACTCCTACAAAAATCCAAGATGTTTGTTTTATTTTCGTTAGATTGCGACCAAAATTGTCCCTTCTTGGCTGTTTTCGACGTTTAGGCGAATTTGATGGGCTGTGGCGAAAACACCTAGCTTTCTGTAGCTCCAAAGTTTGCCTGAAATTAAGAAAACAACCAGCATAAGGAAGATAAGAGAAATTTTAGTGGAAAGCAATTTAACTCATCGTGCCAGAGTGTAGGGTTCAAAATGGACTCCTTTATTACAGCGCGTGGCTCCTGGAGCAATGTTTGAGAGCTTATATTAAAACAATTGTCACAACAATGTGAATCGTTCTTCTAAAAGGAATCGTTATATAGCTTTATTAAGTAAACATTAGGGCATGACAAAAGTGTACTGTGCAACCGCAGGGCTAGAAACTTACATTTTTTTTTTAAATGGCAAAAACGGCTTTCTTCACCTCTAGTGATATACGGCCTTTTATTTTGAGAAAAGGATCGCTGACCTTCCCATTTAAGGTTCAGTTTGTGTGGAGACATCTGTCCACTACATACAAAAATTTCACGGATGGAAAAGTTCTTATTAATCTTCGTATCTAAACACACCGATATATATATATATATATATATATATATATATATATATATATATATATATATATATATATATATATATATATATATATATATATATATATATATATATATATATATATATATAGTAGCTATAGTTTTTTTTTCACAACTGGGCCAGGAAAATAAAAAAAATATCACCACAGATTCACGATTAACCTATTTTAATTCACCAACAGTTACGGACGGACGATGCACTGTCTTCAGTGTAAAACCGATATATATATATATATATATATATATATATATATATATATATATATATATATATATATATATATATATATATATATATACATATATATCATATATTATGGCTCTACATATATATATAGGATGCAAGAACATAATGTACTTGGCCTCTTAAAAAATTATAGAGCGAAGTGTACACTTCATTTAAAGAAAACATTTTATTGGACTCGACCCTTCGATCGGGGGACCGATATTTTTCAAGAGCCTTGTCTCATGCTTAATATATATATATATATATATATATATATATATATATATATATATATATATATATATTTATATATATATATATACCTCATGGCTATATATTATATATATATATATATTATATATATATATATATTATATATATATATATATTATATACCTCTATACCTCTATACCTATATATATATTATATACCTCATGGCTATATATATATATAGCCATGAGGTAAGGCAGCACTTTGCTAGGTTTGCGGAGTTTTGAAATGTTCCACTTTTTTCTTCTTTAGTGCAGGCCTGGGCAGCTTGTGGGAGAACATTGCGGCAAACACCCCAGTTGCCGTTGCACCGCCAACGTTGCATATGGTTCTCTAAAGGAACTTCGCTGCATCTTCATTCCAAAGGATACAAAACAAAAACAGCAATAAAACTTTGCCATAAAAAAGAGTTGGAAACACAAAGATCCAAGCCAGAATTTTATTCCTAATTTCTTGTAGTGGCGGGAGCAAAATCATCTCCTGAAAGCACAATACACTGAACTGTTCGAGACAATATTTCTATACAGGCGCGTATGCCTTCTTCCAGAAAATGCACACGTTTAACTAAATAATTATGACTTTGCTTTGCATGCCTTGCCCACCTTTTTTCTTCTTGCCGACAAATTTAACAATTGTACGTCCATACATTTGTGAAACGAGCAGCTACCCCCAATTGACTGCCCAGTCGCTACAGGGATTCATCTCTGCAGAACGACATCCCTCCACTAGAGATTGCCATTACCATTAATTCTCCTCCATCTGGGCACGCACGTTGTCACATACTCTCCAACGTACGTTCACAAAGGTTATTCACTTTACCCATGCTCACTTATCTAGCTGCCTCTAAAAAGCAGCCAATAATTCCTATACAGACGCCTACTCGAAGCTTTAATCCAAAAGAAGGCATCCTACACACGAACGAAGAATCGATGGCGATGCCCGATTGAAGGGTGGAAGGTAAAGAAAAATTTTAAACTAAAAATTTAGTCATCGTTGCTAACGAATCCTTTTTCGTATCTCCTCAATGGCTACTTGTGCAGTTTTAGTGTGTTTTAAGTACATTTTAGCTATAGTAAGATGCCAAAACCCCAGCAGTCATTTTAATAAAGTTGCTGAATGCAAGTACTTCTGTCCTCCTGGATATTCTGAGGCCTAACGTTTTCTACGCCATTAATTTGGCTCTGGTTTACTGGCTTAGGCCATATTTTTAAGAGCTACAGTTGTAGAGGGAGATGTACGTCGATTGAGAATGTTTTATTCATATTACCGTTGTGCAAAAGGGGGAAAATACTTTATCTGTTCCTTTATGGCGCTAAGTTTGAAACCAAGGAGAGAAAATGACTTCCACAGCATATGCACGCACGCACGCACGGACACACACACACACACGCACGCACAAACACACACACACACTTCTTCGCAACATATATATAGTTGCGAAGAAGAAGATAGGCAGTGGCGCGGGAGGAGCCCTCACTCTAGGCCAGACAATAAAATCATCGTTTATCCTATTGCCATGTTGTGCTGTCCTCTTCGCTTGTCACCACTTAACATTTTGGTTGGAGGTGCGGCGTACGTCATCCCCATCCTCGCCTTGGAGCATCGACGCCATCTGTAAGCCGGGACCATTGACCGAGAGGCCTGGCCCATCGCCGAGCAGCTTCGCCCCAGCCCTTCCTGCCCAGACCTGACCAACTGCCACCGCCCAGCCCCCAGCCTGGATTTTAAGACAAGGAGAACACAGAGAGACCAACCAGACCCGGGACGAAGGACCCGAAAGACCCGAAGGACCCAAAGAAACCGGACATGTACACGCAACCCCTGCCCAGCCACTTGTCGCGACCTCGAGCCATCGGTCCCATGGACTCTGGCGGCGGATGGTTGAACAGCTCCAGGCGAGGCGGACCACACAGGCATCATCGTGCTTATCGTCATCGTGGTGGCAAGCGCATCATTCTCTTATATCTTTTCTTGAACCATCTACACCATCACGTCACTATCGACTTCGACGAAACAATCGGGACGATCGCTGGGTAGCCCCGGGAAGTGTTGCGAAGAAGAAGATAGGCAGTGGCGCGAGAGGAGCCCTCGCGCTAGGCCAAACATTAAAATCATCGTTCATCCTGTCGCCATGTTGTGCCGTCTCTTTGCTTGTCACCACGTAACAATATTGTTACGAGGTACGTCGAGATGTTAGGAGGCGATGGTACGTCGTAGCCGCAACAGTTCACCGTCAAGGACACACTCACAGGAGAACCAGACGTTGCTGCAGGGTCGTCTTTTTCCACTAGCCCAGCACTTCGTCATCGGCTCTTTCACTGCGTACCGTAACAATACCCCCCCCCCCCCTCCCCCGCGGAAGAAGCACAGTCCCGGTGCGTAGACTACACAGGTGAGCGCGAGATATAAGGTTTGAGACGGGCGACATGCACGACTTCTGGATGATGGTTTGCAGGGGAGTGGTGGTTCACAGGGATAATCTCGTACGTCACGTCGGTAAGTTGCCGCAAGACCTGGTAAGGGCCCACGTAGCGGGGCAGAGGTTTCTCGCCCATGCCTACACGTCGAGCAGGCAGCCAGAGGAGTACGAGGGAGCCAGGAGGGTAGTAGGCGTCACGGTGCTAGAGATCGTAACGGTGCTTTTGAGAGCGCTGGGACGCACGAAGCCGGTCTCGAGCAATATGACGGGCGGCATCAGTGCGGGCGATGGCATCAGAAGCGTAACTGCAGGAGGAATCGTCAAGAGGTAGTAAGGTGTCGAAGGGAAGTAGAGGGTCGCGGCCGAAGAGTAGATAAAAGGGAAAGTATCCGGCGGTGTCATGCCGTGAGGAGTTATAAGCGAATGTTATGAAAGGTAAAGAGATGTCCCAGTCACGGTGATGGTCAGAAACATACATTGACATCATATCGGTCAGGGTACGATTAAGGCGCTCAGTAAGACCGTTCGTTTGTGGATGGTAGGCCGTTGTGAAGTTGTGGCGCGTAGCGCATGAGCGCAGGTCATTAACAACTTTAGAAAGGAAGCAGCGACCGCGATCGGAGAGCAGTTGACGAGGAGCACCATGAAGCAAGATGACGTCATGCAAAAGAAAGTCTGCAACGTCGGAGGCCCAGCTGGTGGGGATAGCTCTGGTTATGGCATACCGGGTGGCATAATCGGTCGCTGCGGCAATCCATTTGTTCCCTGAAGTGGATGTGGGAAATGACCCTAGTAGGTCGAGACCAACTCGAGAAAAGGGCTCAGTTTGGAACTGCGAGTGGTTGCAGGGGCCTACTAGGGTGAAGAGACGGGGTCTTCCTGCGCTGGCACAGCTCACAGGTGGCGACGTAGCGACGAACAGAGCGGTAGAGGCCAGGCCAGTAGAATCGTCGTCGAACATTGTCGTATGTGCGGGACACTCCTAGGTGCCCTGCTGTAGGAGCATCATGAAGGTGCGCAAGAACAGCAGAGCGTAGACGTGTCGGGACAACAAGCAAACTGTCTACACCATCTGGGCGCATATTGCATCGGTATAATGTGTTACTAAGCAGCACAAACATACTGATGGGCGGATCGGTGCTGTCGTTGCGCAGGTGATCAATAATGGGGCGCAGGGAAGGATCACGACTCTGTTCGACGCCGATGTGGAGAAAGTTCGAAATGGACAAAACGCAGTCGTCAGCAGTATTGTCAGGAAGTTCAGGAGGGTCAACGGGGTGGCAGGACAAGCAGTCGGCGTCTTGATGTAGGCGGCCTGACTTGTACACAACAGTAAACGTGTATTCTTGTAATCGCAAGGCCCAGCGACCTAAGCGGCCAGTAGGGTCCTTAAGTGATGACAACCTACACAAGGCATGATGGTCCGTCACTACGCTGAAAGGGCGGAATTTGGTCAACGCCCAAACACGTGGAAGGCATTCGCGCTCCGTAATGGAATAATTGCGCTCGGACTGAGATAGAAGGCGGCTGGCATGGGCAATCACACGAGAGTGGCCATGCTGGTACTGGGCAAGGATGGCGCCAATACCATGTCCGCTAGCGTCGGTACGCAGTTCTGTAGGCGCAGACGGGTCGAAGTGCGCCAGTACAGGAGGAGCAGTGAGCGCGGAAATTAGCGTTGTGAAGGCCTGAGCTTGTTCACGGCTCCACGAGAAATTCACGTTTTTCTGCAAAAGGGAAGTAAGGGGACGTGCTAGGTCAGCGAAGTTCCGAAAGAAGCGACGGAAGTAGGAGCAGAGCCAGAGAAAACTTCGCACATCACTTGTATTACGTGGTGTAGGGAACTCGCGGACTGCACGAGCTTTATCAGGGTCGGGCTGCACACCATTTTCGTCAAACAAATGTCCCAGGATTTTGATCTGGCGGCGGCCGAAGCTGCATTTTTTTGTGTTGAGTTGAAGACCGGCGCGGCGAAAGACTGCCAGTATCGTAGAAAGCCGTTCAAGGTGACTTGTGAACGTGGGAGAGAAAACGACAACGTCATCTAAGTAGCATGAGCACGTTGTCTACTTGAAGCCACGGAGAAGCGAGTCCATCATGCGCTCGAAGGTCGCAGGAACGTTACAGATGCCAAATGGCATGACCTTGAATTGGTATAGTCCGTCAGGGGTGACAAATGCGGTTTTCTCTCGATCCCGTTCGTCGACAGCTATTTGCCAGTAGCCGGAACGCATGTCGATCGAGGAAAAATAGCTGGCACCATGCAAGCAGTCGAGGGCGTCGTCAATTCTCGGGAGCGGATAAACGTCTTTTTTAGTGATCTTATTGAGGTGGCGGTAATCTACACAGAATCTCCAAATTTGATCTGTCTTTTTGACTAAAACGACAGGAGACGCCCAGGGACTGCAGGAAGGCTCAATAATATTATTTGTCAACATCTTGTCGACCTCCTTCTGTATCACGTGGCGCTCAGCAAGAGAGACTCGATACGGCCTTCTGTCGATAGGGCTGGCATCACCAGTATTGATGCGGTGGGTAACGACAGATGTCTGGGCCAAAGGTCGGTCGCCAAAATAAAAAATGTCGCTGTACGAAAACAAAAGGTCGGAGAGAGCACTGGCTTGCTGAGGTGTCAAATCCGGTGCTATCATGGGAGTAAAAAAGGGTCGAACGAGAAGCTGATACGGGGGGTTCAGACAGAGGCACAGGCTTGAGGGCAGAAACTTCGCAGTCAGCTAACGGAAGCAAGTCAGCGAGTGCAATGCCATGGGGCAAAACTTGGACAGAGCGGCTAAAGTTAAGGAGGGGAAGATAGGTTCTGTTATCCGTGACGGTCAGGACAGTGTGAGGGAGTATGACGTTACGGTGGAGAACAACATCGGTGATTGGACAAGTGACGTATGTACCATCAGGAGTAGCAGGAAACGGGGCCAAATGAACATACATGGCAGCTTCGGGCGGTAGGCGAACAAACTCGACGGAGCAGAGGCATGGCTTGATATCTGTGCGGTCGGAGCAGAAAGGCAGGTCTAAGCGAAGGAGGCCACTTGAACAATCAATCAGGGCAGAGTGCGCCGTTAAAAAGTCGATGCCGAGGATCACATCGTGAGGGCAGCGGTCGATTACAGTGAAGAGCACAGGGGTAGTTCGACCACAAATGCTCACGCACGCAGTGCAAAGTCCCACGACGGCAGCGACGCCTCCATCGGCGACACGAACGGCTGATGAAGAGGCGGGTATGACAACTTTTTTCAGTCGGCGGCGAAACGAAGAGCTGAGGACGGAAATTTGGGCACCAGTGTCAATGAGGGCGGCAACAGGCACACCATCTACACAGATATCTAGAATATTGCGGCGATAAGCGAGGGTCAGCAGACGATATTCAGGCCGGGTCATCAATGCAGCTTCACCTCCGGGAGCTGCATTGATCAGTTTTCCGGGAGCGGGCCAGAGAAGTGAGGGGACGAGGAACGGTGAGGTAGGGGCGAGCGGGAACGGTGGGTCTGCGGAGACGGCGATCGGCTGGACATGCGCGGGGATGGCGAGTTAAAGTCACGAGAGGGCGTATCACGGAGAGAGGTTGGGTGTGGTCCGTAGGCGGTGTTGCGATCATGATAGTAGCGAGGTCGAGGTGGCGGAACCCAACGGCTGCGGCAATGGCGAGAAATGTGGCCGGCACGTGAGCAGTTGAAGCAGATGGGTCGGTCGTCCAAGGTCCGCCATTCATCTGGGTTGCGGTAGCGTCGGGTAGATTCGGTGTATCGCGTCGGGAAGGGCGCAGTCGGAGCCGCAGCAGCTACCACGGGAACGGTGGGCTGGACAGATGGCTGTACGGACGGCTGACCAGAACTGAGGCTTACGCTCGCATTAAGGCCCACGTTCGCGAATTCTTGGCGAACGACAGCTTGGATCAGTGCTATAGTAGCATCCGCCGGCTGAGGTGTGAATGCGACGGGGGCCATTGCCTCCAGCTCTCTGCGAACGATCCTGGTCAAGTTTGGTTCATGGGACGGCTGCTGCAGTGTTGGCAGATCTTCGCACGAAGACGTAGCAACTGTGTTTGACAAGCGGTCGAAGCGAGGAGCAATACGACGATGTTTAGCTTGCTCAAACCGCCGGCATACCTCGAGGACGGAGTCGACCGTCGTACAATCTTTGCAAAATAGAAGGTTAAAAGCGTCGTCAGCAATGCCCTTTAAGATGTGGCCCACCTTGTCACACTCGGGCATGGCGCTGTTCACTTTGCGGCATAGAGCTAGTACGACAGATATGATTCGGTCGACGACTGTGCTCGCGATGCCGGGTCCTTTTTAGCGCCGAGCTTGCGTCCGATCGGCTTGCCAAGGAGATCCCAAAGCTTCTCTTTGCACATGTACCAGGATGAATTAGATCTTCTTCGTGCGTCTCGAACCAGACGCGCGCCGTACCAGCCAGGTAGAAAATGACATTTTCAAGCATCAACGTTGCGTACCATCGGTTGTGCTTACTGACTCGCTCGTACATAGCGAGCCAGTCTTCGACGTCGATGCCATCGGTGCCGCAAAAGGTTCCCGGATCACGAGGCTGCGCAACGACGACAGTGGGCGCTGGTTGTGCCGCTGTAGAGGTAGCTGCGCCGGACTGCATAGTGCTAGCACCAAGTTGGCGGCCACTACGGAGATCCAGCTTGTGGTATTGGTGTCGTACTCCGCACCTCCACCAAGATGTTACGAGGCAAATCGAGATGTTAGGAGGCGATGGTACGTCGTAGCCGCAACAGTTCACCGTCAAGGACACACTCACAGGAGAACCAGACGTAGCTGCAGCGTCGTCTTTTTCCACTAGCCCAGCACTTCGTCATCGTCTCTTTGACTGCGTACCGTAACAATATATATATATATATATATATATATATATATATATATATATATATATATATATATATATATATATATATATATATATATATATATCTATATATATATATATATATATATATATATATATTGTAGAACAGTCATTCAGTTCTGAAATGTTCAGCGCCTCGCTCATGAAAGAGAACGACGACAATGCTCGCTCCGACGTTCACGCGTATGCTGACACGAGCTCTACGACTGATCGCCGGACATTCTGTTCACTGTTCACGGCTAGCACCCTGTGTAAAATCTTCCATTACAAGTGGTGGAGGTGACGGCCATCCCCTCAACCTGGAGTTCCGCAGCCGAGCGTTCCCTACCACTTCCGTGTTGCCTGAGACCTTCAACCAACCGCCAACCCTACCCCCTTCATCGCTTGTCACCTGTTGGGGCGCAGTGCAGCAGCGTGACCCAGCCATGTTCAGCGGCACCGATGATACAGATGTGGAAGACTGGTTGGCGTCATATGAGCACATAAGTGTCCACAGCTAGTGGGACGTCGACACCGTGAAGATCAAACACGTTATCTTTTATTTGAGCGACACTGCCAGCCAATGGTTTGGAAGCCATGAGACTGACATCTATATCTGGAGGGCTCTCAAGACCAACCTGTTCGAATTGTTGTGGTGTTGAAGAACCATGCCGATATCACTGCCTGGTGTCCACAAACATATTTTATCAGACCAGCTAAGTCAGGCTGAAATGATGCTATTTTAGGCACTATAATGAGACTACGCGCTAGAGTTTCGTTTTACCAGACGACGAATCTGCATTGCTCGCGCCTGGCGTCTGCAGCCCTACCATCGCCACATGTGGAAAGACGATGCGTGGTGATCCGAAGTCAGGCCAGCTAAGAAACACATTTCTGATGTTTTGTGTTCTTTAACAATATCAATCATTTTTCCTGCAAAGTTTAAAACATAACTGTGATGTAGCCCTTTATTCTTAGGCGAAATAATATTACTTTGCATGGGAGTGGTTTGGTTTGGTTTGGTAAAACTTTATTTCCCACAGTAGGGGTCCTGGAGGACACTCGGCTGGGCGCCAGGTGTAGAGGGCAGCTCCCACGTCGGCACAGAGCCCGAAGCTCTCCGCCGCCGCGCGGGCCTCCTGGACAGCCCGAAGCTGATCATGTAGTGAAGCACTTTTTAAAACTTTGTCCCAACGTTCCTTGTTCTTGGCGTAGGCGTCGCTCGATGCACAACCACACAGCATATGGTTTAAGTCTACACGGTAACTGCACCGTTCACACACATGTTGCCCGTCGTAGTCTGGGTCGATGTGCTTCATGCGCCAGGGGTTGGGGTATGAGTTCGTTTGGAGCAAGCGTAACGTGACTGATTGGCTGCGGGTTAATTTCTTATCCGGGAGGGGAAATGCTCGTCTGCCTAGATAAAAGTGCTTAGTGAGCTCGTTGTTCGTGAATAATTGAACTCTGTACTCGATATGTGGAGTAGCAGGGGAAATCGGAGGGACGCGGTCGATGAGTCCTCACGCCGCCTCGTGTGCGATCTCATTGAGATTCCGCAGGCCGCCCCCTAAGCTGCCCATGTGTGCCGGGAACCATACGATGTAATGATTGGTGATGTTACTTCCGCCTAAGATCCGTAGCGTCGTCTTGTCTATCCCGCCCTTGGCGAAAGCTGGAGTGGCTGCTCTAGAGTCACTATATACAGTTGTGAAGTCCTAGTTTTTAGAGCTAGTGCTATCGCTGTTTGTTCAGCTACCTCTGGCTTCTTGGTGTAAAGTGTGAGTGAGTTTCTCGTACGCCCGTGTCCGTCGACTACTGCTACTGGGTAGGCATGCTTTCCCGGTATGTACGCTGTATCCACGTAAGCTGTCTGGTCGGGGAATTGTGCCGCGTCCGCAGCGAGGGCTTTGGCGCGGGCGTGCCTTCTTCCTTGATTGTGGATCGGGTGTACATTTCTTGGGAAGGGGGACACTGATCGCTTCTCGCACGACTTTAGGTAACTGCAGGACGTTGTCCTTTTCTACTATAGTACGTGTTCAGGCCGAGCTTAACGAGAATCTCTCTGCCCGCTTTGGTGCTTGATAGGCGTGCAATCTGTGCCGTTTGCTGTGCCTCGATGATTTCGCCAAGGGTATTGTGCACTCCTAGCTGTAAAAGTAGTTCAGTGGAGGCATTATCGGGGAGCCCCAACGCTGTCTTGAAAGCTCGGCGTATGTGTACTTCAAGCCTTCTCTGATGTTCCTTTTTCCAGTTGAGCATTGCAGCCACGTATGTGATGTGACAGAGTACAAAAGCATGGACCATTTGAATAGCGTTGTCCTCGCTCAGTCCCCTGTGCCTATTCATGATGCACCGAAACATCCGGATCGCGTTTGCAATCTTGATCGTGATGCTGTCAAGCATCGCCCAGTTGGACCCGTTGCTTTGGATGATTAATCCTAGAATTCGTATTTTATCGACCGTATGCGATTTCCATCCCTGTCGTGTAACTCTATGCATGGTGTGTGATTTCGGAGCCAGTCGTTGGACGGGCGCCCTGGTCTTGGGGGGTGGTAGATGAGTTGCTCGGATTTTTTAGAAGAGCAGCGAAGTCCCATTGGGACAAGATGGGCCTCGGTAACCGTGATGGCTTATTGCATGCGCGCTTCCAATTCCGCATCGCTGCCACCGGTGCTCCAGATGGTAACATCGTCTGCGTATATGGTGTGCTCCACATCAGCAATTTCACCCAATGCGCGAGAAAGCTTTGTCATCGCCAAGTTAAATAAGAAAGGTGAAAGTACTGAGCCTTGTGGTGTTCCCTTATCGCCCAGATTAAAGCTCTCCGAGACGTGTTCGCCTATCCGGATAGTGGCCGTTCGATCCTGCAGAAACGCCTTGACATAGTGGTAGAAGCGTGTTCCGAGATTGTGGTCAGATATGGCTTTGAGAATGGCTTGATGTTGGATTTTGTCAAAAGCTTGCTCCACGTCGAGTACCAGTAGCGCCTTGGTGTCTCGTGTGGGGTGATCCAACAGACTTTTCTTGATGCGTAGCATAACGTCTTGCGTTGAGAGACCTGGCCTGAAGCCAATCATATTGTAAGGGAAGTACTCCTTTTCTTCTGCGTATTCCGATAGTCTATTCAGAATGACGTGTTCGGCTAGCTTTCCTAGGCAGGACGTCAGTGAGATCGGCCTTAGGTTGGGTAGGCCCAGCGGCTTGCTCGGTTTTGGGATGAAGATCGTATTGGCATGCTTCCTCTCTGCAGGTAGTTGGCCAGTTTTCCAGACTTCATTTTTTTGTTGCGTTAGGAACGTGACCGAGTCGTCCTCTAAGTTTCGGAGAGCCCGATTTGTGATACCATCGGGGCCGGCTGCAGATTTACTGTTGAGTTCGTGAATTGCGAAGCGTACTTCGCTTTCTGTGAAGTCCGTATCTAGCTCTAAGTTTGGGGCACCGTCATAGCTTTTCCTTTGTAAGGTACTGGGTAGCCCCGATTTAAGCGGTAAGTACCGTTTGGCAAGGTCATCCAGAAGGGCTTCGGCGGTACTGATTTGCTTCTCGTGATGTACTAATTTACTTAGCCTGATCCGTTGAATAGTTTTGGACTTTGTTCCGTGTTCATCGAGGAGGTGTTTTATGAGTTCCCACGCACTTCCTCTGCGTTCTCACCGGAAACAAGGTCGGCGGTTACCGTGGAAGCTGCATTGCCAATACATGAATTGCTATTCGTCGATTGGCATGCAGCTTCAACTCGGCAAACTCGGCTGAAATTAATGCACTAAGGTTTTTCTTCAAGAAAAGATAGGGCCTACAGCTAAATAATTGCGCTCAAGCAATTTCATCATTCGCCCCTTCATTTTCTGGATGTCCTCTTGGACTGAGATCCAAATGAAAATTGTGACTCTTGTATATGGGGATGGAGTAGAGATAATGATGTTACTCACATTGCTGTTTTTATCGTGGGCTATCAATTTGCCCCTTCATTTTTCTAGATGTCCTCGTGGACTGAGATCAAAATCACTATTGTGACTCTTGTATATGGTGATTTTGTGAGATGCTTTAACTTTCACCGGTACTGTCATGTATGAGCCAGTGGCAAACAACTCGTGATTCAGTAGCCGTCACAGGTTTGGTGCTTACCGTCTGGCTCTGCCGATGGCGAACGCTGCTATGATTTTAGCCTCGTGCGAATTACGCGATTGGACGGAAGTTTGTATGAACGATTTCAACTGTGAACACGTCACTACTACTGTTAACCTACTTGGTTTTGGGCCAACAAATCGATAGTAAGACCATGACTTTAAATTATTTTGACCCTTTCACTGTTTTGGGTATTGTGCGCTCGCATTTCAGTACGAGTCTTCGTTGCCTTCTTTCCCACAATAAAATTTCAGTTGTTAGTCTAGCATCGTTATTACCGATTGTTATTATTACCGATTTGTTATTGTTACCGACTGACAGTTTTTTTTGGCCCGCTTTGCGCCCCACTCCGGTGACACGCTCTGCCGACACGCTTTGTGAACGCCACCTAAGAGGGAAGAAATGTCTTTGCTGTAATACGTGTGCTGCACTTCTCAGTGGCTTTGCCCTGACGGCTCGGATCCCTTTTCGTTTCTCTGATCACTTTTCTAACACGGAAGGTGGTCGGTCAGGCGCTTTTTTGCACATGCTGTTAACGCTTGAGCTGTGAAAACATATTAAGAAATGTACTTTAGATGTGTCTAGGGTGGGATTTCGATGTCTTTTGTCCATTTCTGTCACTACATCGGATTTCTGCAGTGAAGTTAACCCAACAAATTAAAGCCTGGCAGCGGCTAACACACTTCTACTTAAGCCGAAAAGTAAATACGCTTCCTGGGTTACCTTGCTGGAGAAGGTTGAGGACGAGGTTCATCGTCACCCGAGATTTTGAACGCTAGATACACGCTGGTATGCTCGTACATAACTTAGCAGAAAATTCTTGGGCGGTGTGCTGTTGATGAAGACTATGTATTGTTCGAGGGAAGCTTGAACTGAATTTCAACACTTTTCTTTTTACTCATATATACAGATTTCATATAAATATCCAAGCAATGTTAACCGAGGCATTATAGAGCAAGTCCATACACGAGTTCTCCAACAGGCGTGAATCGATTTAAGTTCATGCTTCCAGTCGGAAGAAGGAAACTAACAGTCATGAGTGCCTACTGGGCAAGGAGTAGATGTAATGTCTCTGTCAGCCGCGCAAAATGTGAATCTTTTTAGATCGTTGACCTGCCCCCAAACACGCGGCTCCAGATATATTTGAGACATCTTTTCTGACTCTTATCTCATAGCTGGAAAATTTCAAAGAATTAATATGAATCATCGCTGCATCATTTAAGCTAATTCAGAAGAACTAATATTCAAAACCTCAAATGCGTTACCTTAATAATTTCAACTAATTAAAAGGAAACGCACAATCGACAGCGAAGGTTAAAGAAGACGAGTAACAGGAAAACCTTTTCAGCGCAGACACGCGATCTTCTCGCCTGCAAATAACAAATGTATAACGGGTCGTATGCACATGGTGTATCAGTTGGAAAAGACGTCATATGAATGAGGCGAGGTCCCAGAAAACAAAGAAAATCTAAACTTTTGGAGCTGATCGTAAGTTCTGGATAATCGGGTGGTATGACCAAGCATAAAGGTGGCAGGACATGACGTTCAGTATAATGTAGGAATAAAGTTGCGCTCGTTCACGAGGGAAATTTCGCTGTAAGACTTGTGAAAAAGTTTATTCAACTATATCCCCATCTTTAGATTAGTGCCTCGTCTGTTTCAAAAACAATCTAAACACGGTCCTTTCAAAAATGTGAAGTCTGTGAAATTTTGGTGGTAAGTTGGAGGTTTGGAGGACATTTGATTCAAAGGAAACTCTTTTGGCGTTTGCAGTGTCCATCTGATTGGCATCATGGTTGCGTCAAGTGACTCGCCATTTGCCTGATATAAGTACGAGCGCTGCTCGGTGCTTTGCAGAGCTATGGAAGAAGAATTTGAATGTTCTAGTCATTGGGCCCTGAATCGAAAACAAGAGGTAAAATCTGACTCCCTGCTGATGTTTCGCGCCGGGAAAAAGCACTTGTGAAAGGAAGGACAGTGAAAGGAAGCGTGGCACACTATAGCAGCAGAAACCAAAGATGAAAGCGAGGCTGTTTGTGAGACACAGCGGCTAAAGAATGTGAACGTAAAAGTGGAACACCACTTTAGACCTGGAGTTCTGCAATTTTAGTGACCTAAAAGTTCTGGACGCTCAAGCTGTGAAACATTATTTCACCGATAATGGTGCAGTCTTTGCATTAACCCGCTGCAACGGCTAAGCTTTCTGAGTGTTTAACAAAAACGACTGCCCGAGGGATGAACAATATAAGATGAGCCTGAGCTAAACGCTGCTTGACCATGTTTTACCGAACTTTCACTCCGTATAGCAGCATCAGCCGAGTTCAACGATATACAATTCTTTTAGCTTAGAACAAGACACAGAATCAACACTGGTCATTACATTATTCATTTGTGCCCGTTTTTCGCACTTTTGTAAAGAACTTAAGCAAATAAAAAAATACTTGAAGGAACAAAATAGTCACGTGCTTGATAGCATTGTTAAAAACAGTCGCGATGAGGTAACTTTAACTGTAAAAGTGCAAAAAAATAAAAACTTTCTTCATGAACACAGAAGAAAAAATAAATTTCAAGCCTATTGTATATATTGTGAGCCTTCTGTGGACCTTCTTTCATTTGTACATGCCATGATCTTCTTCTTTCATTTGTACATACCATCATCATCGTCCCGCGGCGCCGTCTCTGGCACGCGCCTGGGTTCGTGATCGGATTAAAACGCTAGACAAGGCTTCGCTGTCCTTACCGTCACGACCTCGCCGTCTCGACCTAGCCTTCTTTTACAAGTGGTGGAGGTGAAATTTGATCCCCTTGCTGCCTTTCGCTGGAGCTACGTTCCGGTCGCCGTTTGGCAACTGCCACCATCGCTATGTCTACCTACAGTACCCACGAACAAGCTGGACCCTCTACCTCGACTGCACCACCCCCTCCGACTGTGCCCACACGACAGCGCGACCCGCCGCTGTTCGCTGGTCGTCGCGATGAAGACGTCGATGACTGGCTTGACACCTACGAACGCTGCAGTGCCTACAACCGGTGGGACGATGCTCTGAAATTTCTCAACATCTCTTTTTACCTTATTGAGGTCGCCAGGACATGGTTCATCAACCGCGAGCCCCACACAACTAACTGGACCACCTTCAAACAGCAGTTCCGACAGTACTTCGCCGACCCGGCAGTTCGGACTGAGATCGCGAAGACAAAGCTCGCTTCACGCCGTCAAGGTCCTGATGAGTCATATGCGTCTTGCATAGAGGCCATACTTGCACTCTGCCGGCGTATTAGTCCCACCATGGCGGAACATGAACGAGTACACCACGTCTTGAAAGGAATCAATTCTACGGCGTATAACATCCTAGTTGCTCAGAATCCTTCAACTATTGATTCCATTATTACGACCTGCCAACGCATCGACCAGCTGCAGTCCTCCCGATTGCAGCCCGCCAACGCTACTGGCCCGACCTATGCTGATCTCGACCTGCGGGCACTTATTCGAGCCATCATCCGCGAGGAGCTCCAGGCCCTCAAGCCTGTCTGTCGACACGGTTGCGATTACTCTTCCGCAACATCTAATGACGCAGGTCTCCGCAGCATCATCAAAGAAGAGGATGCAACAATCACCAAACCTGTGACATCTGGCCCTCCGGCACCCCGCTCAGTACCGACTTACGCGCACGTCGCAGCATCCCCCCCTCCTTTAGCTCCCCCGCCTCGACCAGCACCAACCTACAATCACGTCAGTGCAATAGCGACGGCTCAACCTGCACCACCCTATTACGCACCTTGGTGCCCCTCCCGACCAATTTGCTATTACTGTGGCATTAGAGGACATATATCCCGCGTCTGTCGTCGCCGCCTCCAGAACGAGCGCCGTGGTTACGATACCTTTGAAAGTGACATCCTTCCAACGTCATATTATCAACGCCGGTTTACTCCAAGCCTACCTCGAAGATCATCCCCACCTCCAGACTCCTCGTCTGAGCCTCGTGGATCCCATGCATCCCGACGTCGGTCCCTATCCCCATACCGCCGCTCAGTTTCCCCTCTCCGACCCGCAACAACTATCCCTGTCCGCTATCCGGAAAACTAAGCTTTGCAGTTTCCGGAGGTCAAACTGCACTCTGCGAACTTACCAAAAGTCCTCCAGATCGCCCGTATAAAGTGATTTCTGTTTTCGCTGAAGGATTACCGATCGAAGCATTGATTGATACAGGAGCTGCAATTTCTGTCATTCACACTGATTTGTGCTACCGTTTGCGAAAAGTGACGACACCATATGATGGGCCTGAACTCCGTGGAGCTAATGACGTCCCTTTGCGCCCTTTAGCAAATTCATCATCATCATCATCATCATCATCATCAGCCTGATTATACCCACTGCAGGGCGAGGGCCTCTCCCATATTTCTCCACTTAACCCGGTTCTGTGCTAGCTGCATCCACTTGACCCCTGCGAACTTCTTAATCTCATCAGCCCACCTAACTTTCTGCCGCCCCCTGCTACGCTTTCCTTCCCTTGGAATCCAGTTTGTTACCCTCAGCGACCATCGGTTATCCTCTCTTCGCACTACATGTCCTGCCCATGTCCATTTCTTCTTCTTAATTTCCACTACAATGTCGTTAACTTGAGTTATTTCTCTGACCCACTCTGCACGCTTTCTATCTCTTAATGTTACCCCTACCATTTTTCGTTCCATAGCCCTCTGGGTTGTCCTCAACTTAAGTAGAACTCTCTTGGTTAGCCTCCACGTTTCAGCCCCATAGGTGAGTACAGGCAAGATGCAACTGTTGTATACTTTCCTCTTGAGCGATACCGGTAAGCTGCTAGTCATAATCTGCGAGTGCTTGCCAAATGCGCTCCATCCCAATCTTATTCTTCTTGTTATTTCCTTTTCATGGTCCGGATCTGCGGTTACTACCTGTCCTAAGTAGACATATTCGCCAACTACTTCCAGTATTTCGCTACCTAATGTAAACTGCTGTTCCTTCCCGAGGCTGTTGAACATTACCTTAGTCTTCTGCATATTGATTTTCAAGCCTACCTTTCTACTTTTTCTGTCTAGGTCATCAATCATTATTTGCAGTTCATCCCCCGAGGTGCTTAGCAAGGCAATGTCATCAGCAAATCGCAGATTACTGAGGTATTCTCCATCTACCCTTATCCCTAACTGCTCCCATTCCAAGTCTCTGAATACTTCCTCTAAACAAGCTGTGAATAGTACTGGGGAGATTGTGTCTCCTTGCCTAACACCTTTCTTTATGGGAATTTTGTTGCTTTCTTTATGTAGAACTATGGTTGCTGTGCAGCCACTATATATATCTTCCAGCACTTTCACGTACGGCTCGTCTACCCCCTGATTTCGCAATGCCTGCATCACCGCCGAGGTTTCAACTGAGTCAAATGCTTTTTCGTAATCAATGAATGCTATGTATAAGGGCTGGTTATATTCCGAGCATTTTTCTATCACCTGATTGATGGTATGGATATGATCGATAGTAGAGTACCGTTTCCGAAACCCTGCTTGATCCTTTGCTTGATTGCAGTCTAAGGTTGTCCTGATTCTATTAGCGATTACCTTAGTAAATAACTTATACGTAACAGACAGTAAGCTGATTGGTCTGTAATTTTTAAGGTCCTTAGAGTCCCCTTTCTTGTGAATGAGGATAATGTTTGCATTCTTCCATGCTTCCGGTACCGTCGATGACACCAGGCACTGCGTATACAGGGTGGCCAATTTTTCTAGCACGATATCCCCCCCGTCCTTCAGCAAATCTGTAGTTATCTTATCCTCTCCAGCTGATTTTCCCCTTTTCATAGTTTCTAGTGCTTTCTTGATCTCGTCCTTCGTCACTGGTGGAACGGTGCAATTTTAGCAAATTGCACCGTACGAATTGTTATTGACGGCGTCCGCCATCATGTGCAGTTTGCGGTGCTCTCACCATGTGCACATCTGATGATTTTAGGATGGGATTTTTTGTCAACCGCTTCAGCGTTAATTTCTTGTGGCGACCGTGTTATCCATATGACAGACAGGGATTTTTCATCTGAAGTTTCTGAACGACATCATCCCCTCGTTGCCGCCGCTGATACTGTTTTGCCTCCTCAGTGCGAAAAACTGCTTACCGTTGTTTCTGACCACATCACTGACGGCGACGTACTCATCGCACCATCTCATCGTCATCTTGCACGCGGTATCGCCTTCCCGTCTAGTCTTGTGAGGTTCTGCAACGGCTCAGCGACAGTAGCGGCCACTAACACTTCACTTGAATCCCTCGTGCTCCCAAAAGCAACTTCTCTCCACTGCATGGTGGATGTTCAACCTTTGTCCTTGATGGTGCTCACCGCCCCTCTGCCTCAGCGCCGTGTTTCGCCAGACGTCTCTCTTTCTATTCTCACAAAGACTATTAATCCTAACCTCACGCCGCACCAACGCCAAGAACTGCTGACATTGCTTCGACACCACCAAGCAATTTTTGTTGCCACTTCCCCACCATTGGGACGGACTAGTGTTACGCACCATCGCATCATTACTGAAGGTAACTCTATCGTTCGCCGACGGCCTTATCAGGTTTCCCTCTCTGAACGAAAAGTAATTGAAGAAAATGTTAATGACATGCTCCATCACAATATTATTCGTCCCTCGACAAGCCCATGGTCCTCCCCAGTAGTGTTAGTTAAAAAAAAGGACGGCTCGGTACGCTTTTGTGTTGATTATCGCGAACTCAACAAAATTACCCGCAAAGATGTATATCCGATGCCGCGAATTGATGACGCCCTTGACTCTCTCCAAGGCGCCGAATATTTCTCGACTTTGGACCTCCGCTCAGGTTATTGGCAAATACCTATGCACGAGGACGATAAAGAAAAAACTGCTTTCTCAACTCCCGATGGCCTTTACGAATTTAATGTTATGCCTTTCGGACTTTGTAACGCACCAGCGACATTTGAAAGAATGATCGATACTGTGCTTCGTGGCCTAAAATGGAGAACCTGTTTATGTTACTTGGATGACATTGTCATCTTTTCGTCAACTTTTAACGACCACCTCACGCGCCTGAATGAGGGCCTCACGTGTCTCGCTTCAGCGGGCCTTCAGCTCAACACCAAGAAGTGCCACTTTGCACAGAAGGAAATTAAAATATTGGGACATCTAGTCAGCCAGCCCCGCCGGGGTGGTGCAGTGGTAAGACGCCCGACTACTGTGCCGGAGTTCCCGGGATCGAATCCCGGCCTCGGCGGCTGCGTTTCGATGGAGGCGAAACGAAGTGGCGTCCGTGTGCTGTGCGATGTCAGCGCACGTTAAAGATCCCCAGGTGGTCGAAATTACTCCGTAGCCCTCCACTACGGCTCCTCTTTCTCTCTTTCCACTTTCATTTCCACCTTCCTCCCTTCCCTTACGGCGCGGTTCGGGTGTCCACAGAGCAAGTGTGACAGTTACTGCGCCTTTCCCTTCCTGTGAACCAATTTATCTAGTCAGCCATGACGGCATTCGTCCAGACCCTGAAAAAAATCATCGCGGTCTTGAACTTTGCTCGTCCACAACGGATTACAGAATTGCGCAGTTTTCTCGGCCTGCCGTCTTATTTCCGGCGTTTTATAAGGCATTTTGCAAACATTGCTGCTCCACTTCATGAACTACTTAAAACACGCAGCCCTTTGGTGAGGACTGAACAGTGCGAAGCCGCTTTTAATAATCTGAAGCACGCCCTCACATCAGACCCTGTTCTTGGCCACTTCAGTGATAGCGCTCCAGCCATCCTGCACACTGATGCCAGTGGTCTCGGTCTTGGAGCTGTACTCCTGCAGCGCGATGCAACTTCGCGTGAGAAAGTGATTGCCTTCGCCAGTCGGACTATGACTCCAGCTGAGAAAAACTACACCATTACCGAGCAGGAGTGCCTTGCTGTCGTCTGGGCTGTCCAAAAATTTCGCCCTTACCTATATGGTCGGCATTTCACAGTTGTGACCGATCAACATGCTCTTTGCTGGTTGTCTTCGCTCAAAAATTTGACAGGCCGACTTGGCCGTTGGATTTTACGCCTGCAAGAATACAATTTCGACGTCACTTATAAATCGGGTCGCCAGCACCAAGACGCCGACGCTCTTTCTCGCTGTCCACTTTCGGAATCGGCTTGCTGTTTTTCTTCCCAATGCATTTCCACCTATGACCACAGCCGACCATCTCTTTCCCCGACGTATATCACAACAGTTTCATTTGACGACTCTGAGAATAAACACGCTCTCCGCTCACAGCAATTAGCCGATGCCTACTGCCGACCCATCATCGACCGCCTTATTGGCGCTTCGGACCCACCCAATGCTCGGCTTCGCCGACAGCTTCGCAATTTTAAGCTCGAAGATGGCATATTCTACTCCGCTTTGTGTATTGCCCTGATGGAACTCGCTGGATCCCAGTCGTGCCGCGTCTGCTTCGCCCACGTATACTGGCGGCTCTCCACGATGACGCTACTGCAGGTCACCTTGGTGTTGATAAAACCTACGACCGCGTGAAAAACGATTCTTTTGGCGTGGCCTATCTTCCTGCGTTGCCAAATACGTCGCATCCTGCCCTCTGTGCCAACGTCGCAAACGGCCGACGTCTTCGCCCGCTGGCCTTCTACAACCTGTTCCCTGTCCCGCCACGCCATTCGACGTAGTCGGCATCGACTTATATGGTCCCCTACCTCTCTCCGATGGGGGTAACCATTGGATCATAACAGCTGTCGACCACCTTACACGCTACGCTGAGACAGCACTTGTACCGACCGGTTCCGCTCAAGAAGTAGCAAATTTCTTTTTGCGATCAATTGTATTGCGTCATGGCGCTCCTCGGGTGCTCCTAAGTGACCGCGGGACGGCCTTCTTATTGGCAGTCGTTGCCGAAGTTTTTCACGCGTCATTCACCCTTCATAAGACAACCTCAAGCTACCGTCCCCAGACCAACGGGCTGACTGAGCGATTTCACCGCACCTTATCGGATATGATCTCCATGTACATCACACCGGACCATCGAAATTGGGACACCATTCTACCATTCGTCACTTTCGCCTATAACACAGCAGTACAGCGGACTACCGGTTATTCTCCATTTTTCCTCGTTTATGGCCGTCCTCCCACTACAATTCTCGACGCTTCCTTCTTCTCTACGCCCGACTACTCCACATCAGTACCTACCCAGTTCTTATCTCGTGTGGCCAGATGCCGTCATCTTGCCCGCCTAAACACAGCAGCGTGCCAGGAAGACCGCAAGTGTCGCTACGATTCTACGCATCGCGTGGTCTCTTATCGTCCCGGTGACGAAGTACTGCTTTATACACCACTGCGCACCCCTGGCCTTAGTGACAAATTCCACCACCGCTACCTTGGTCCCTACGAGATCATCAGCCAAACTTCTCCAGTTAACTACAAAGTCACGCCTGTTGATCCCCCAGCCGATCGACGCCACCGTGGAACTGAAATTGTTCATGTTTCTCGCTTGAAACCGTTTGTACGCCGCGGTACATCAGTTAATTAGGAGCGGCCAGGCAGGCCGCTTCCGACCCCCCGGGCAGATTGTGTGAGCCTTCTGTGGACCTTCTTTCATTTGTACATGCCATGATCTTCGTCTTTCATTTGTACATACCATCATCATCGTCCCGCGGCGCCGTCTCTGGCGCGCGCCTGGGTTCGTGATCGGATTAAAACGCTAGACAAGGCTTCGCTGTCCTTGCCGTCACGACCTCGCCGTCTCGACCTAGCCTTCTTTACAATATATCGTTTATGCAAACGTTCTCCCCAAAAGAAGAGGTGTTTTGGAGGACTCGTACGAGAAGTAATATTTTTTTTCGCTGCACGTAATATACCGACTGCTTTTTCTGCTTTCAGTGCTCCTGTGTCCGCAGCCATGCAGAGTGTCTGCAAAAGCGGATTTCAACAATATTGCACAAATCTAGCAGGATAATGACTAACACGAAATTGTATGCCGGAAACTATGATATGTGCATTCTGTGCCTTAAGAATAATCCCAGAATGGGATATATAAAGCTTGAGTAAGAAGAGTACTTTCAATGACCAGAAATAGGGTCTATAACACTCATAGCCCTGAGAGCTTTCAGAATATATAATTATAGATAAATAAATCATTTGTGGTGTAATTCTTGCTATCCACCAGCTCTTCAGGAAAGCATGCCTGCTAATCAATGAATCCTCTTTGCGGTTCCTCATGGGGACAGTTTTCGTGTACCTGTACTTTGCGCCTCGCATAAACACTAATCTTAATTTATGCCCCTCTTTCCTCGGATATTAACAGCGAGGCTTCTTTTCTTCTAGCAGGAACTTTGAAGGTCACACAAGTTGCCATTCTACTTATAAACCGGAGGACCGACCTCACGTCATACCACGTGACTCGCCACATCTGCGCCGGCCGCCGCCGTACCGGGCTCCGCCGGTTGCCTGATCACATCACTAACCACGTGACTGCCCCCTGAAGCGTCGCCGCTTCGTTGACCGCCGCAACTGCCGATTCGCCGTCGTCCCGCCGCTTCCCGTGTAATATATAAGCGCACCAGTTAAGCTCCCTTCCAGGACTCGCTGCGCATAGCCGTGAAGATCAGGTCTAGCGAGAGTGCGTTGAGCATAGAAACCAAGCAAAACAAAGTATAAGCTTGCTCAACTACAGCTTCCGCTCATCTCTCTAGGTATAACTAAGTTAAACCATTGTTAAGTTTTATTGATACACCACATTACGTGATATAAAGCACCACTTTAATCAAGTCGCATGAACATGCCTGCAGGAGCAGAGCGCCCGATTCGGGGTTCAAGGATATAGGAACTTCGACTACCATACATAATGTATCCCTGACTTAAGCGCATCATCTCAGGTAGTTGGCAGTTTCGAGGTAATTGACTGTGGCATCACAACAAAGGGCGAAAAGCATTACTTAGATAGCCTGCTTTGAAGGGCAGTGTTCGTGTTGTTCGTAAGATGCGCGGCACATTTATTTTTTATTAGGGACTGGTAAAGAATAGTTAGCTTCAAATGTCTAAGAAAGATGCAAAATGAGGAACCAAAAAGAACACACAATCAGGCCACCTTGTGGCGACAAGAGTGTCTAAAGCTGCGATTATTTTCCAATTATTGTACGTATAAACGTTTCTAGGGGAAGCGTTCTATTTTGGTGTACATCTTTTATGTCGAAATTATTGATCTTCAGCTCATTCCTTTCGCATTTTCTATAGCAGCATTACGAAAACAGGACTACTCAGCGAATAAACATCGGCAAAATGAGGTGTACTTAATTTTATTAAGGGGGAGTTCAAGCTCCGCCTTTAGGGGTATCCTTTGGTAGCGTAGTCTAGCATCCGACTCCTAAAGACAAACTTTAACCTAGCCTTATAAACATGCCTGCGTGCCCTACAGAAGCAGCATGCCTGACTTGACATCTAAAAGCACTTGAAGGTTTATTCTTATTACATCTTCCAACATCAGATGAGCAACCTGAAATGATAGCTAATTCCAACGCTCTAATGTCACGTGGTCTCGGCATGTTGGACAAACCATTGAAGAATCATTGCCCGGTCATGTCATCTGTCAACTACCACATTCCAGCGCCATGTCCGGGATTACTTGCTCACAATATAGACGCCGAAACCAACGTCGGGACCTTTAACGCTATCGCATTAAAATACTAGTAGCTTCTTTTGCCCTATTCGTAATTGTTTTCCTCTTTTATATCCCTTTCAACCCCTTTTCCACAGAGCAGTGTACCAAACCGACTTCTTTTCCTCATCCTCCTCTCTACGATTATCCAAGACGGATCGCTAAGCTTAATAAAGAAGGAAATAATTGTGCTATTGATTAAAAAAAGAGACACGAGTGTAATTATAGCTCGTTAGAGAACAAAAATCTCTTCCGTTCTTATAAGTTTACGTAGGTTTCTTGTGAAATGAATTGATGTATTTCAACGAACGTTTTTCGTGACATTTGAACTGTATTCAAATGTTAACAAAGCAAAGGTCGTTCGTTTGCTTCGTTGCGCAGCTTTACCATTTAGCATGACATACCGGCCTTATAATTAATTTGGTCGCTTTGACAATTGCTCACCCTTCTCCCCAGCCTGCGCGAATAAAAGGCATAACACGACCCAAAATTTGGGAAGCGTTATCATGTATTTTCATCCCATTGTTTATTCACTACGGTAGTGAGAAAATTCCAAATTAGGAAGTGGACCATCGATCGTTGTGGCTGCATTCACACATGCTTTATTTGATTCCTTGATTTTGCTGCTGTAGAATTCAGCTTCCGCAGAACATGAACTTCCGTGTGTCTATAATAGGGCCTTTGAAGTCCGAGCACCCATTTGTTGAGAACTCAAACAAGGAAGCTCATAGATCATCTGTGCGCCTTTATGCACGACATACCGCAAATTGTACAGAGGCGGCCTTAAGATTGTGATAAGAGACCGCCTCCATTTCTCAGGCACCCATGCGTGTATTTGTTGACAGCACGACTACCCATAAAAGGCTGCCACGTTTTGCGAGTAGCAGATGTACACTTGGTCTTACGCTGATTCGAATGACACGGGCTCTTTGCGACGTATTGAGGGCGCACTAATCTTGGTCACAGTCTCATTATTGCGGGATTATCGGTCTTTTATTGGGGTATAAATAAGAAGAGACAAGCTTCCATTAAAGCAGTTCGAGGAATGTTCTCGAAGACATCTTCATTGTCTCTCTTTTTCTAGCTCCCTATAACTCTACCTTTCATTTTTATTGTCCACTTGGCTACGTCTGACCAACGGCAGTCAGTCCATTCCTTTGTTTAGTTCAGTATGTGCTGCACTCACGTTGCGACATTGAGGTAGAAAAGCCTCCAGGAATGTTTCATACGCCCAAGATAGCTGTCCGTTGAAAGCCGAAAATTTATTTTTGAGAAATCGTGGCTTTATTCTTCGCACTCAAATAGAGTTGACAATTGCATCCGATCTGTGTTATCACACACTCGTTTTTTCAGACAGCATTACAAACCCATTTGTGCCTGCCCTATTATGCGGAATTTCTTTATACTGGCACAGGCTGCAGATTGTTGGTCTTACCTCAGCATTCTTTATATCTGTCCAGTGCTGCGTCCCGAAGCACACCTGGTTCCACACATTGAGATTTTCAGGAATAGGAGTTTAATGCACATATTGGCATGAAATGAAGTTATCGCTGTTTTTGGTATTGTGTTCCAGATGTTAAAAAACTGGTCAGAGCTTTTGCAAGCTATGAAAACTAGCGTGTGTGAGCAATAGAAAATTGCTGACTTTCCTACCAACAGACAGCGCTTTCATGTTTAGAACTGTATGTGTGAAACTTATGAGTCGCAAATATTTTTCATTAATATACTGCATTGTACCAAATTTGTTTCGATACTTTTACTTTTTTTTGAGGGGAGGATTGACTACATAGATCGCCGTTAGTCTTGTCTATTCATAAGCTGCGTTCTTGAGGGGTCTATAATTTTATTGCATTGTCTAGGTTATCTTCTTTCTCACTTTAAGTCTTATTTCCCTACTTTAAGCCTCCAATTCAATTAATAAACAGCTAGTTCTCACACATTATTATCGCTGTCGTTTGGATCACCTGATGACGGCATTGTCAATGAAGAGTTAAAAAAGGTGTAGAATTCTGCATGATGATAGTAGCAGGATAATTTATTTTTCAGTTGGTTGAGAACACATCATTTCGACGAACACTGGGATGAGCGAAAATTATCGCAATTTTACATACACAGCCTTAGGTACTGAGACGCACAACATCCTTCTGTGTCCAGAATTCATGTGACCAATGAATTCTGGTCACAGTTTAGTTTTTATTCGGGTGCCTAAGTCGGTAAGATCAGGAAGGAAAAAGCTGTTAAACATTTGTTCACACAGCACTCATTTTTCCAGGGAAGTGGGATTTCCAACATATTGGACAAAGAATAATAACTAAATTGAACAAAGTATAACAACAAAGGAAGATGACTGACTTGAGTGCGTGGGCAGTTTAAATTTTGACTCCTGTGCGTTCGCCTTATTATTAAGTTTTACCAAAAACCATATTGTTTTTTTTTAAAATACGTCGAAAGTTTTGAATGCTTATTTGCTTCTTCAGAAGGTGCATGCTCATCGCCCTGCTGTATGCTGTTATTCTGCGCCTCGTCTTTCCACTATCTTTTGGCGGGAATTCCTATCGTGTATATTCACTAATACTGCACGGTTGGCGCCAACATATTTCAAAAATATTGGACAACATACGTTTATGAATATGAATGCGTTGGCATACTAGACCACTGGCTCAAAACGATATTGGACTAATTCCTATAGCGAGGACTTACGAGGATATGAATTTATTTTCCAACACTTGTTTTGATCAGACCTGCATCAAACATGATGCTATCTTGATGGACCCGGATCTTCAGCGAACATTTCAGCGAGATTTTATGTTTATGAATATTGTTGACAAACGAGATGATAGACTAAATTATTATAGGGTGTTTATTATATATTACTGTTGGTTCCTGGCTGCATTAAAAATTCTGCGCTGGCTGTTATACTTAGATATATAAGGTTTGAGAAATGCAAGAGCATGAGAAAGCCCTACCCCTTGATTCCACATATTCTTGCGCTTATGTGCGTTTTGGAATAGGGAAAGGGGTGCCGACGGGTATACATTCGGGTCGGCGATAAATTTATTCAAGGTAAAGTGTAGGAAAACGTAGTACGATAACGTTTAGCCCGTCTCTTCCGTAGTGCCATGGTACCACAGCGCTAAACAAAAAATTAACTAATTTATAATCAATGAAGTCCTATTGGGTATGGGGGTGGAGATATTAAGTTTAGCATGCGATCTTGCACTGCGTGGCACTGCACGCACCACAGTACACAACAAAACCCCGCAAGCCATCAAATATGCAATCCTGGGAAAGTGGGTGCTGGCCATCCAGCGAGCAAACCTCCCCGCCACCAGCATCTATCGTCTCAACTCCGGAGGCAAGCTGCTGAACTTAGCGTCCGAAAATCAGAAGTTTGACACTAATTAGCTGAAGCAAATATTTTGTTCTCATTATTGTTAGCAATTGATTTTATAGCAATACTATTTAAATAAACGAGGCGAAGGTACCTCTAAACTTTTTGGTTTTCGAACGCACAATCATCCTTTTCATTTGCATGGGCAATTTTTTTTTTGCACCTGGAGTCATATAATTCTTCCATCCAAACCAGGACAAAATCCTGAGCTATTAGGTTCTAGTAGTGCATACGTTTCTGGCAGAAACTCGAATATTTTCTCGCAGTATATTGACAGTAGCTTAGTGTGCCTCAACGAAGATAATGACAAGACCATAAAGTATATGGGAAAATAATCGCAATATATTACTACTCCGCATACTTGCAAACTCAGTTTTTACGCTTTGACGCCAGTTAAGCAGTTTTTTCTGAAGGACATCTTGAATTCTTGATCGGAAAGCAGAGAAAAGTTTCTTTCCACTAATGCCAATTCAATTTTCTTTCACTGCATAAATGGCAAGAGGAGTCTGTCTAATATCGGGTGTTTGTTATTGAAATGGGGCTGTTCTCCAGCACGACACGTAGAATGTGTCATTTATGTAGGTTTCACATCTTCATAGCTGCCCTTTGAAAAGTATATTTAGGGAAGCCAACAACTGCATCTCCAATGTGAGTCGTTCAGTATTTTCTTTGGTGGGGGGCATAAATAATGTATTACTTTATGCTCAGAATCAAAGAAACAGTGTTTTATTTTTGTATCAGTGCAAATTTACTGAAGTAGTTTAGGCACAATCTATGAGTTACTGGGCCTTACTCACAACTACTCTAGCGTATAACTGATAATGATATTAATGATATTTAGTTCACAGAAAGGGAAAGGCGCAGCATCTGTCACACTTGCTCTGTGGACACCTGAACCGCACCGTAAGGGAAAGGAGGAGGGTGGGAGTGAAGGTGGATAGAGAGAAGGAGGACCCGTAGTGGAGGGCTACGGAGTAATTTCGGCCACCTGGGGATCTTTAACGTGCGCTGACATCGCACAGCACACGGACACCCCTTCGTTTCGCCTCCATCGAAACGCAGCCGCCGAGGTCGGGTTCGAACCCGGGAACTCCGGACAGTGGTCGGGCGTCTTACCACTGCGCCACCCCGGCGGGGCTAGCGTATAACTGCCGAACTTGGAATCAGGTCTCAGTGTGAAGTCGACCGGGCATTCAGAAACCTTGCTTTTGACTTGATTGCGTGAGGTACGGACCAGTGCTTTTACTTGCCGGATTCCAGGCGTAGCTTATAATTTCAGCCAAGCGTGATAGAGTCGCGATACTAAAACACCTAGGAAATAAACAGGACGGGTTGCATGCAGCCCAAAGGAAATGAAGACTGTATAACATTAGGTACAATAAATAGCCTGCCAATAGAAAGCTGCAGCCGTCACGCGTATATTATTCGAATGCCAAACTGAACATCAAATAACCCTAAAAATAGATGAAAATTTAAAAGAACTGACTCAATTTAAGACGTAGAAACAAGAAACTATGCCGAAGATACTTCGAGTCACTGAGGATCAACTCCCCGGAAAAGCATTCAAAGGGTTAAACAGGGACTAACATAAATTCTATAAGAAGCGCACATGACGTTTACTGCGTTATTTATATAGTTTACAATCATTTAATTAAATAGGCCTTGAGCATTTTAGCTTCTAGTATGTTAAAGGTTCTATTAACCTTGTTTACTCTGCTGGTAATGGCTCTGCAGTCATCATCATCATGTCATCATCAGCCTGACTATACCCACTGCAGGGCGAAGGCCTCTCCCATATTTCTCCACTTAACCCGGTTCTGTGCTAGCTGCATCCACTTGACACCTGCGAACTTCTTAATCTCATCCGCCCACCTAACTTTCTGCCGCCCCCTGCTACGCTTTCCTCCCCTCGGAATCCAGTTGGTTACCCTAAGCGACCATCGGTTATCATCTCTTCGCACTACATGTCCTGCCCATGTCCATTTCTTCTTCTTAATGTCCACAAGAATGTCGGTAACTTGAGTTATTTCTCTGACCCACTCTGCACGCTCCCTATCTCTTAATGTTACCCCTACCATTTTTCGTTCCATAGCCCAACACTTAAATAGGAATAAAGTCCACAATTCAGGCGGATCTCCCGCACAATCGCTTATAATAGAACACAATCCACTCCAGCCGCGGTGAAGATCAGAGTCCAGCAGGAGTTTTAAAATAAGGCATAAAGCCTACCTTCCACATGTCTGGTTTCCACGATGGTTGAGAGTACAGTGACAGGTCGCTGCCTTTTTTAGTGAAGCCCACAACACACACCATTCCGTGTTGTACTCTGTACTGTGGAAAGCACTGATTATACTGCTGTATGTCTACATAGACACCACATGTGGAATATAGGGGAGCCGATATTTTGTATTCAAGTAGCGCTACAAGCAGAGCCCGTGCACGAATGCAATGTAGTCTGGGCAGCGTTTCTCAGAACAGTCTTCCCTTACCTTGAGAGACATTGTTGATGGATACCCCGACAGCATTGTACATGGTGAGACTGCCAGCCACCTATTTGTTCGCTACAGCTACATGTGAGGTAACTGGGTGGAAACGTAAAGAAACTGCCCTGTTTAGATAATGTACGAAGCGTGAAGACATATAGGTGACAAGACATCATAAGGAAACCCGCGCTCTCACATTTGTAGCACGAAATTTTAAGCAGTTAGGATCACAACAGGCTGAACCGGACAAGAGCCTCTACGTTGTCATTCGATTGTTTCGGGAGACACACTTCAGTAATGCACACAGCCCGCGAAGTGTCCAAGCAAGGAAGGTAAAAAGCTGCTGCGCTAGCTTTTCTGACTTTAATTGTCCTAAGAATCTTAAGTAAAAATTTGAAGTTGGTGGGCATATACTGTTACCAAATTTTCAAGTATGGTTGGTTTGGTTTGGGTTGTAGGTTACCGTCCCAAAGCGACTCAGGCTATGAAAGACGCTGTAGTGGAGGACTCCGAAAATTTCGACCACCTGGGATTCTTTTACGTGCGCAGTATGAGCGAACGTGTTGCCGCCAAAGGAGAAGTGCGCTTTGCGCGCATGTGAGGAATACCGCACAGTCGAGACTGGGAAGTGACCGCAATTATTTCTACTGCTTGCTTTGCCTCCGAGCACTAAGGGCTGGAGAACTAGAGTATTTCGTGCCAAGTAGACTCGAGACTCAGACGTCTTGAGCAGTTTAGGCTTGTCTCTTCACAGAAATAACTAGTAGGTCGCATCGCTTGTTCAGTAGTGCTGTTACCATCTACCTTGCGAAAAAGTCAGGACAGTTTCCATCGGTAGGATGTTCTATTTTTACAAGTAATCTCGACAGGTTGCACCATTTTTGAGGTTATATTAGAAGCTACAGTTATTTTATACTGGCATTAAATATAGTTGGTGTTGATCATGACAAAGTTAAAAAAAAATAATTAAGAGATGACATTCAAACTGGAACCAAGAGCATAATGTCTACAGCGAGGATTCGTGTTTCTCGTTCGCATTGAAAATTCCTCTTTTAATCCTGGATGATATGAGCAACTACTCCGAGAAATTCACTACTTTGCAAGTAGAAAGTAAGGACGCAAGTTCTTCGTAACGACTGGAAAGAGCAGCGCGTCTGCTTGGTGATTGTTATGAAGGTATTTCAAAAATTGAAAGGTGGCTAACATAAATATTAATTACAGTGATAAGACAAGTAGATGCTAATTCTGAAAGAACGTATACTGTAGCTGATAGGTTGCAATAAGCTTACCTTTACCTATTTTCTATATCGACGAAGAGTGACTTAGAACTACTCACTATCTTTTGAGTTCGATAAATCTTTGTTTCCGTCTATATATCTACAAGCTAGCTAATCAGTTTCCCGAAACTAGTAGCATCAATTTCTCTATGCGATAAACATAACTTCACTATTCGCGCTTGGGAAATTTTTCGATTCGTCAAAACAGTGCTAAACATAAATTTAAAACGAACTCAGCATCAATCCAAATGAATTCTGGCGGAATGATTGCCATCGAAAAAAACTGAAGGCATCGTAAGGAAACTAGCCAGTGGCTGCAGCAGTTTCTGAGGCGGTGTTCTCATACAACTAATTATTTTATTTCTTCCCTAATAATTTTTTCTGATTTTCCTGATGCTCCGTACAGGTTCATAAAGAAAGCCGCCAGACTAGGCAGCTTGAGCGCAGGCAATGAGAGTATGTTTTGTCTGCACCAGCTGAGTAACCAAGATATTCTCATTACATTGGTGATATCCTGTTTCTCGCTGGTAGAGATATTGAAGGAGCCACTGGAAAAATGTAAAGTTTCGCTTCACCAAAGACAGGCATGTCTAGCAATTTTCTTAGGAATACACTTTATATAAGGTAAATGTACAGCGCAGATAATCATGTGCCATTATAAACGTACAGTGACGCACAGGTACGAGCAGAAATTCTCTTTCCTCGAAAATTATAGAAAATGTTGGGCCATAACGAATCTGTTCCCAACAGATGCGAGGCAAACCTGCTAGCTGCGTTAGGCATGTATGCAATAAAACCGAAAGTTGTAAAAGTGGTCGCTTTTAATTTTTATAAACTGTATGAAACTTAAATTATACTAACTAAACCGCATACTATTAATCTTCTGAGAAAGCGCAGAAAATAATGCTACGATATTATGAGCATGTATTTTCCATCCATGATTTAAATTGAGGCAAGTAGAAGTTTAAGACGAATTGTTCGTCAGTATTGCTTCTCGGAAAAATTTAGATTGACGCATTTTGCCTCTAAGCCCGCAGAACATTACTAAACTGTCGCCTCCATGACGCTTGCACTGTGATTATAATGTGCGAAATCGGAGAGTATAAGATGGTCTACAACATCCACGCTGACCTTTCGAAACAACACCATCAAACAATAAAAGGAAATAAAATATAATTTCTGCGCACACGCCTTATGCGACGTCTGTCTCCTTGTGCTGTTATAGGTCTATTTTTGTCTCTGTATGACAACAATCAACATTAAAGTCAGCGGGCACTAAATTTGCTTTACACCACACGAACGTGATACAAAAGGAATCCTGGAACCGCGTCACAGCCCCACCTCATATATGGGTGGCCTAGAGAGCGCCGAACGAGACTAGAACACTGCATTTACCTTCCAGTTTGGTAAGGAATATAGTGCGAACAATGGCACCGGGGGCACAGTTTCCCCTTCATGTGGTAATGTGAGGAAGCACTTGTTTATGATGAAATCTGTTGTTTTGAAGGAATGATGGTTCGAACTGATACATTCACCTTACTCGACGGCAGGAAAGAAAAGTTCACGGTTTATTTACCCATAAGTAAATCAAGAAGAAACAAGCAAGGAGAGAACTATTTACACGACTAAACCACTGATTAGACTAAATGAGCCTTGGTTTAGCCCAGAGCGCTTAGATTAAGGCCTTGTGTGCGGAGACGGCAACCAATAATAAATTAGGCGATACTTCCCCCAAATCGATGGTTAGAGAAAGGAAAATAAAGTTTCCGTCAGCTAAACAGAGATTGGGGAACAGATATAGGCTAATCAAATACTTGGGAAAATAGAGCTCCCAAGCAAAAATACAAGCAGCACTGAAGTGACTGCAATCCAAACCTCTCTCTTCCCCTGCGTTTTCTCATCCGCTCACGCGCATACGGGACAAATGCTGCGGGAACAATATCTAAGGTTCTTTAAAACAAGAAAGAAAACTGTTGCTGAAGGGTCAAACGCTAGCACCCAAAGCTCAAATGACCCATCAGCGCCTCATCGCGCACTGGTAAGCTACCGTACACAGGCTATATGCACATGAGCAGAGAGAATGACGCGCACGTAGAGAAACGAGAAGGCATAAAACAACGTCCACTGGCCACAGATATAACATTCAACACTGTGAACACTGCACAAAGCTGCGCGCTGGAAAGACGCTATGGTTTAGTCTATGGTAGGAAGGCAAGACGGGGAGAGAACGAGCGCTCTGCAGCGGGGGGTGCCGTCGGAAACAATAGAGCAGGCACCGAGCCTCCGTCGTGCGTCCGCGATTCCACCAATTTGGTAATCGCCGTGACCAGGGACAGGCGCACACTGAGCAGCTACCTCGCGTCATACACTCTGTGCTGGAGACCGAATGGCGCATGAAACATTTCTGCGAACTTCACAGTGGCCTTCGATTGAAGATTTCAAAGAGGAAAATGCTATCAAAGTGATAATCCCACTCAGCGTATCCCTTGATCCAACCACGGCACTTGAGCGCATTTCAGAGAACGTAAGAAAATTGGCATAGATATCGCCAGGCCCATTCACTGAGGAGTAGAGAAAGCACGTACTGATTATTCTATTATTCTAAGAGACTGAGAAGAGACTGACTGACAACCTTTCCAATAAAAAGAGCAGGAAAAGTGTGCTAGCAGAGTCCTCTATATTTTTGCGTTGTTAGAACATCAAAATATTTGATTTAAATGCAGAATATACAGTGCATGAAATGGCGCACAGTGTCAAAATATTATACGAAATTCGATTTCACTCAAATTTTGTCGAAATAAGGTCAATTCTGACTTGAGTTTTCAAAATAACATGCAGATGCAGCATTGAATATAAAAAGTATCCTCATTAACACTGATGCCATTTTAAATATTAGTTCTAAGCTCACAAATAAGGGAAGTGCATTGACTGATAATATGTTCTCAATTTTTCGAAAGCAATTTAATCCGGAAAGGCAGGGTGTTTCGGAATAAAACTGAGTAGCTCTAAAAACCCGATGCACCATGATATGATGAGAAAACATAGGTTACCATCAGGGTGTCTGCAATTGTTCCGGCTGCTAATTTTAAATAATTCTGCTGAGTGAATATTGAAGAAATGATGACCTTGACAAAACTTCTTTTAATGTGATGTAGGCACAACGAACGGAAATGAGTGACGTAAAGAAGCATGACTCTACAACACGGAGGTGTCAAGAATCTGCTAATGAGGAGACGGAGAACCATGGTTTTCATCAGAGCTATTTTCTGCCAAGAGACCTGCAAGGTGACAATGTGAAGTAGACAGTGTGCTACGTGAGCGTTCGTTTGATTTTATTGCTACCATTAGAATAAGTATATATTTATTTATTTTTTACAATTCTTTCGTTCTCTGCCGTTACTCTTGTCGGAGCAGTAAAGCGGATGAATTCTGCTGATGTACTCAGTTGCATGTAACAGTAGTAATTGCAGGTAATATACTGCCGCATACACGTTGTAGCGCCAGATTTGCATGTTCATGCGAAAGTCAGTAAACGTGGCTTATTTGATTCTATTGGGTAATGCACCAAGATTTAGATAACATGCTAGCAGCGTAGTCCAATTGATTCTGCGCTATTCGAGATGACCGTAGACGAGTACTGCACCATATTTTGAACGTTATTAGTCAGCCTTAAATTCTAAAGGGCTGTAAGTGGCGGTCATTCTGTTCTTCGTCGTTCATCGAGCGCTTGTGTCTGCCGGAACCGCAGAGTCGTTTATTTGTAAGTGAGCGGAAGACGGCCAAGTTGTTTCGTTTGGAAGCATTGTGTGGTTTTTCTGGTTGGCAGACCGCGTTCATCGCACTTCGACATTCGCTGGACAGTGACATCAAGCAGAGAGAAGGGAAAGCATAGCTTGAAACAGCACTTGTACTATTTCCGTATAAACCTACCGGAATGCACTAGGCTGCAAAAGAGCGCGCTATATTCACCGCCACCTCGACACCTGATATTTCAGCAGCTCCGCGGTACCCCCTCATTTGATGGGTATCCAGGTGTGGAAACAAATAATGTCCTTCATAAGTACTTCCACTTCTGAGCTCACCGATTCCCTGAATTTGTGCTACACGCTTCTATGCTTGCGGTCTCTTTAACCTCAGTTCATTGTCTTCTGAACCCATCACTTATCTTGCCTTCGCATCGTGCACTGCCAATTTACATTTTGTCTCATTTTCAAGCGCTTGCTGGACACATTTTTATTCTGTTTTTTAATAATAAATAAACCATTTGAATCTGAATTTCAATTTGAATCTCTCTCTTGTTGTCAATTAAGATCACACGCATCATTCATCCCTTCATAACTCTCCGTGCTGTTCTCGACTTAAGTTGAACCATTTGAAGCGAACGCTTCACTACGGCAGGTAGTTTGAGCCTTCAGCAAGAGCCTTAAACCCTTCAAATGACCTTTGCCTAAAAAGTGAAGGTATACACAATTTTGAGCAGTTCACCCTAATGTGTACTGTGGCTTAATTTTTCCAAACCCTTAATTAGAAAGAGATGTTGAGATGTTGAGAGAGACGATGTTGAGAGCCTCCGCGCCGCGGTAGTGCTGTGGTTAAGATGTCCGACTACTGTGCCGGAGTATATGGGTTCGATACCGACTGTAGACGGGTGCGTTTCAATGGAGGCAAAACAGAGAGGCATCCGTGGGCTATGCTATGTCAGTGTTGTTGTTGCGGCAGTAGGAAGAAGGAAAACAAAATGCACGAACTTGCTACTGGCGCTGCAGCTGAGCCACCTTCGCTGCCTCGTGTGCCTCGTGCGGACAGAGGAGAGGGTTGGGTGACCCAGGAGGTGGTGAAGGGTGGCTGATCCTGGCCCTGACAAAGCTGGGACATGTAGGTCACCACCGCTTGCGGCGGGGGCTAGCCTGCCACCGAAATGTTATTTGCTGTAGGCCGTCATTGCACCCGCCATCGCTTCGGTGGTGTACGACGGCTGTTGCGGCGCGCGTCTTTCTTTCCCTCTTCTTTTTCTTTCTTCTCTATTTTCTCTTCTGTTCGCACACGGCAGAGGAGGGGGCACAGCTACAGAGCCAGTAGGAGGCCCGTGCATTTGCTTTTCATTCTTCCTACAGTAGCAACAACAAGAAGAAAACCTAACTTTCATAAAAATTTTGAAAAACTCTCGCGGATTCACAATAAAACATGAAAAATTAGGCCGACGCTCAAACTTTGTTTTGAGATTAAAAGCAATCCCCAATTTCCTGGAATTTTATGATTATTTTTATTTGTTATTTTTAGGAAAAATGTAGGTGGACACATTGGAAGTAAACATATTGTTGGTCCGAAACCGTCTCGCAAGCTACCTTTCATCTAAATTGTTAAATGGATACTATATGGGAAGCTAAATCATATGACACCAGAATGAACGCTATGCAAAAGACGGTTGTGTCATAATTTTGATACGAAATGACGTGCGTGTTTTTCCCAACGCGTTTAGAACAATGCCGTGTTTGTCTTGACTCTT
Organism: Amblyomma maculatum; assembly: GCF_055883805.1. Lineage (NCBI taxonomy): Eukaryota > Metazoa > Arthropoda > Arachnida > Ixodida > Ixodidae > Amblyomma > Amblyomma maculatum. The sequence continues at coordinate 347,148,125 of NC_139344.1, forward strand.
CTGAGGTAATGCGATGACTTCTCGGCACAACGAGCTCTGTAGGTTCTTGCGTCATAGTAAGCACTCTGAATTAGAAAGTAGTAGCCAAGTGACTAACGTTCACACACAAGTGTCTAAGGCGTACACAATTCCGACATCACTGGTTGATCAAGCAGAGAGCGGACGTTTCCATCTAACTGAGAACCGTCAAAGACGATTCCTGCCCGAAGCTGGCAGTTTCACAGGTGTAACAAACCCCCGCCTTTAAGGTCAACGGCGGGATCCCCTTTACGGTTACCCGCAGTGCCTTTATGAGGTTTGAGGACACAGCTAAAGTTAGGCCGGTCAACCTGTGAAGTACGTGAATCGGTGTGGGATTGAGGAATAAGTTGCAGAAATTTACTTTTTGTTTACAAACAATGGGATATTTATAGCTAATAGTCCAAAATACACTGCATAATAATCGAAAACACACACAAACAAATACGCCACGGCACGGTAGTGATAAAGTCCGGCTTGTAAATGACAAGATAGAAAAACCAATAATGAATAAACACAGCGATAGAACAAGACTATAAAAATAACAAAGCAAGTATAGTCCAGATATGGCAAGTAGGGCAGGAGTGACACAGAAAACACAGCATAAAATCATCATCATCATCATCATCAGCAGCAGCAGCAGCATCATCATCATCAGCCTGATTATACCCACTGCAGGGCGAAGGCCTCTCTCATATTTCTCCACTTAACCCGGTTCTGTGCTAGCTGCATCCACTTGACCCCTGCGAACTTCTTAATCTCATCCGCCCACCTAACTTTCTGCCGCCCCCTGCTACGCTTTCCTTCCCTTGGAATCCAGTTTGTTACCCTCAGCGACCATCGGTTATCCTCTCTTCGCACTACATGTCCTGCCCATGTCCATTTCTTCTTCTTAATTTCTACTACAATGTCGGTAATTTGAATTATTTCTCTGACCCACTCTGCACGCTTTCTATCTCTTAATGTTACCCCTACCATTTTTCGTTCCATAGCCCTCTGGGTTGTCCTCAACTTAAGTAGAACTCTTGGTTAGCCTCCAAGTTTCAGCCCCATAGGTGAGTACAGGCAAGATGCAACTGTTGTATACTTTCCTCTTGAGCGATACCGGTAAGCTGCTAGTCATAATCTGCGAGTGCTTGCCAAATGCGCTCCATCCCGATCTTATTCTTCTTGTCATTTCCTTTTCATGGTCCGGATCTGCGGTTACTACCTGTCCTAAGTAGGCATATTCGCCTACTACTTCCAGTACTTCGCTACCTAATGTAAAAAAAAAAATAATTCTTACGGCTTTTTTGTTCGATGAGGCGTCGTAGTCTCAGAGTTGATCGCTAGAGACGGCCGTACAAGATGAGGAGAAAGGATGAGTTGATCGCGGGCTCTGTGAAAAACAAAAGCCGCTTTTCCAGAGCGAGCGGCCGCGAGAGAGGCACAGAAGACTGAATCTTCTGAGAGCGCACTGCAGCGAGCGTGCTGCGGTCTGCCTTTTGATACTCTCGGCTGGTTGCGCTGCGGCCCATCGCCAGGGACGCGCACTGGCCGGTCGTTGCCCCGGAGATTCATGTCGAAGCATGCTCGGAAGAGCGGGGAGATCCCGTAACTTCCGCTCTATATATGAGGCAGCTTATGAGAAAAGGCAATGACAACAGCGCCATTAGAAAGATCAACATGACTCTTGAGGCCACATTGCTTCAGGGTGGATTTCTTTAGGCTAGGATTGTACTGTGGGTGCGTTAAATTTTAAATTAAAAACGAATTGCTGGTTACAAACATTTATTTGCGTCTCTTCTTTTCGCCTCCCCTTTTAGACCTGGGCTGTGCCTGGGTTATGCAAGGGATACCACGCCATTTCAGCTGGTGGTTAACTTTAAGTTTACCTTGTAGAATGCATCCTCAGATGCGGAAACGCTGTAAGCGCACTGGTTTTCCTTGCCAACTGCGCTCAACAATCCTTTTCTAGCAAGAAATTGAATCTAAAGAGCCATACTTTATAATGCGGAACTTCTTGTTATCTCCATTATTTCTGTTGTTTCACATTAGATCCTTAGAGTAAAAGCCGTGCCGAAGTTGAATAAAATTATATTTAAGACAGTGTAAATATATTCGTATTCAAATAATACAAGCATAGAAGCACATTTCTTGCATTGACAGACCTATCGAGCATTTTTGTGATTATATGCAATAATAATATTGACCCTAAAAACTTATTGCAATTCAATGCTGTTTTATTTTTTTTCATCATCATATTTCATAAATCGTTACTTGTAATACAGGCCACAGAGCACATGACTTGAAGGGACTTCAAGGGTTGCAAATTATTTAGCTTCATGCTGGAAGGATTCAATCCTGACATCCATTTACGGCCACATGCTTCCATTTTCATTCAGTTTAACAGCTTCAATGCAGTTTTCTTTCACAAAAATATTGAAGATTGTAATTCTTTAGCATAATGTGCAGTATCGTCATGCTTCTTTTGGAGGACAGAACTGCGTTCTTACATGCCACTAAAATTGGCGCTTGTTCCTTTATCGTATTGAGGATCTTTGTAGATTCCCTCCAGGATGACCTCAATGGATGGGCCTGCAATATATGTATGTAATAAAGCAATGTGCTCCGATAGAAATGTGCACTGCCAAATCGTGGAAGTACAGATGTTCACGCACACATTAAACACAAAATTTTATCAAGCCTGCATGCTGTCCTGGCAGCTGTGAGCCATTACGCCTGTACACTTGTTCATAGTTTTACGACAAGTAAACCCAAGTTTGTTTAGGTCTACAGATGGGCACCCTTATCTAATGCAAGGCCCTGAGGTGGGGGTAGTATCTCTCCGGCTACTTTGGCTATGCGAAATTATTCTGCTGCGCAGAGTCAACGTTTCAGCGCTTACTCTTGCCTTGATTGTTTTAATTATGAAAAGCACTGAAATAAACCTAGAGCAGGAGAGTAAGTCACTTGAGGCCGGCAAAACAACATATTTATATATTTATACTTGGAAAGCCATTGTGTGTCATGTATTGTTTACAAAACTTGATGAAGCGTGCACTCTTCCTCAGGAGCAGCACAGTTGTACCATGCTGCCTCGTGTTTGTGCTCGACGCTGACTGGGTAATATTTCACTTCAAATTTGGCAGGTAGAGACTGTCTCGAAAGGCAACATATTTTGAAGCTATAGCTTCAAAATAGTAAAGCCAAGGTCACCGCGTGTTTCCGTGACCTTCAAACACCTTCGAGGTCAAGTTGGAAATTAGGCCACAACCACTTTGGGCAGCTATGTTCTCAACAAAGGTCAAGGTCATATGTTAACTGGCATGGGAAGTAGCTTAACGTGTAAATAACTTAAGGTTAAATCACGGACCACGTCTCAGTTGAGTGATACAGGCATCAGCGGAGAAGTGCTTTGCACGAACGTAAACGCTTTTCCCATGGCTGCTAGCTGACCGACCAGATGTGCCGCGTTTTATGGAGGCTAGCGTCTCGAGTCACTTGGTGTATAGAATTTTTCGGTTGTCGTCAATAAGCGCGATGCCGTCGTATTTACGGACTTCAGTATGTCGTGTAACTTCCGTTAATCTCCCATTAAGCCAGCAGCTTCAGATTTTGATAACTATGTTGACGAAATCGGTGAGCTGACAGGGGAGACCAGACGTCTCCGGATGCTCGGCATGCGTCGCGCAGTGGAGGTAACACGAAACTACCCGCGAGGGTGACACCCAGAATTTTGGTGCAGGAGCAAAACATGGTGAGTTGCGCCGATGAACGGCAAGCATGGAGCAGACAACAGGCGCTAGACGTCCTAAAACGAAAATTGTGGCGACCAGCGACGAATGGAAAAGTAAAAAGCAAAAGCACAAACACGCGAAGGCTGACGTAAGCTGACGTTTCAGTGTGACGAGCGACAGCCTTTGCGACAGCCCGCGGAGGAGCGACAGCCTTTGCGCGTGTATAAAACACCGAGAGGAGAGAGAAAGAAAAACGCGAAGGCCCATAATTTCAAATTGTGATTGCAAATTGCTCTGCTTCTGAAGAACGGTTTAAATTTTTTTATGCACGATAACCGTAAAGTGCCATACTTGCACGTACTATGCATAGTGAAGCTATATGGCTGCCTCATTAGAGCACCTCTAAAGGCGAATATTAAGTGTCCCCCTTAATTTGGTTCCTTCCTCACACGGTTGCCAGTCGTAAACATGAATTATGAGCCACGCTAGGTGAGGATACGTTTATAAAGACAATGTACGAAGCTGAAAATAGAATTAAGCGCTAACAAGAGAAGGGAGCGACAGGTTTATTACTGTGTTACCATTCTTAGGCAATCAGCACATGAACCCAAGCGGAAGTGCGTTTGCTCTTAGATACACAACCTTAGAAGGAGGCAACAGGTGGGCTAAATACAAATCTGTAAATAAATGCTGATAAAATTTTGAGCAGTAACTTTTACTGCACAAAATACAGGTCGTCAAAAATTGCGCACAGATTCCATGTTTAAATTTATTTAATTGATTTCAGCAACCAGAAAACTTTTGAACCTTGACAGTCATATGTAACAGTTCTCTAATCGTTCTCATCATGATGGTTAAATGCGGATGTCTGCAGACTACAAAGAAAAGTGTTGGACATCGCCTCATCGATATCCAACGAAACTGACTCAATTTACAAAAAATCCACCTCTTCGCTTAATGTCTGTTATAGTTTCTCTAAAAATCTTTGTTTTTCGTTTCTAGCTCACGCTACTTTGGATGGGTCACGTTCGTCGTGTAAGAGTCTAGAAGAAATATTCAGACGTCCCACGTGTCGCTGAAGTAAAAGAATGCTTAGTTCAGATACTTTGAAAGATCGGTATACATACTACGGAAAAGAACAGCTAAACAAAGTGCAAGTAATTTTAACCACCCCAGCTGCAGTGGCAGTACCAAGTGTGCGCTGTATTTGTGATAAAATGAGCAATAATATGCATTTAACCAATGGTTCTGATTTCCCGTAATGTAGCCAAATAGTATAGATAAAGTCACAAAGTTGTTGTAGTTTCTTGGCTCCTTTTAATTAAGACTCGTTATCATCGCTCGATGCCAGCAGTCTTTATTTGTTTTGTTTTTTTTTGTATTCTTGAGGTAATCCGTCTTCTCAAAATAGAGCGCTGTAATGTTTGCATAAAACTTACACTTGCGTTACATTCCGCGTCTCGTAATCCGTGACGCTTGACTTGTTTTGTAACGGCAGACGCAGCTCGCGCTGTGAGCACGCCATTTCTAAGGAACAGTAAAATCTTGCGAAGTGCATCTCGCTTCTTTCATTTCCCGCAACTCTGGTGTTTCTCGACCAATCGATTCTAAATTCTTTCGAGCCGTGGACCGCCATTGATGGGATTCAAGTGTTTTGTCTTAGAACCTCAGCAAAGTGACATTTTAAGAAAATTCGTTTTACAGCTCCTTTCGCCGCGGGCTTGTAAAGTGCAGAACCTAGAGAAGTACTGTTGACCATGTGACCAGGAGCAACGTTCTTTAAAAGAGCTTTGTGGACGGCATAATGCACTTTTTACAAGATATGAAACGTGCTATTACGAATTTCGGTACCTCATAGTTTGCTCTAATCAGGCGTGGGATGGATCAGAGAGATGTAATAGTCCAGTAAGAAGAAACGACCTAAAATAAGCGCAATAGAAATCTTTCAGGTGGAATATAAATGGGAAAGGCATGTTGTTACAGTGGAAGGAAATTGATGTTACTTTTATGAAACGCAACGCAGTGCGTTCGAAGAGGACACAAGCATGTACATATGGCCAGGATGCCAGAAAGCGTTAACCGATGAGGTGAAATGAGAACTGTGTTAGGATACAGTTGCTTCAAACTAGCGCAGGACCATTGGACGATGTTGAGAGACGACGATAGGCCTATTTTATCGCGGAGCACAATCAACTCTAGAGATCTACAGAAAAAGAAGGAGCTACGTAGCTTCAAAGCAGCGTGATTAAGAACCTTCAGATCTTATTATTCACTATCAGATATACCATACACTGAAGAGCAAATTGAATCAGTAATTATATTTTAGCGGCAAAATGTATCCTTGTATAATTTGCAGGTACCTATTTCCGATTTTTAGTGGTGCTGGGTCACTCAGAAAAATTAGATAATTTCTATGTAAATAAGGAACAAATATAACTATGTGGTTGTGAAACTCAAACTTTATATGCGCGGATGTATCTGGGAATGGGATATAAAATATAATTGAAAAAGCAATGCAAAAGAAGAGTGCGCCTATATATATTGTAAGAAATATCCTCATCAGCACTGACGCACTTTAAAGGTTACACAAATGTCCTTTTTAAGCTCTGCAGAAAACAAACATCGGAGGAGCGAATCAAGAAAGTAGTGTTCTGTCATACAATGTCAAACCTTCGTTACAATATTGAAGCAATGAAGGCCGTCCTCTTTAACCTTAGTCTTCTCTCTCTCGTGCGCGCGCTCTGTAATGTGCGTCATGCCACGTGAACGCAATGATCTGACGGGGTGCTTCAAGCTGCCTTCGCATTTATAACTTCTAGAGCTGAAGCCAGGCTCTAAGTCGCATCGGCAGAGCAGTGTATTGTCTGGCGTCTTGATCTAGAGATGGTGACAGCATTGTACTGCGTGTTAGTTATCATCGCATTCGCTGTGCCATCAGAGTAAGCATAAGCGTCAATCATTTCATACGTGTAGTTGAATTCAGCCATTTTGGAGTGCGTGGTGTTATATTGCCTAGTTGGTTCTGATTGAATTCGCGCTCAAACTGCACGGTAGCTGCAAGTGTTCTGTGGTACTTCACGCTCTGTCCATATTTCTGCGAGTACAAAAAAGTTTAGGGTGATCGACTTATGCAAAAACATTCCGCTTGCCCGAAGTAACGAATTCAAGGCGTGAGTTTTGTAGATGATGTGAGAGTGAGTTTTAAGTGCTATGAAGGAACAATAGGAATAGCTATCAAGGTATCACTGTGTTGACAAAGAAATTCATTCACGCGTGCCGAAGCCGTGCGTTTCGAACGAAGTTGCACCACTTTGATATATGTGAGCCATTTACTCTCTCCTTTAAAAATCTATTTACTGTTCAAAAATTTTCATGCTTACTTCCATTCACTAGTAGTCTGTAAGAGAGCATGAAATGTGTCCGTACCAGTGCTTAGATGTGTTTTCATTAGACCTAATATAAACACTTCAAAAGCAAAGAGTTAATGCAAGTTGTACGTTTCGAATATACAATGTTAAATATTTTGCTTTTTCCGGATCGATGGTTTAAATTTGACTGAAAATGGAAAAAAACAAAAGAAGTCTTAACTCTAAACTCCTCGTTGGGATAAGTGACGCCAGATGGTGAAAGGTGGCGCTTGTTCACAGGAACACAATGACCATGCAATTATAATAGTGTCGCATATGGAGCGCTGAAAACAGCTTCCAGGTAGCAGCTTCAGATCTTGCCTCGCAACATTCCCATATTTGTGGAAAATGGACAGGAACATTATGCATAAGAAGAAGCTCATCAAGTCTTTGGCATCCTTTGTGGCATAGGGCAAGTCTCGCATAGTCTGCCCTTGCCCCGCCAGTGAGCAAAAATAGAATGCTTGTAGATGTACAACGCAGTAATCAATTTGCCTCGAAGTTTTCGCCTATAATATTTAACCACACGACGGACAGATTTTCTGAGGTCAAAATGGAACTTTAATTTTGATTTTCATTTAATTGATTTCGCATTCATTTTCTCACGGCTAAAAACACAATTGAGGGCAGTCATTAGAGTCGATCCTGTAAGGACTGTAGACACTTTCCTGTCGCTAAAAACCACTCGTAGATTAGGTAATAGACACCAGGTTAGTTGTAAGCTTTATTACTAGCAGGCGGAAAAGCGAAAGGTGCACGAAATTAACCCTTCACATTGACACCTTTTTTTTTTAACTTCCTCCTACACGAAGCGATATGAACTGCACTCTGCCTAAAGACTGCGGGATGGTTTCTTTTGCAGGATTTTTTGCGCACAATTCGTACCGATTGTTTACCGCTAACTGGTTCAGGAATTGGCAACCAAGTAGACTTGAAATTATTTTGGGGGCTGAATATAAATCCAATAGTAGTCATTTTCAATCATTTTTCTGCCACCATTTAACTTAATTAAAAACTTACAGTTGATGACGAACTGGAAATACAGATTCAGAAAACAGAAATACAGAATATATATATATATATATATATATATATATATATATATATATATATATATATATATATATATATATATATATATATATATATATATATATATATACTGCAATCTTAGTTTTCTCACCATAAACAGTGCAACCGCTGAAACTTTTCGTAAATGGCTTGAATAAAATAATTTTCTTCATGTTCAGGTGTATTAAGCGTAAGGAGTCACGTGGAGGCAGACAGCATCGCCCTGAGCACGAAGTACCGCCTCGTGTCCCTACACAAGGCTTTCAGCATCCTCAAGGCAATGGACTTCCACGTCTTCAAGGCCCCCAAGCTCGCCCTCCCCCTGACCCTCGGCTCCGAGCTGAAGCGGCCCCATTCACGCCTAGAGCGCCCCAAACTCGACTTCCTACAGGGTCTGGGCATTACCATCCTCGAGGCACTATGCAACATGGTCCGCAAGGCCCACGGCCCGAGCGTGGTCAGAACTACCAACCTCAGTTTCCAGCTTGGCAGCCAGAGAAAAAGAATATTTGTCCTCTAATGGTAAGAGATTTTATATTCCTCAGCCGGTATAAAAGTTTCTGCGGTGGAGACAAACTTTTTTAATATTTCCAATTAACTACAAAGGTGTCGTCACAACCGAAGCAAATAATTTTGAATTTTTGCTAGTAATGGAGGAAGGGACACACTAGTCGAGTGGAAAAAGGCCTTCAGCAGAGGGTTCTTCTGAAGTAAAATATTCACTGTAATTTTACATCATCATCAGCACGAATACACCTACTGCAGGGCGAAGGCTTCTCCCATATTCTTCCAATTAACCTGGTCCTGTGCTAGCTGCAGCCGCTTGGCCCCTGCGAACTTCTTAACCTGATCCGCCCAGCTAACTTTCTGTCGCCTCCTGCTACGCTTTCCTTCCATTGGAATCCAGTTTGTTACCCGAAGCGACCATCGGTTATCCTCTCTTCGCCCTACATGTCCTGCCCATGCCCATTTCTTCTTCTAGATTTCCACTAGAATGCCAGTAACCTGAGTTATTTCTCTGAGCAGTCTGCACGTTTCCTATCTCTTTATGTTACCCCTACCATTTTTCTTTCCATAGCCCTCTACTTAAGTTGAGAACAACGCAGAGGGCTATGGAACAAAATTATACATGTAGAATAACAAATTCCAGATATTTAATATCCCCGCTCTATTCAAGAAAAAAATATATATAGCGTGGGATTAGTAAAGACGTAACATATTTCATTGACAGTATCATTGGCTGGATTTTATTTGCTGCTGTCAATAATAAATTGCACTCCTTGTTTCCTAGTGTGATATGTTCCGCTCGAATTTTCGCTCCTGTGGCTTAGGGGAGGTTGATATAGTAGTGCGCTGTTTTGGTGAAATATGGACATATAATAACAGCGACGCTGTGATATGATTGTTGCTCCTCCGCTGAAGATGTGTGCTAGTGCTAAATTTTCTCTGTCATCGCATTAGCAGCGTTGTTCGTTCAAAGACGCGCAGCACATTGTTGAAATCTTCGGGAACTACTGGCAATGTGTGTGCTGAACATAAGGCAAGTAGTAGTAAGAGCAAATATTCTGTTGATGCCTGAAACTGTGGTTCTGTATCTTCATAGAAGGTGGCACTAAACAGAATATTTCTGAAAGTTCGCTCTATATACTCTGGCTACCTAAATATAAAAATAAATCCTGCTCTTAGTTGCGGTACTTCTTCGTTTCCAGGAAATACTAATATCGACCTTAGACCAGAATCTATGTATTTTCTGCTAAGAATCTTTTACGTCGCTAGATACAAGGACATATTTTTTGCGTGATCTTCTGGTCATCGCAGACCTCGAGAGTCACCCCAGGCAGGACACATGTGGCCCTACAATCGCTGCGTCCCCTCCCACCCTATGGATGCTTGCTGTTTGCACTTACTACAGTGCAATGAGCGTCGCACACCAAAGCCCTAAACCTACTACACCACGCTATGACTCCTTGCTGTACTCTGTTGCACCCTTGTAATTCAGGCTACACCTATGAAAGTCAGTATTATACCAGGTGACGCCCCTTTTAATGAGATTCTAGTATAACGCTCTGAAATATTCGGTTTAAAAGCCATAAAAGAAATAGATGCTAAACGTTTCGCTCCGCACAATTTTAAACGATATGGAAAAACTATACAGAAATTTCTTGACCTGTTCACGCCATTGCTGTGCACCTGCTTATATGATTAGTGTATTGATACATTTAATTAGTGGACGTCACAGTTGGGAAAACAAATACAGCGAACAGTTAAGCACCGCGAATTCTTTCTAGTGGCCAATGTAGCCAATGTGGCCAATAAGACGCAGTATGATGTTAAGGTTTACTTCAAAAACTTAGAAGTAGAATGTCGATTGCGTACAAAACAATGCTAATACCTTAAAAGGCAGAAGAGGTTGTTGACGCTTCATGAACACCGCGTACATGTTCGGAGCACACCACTGAAGCATCTGTGGATGCAAAAAGGCGACAAAAAAGTATTCGCTCATTATGTACGTACTGCTCTAATCAGTACGGACCCTTTCCTCGGCAGTGCAGACTCATACGAGCGACTGACTAATGTGTGCTTGCTTAGCATGTTTAAACGAGACTGTGTGGACCGAGTGTGGAGCAGGGAGATATAAAATAACAAAAAATACCTGAAGTTTAGCTCCGCGTAAACCGATTGAGACGTGCAAAAACACTGTTTTGAATGATTCGGCATGGTTTTCTTTTGTGTGTGTGGTTTAGCAATGAGCGACTGTTAAAGAGTTTGGCAAATTGTACCTTTCTTGTAATGAAAATTGGTTTGCTCTGAGGAAAGGAAATGGGCGTTGCTTGTCTCACATCTCACTGGACATCTTATTAAGAATTACCGGCATACAACGGGAGGCACATCAGTTGTCGGTTAGATAGACTATCGCAAACTAGCCTCCAACTTGCCTAGCTGATGAACGCTGAGTGGCAAGTGAGTTGGTGTGATACCACGCTGAGCACTTCAAAGAAAACGGTTGTATCGCAGTTTTGATAGAAACTCATGTCATACATTTAGTATCGATTTCTGCTCATAATTCGCGATCACGCAACGCTCAAGGAAAGGAGGGCTTCCACGTCAAGATAAAATGATGAAATAAGGGGTTAGTCATATCAGATAATTAAATAAAACTTTCTGCCATTTTAACTGGCACTCATCATAGCCCCCAATAGTCTAAAATAATTCTAAACCAAGTTACCTATGTTTAAAGAAATTGGCCCTCTAAAAATTACTACATTACGTTTCAAGAAGGAACAGAACCAAGAGGAATATTTTCTACCAAGACACACAAAAAAAGGGATTATGTATAAAACTCAAATAATCCCTTGAAAGAGCGAAGCGGTAGCGGTGGCATTGCCCCAGACCCTATAGAGACTAAACTGGAATAATTCAATGGAAAAGCCGACCCTAGGCATATATAGAAAACTGAAAACTCGCATTAAGAATGAATGACCACACTATGACCACTCAAGAGGCAGCGGCCTTCGCTTTGAAGCTAGATCAGGATGTCTAAGAACCTGAAGCTACAAAATAAAGTTTAATCAAGAAGACGAAGCTTGTGCTATGTGCGGTAGATGGCTAGAAACAATTGAACATATTATACAGGAGTGTGGCAGTGCCTATCAAGATGTCGATGGAGACATAGTCACAGTACCCAAGACCATGAAGTTTAAAGGTAACAAAGGAAGCGTGAACGACTCGGTATAGTAGCTGTTAGCAAGAGACGTATGGAAGATTGGTGGATAAATAGCAGGGGGGCGACGCATGGAAGCTAAATCGAAATTAAACTGGGGTATATAAATATAATCCGGGTCTAAAAGTAAATTTGTTAAAGTTGAAGGGTTATCTAGGTTAAAAAGCATAATAAAGAAAGGTTGAGCATGGTGATGACTGCCACCACACGGTTCAAAAGGGGACGTTCCTAATATCCATCCGTCCGTCCGTCCGTCCGTCCGTCCGTCCCTCCATCCATCCATCCATCCATCCATCCATCCATCCATCCATCCATCCATCCATCCATCCATCCATCCATCCATCGATCCATCAATCCATCCATCCATCGATCCATCCATCGATCCATCCATCCATCCATCCATCCATCCATCCATCCATCCATCCATCCATCCATCCATCCATCCATCCATCCATCCATCCATCCATCCATCCATCCGTCCGTCCGTCCGTCCGTCCGTCCGTCCGTCCATCCATCCATCCATCCATCCATCCGTCCGTCCGTCCATCCATCCATCCGTCCGTCCATCCATCCATCCATCCATCCATCCGTCCGTCCGTCCATCCATCCATCCATCCGTCCGTCCATCCGTCCGTCCGTCCGTCCGTCCATCCATCCATCCATCCATCCATCCATCCATCCATCCATCCATCCATCCGTCCGTCCGTCCGTCCATCCATCCATCCATCCATCCATCCATCCATCCATCCATCCATCCATCGATCCATCGATCCATCCATCCATCGATCCATCCATTGATCCATCCATCCATCCATCCATCCATCCGTCCGTCCGTCCATCCATCCATCCATCCATCCATCCATCCATCCATCCATCCATCCATCCATCCATCCATCCATCCATCCATCCATCCGTCCATCCGTCCGTCCGTCCGTCCGTCCGTCCGTCCGTCCGTCCGTCCATCCATCCATCCATCCATCCATCCATCCATCCATCCATCCATCCATCCATCCATCCATCCGTCCGTCACTCCGTCAGTCCGTCCGTCAGTCCGTCAATCCGTCCGTCCGTCCGTCCGTCCATCCATCCATCCATCCATCCGTCCATCCATCCATCCATCCATCCATCCATCCATCCATCCATCCATCCATCCATCCATCCATCCATCCATCCATCCATCCATCCAGAATCTTCGGCGTTAAGTATCTATTTGTCAAAAGCGGCAACATTTACACCATATGTGGAAATGCCTTTAAGGGTATGTCTATTAACAGTAAAAGCTTTAAGTCATAGGAACGCAAATATTAAGGCGAAATCCTTTAATGGCTCATGCTCGCGGCCACGATTGCGTCCGTCCGTAACGCTTGTTTGATGCCGACAGCAGTGCAGTATATCATGCCTTGAAATTAATGATGACGTCATCAATAGCGTATTATGTCGTACCTTGAAATAAATAAGGACGTCATCAGTGGTCTAGTATGCCATACCTTGAAATTATGACGTCATCAGTGGTGTAATACGCCATGCCTTGAAATTAATGATGACGCCATCAGTTGTGTAATATGTCGTACTTTATAAAAATAAACGATGATGTCATCAGGGGTGTAGTATGTCGTGCCTTGAAATTAATGATGATTTCACAAGCAGTGTACTATGTCGTACTTTGGTATAAATAATGACATCATCAGTGGCGTAGTATGTCGTACCTTTAAATTAATCATTACTTCATCAGTGGTGTAGCATGTCGTGCTTTGAAATAAATGATGACGTCATCAGTGGTGTCTAGTCGTTCCTTGAAATCATCGATGACTTCATTAGTAGTAGAGCATGTCTTACCTTGAAACTGATGACGTCTCAGTGGTGGTGTATGCCGTGATGACATCATTTGTAGTGTAGTATGTCGTATTTGAATTGAGTGTCATCATTACCTCACATCCGGTCATGTCTAATATTGGGATGTCATGTCATAATCTGGTCATGACGTCACGACTAGTGATGATGTAACCAGCTGATTGACGCTTATACGGAGCTGACCCCTCCGGGCGTTCGATCCAGGCGGCGTCTCAGCGGCGCTTTTATTTGACGCTTCCTCGAATGCTGCACTACACACAAGCAGACGCAGTACAGCAGGTATCAGCGGCATTTAAAATTGGTTTACGGGATAAAAGGCTCAGTATCTGCCACATCCTCCGAGGACACGTACTTTAACAGAGCCGTAACGAAAAGGAGGAAGGCGGGAGTGAAAAAAAATTGGTGGTGGCTTAGCTTGGTTAAGCCTGGATATCAGAAGCGAAAAGGTTCGGCGATGCCATTGCTTAGCTTGTGGTTCCTTGGCGTAGTTGGCCCACTACACACACTTGCACATGTATTGTCTGGGAAGCGAGGCTGAAACTCACGATTAGCATAGCCAAACTTACTCACCCAAATGTCAAGGTTCACTTTTCGTAAACGGTTAACCTCATCGTCTCATCCAGTGTTCTTCTCAGCCGTAAACGCGCCCGTCTTGCTGCGTCACTCATAAGTCTCTTTTCCAACCGCTCGGCACGCTGTTCTTCACTTTCCTCAGCCCGCCGCCTCCTCTGGTTTCCATTCCGCCGTGCAGCAGTGTCATCGGCCCGAGCAGCAGCACCCGACGCCTCGTCTCCTGTCCTTCTTCTTCTTTTTCCCGGCATACGGTGTCACGGTGACACGCCGACGGCTTGAAACCCTAGCGCAGTGCATCATTCTTCTTCCTCTTCTTCCTCTCCTGTGACGTGCACGTGCACGTGCCCTTATTCCCCCGTTCACTTACCCCCTCCCTAATAACCTAACGAGAATGGATGAAGTGTCCTTTACAAGGATTAAGGCTGGGGCGGCCCTTCCTTGGTCGGTGACGTGCCGGTGGGGCTCTGAAGAGGATGCAGTGCAGAGCACATACCCTAAGTGTCCAAAGCCAGCATCCGGGGTGGATCTTCGCCCCCTTTTATAGACATGCCCTGGAATGCAGCCGTCAAGAATAAGACGACTACAAGAAGTTTAACTGACGGCTACAAAGGAGGAACATTTACACTTATAGCTAATGGACAATATTAAGAGCCGGAGCATGCTCCGATTTCTTGAAAAAAAAAAGACTGCATGACTTCCTTTAAGGTAAACGACAGCCTTATTCTATGCCCCATGGCAAGCCTTCGAATAAAAAAAAAGTGCATATTTTTTACTTGAAGCTGGATAGGTTCTTAAAAGCCACTGTATCTGAGACGGGCATCGAGCATTAAAGGCATGTCTGTGGACTTTTCCCCATAGCGTAATGTTGATGGCCCGGTAAAGAGATTAGAAAAGGTGAGACACGAATCATCAAGGTGCCGAACCCTCAAGAATCATCAAGTGAAGGTGCCGAACCCTCTATCCCTCAATATCATCGTGACAGCATGCTCCTCGGCATTAGAGTAGACATTTTAAATACCTGTCGAAATAAAGCCGTGCCAACTATTAAGAGCTACTCGAACGTTTTCGAAAATATGAATTTCTTTCAAATTATGTGGAACATGCGCTATTCGTTCGAAGAATAATATAGGAGAATATTTGTCTGAATTCGTTAAAACTTCCAACACCAACATTCCCATAAGAAACATGCAGGGTACAATTGAGCTCTGCCTTTAAGAATATGACGCGATTCTATGAGCTCAAATCAGTTTTGATGTCTAGGCGGCGCGAACAAATCGGCGTCACCAGCCACTCCATTAGCCTACTGCTCTACTGCAGTGGCTGAACATTCAAGAACCTAGCTGCTGGTCACTAGCGCTGAGCAACCTTCTGCGATCGCCATCTACACAGCCATTGATCTGCCGCCGTACACCTCGACACCACCTGCCTCTGCTCTGCGTATATGGTATGGTACAAATACTGATGGAAGCCCCAAGAACCGGTCAGCTCACGCCACCTCGAGACACAAGAGTGAGCTGGACCGTTCTGCGGTGACTAGGCTAACTGGAGTCACTCTCCGTTGCAGCAGAGGTGCCATGCCAACACGCCCATGGCAGCTAACGTCAGAGTTGCACCAGTGCCGAAAAGCATGCATCATGATATCAGTGCTGCCCGTAGGACAGCAAGTGGCAAGTACCTCCTGGGCCAATACATCCGTGATCAAAGCCTCTTATATTTTGACGCGGTATAATATCCATCTGGCAAAGGTGCTAAGGGAATAGCTGTTAGGGACGCCAACGAATAAATTAGAATTACGACCCCCGGAGCACGAGCTGAGGCACGACGACTGAGGAGATTGCTATAGCGGTAGCACTCGCATTCATGCGCCACATGGACAAACGTGACTAACATCACACAGGACTGGCATACAGTTTAATCACAGATTCACAATGTGCGTGCCAAGCCTTCATAAAGATAGCGTTATCTTTGCAGGCTGTGATCGTGCTGTACATTCCCTACAGTTTGGAGCCCTCATTTGGAGCCCTAGTTACGCCTGCCTTCCCGGCAGCGACAGTGCGCGCGCGTTGCTTGGAGCAGCAACCCTCCGAACGTTATCGACGGACGCAAACTTCAGACTCACACATATAATAACCTGCACCACAATACACATCATTTTCCCACTCGTTACCAAAATAAATGCCCCAGCTTCCAACAGCATTGGCCAGGTCTATGTCATTCCGTTTGGGCTTGCACCAAACAGCACGGCGGTTTTCTAACACTCCCGCTTCCTTCGTCTTGGGAAGATGCCTTCCCCCGCACAGCAAATGAACGCCGACTGATAGATCGCGTAGAGAGAGTAGCTGGGGCCAACAGTGTTATAGACTGCGAACTCACATTTGTTCTTAAGACTGTTCCGACGAGCTACAATCCACAAAACATCGATCAAGAACCCACAAGTCAGGACCTGACAGATCGCGGCTGCACGTGGAGCCCTGTGCAGAGGCCCCACACAGAATAACAAAGGAAATAAGCAATGAAAGCTTTTTTCCTTATCCTCCCCTCGCACTGTCCACTGAACGTCGTCGTCGTTGTTAACCTCCATTCATGCACAATAAAGTGGAGCATATTTTTTAATACCGGGTTCCATTGGGCGAACAGGGGCAAGAGCAACGAGCAGCCAGAGCAGCGTACGAAAGCACTGGGGACGCGCGTTCTCGTCTCCCCAATGGAACATTCACGCTGTTCGGAGAGCAGCGTACCGAGGCAGAGCGCGTGACGTCAGGCGTCATGTGATCAAACTTTTCCCGCGCTTGCGTTGCCCGTATCTGCCGGGCGAACGCCACCGTTGCCGTCTTCCGCCATTTTTCTCGACCGTCCTGCCCGGGCTCCGGCCGGCGAATAACCAGAAGAACAGCCGGTCCCGAGGGAGAGAGCGCGCGCTCTCCCTCGAGACCGACCGTGCCAGAAGTGACATCAAAAAGGTCACGTGACTTCCTCCGTCCTCCCTGTACTCCGCCGCTGGCGACGGAGCACCGAGGACTGCTCTCGGCTGCTCCCGGGACCTCAAAAGCGCGCCTCCTCTGCCAATGCAACACAACACTACTGCTCCTGTTCGACCACTGGTAGGCGCTGAAACTCGCGAGAGCACTTTTAGTGCAGCTAAAAGTGCTCCTGTTCGCCCAATGGAAACCGGTATGAGATGCTTTACGTGTTTGAAGGTGGTCATCATCAGAAGGACTATAACCCCTGCATGTTTCGTCGAAGGAGTGTTCCAACTAACCTAGTTCTGCGGTATCTGTATCACCTTGACCTTTGCAAACGTCTTAGCTTCATCCACCCATCTAATTCTGCCCTCCCTTGCTACGCTTTCCTTCCCTTGGAATCTAGTTCGTTACCGTTATAGCTACGCTTTGTTCGCACTACATGTTCGGCCCATGTTTATTTCATCTTTCTGTTTTCGACTATGTCATTACTTCGAGTTATTTCTCCAATGCAGTCTGCACGCAATGTCTTAAGTTTACACTTAACACTTTCCTTTCCATAGCTCTCTGCTTTGTCGTCAATTTAAGTAGAGCCGTTTTCGTTAGCATCCATGTTTTCGACACTTGGGTGAGTAATGGTAAGATGCAACTGTTATATAATTTCATCTTAAGAATTATGCCTGCATGCTGACAGCCGTAATCTGCGAGTACACCCGGCCAATTCGTTGGCTGGCGCGCGTGATGGCCGCATTATCAGTGATTGTGAGCGTTAGGGAAGAGCCAACCGGGGAAAAGTCCAAGTGAGAGCAAGTGCTCATTAGCCCTTCCTTTATATTCTGCCCCCGGCAAGTTTTACCAGCCTAAGGCGCATGAGCACTACAAATGTAGCCGTCACGCACGCCAGTTGAAGATTTGGGCGGCTGTACTTTCCAAATGCGCACCTTGGCAATCTTGTCCTTCTATTTACTTCCTTGTCGCGCTCCGGATTTGCGGTTGTTATCTGTGCTAGGCAGATATTCTTTTGCGATATTTATTGCCTCAGGGAATAGAAAATGCTATGAAGGATGAAGGGTGTGGTCAAATAAATGAAAAAAGGTTGGTTGATGCAATGAAGTGGAGGAGTGAAAGATGTAGTGGTCCCTGCGTCCAAGCGGCATATGACAGCGGATTATGGGGAGAGAGGCCGGCTGCCAACAGGGGCCTGATCCGCGTTGGCTTCAGCGCTGGACATTCCCACAGCAGGTGATGGATGTCAGCTTCTGTATTTCTGGATTTGCAGATGGGGCACACAGGGTGTGGATACTAATGTCAAAATTGAGGTCACTTTCTAATCACTGCCGGTGTTAGGGCCACCCCAACCCTAATCCTCCGAAGCGCCAACTCCTCTGCACGGGTTAGACCGCGGGGGAGGCTTACCGTACACGAAGGTATCAGAGCAGGAGTATCTTGCCGGAGGCGTTCCTTTCTTGTTAAAAGTAGGGTAGAATTGTCCAATTTTATGAGGTTCGGCGATGTCGAGGTTGAGAGCGAAAGGCGGGTCGCAGAATCCGCCTGGTTTTGAGCACTTAAATGGTAACGCGGAGTCCATTCAATACGAACTGGTTGTGGTATGTGCGCCGCTAGACTGTGTATGTTTGGCTATTTCTGTGTCACTACTATCGCACCTTAGTAGCTTTGTCACCTGGAGGGCATCAGTGCGTATGACAATACGGGCCGTGGGAGGCATAGGAATGACGGTCACAGAGCGAATCGCCTCTTGCACTGCAAGCAGTTCCGCTCAAAAAGAAGATGGAGGTTCCAGTAATTGAAGCGTTATTTTCTTGTTCAGTGAAGACTTGCTAGGGCAGTAAACTGCAGTTGTCACTTCGCAAGCTTGGATGCTCGCGTCGATGTAAATTATAATGAATCCTTGTGGCTAGCGGGCGTCTTGTTCCATAATTCGCTCGCGAAGTGACGACGCCGTTTCTTGTGTTCTAGGCTGTCGCAAATCAGTTGGCTTGTTATCGCTGAGCTGCACAAAACGCCAGATATATTCGCCAACCATTTCCAGTGCTTCCAAGGCTGTTGAACATTACCTTAGGTTTTCTACATAAAATTTGAGTCCTACCTTTATGTTGTGCCTGTGTAAGTCATTAATCATGTCTTGCGAGTTACTCAACAATGCAATATCATCAGCAAATTGCAGATTATGAGATATTGTCCATCAGCCCTCACCCCTAATGCTCCCATTTCAACTCGCTGAACACTTCCTCTAAGTAAGTTTTGAATAAGACGGGTGACATTATGTTTCCTTGCCTAACATCTTTTTTAATAGGAATGTTATTTATGCAGAACTATAGGGGCTGTGCAGCCGCTAAGATATTGTTACAAACGAGAAAGAAGAAGCAGGCAGTGGCGCGTGCAGGAGCGATTGCACTAGGCCGGCCGGAATTCATTAAAAATTGTCTCATCGTCATTGGTAATCTTCTATCTGTTCTCTATGTTTCTGCTCCTCATGAAGGCTGAGGTAACTGGCGCATCGCGATCATGAAGTACCACGACGACTGACGTCTCCGATCGGCTGCATTCTACCCACAGTTAAGATGGATCGCGAAATCATTCCAATTATTTGGTCCCAGCACACACGTGCATCACGGGCAACTGGCCCAAGCTTTAGCTCGAGATCTCTACTTCCGAGCAAACGCGGAGCCGCCGGACTGCCAGGAGATTGACGAACGTTTGCGAACCCATACAGAAATTGTCGAAAATAATAGATTATGAAGACGTCTGATGCTACCAGCAGATCCTAGCTTAGATGATAAAAAGATCGTAGCCTGGCGGCGATTACAAGCCGAAATCGTCACAAATCCAATGTGGTATTTTCACACTCAGATAGATCACATAAATGATGATAAATGTAAAACCTGCGAAGAGGAAGGCCCTCGATCACGTAATTTGGGAATACCCCTGATCCCCGGGCGCTAGGGACCGCATTAAAGTAGAGAAGCCTGAGGGGCACTTGATGTGAAAGCGAAGTCCCCGCTGACCAGCAAAAAGCCATCTGCCTGGCGGCTAAGGCCGCGAAGAACCAGTGTATATCGCCAGGTTTTAGTCCTGGACTTCCCGACTCCCGTTCAACGGATGAAGGAACTCCAGTCATCCGTCGCTTGGGACGGATGGCGGGGGCCACGCCTCAGTGAAAGGATGCCAGGCTGTTGGCCGGCGGCGTTCCAGGCCAGCTGGATGAAGGCTAGCTGGAGCCCAGGGTCCGAGAAGCGCAGCATCGCCAAGCGACAGCCTGCCTGAAATTTAAGTTAGGGGCTGGCGCAGCAGCACCTGCTTACTTAGCCGATAGTGCTGTAGAATTTCGCTGTAAGATTTGCACACTCTACGCTCCCCGTTCCAAGCACGCCACCCCACTCTCTGCTGCCGGCACACTAGTAGAGCCCTCGACCCAAGGCATGGACAGATTCGATGCCGGGAACGCTTGTGTACGCCGCAGTCCAAATCAGCTGTAGAGTTTGCGAGCGAGGAGATTGGAGTAACATTCCTCTCTCCTGGGGGGCAATCAACCCACGACTGTAATTTCGTATTACAGTTTTTCTTTCACAGACCACGAAGTTAGAGCTACAGCCACTTCCTCAGCTGTCGCCGGAGATGTAATTTTGAGGGTGACCGAGATGATCGGTCTATCCGACCAGCTCGTTACCGCTGCAATAATAAAGGAAGTTGTTCCTCTGGCAGCATCTACAAAGGCTGCCAGGGTAGGCAGCCTTTCCTTCGGCGGTAGGCGGCTAAGCTTCCTATCGAGCATTTCAGCTCTCTTCTATAAACGCTCCTGATGGTGTACAGGATGCATGTTTTTTTGGCAGAGGGGGTACCCATAGTCTGTCCCGTAAAGCCTTGCCTACTTCAGATTTTGGCTTGGCGCCTCCGCAAGTGTCTATCCCTAATTTTTCCAGTATGAATCTGCCTGTGGATGTCCGCGGAGTCGCAGTACCTGCGAGGCATGCACCACTCCCACGATCTCATCCTACGTGCAATGGATGCCCAGTTGCAGGAGGTTACCGGTTGAAGTACATCGTGGGAGACCTAGGGCACTTCTAATACTTATGATGCTACAATGTTGCATGGCATGTGGTTAGGAGGGACTTTTACAAATGCCTATTCCCATCTCATCGGAATGACAGACTCTCCAAGGTATGAGGAGTAAGGGTGTGTTGAAACGATTGCGACATACTTTGTGACTGCCCGCAATTTGATCTTGAGTGTGCCTTCCTGGCTGCTACACTCCGCCGCTTGGTCTTTCGCCCTCTTGCACAAGCTAATATTCTGGGCCCTTGAACGACACTTTCTTCACAAAAGAAAGGACTGAAGGCATTCTTTAAGTTTTTAAAGGACTCAGAGAAGAGTTCAAGACTTTGAGTGTACGCTCTCTACCCCCTTTACTATAAATCTCTGGACATGTGACATATTCCTTTCCTTGGCGCTCTTTCTTTCCTGTTTTTTCCTTTGCTCCCCATCCCCCGCGTAGAGTAGCCTACTAGGCATCGCCTAGATAACCTCCTTGCTTTATATTCTATTCTCCCTCTCTCTCTCTCTCTCTCTCTTTGCGCGAATGAGGCTGTTCAATTTCTCCGGTTCTGCTGCCTTAAGGAGTAAGTATGGTGTAGAATGGCTGATTCTGCTAATGATAAATGCCTAGATTATGCGCAGAATATTATTTTCCTTACATCATTTGCCTTTGCTCGAAATTTGGCGGATGAGGCTAACTGTTTGAGAGACAAGTCACTCAATCCGCCTAATAGTTTCCCCGTTATAGCCATTATCTTGGAGGAGGAGACCTAGTATGCGGATCTGCGATACCATTGAAACCTGTTGTCCTTTTACCAAAATCTGTATATCCCATTTACACTCTGTCCGCAGGTACCATGTATTGGAAACATAGTTCTGATTTTTCCGGCGCGGGTGCAAGCCTACCTCCTGCCACGAACAATACGACCGTGTCCACCGCCTCTTGGAGCGTGTGTTTAATTTCGGCATCGCTACCCCGGCTGGTCCTTAGTGTAATGTCGCTAGCATAAATATTAAATTCTAATACGGGCAACGTTGTAGGCATGCTAATTTCACCATTTCTACGTTGAAGAGAAGGGGCGAGAGCACCTAGCCCTGGGGTGCACCCCTATTGCCCAGAGGGAAGGTGATGAGCTATCGCGGAATTTAAAGCGAGGTCCACTCAAAACCTTCTTGACATAGTTATAAGTTTTCCTCTACATCTAACGACGAAAGGCCGTCTATGACTTCGTGTTGCGAGATGGCCTTAACATATTTGCTTTCGGACGGAATAATTCCATGTGCCACTTGGGACATGAGGTCCTGGGTCGAGAGACCGGAGCGAAAGCATATAATTTCTCGTGGGAAAAAGTCATGTCTGTCGACGTATTTGTTGAGCTTGGTTAAGATGACATGCTCAAGTAGCTTTCCCAAACATTATTTTAGGGATATTGGCCGTAACTTATCTCAAGCGGTTTACCAGTCTTCAGGATGAGAATAACATCAGCTGTTCTCCACTGCTGAGCTATTTCCCCTTTCTCCTAGCACTTCTGCATCAGCTGCGTTAGTGCAGCTACCGATTCATCATCTAGGGTTCGCAGTATTTTATGAGTGACACAATCAGGGCCCAGCGCCATGTTTGTTCTAAGCCGAAGAATCTCCGCTCTCATTTCTGCCACACTAATAGGGGAATCAAGCTCATCACTGTGGTCCCCTGAGTAATCTGGAATTTGTCTTCTGCTTGTATCGCCAACGTATAAATTTTGTAACTGTCGCAAGAAGGTCTCATCCTTTCCTGGAAAGTGGTGTCTAATTTTCATGAGATTAGTACCTGCTTGAGCGTTCGAGCTCATGGGGTCCAGAAGGTGAGGAAGAATTAAGTCCCCAGGTCTTAGGCATGCTCATATTATTCTCCATGTGTTCGCATTTATCTCCCCAGTTTTGCTCAGCGTAATCTTCAATGGCCTTTTTATGCCGAGCTATCCTTACGCCTTAGCTTAAGATTTCATCGCTGCCCCTTGAGTTTCCGTTCCATTGGTTCCTTTGCCTTCCACATGCCGAGAAAACGAGTATCCACTAACTCCGCAGCGTTAGCTTCATCGAGATGTTTAGTCGCTACACGGGCGTCGGACTTTAATTGGGCAACCCACGTGTCAAAGTCGGTTATTTTGCCTTTATTTTCGCCTTCACTGTTGTCCCGAAACGTATGACATTCCACTATATATATATATAGATATATATATATCGCCGGCTTTGTACGACAATTGGGGCAGGGGCGCCCACGAGTTTAAAATAAAATTTTAATAAATCAAGCAACCAATCATTTAATCTGTCTGTTCGCTGGCTTGCCGCCCATAACAATATCTTTCAATGCTCTCACTTATCACTCATCTACAGCCTGTTTGCGAAATACCGGCATGACTGGGGTTTTAATGAGTCAAGTGCTTTCTCGTAACGAATGGAAAAAGTGGGTGTCTTATTATTAGCCCACAGTCACCGATTTTACGTTTGAAGCTTGCTTTATTAGGAAAACCGAGTCTTGAACTTAAACCGAAGTTAAACCATGCATCTATTGCCTCCAATTTGCATTTGATGTCAGCAATACAATTCATCGGTACGTTTTATATTATTTTATCTGTTCCTTTCGGCTCTTATTGCGAGGAACGTTATTGCTTAGTGTTGCTCGTACGGCAATTTGAAATCCGGATGGGTACACAAGGCAGGTTTCTTCACTGGACAAAAAGGTATAGTTTCTTATTTTATTGTAATCTACGACAATTCGTTGCGGCAACTAATGCATTCATATTGAACTAGAAGGGCAACTTCAGGCTGAATATTTATTTTTCCAACTGACTAATTGCTTATGCATTCTGACGCGAATTTTGCATATGCGTGCACATGTATAGCGTGATTTTGTCACTGACGCTTTTAGACGTATTTTCAGCACGCAACGTTGCTGGAAACATAATGGCTATCATTCACTACAGATTTCTGTACGGTTAATCTATTACACTTTCTTTCATTATTTAGTGCGCCCGTGGCCTGAAGCCTGGGGATGCGTGCGGTCCCCATCCGGGTTGTATTTGCGCCATCGACCTCAGCCAGCGTTCTTTGACAAATCTGCCCTGCGTCTTCATGTCTGTTGAAAACGTCCCTAAACTGGGGGCAGGGAGGCAAGGGACAACAGCGAGAATGTGATCATCATAACCCGCTACAGAACACAGAATAAAGAAAATGTGTATTCATAACAAATAGAACAATTTAAGCATGTGACCGCCTGTTTACTCCCCTGTGCTGAATTTCTCTGAAATACAGCAGTAAAGAACTTGCAAGCTCAAAAAAAAAAAATGACTCAAAGTTGTGAAATATGATGCCTTTGTTACCTATGAGCTCTGAATTATGTTAATATCTAGAGGTCTTTATTATCAGTAACAGCGCAGAGCGCACACGTAATGGGCGTGCTTACCAAGTTTCTGCATTTCAACTGAGTATCGGTGCTCCACTGCAAGGTGAATAACGTTTTTACCGTCTTCTTGCTCAGCGCCAAAGAAATAAACAGCTCGCCGCTAGTACCCTCTCGGACGCATGCACGAACGAAATTCGGTGCATGAAAGCATTAGTTCCTTATGCGCCATTAAACCCAACACAACAAAAAAATTTAAATAATACAGCGAAGTATGAGTGGCTCACCTCTGCCGTTGGGTTATCGTTAGCAATAATCTAATAACTTGGGATCAGGGGACAGCTGTTTCCTTCATTGAACGGTGTTTTGCAGAACCCACTAAACGGTATCTATTATCAGCAACAAATGGAACGGGAACAAAGAAACTAAAACCCCCTCACTTTCTCCGTCACACCTAACCCCCCTTGCCATGAAAAAGAAAAATGTACACGGTTCGTCTTTGTAGGCAATGTACTGAATGCTTTAAGTGATAACGACGCCCCTATTTCCGTCAGCCACAAGCCTATCAAAAATTTCCAGTCTTTAACCGGTCTTCTCCTATATGGTGCCAATGGAGAGTATATCCGGCATTCTGTACTGTATATAGGCCAGGACCCCATTTACGGCACCTTGCTCTACATTGCGTTCGTTGGGCTTTCCTACCGTGTCCGTCAACTCATCCTCTGTTGGGATTTTTTCCGTAGTGTATCAGCAGTCATTACGTTCTCTCTTCCAGCCTTTCAAGTCACTGAATGCGACATTGCTGCTGATTTAGAAGCCCCTTGTTCTCGCTTGGTTACGATCGTCGACCATGTCCTCTATCCTGGCTGCGAAGGTATTCGTTCTGTGCGTTCTGACTGCGTGACGGATGGGCAAGTGTTAATTATGCCTAGGCGTATTATAACCAAAGTGTCAACTTCTTCGGCTCGGCTGCAGTTCTTCATTTTTCGACGCCTTAAAAAACACATCGGAGACCATTCTTTTGAGAGGTACCTCTGTTGTTGCTACAGTCACACCCACACAACCTATCACTATTCTTTCCGTTTGCAGATTAGGCCGCTGCGATGCGTCCCCAGCGTCTCTCCGTGCAGTACTTTTCAATACAATCAGCATCGACTCCACATGGAACCAGAAAGAATAATAATCCCTGGATGACGGCTGTCTTTGCAACGATCACCATCTCAGCAGAAAAGCTACAATACTGGACCGCTATCTTGTGCTTCATATCCCGAATTTCACAGCGTTGCTGCACGATGACACGCTTCAAATTTGAGCTGATCCAAGTCTACCGTCAAATCCCCGTTGAGCCATGCGGCCTCCGAGTGGAGTACTGGGATCGAGCGTTTCGAAGTCATACTAAAATATATTACGGATTACGGTGATTATGCCGCTGTCTCCGGGCTTTTGACCCTCAGCCCCACTCATCTTCCCATTTTCTTACTTAGGTCAATGAGTCGAGCCTCCATCCTCTTACCGTTTCGGATAACTCTCCCACCATTGTCGAGCATCTCAATACGAGAGGGAGGAGGGGAGGTGCTGGCATAGCGGTACAGACACCCCGCAGGCGACGGCAAGATGCGCTACTGACCTTCCCTCGAGCATTGGCCCATACCGGCACCGCTCTTCTTCTCTAGACCTAGATAAGTGCGAAATAGTGTTCCTCTCTTATTTTTAGCTGATACGCTGCACACTTAACCAGCAGCAGTAGCGCCCTGTGATTTCTTGTTGAGAAGCTATCTACTGACGACTTGTGCAGGTCCGCCTACACTTCTACGTTGTTTTGTTTGCTCTCTTGTGTCACCGATATGTACAGTCTTGGCAGTCTCAGCAGCCGCTGCTCTTGAGTACGTCTGGGGAAAGAAATTGATATATCTACGTGTGCGAAAATAATTGCAGGCAGACTCCCATATATGGTTATTTGTTTCGGGCTTTATATTTTTTTCATATTAGGGGGGTAAAGATCGGGCGTTATTTTTTACTGGGAGAAATTGGGCTTTTCTTGGAAACACTCTGAAATTCGGGTTTTACAGGGTTACATTCACTAATAATTCATTCCATTTCTCCTAGCCGGTGGGTAACGATTAGGGTTAGGTTTTGGGTTGCTTTTAAGAAAGTACTTCATAATTCGGCGTTTCTGTCGTAATTATTACTCTCAGTGATGTGCAACAGTCAGTTTTTGGACAAGAAACATTTTATTCACGTGTGCTAGTGATCGACGTTTTACACGCCCTTATTAAATACATAATTATCTGCACGCGCTCTATTCCGGTTTCCATCCGAGACCTGTCTGGTCTCTGGAAGTATCTTAGATGAGAGAACGTTCGCTCAACGTCACAGCTGCCATCAGCTAGACACAACGTCAGCTGCATTTGCTAGCACTTCAACACTTTCATTTGTGGGGCTCGCTTCCAGCAAGTACTGGTTAACCTCATCGCGAAGCGAGTCAACATCGTCCGTCATGGAAATAGAGGTCGGTAGTCATCAAAGAACTCACTCAGCAGCCGCTTCTGCACTGGATCGAGTAAGGCATCCATCCAGTTTTCACATTGTCAATTGGTTTTTTTCTTTGTCTGAGACGTTCGGTTTCAGAGTGCAGCTCTATTTTGTGGAGATTTTCGCACAAAACTCTTCACAACGAGTTTTTACTCATGTGGCCATTGCTCTTAGGTAGCAAAGACAGAACACCTTTTGCTCGACCGCTTTTACCTATCCTCGTAGCAACCTTGTTCGCAGTCTGCTGCCGCTTGGCGTTTACGTGGTGCTCGAAACTTGGCATCAGAAATTTTCCGCTGTCAATTGTTTTCTGAACATCTAAATATGGCTCGAGTGCATCTCTCACGAAGATATCGCTCGAATAGCTTCTGCTTTGGTGCTTTCAAACGACCTTTCAGCAAGTTCCGTGGGCACAGTTGTTCTAGAAACCGGGAAAAACCGGGTTTTACTCGATTTTTAGGAACATGTTTAAGCTGCAAAAACCGGGTAAAATCGGGTTTTACCCGAAAACTAACAACCCTACATATATGTGAGAAAAATTTTGGACAATATGCAATTTGATTGCCTCGATTTATTGATTTAATGACCCTTAGCGACCTGGCCGCTGACAATATAATTCTTAGCTATCAAAATTCTGCATGCTTGGCGGTTCTTGAGGTGAACTATAAAACAAAAACTGAAATTGCAAAAATGCAAGCAAGTGTGCTACTGAAATGGTACAGGACTGTAGTAAGCAGGGCAGAATAAAGCAAAAAGAATCCGACATAGATTTGCTAGAATAAACATCTTACTTACCGACCAAGTTTGTTGTACTGAAAGATAAGCTGCTATCAGACAACAATAACTTTACTATAACCAGAAAAATTTGAATCGAAAGCTGGTGAATAAAATATAAATTCAGAAAAAAATGAGCAGTTTTGAACACTTAAACAAAATATCACAAAATATGTCGATTCTATACAAATATAAATAAAACTTAAGGCAAAGAAAGTTTCTACTGATGAGCTTGTGGCTCAGCGGCCTTTTCAGGATGGTATCGAGCAAGTGCATGCAATTACGCAAAAGGAATGGAGGCGCATATATTACAAGAATACTGTCCTCATCTATCTCGCTTTTCGTATCGCATGACCAGGGACAAGTAGCCAACCAAAAGGAGATAATTAAGAGAACAAAACGGACCAACATGTGTTTGAGTGATAACCTCCCAGCTGCAAATAACGGCCTTTTGTGGAAAATGAAATTAAATGCCTACGTAAAGAAACAAAATTTCATTCTCTTAAGAGCCTAACGTTGTTTGGCCGTCCTGAGTATTGGGGTGAGAAAGTCAGGATTTGTTCAACTGATGACTCAGAAAAAATAGAATAAGCTTTACTGTACTACAAAGCGCTACATAGTTCGTGACCCTCAACGTTCATAACAAATTGCATTTCTAAAACCAGCTATCTTGACGCAGAATATTTCCGCGAATGGAAATCTCGTTTCATAAAACTTTTTCTTCCCGCCGATTCCACGCAGAAGAACTACGAAATAAAAACGAATGGAAGGCTATGTTGCTGGACTCAATTAGGCACCAATTTTGTTTGTTGACTTTCAGAGAAACATCGCTTTGTAATGAAACATATACTACTGACTTTATTAAGTACAATCACACATCAATAATTTGTATCATTTTGAGAAATACAGTAAAATTTGGCGGTATTACCTAATTTTTAATTATTTAAAATAACGGTCTTAGGAGAGATAAATCACGCACCCACTAACATTTCGTGGAATCGTGAAAGACTCGCGACAGCTTCGGACTAATCAGCAATTGCTAGGCAGACACTTGCACTTGAACCGCTTGTTTGGGCAGTGAGTGTTCTCGTCATCAATCATCGAACCCTATTCGATAATATATCATGCAGCAGGAGACACCACAACAGATTTCCAAGCCCCTGTCAAATAGCGGTCATTCGATGCAAGTAAATTGTAGGAGCCAACATACATCGCAATGCCTTTGCAGGCTAGCAGCTTTTCAGCAGCTACCTCGCCTGGTCGACAAGGGTTCTTCAGAGCTTTGGAGCCTAAATAAAACGAGGATAAGAAAGTTCTGACTTGTGTTGATTGAATCCCACGAGCACAGCACTTCCCCTACTTACCGCTTGTAGATGCATTTCTCGAGTAGCTCTCCATCCCACATCCTTTACACTTGTCTGTCTTCGCATAATCGTTCTAATTCTGCTATTACAAGTTTCTCTTTTTGTTATCCATCATTTCACTGCACTTGCCACTTGTTTCTGCATTACACGTGCTTCATGGGAAATCCTTTATTAGGTTCCCTCTCACTGACGGCTCGAAAACATTACTTCACCAATTTTAACCAGATATCATTGAATACATTATTTCATTGTCATTTAGAAATGTTTGTAAGCAGTCCCTCAGCATTAATCATATTAGACAAGCCCGACAAGGGGGCAAGGTCGGTAAGATCTCAGAAAGCTACAAAAAGCACAGAAGCGAGGTTATCATACGACGGGTCCAATCATATTAATTAATATCGGTGTTATAAACTCCCTTTTTCATATTTCGCTAACCAATAACATCCTGCAATATTGTTATGTGGTAGTGACAATGCCACAGAAGACTAACGACCAGAAAGGTGTAGCGCTGGAATGAACATTTTATTGGGCTGACTTTATCCTGCAAAAGAACTGAGCAAATAGGCGGGGGTGACAGGAGCAACCGTATTCGCTGGTCCTCGAACAGAGAATGCCCATTTCACTCGTCAGCGCTCAATTTAAGGACGGCGAAGGAAAATCTCGACAAAGCAGCTAACGGTGACTAGCATAACCTGGAACATTGTAGAAACAGACGCGCGTAGCTGTAATACTTCAAGATACATCTCGGTGCATCTGCTGCTACAAAGAAAATTATAAAGCCGTGTCTCGCAACAACGAGCATGAACAAAGAGAGTACATGACCGATCCATGCGCTAAAATCATAATGGTAACACCCCGTGCTGGCGGCTGTTGTAAAAATAGAACAAATAAAGATTATATTAGTTCCAGGCATTGCTCCGCCTTTAAAAAAGCATCGCTTCGATGCTTGCAAAGTAAATAGAGAAAGGTAAACAAAAACTTTACAAACTAAACCAATTAGGGCCTTCAGAACGTAATAAGACTTCGGGAGCACAACATGCATGATTTCCGGACGGAAGCGCTACGGCTGAGATGTGGTCGTTTCTTCGGGGATGACTTTGTAGTCAATTTGTCCGATGCTTCCAAGGACTTTGCAACAACCAATAGAGATTTGAATGGTTCGCGTCGGTATGATTTTGACATCGCTATTTTGTTCCGCTGCAGCGCGGGTTTCTGGATGGGTCATTTTGGCTATAGGTGGCACTTTTCGAGCCTACCGTCAACTTTCAGAGCACCTGCCAACTCCGTCATGCCGAGCGGTTTCATTACGTCACTAAGTCCATCGCGCGATCAGCTCACGGCCATGTCATGATATGCCACGATGTCAAAAAACCTGTTGACGAATCTGGGAAATGTTTTACTCGTGATGGATTATGTGGGAACGATGCAGGAAATCTTCACCAAAGAAGCTTATATTCCGTCGCAGAAGAAAACAACATGCAGGAGCCGCTTCGTCTTTACTTTTCGCGTATTTGAAGCTGAAATGATCAATATGTGGAGCTGCGCAACGAATGTAAGGGAAGAGGTCTCATAAAGCTCTTGTGAGTTCAGCGCAACAGCACGAATGCTCTTATCTAAAAGAAAGGCCAGACGACAACACAGAATGCAGTATATGAGATATGGCTTACGAGAGATATATGATTAATATATTTTGTTACAGTCTAGATTGTGGTGTAAAGGAATTCAAGCACTGTTTCGCCGATTAATGTGAAGCGACCCGTCTCACCATGTAATATTTCTTCCTTTTTTTTTTTTTTTTGCTATAGATGCTGCTCAATGACCAGCTTTCGTTCTGATCACCAACACGGAGGAACATTTCGGCAGTGATTACAACTCACAGAGTACAATATGACGTCACCTTGTATAGCGGGAAAAACACTTAGTTAATACGATTCACTGACCTCATCCAGTTTCTGTCAAACACGTATTATATTAGCAACGCTAAAATAGAGACAAAGTCTTTTAAATAATTAGGAGTGTATTCGGTCCGTAATCTGTCGTGAAGTACGCATTCCAATCATCTTTTGAATGATACGGATAAAACTCTGAGCTTTATACACCGGTCTCTGTTCTAACCTAAAGCTAATACAGATACTCGGTTAGTTATTTATGCATCACTGGTGAAACCGAAACTTGAATACGCATCATTCATCTGAAGTCCTTCTCAACTGCACCTTATTAACAAATTGGCGACAATTCATCACACGTCCGTACTCAAGACATTAAATATGTCTGCAATAAAAGAGGATCTTTAACTCCTAACGTTAGAAAGCAGACGAAAGCAATCACGCCTTAAAGATTTCATAAGCTACATCAAAGCCTCATATTCTTCTATGAACCGTTCATCAGGCCCGCTACACGGACATTTTATACATTCGATCAGGATAAAAATCTTCAGCCCACATTTGCATAAACTGACATCGTCAGATTTTCATTTCTCCACATAGGGATAAGCATATGGAAGGCCCTGCCCTGTTCTGTAGTTAGCACCATCAATCATGATAACTTTATCTGACTACTGGAAGACAGTCTAACAGTCTAGTTGAAAATTTTCAGTTTTTGGGTCATTTCTTACAGCTTTTTTTTTCTTTTCTTTTTACTTCATTTTGCCTAATGTTTGTAACGCATTTTCTTTTTGCATATTTTAGTTCCAGTGTTCGTGTCCCAGTCAAAATGTTATGTGCTTGTTTTCGATTCATTCCTAAATACTTTTTGCTCCTCTTACATCGCCACATTACTGATGTACATTGTTCAGCGCATCTTTTTCCATGTGATTCCGCCACCCCCTCCCTCCATCTCACTCCTTACTTACTTCAGTGTATGCCTTATAGCCACATTTTCTTCTTTATGCTGCCACATTAATGCAGTATTCTGCTCAGCGCTTGCGTTGTTATATACCCCCCCCCCCCCTCCCCCTCCGTGCAATGGTCACTCGGGCCTTTAGGGTAAATAAATGAAAAAGAAATGTCGCTAAATGACCCGCTAGGACAGTTGTATGTTGGCACAGTGGAGAGGGAGTAATCTCCTTCTACACAAGTAGGGAAGAGCAAGTTGAGGCTGGAATGGCTTGTGGAGTTCACGGAGGAGATTACGACGCAGACGAAAGAATGTGCTACATGTTATTGGTCTCCACTGATACTAGAGGTGGGCGGTTAGCGAAGCTGCATTGCCATTCGACCAATGTCAGCAAAACTAGAGTGGAATGAATGCACTAACGCCTTTATTTAAAAAGGATAACGCCTACCGCTAAAGCATGATGATCCCGTTAACATGATGCACTCGAGAAACTGATTACCTGCCGATCAATATCTTTGCGGGATAGCACTTTGTGTTATCAGAATAAAATAATTTGCACACTGTTCCACCGTGCTCTCTGATCCCACTTGGCGATTAATATTTTTGTTGTTCCTCCTAAATCGGTAATTGTACATAAAACATTGTACAGGTACTCTGCAAGGAGATGGTGAATAAAAGGTGCATACAAAGGAAGCTTATTTGAAATGCAGAAAGGAGCAGAAATAATGATTAAGAGTTTTATGCCTGAATGCTGAAGGCATAAGAAAAGAGAATATCACACATACAAGTCAAGCTCATCTCAGTACAGACTTGGCTTAGCTATATCATTTAAAATTAATGGAACACTCTGGCTTGCAAATGTATTGTATAAAACAGGATACCGACATTTTGTTGACATTTATATTCTCCAGAGCATTACCGAATTCGCTTGAGGAATCAGCATCATATGCCATAAAAGTACTTCAGTACCGAGCAGGTGGTTCTTCCAAGTTGAAAAACTAGAACTGTCAACAATAGAAAGCCGCAATAAAGCAGGAATACATGCTTGAGAAGACACTTATCGAAGTAGGGAAAAAAGTAAAACTTAATCGAGTGAACAGCCGCGAGTTTATATCCAAAATGCGGCTTGAAGCATTAGTGCTTCTTTCGCATAAAAGCTGAAATCATCTGGCCTATGTAAGGGTTTAATTTGAACGCACATGTTTGGTGTTCACAAAAACACATCTCGAGCATATGAAATTGTATTCAAAATACACAGGCCAAATACATCTGCGTGTATAGGCAGCAGATCAGTTGCCGAAAATCCCCCCGTAGTTTGTGGCAGCCTAACTGAAGTATCTCGCGCTGAAATTAGCTACGAAACGGCTTTGCCCACTCAATACACCGAGTTGGGGGGGTCGCCGGTGCTCGTTAGGAGCGGAATCGTAAAGCGTTTAACGTGTGCTCAATGCTGCACCTTCAAAGATGTCGATGAATATCGACAGAGCTTATACAGCGTATGTTGGCACATCTGGTTCGCATTTCTAAGGAAATCCAACGTGCATATTTCTAAGGGATGGGGTGAGTTTTTCTGAAACGCTTTATATATCTTGCTCTCCATACACTGGTAGTAGAAACAAAATCTCTAACTTCTACTGAGAATTTTTGTTCTGTTTATTGTATTTTGCTTTTGTTTCTCACGTAGTGCAACCGTGGACTGAAGCCCGGGGATCCGTGCAGTAACACTCCGGGTTGTGTTTGCACCATCGACCTCGGCTACAGTTCTTTGAAGGATCTTCGCTGCGTCTATGTCCCTGCTGCACCTTTCTTGTATCGGGGACAATGAATATAAGGACAGCGAAAAAGTGATCTTCATAATTCCCTGCAGGACACTGAATAAACAGAATTATGTGTGAGAAGAGGACAAATTGAAGCACGTGCCCTTAACTTTCTTTGGCTATGTAGATTTTCTCCCGATGACACCAGTGAAGAGCTTGCCACATTTACGATCAAATCTCAGAATATGTGTCCTATGGTGCGCTTGCGACATACGATTTCAGGATTATGTCGACCACGCGGGGCACTTTATTTTCTTTAACAGTGCACAGCGCAGACATAATGTGCGTATTTGCTATGGTTTTGTAATTCAACTTCGTATATAAAGCCTCGGTCGTGGAGTGGCTCTCCACCGCCGGGAGAACAACTTTATTCTACCGTATCCTTCTTCACAGTGAAGGCAAAGCAGCTCGTCACCCATAACCACTATGTACGCATGCAGCCGCGGAATTGAAATAATAATCAAAGTATGAAGTTCCCACCACTACAGTGGAGTCATTGTTAACTGTACTATCATGGGTCGGTTTGTCGTTTTTGTGCCGATGATGAATCATATTCAAGATTGCTCGTTCAGGACATCCAAATCCGTAGTGTGCGGTTCGCGGAAACCTGTCATTAATTGAGATTTGACAGCTATTTCCTTCATTGAACATGTGTTTTGTGAAGCCCGCTCGACGGCGCGCACTATTACGGAGTTTTAGAATAGGCTGACCAAACCGGTTAGGGGGCCAGTGTAATATCGACGCGACGAGCTCACGTGCGGAATGCTGCAGTGACAGGAGGGGGGTGCTGCACTCACTCTGAGCATGTGCACTCGCCCCTTGCTATTACGCTATTCCCCCAACCAATAGGATATTCCTACAGTCTTTAACTCCGTATTAGCAACGAATGGATCGCGAACATGAAAACTGAAAACCCCACTGCCAAATATACAAAAAACCTATTAGGCTGATCTTAATGCATAACAATAACGACGTGGCTGCCATGTAAGACGAGCGCCGCACCCTTACAGGTCATTGGGCTTGCCGAGCAGTGGGTTGACCCCGGAAGCCAAGCAGTAGCACTTGCGAACTCGCCGTAACACACTTCAAACTTCAAACACTGGCTGGCTCGCACAAGCGACGCGACCCCAATAAATAGGGCACGCCGCGTCAGTTACGACGCGCTAAGGCCGGCGCGCACATACACTTAACTTTGCTCTTTGAGCGTTCCCTTTTCCTCCCGCCCAGCCTAGCGTCTTCATTGGTTAGACGCGGCCGAAGCTTCTCGAGAAGACTGGCATCTTCCGGCCGGATTAGTCACCATCGCCGCCGAGTATTGAGAAGGCGGGGGTGACGTAGATGCGTGAAAGGCTACGGTCTCTCCTCGCGCGGAGAACGACGTTTCTGGAATGTGGTGCAATGTTCGACGCAGGCGCCGCGCTGGTTTCCTTCGCGCCTATAGCTGGCTTAATAACAATGTACGCCGATTTTGTGACACCTACAATAGAAGTGTCTGAGGTTTCATCTGATCTTTTTGTGTTCATGGGACTGTTTAGTCTGTGGAAGAGCCGCATGACAGATCACCACGTAGAGTCACTATGTTCATCGAAGTCTCTATTGAGAGAACTCGATGGTGCGGCGGGTGTATGCTGCGCAGGAGCGACTTATTGACTGCGGTCAACTTTACTCGATGCATGTATATGTCTCCCGGAATTTTGATGTGTGGGCAAAGTGATAGCTCTATTCTCGTGTCACTGTGTGTAACAGGTTGCGGAATGCGACCTGGGTAAATAAGGCGTCAAGTATTGCCATGCAATAAAGGAAAAAAAATCGTAGGCGTGGCGCGTTGGTTAAAGCGCTCGGCTGGGGATCCGAAGAATAGTGGTCCGATTCCGGATGGAGACAGAATTTCTGATGAATTCATCAGGATGATTGATAAGTTAAAAATCAACGCACAGTTCCCATGCACAGATCACACGCACATCTCCCGCTCAACTCTCGCGCACGGGATCCATGAGCCTAGAACGGCTTTTGCCTTAAAATGTAGATGGCACAAAGCAAATCAGCCTGGTAGTTGAACGGAACCATCTGTAAGCCAGCCACATGTAAGTTTGTATATGGTATATTTCTCTTGTAATATGTAGCGCTTGGATATAAAAACAATAGTGGCAGGAAGCCCGCCGGGGTGGTGCAGTAGAAGTGCACACAGACATCACTAAAGGTATGACCATGCTCCCGGGTATTCGTTCATCACCAATGATTTGTCTAGACAAAGCCATTAGATTCGCGACTATTAATGTTCGAGGGCTCGCAGCAAGGCGCAAGCAAAATCAACTGTTTCGTTTGGTTAGCGAGCTGGAGCTAGACGTCATCGCGATTCAGGAAACTAAAGTTGATGGTGAAGAAGAAACCGGGAGAATGGTTAGCCTGTTTACTTCAAGATACAATGCCGTTGTAAGTCATGCAGTTGGAGCAGCGGCTGGTTGTGTGCTGTTTGTGCGTCAGTGCCTTGGTGTCACAATTCAAGCTGTCACGACTTGTGCGTATGGCCGCTTCGTTGTTTGCGATCTCGTGCTGTATTCATACGAATGGCGCATCATTTGTGTTTATGCACCGAACAGCGTGGGCGAAAGGCGCGATTTCTTTGAAGGTATTCGTCAGTATTGCAACTCTGAAAGGCTAACTGTGATAATGGGAGACTTCAATTGTGTACTCTACGCATCAGATAAAACGAGTAGAAGGCCGCATAGTGATGCCAGCACCTGTGTTCTCGCAGAATTGGTAAATGAGTTTAACCTTGTTGATGTGGCTGGGTGTCTGGAGGGTGGACGAGCGGCACAGTTCACTCATTTCCAGGCTTCTAGCCACGCTCGACTCGACGCCTGGGTCAAGCTCTCCCGGGAATTGTCGTTTCTTCTGACCGCATGTCAGGAGGTGTCCACGGGTATCTATAGGAAGTGGTCTTGGCGTACAGGTTCTTGATGGTGCGGTTTACTTTAGACTATTTGTGGAGTGTAAACCGGAAAAAACTGTATAAAGACTTGTGCGATGTGGTGCTTCCAGAACCGTTGTACAGAGCTGTGTACTCGTCTACCGGGGGCAAAAATGTTCTTAAAAGAGTGAAGAGGTTGATGGTGCCGGCAGGGATGAAAACGTTCTTTTTTAAGCTGCACACTGGAACATTGGAGGTAAAGAAATGGAAGGAACAGAAAGGGCTTTTTGTACCCAGGGGTGTCCACTGCATAATATGCAGGAAAGAGGAGACGATTGAACACGTGTTTCTCGAATGCTGGGACGCCGTATTTTTATGGGACGTGCTCCAGAGGACGCTTAAAAAGGAACTACCCATAAGCCCACATGGTATTCGATTCTTGCCAGTAGAAGCGAACAATGATACACCGTTGGATCTTTTGATGCTACTGGCTCTCCACAGCATATGGAAAAGCAGAATGGCTGTAGAGCATGGTGACGTCGATGCACATTCAGCGAGACAGCTCTTTAGAGAGAGCATACGGGCATATGTGGATGAACAGAAAGCGTTAAAACTAGAGTCAGAATGGTTGGTTAGTTTTGAAGGGTTGTCACATATGAGGGATTTTTAATCCGACAACTTCAGCTAAGGAAGGCCGAAGCTTTAAGTCAATGCTTGATCTTTTATTTTGTCATGTTATTGATGTCACATGTGTCTTTTTTGTGTACGTCCTCGATCAGGAAATAAAGAAAAAAAAAAAAAAGCCGGGGTGGTGCAGTGGTTGCGGCGCTCGACTGCTGTCCTCAAGGATGCGGGTTCGAATCCCAGCCGCGTTGCCCGCTTTTTTGCGGAGGTGAAGAGCAAGGCACCAGTTTGTTGTTCGACGTCAGTACACGTTAAAGAACCCCAGGTGGTCAAAAGTTCCGGAGCCACTCGCTTCGGAATGCTTTGGGACCGAAGACCTTAACTAGAACTAAATAATGCCACAAATATTTTTCTGAAGTGATATAGACCGAGACTGCATGAATGAATTGAATGCCCTAGTTCTACCACCAATGCATGTAAAGTTTTGTTAATTATGTAGCCACCAGGAAGCTCATTAAGGAACACTGAGTGGAAGGCGACGACGGACGGCTATGTACACATATCTAAGTAAGAAGAGGAGATAGGTTCTAAGAGCTATATCTAATCATTTAAGGCCAAGGTCCCACTTTATTTTTTTATGCTTACACTGCGAGCGCTGAGAACGTACAAAAGCTTAAGTAGGCCAATTTGAGGATGTTAGGAAGAAAACAGCGTGAAATTTTCCGCCAATATCCTTGCGCTTTTTTAAGAGTTCGCGCAAACGGCGGTAATGTGCATCGACTAGTTGAGGTTTCCTGCAAGATGAACGCCAATTTATTTTTACGCTATAGCACGGATAATTGTGATTTTCTTAAGCTTAAGGAGGGCTATATCATGCCAATTACGGCTGAATGAAATTATTTGAGACTTACGTACATTTAAAGTCATCGTACACTTGGTACACTATTGGTTCATGATGTGAACGTCCATTTGAATAGTGAGGTGGACATCTGGAGCGATGAGGGGTGGTACAAAATGCAGTCATCTGCAAAAAGTTTGATTGATGATCGATGATATGTTCCTATATATTTCATTGATTTGTCTGAAAAAAAAAAAAACTAGACATGGGAATTAAGAAAAGAAACAGCAAGTATATTTGATATTGTCACGTACACGGTGACTAAGGATACCAATGATAGCAGGGGGTAGCCCAGACACAAGAACACAGCAGCACAGACGCAAACGTGCAAGCGACACTTTGTCGTCCTCTTCAACTTCGTCCTCCTTTCACACCTCAGTCATGCGCCACCTGGCAACGCTAGGTGGCAATATATTGCTGGATAAAACATTTCGGAGCCTCTCTGCGTAATTTTCCCACTTGTCATCTGTGCGATTTTTTTGTCTAATTGCGTCTACTTGAATTTTCTCTCGGGCGTGCGTCTGCCTGTTTTCTTCGTTTCTCAATTGGTTTTTAGCTGCAATAAAGTCTGGTTCAGTGTGTGCTTTCTCTCACATTTAATTATATTATTTTTACGCCTTGGCAGTTTTACAATAAAATGCTATATGAATGCAACAGCATTAATTGCCCCGTAACCAGAAAGTCCCGCATCCGCGCTGCCAACTTCGGATTTGGTGTTACGTGCGAAAAATCAAGGCATATGGTAAACGGCGGGCTGGTTTTGGCCGGTCACAAGGCAGTGCACTGACAGGTCGGTGAGTTGTGAGACTCACGAGACCGCGTGTCTTCGTTCAGTTACCAGGCGCTCCCAGATAAGTCTTTGTCAACGAAACGGGAGGGTGAGATCTGAATCCAGCCTGCCAGTACCGTGCAATCATGAGTAAGACATATTGGACCAATATGCCACACAGGAATGCTGGTATGGCTTAGTTAAAGCGGGGTGATGTATCTATGTCGGGTAGTATTTCACATAATTGGGTAGCTTACCACTTTATGATAATGGGTGTGAGCGGTATAATAAAGGTACCGATTGCTCATTAAGCAAGCAGTGAAGGAAAGGGACGCCACAAATATAAACAAAAAAAGTCAACAAATGGGACCCATTCCCTCTGTCCTGCCACAACATCAAAGACGGACTAATGCGCCTTCAATGCAACTATTATTTTATAATACATGGAAAAAAGATATAGTGCACAGAGTGCATAGCAAAAATGAATTCCCCCCTCGGAAAAAACGCACGTGCTCACAATTTCATGGTATTGAATACAAATTTGAAATTTTGCATTTAATAACATTACAATAACATGTAAAATAGAATTCTCGTTCAGCGAGATGTTTGAGAATATATGTTGCAGGTATATGAACATTTATCATTCATTTATGCGTCATGTTTGAAGAGATGAAGAACAAACCAGCCAGCCACTACGTATTAAGATGTCTCGATAAATGCAGGGTGTTTCAAGGTAGACTAATCTAAATATGTAGTCGGTTCAAAGATGGGAAAGCAACGTTGGTAGGAACAAAC
Organism: Amblyomma maculatum; assembly: GCF_055883805.1. Lineage (NCBI taxonomy): Eukaryota > Metazoa > Arthropoda > Arachnida > Ixodida > Ixodidae > Amblyomma > Amblyomma maculatum. Next base: position 347,188,199 of record NC_139344.1, read on the forward strand.
CCTCTACCGCGGCGGACAGCGCATATTGCCAATCTCCTGTAATTATCCAACTAATGAACTAAAACCCACTCATCAGCTATATAATAACTGCAGCTGGGTGCTTAATTACAAATGGGAGTTCGAAGCCGTGAACGAGAAAGTGCCGTATCAGTATTTAAACCAAGACAAGCTCATTTTGTAAACTGCCGCGCGACAGGCATGGGTCGCCAAAGTGGGGATAAACTTTAGTCCACAAGAAGCGCCAGCTACCTCAACTAAGGAATGGAATTAAAGCGTGGAACTATGTTTTGGGACGACAAATATAAAAAAGAAATCAATTGCATATAAACATCTGATGAAACCTCAAATATGCTTATATATTTGTGGCTTCTACACCAGTTAGAGCGCCGCCATAGTTACTCATCTAAAAATATTTAGTTGTGCACATTTTACTGAAATCCACAAAGAAAGAGAGACAGGCAGAGAAAGTAGAACATTTATTTCAACCAGTGGACGAAGAAGCTCCGGTCCTCCGTCGATTTATTTTTTATAATGAATTTATGACAGCAATGGACTGCGTATCTTCAACGACGCACCTTGATCAACGTCAGCTTTTGCGCTGGCCTGTACCTGGCTGCGGCTGACTTTTATCGTCACACAGAATAGCGCAGTAAACGACAACGGACGATGAGGATAAGCGCTAAAGTCGGCAAATGCATATTGTGGTTCCAGAGCATATATATGTATATATATGTATATATACATTTCTCTTTTGAAGCGCCTTTTATCACCGTTAGAAAGAAAGTGAATACAAAAGAAACCCTTTATTTGATATTCAGGAAGCTGTACGAGGCAGACATTGAAGCGCATCGGCAGCCAACATAGGTATCATCTTTGTCGCTATCAGCGGCGAAGCAGGCTCTCGCTAGTTTTTTTAGATTCGCGAAAAAAGATACGACAGTGCATCCTTTGTATTCGCTTATATTCTGTCGATTTTCTATTATCCTCTTCTAGAAATTCTAACAATTAGCCAAGAAAATGCAGAGGTATTAAATTTGTTTTCTCATGTCAAGTCATGTCAATGATTTGGTACTTGCTATCAATAAGTTGCCATTTTGAGGTTTCTGGACACCCGGATTCAGTTGCATTCATGTGGGCATGCTTCGGCATTTCGAAGAGATTTTTGTTCCGACGTGGCGTTTGACAACGGCGGGTATAAAGAGGCTGCAGGAGAGCCTATTAAAATGACTTATTACGGATTGCCAAATGCATGACGGGCGCACAGTTGCATACATTTGTAGTAATCGTCGTCATTAATTTCTTTGGTGAACAATTTGGCCAACATGGAAGTCTGTGGCATGATGTCTGTGCTTCAGTGCGCTTGTCTTCTTGCTTGGGTGCCAACATCGCTGTAAGCATGAACTTTTATTCCTGACTACGAATACCGAAACATCTATCATTTCCGTACAGGGAAATATTACTTGTATGTAGAAAGCATGTTTGGACCTTTTGCTCGCGTATGGAGTTAGAAAAGGAGGCTTTCGCATGAAAAACATAATGACGAAAGAAGTCTGTCGTATGCCACAAAGTCAAAACAAGACTGCAGGTTCCAGCAATGTCAGTGCTTAATGTGCGTATACTATAATATGATGATTAACCGACACATTAACACTACGCGTTATCACACAGATGCGGCAAAACCAAGTTCAGAAAAAGTTTTATATGAACGTTTTGCGAGGTAACGATACAAACGAGTGGACACGTGAGCGCCTCTTGTGTTCCCAGCAACGCAGAGTGTCGGCAAAAGCGAATTTCAACAATGTTACACGAAGATAGTAGGATGATGAGTGATACGAGATAGTATTTCAAAAACTATCATATGCGCATTCTGTGCCGTGCGAATCATCCCATACTTAATATATATATATAAACTCTCAGTAATAGTGTGCTTGCACTGACCGGGGATATGAGGGTTAGCACTCGCAGTTTTGAGAGGTTCGAGAGAATATAAATGTAAATACATCAGTATATTAAGTCTAATACTTGTTATCCACTCACATTATAGTAAAACATGCTAATCAATGTCTTGCTTCAGAACGCACCGCAGGCAGGACGCAAAGCAAAGTTAATCCGATTTTTTCTTAGCCAAACTGGACTAGGATGAATTTTGTGGAACAGATATGCTCAGCCTTCAAGTTTGGAGGTTATTGAGTTAATGCATCTGCTCTGCGGAATAGATTTTCGCGTGCATGTACTTTGCTGCTCGCTTAATGACTTTTCCTTTAATTTTTGCCTCTGTTCCATCACATCCTAACAACGAAGCTCCTATGCTACGAGCCTCAACTTTGAAGCTCTCAAAAGGTGTCACTTGACCTTTAAACCGGAGGAACGATCTCCTACGAGGCTGGAACTACTACTCCCCTGATGGGGCTGGGGCAGGTGGGTCACCGCCACTTGCGGCGGGGGCTAGCCTGCCACCGAACTTTTATCTGTTGTAGGCCCTCATTTCACCCGCCACCGCTTCGGTGGTGGACGACGGCTGTTGTTGCGGCGCGCATCTTTCTCTCCCTCTTCCTTTTATTTCTTCTCTATTTTGTCTTCTGTCTGCACAAGGCAGCGGAGGTGGTTCAGCTACAGAGCCAGTAGCAGGCCCGCGCATTTTCTCTTCCTTCTTCCTACAGCCACAACAACAACAACGTCATTCCACGTTGCTGTCAAAGCTACACTGGCCGTCGCCGCTCATCTGATCCCGCCATTAACCATATGGCTAACCACATGACGTGCCGCCGCTTTGTGGATCACCGCAGCTGCCCCTTCGCTTCGCTGAGGAGATTTTGCGGCTGGCGTAGACGTACTTTCGCAGCAATAGAAGAACCAATCAGGAAGAAAACAAGGCCACCTTTTCGCTACAAGAGTGTCTAAAACTGTGATTATTTCAAAATATTTTATGGATAAAGTTTCTACGGGAAGCATTCTTTTCTGGTGTGCATCTTTCATGTGGAAATCATTGAAGCTGAGCTTATTCCTTGGCATTTTCTTTGGCAGAGTTTCGAGACCAGAAACACTCAGCGAAGAAGCGTCGAAAACTTTAGGTGTATCTAATTTTATTATAGGGGACGCTTAAGCTCCGCTTTTAAGGGTATCCCTCGATGGCGTAGTCTGCCACCCGACAAATAAAGCAGTATGAACATGTCTGCGTAGCCTGCTGGAGTATCTTGCCTGACATGGCATTCAAGAGCACTGGAAGGTTTGATTCTTATTCCCCTTTCCAACACCAAATGAGGAACCCGAATTGGCAGCTACTCCTAACTTTCTAGTCTCAAGTCGTCTCGGTATGTCGGACAAACCATTGAAGGATCAGAGCTCGGTATGTCAGTTGCCAGCTGCTACATACCAGCCTCATGTCCGTGATTTTTCGCTCACAACACAGACATTGAGTTTGCTTCGAAACGAGGACATTTAAGCTATCGCGTGAGATTTTCGTGGCATAGCGACAGGTTGAAATTGCTTCACGAACATCTCTGATAAACAGGTAAGCAATCTTATTCTTTCCGATGTCTCGAAAATTGTTTTTTATATTGTTTGAAATGTGTGTATACCTAGTCTTTGATATATATATATATATATATAGCGATTGCCCCGATCGGTTCATTAAAACGGTTTTGACGTGATGGTGAGGATGTGTAAAAGGTAGAAGAGAATGGTTTGCTTGCCACCACGACGACGATGACGACAATGACGCATAGGTGATCCGCCTTTCTTGAAGCTCTTCAACCATACGGCACCAAAGCATCCATGGAACCGATGGCTCGAGGTCACGTCGGGCGGCTGGACGGGGGTGGCGTGTTCCTGTCTTTCGGTCCCTTCGCATCGTTTGGGTCGTCGCTCTGATCTCGTCTCTGGTCAGTTCGTCTCTGCGCCTTGTCTTCAGATCCAGGCTGGAGGCGGAGCGGCGGTAGTTGCGGCAGGTAGGGTCTGAGCAGGAAGGGCTGGGGCGAAGCAGCCTGGCGATATCTAGGGGCTCTCGGCCGATGATCCCAGCGTACGGATGGCGCCGACGCTACAAAGTGAGGATGGGGATGACACTCACCGCACCTCCAACCAAAATGTTGCGTGGCGACAAGCAAGAAGACGGCACAACATGGTAACAGGGTGAAAGATGGCTGACCTAGCACGAGGGCTGCACACGCGCTATGCCACTGCCGGCTGTACCTGTACCGCTGTACCTGTATGCTGTACCTTTATCATACATTCAATGACTACAGTGCTCTGGCAAACTTAAAATACGACAATTTGTCACTGTGTATTCATAAATCTTTATTTCCTCAAGAAAGCAGCTTCCTGTTGTCATTGGGCATAGCGGCCGGTTACGGGCTGTACAAGTCTTATGAAATGGGAACTGATCATTATACTGAATAAAGAGATATCTTCTAAACCATCATTTTTTTTCTAAAGCCATATACATTTTGTAGTCTAAGAGTGCATTTTTCTTCCTACTCTCAACAACTGGAATATGTTGTCTCCTTTTTTCAGGTCTGTAATTTCTCAGAAGCATGCCAATCTTCCAAATCAGAGGCCCGGCCTTTATTCTGGTCCTATGCCTCGATTTCCTCCTGGAGAGCAGCCTAACAACCCCCCATTCAGGCCGTTTTATCTCGCTATAAGCAGCATATCTAAAACCGCCCCAGGATCGAGACCTAAATCCCCTGAAATGTCCCAAGAGCAGTCTCTTCATCCCTGGCATTTACCTCCACCAGGCCCCGCAGCTGGAGCTTTAGGGAATGCCTGGCTGCAACGCCCTAAACGTTGGAGCCCCGCAGCATCAAAGACTTGCCCTGCAATGGTAAATATATTTAAATATTATTTTATGTAAATTGGTGATGCACTCACAAGGTTTCTCTCGGTGCGAGTTACCCTGCAGAAGCAACGATTCCAAAATGACGCCCAGGAGAAATTATTGAAGCGGATTTGGTATTTTTCAAAGTGAAATAACATATATTAGGCGCTATAAGGGTTGTAGCTCTAGGAAGAGAGGCACTTTCTTCAGTGACATGTGCAGCACAGGTAAGATAACAAACAATAAAACGACAAGCAATTTGGAGAACTATTAGAAGTACCGTATATTGTATTTGAATCTTAATCAACTCGAAAATTCTCCAACCGTCACTTTTTCATTTTAGAGAAAAAGGGGCGTTTCGGGGCAGGTTCGACTCCTTCCGCAAAGGTCACGCAGGGCTGGTTGTTTCCAACTATATGTAAAAAAAAAAAAAAAAAAAAAAAAAGAGGATGCGTGAATGCAGGAGCGGAAGAGAAAGGAGGGAGTGTTAAAAAGGCTGAGAATTAGGTGGGGAAAAAAGAGAGGAAACGCTAAAACCTACAATGAGTTATGATGCCGGCAGGTGTCACGCGGTGCTCGGTGGCGTCTTTTTCCTTTCCTTTGTGTATGGAGCGAGAATGTTAAAGTATCCCCGGGGACGCCTAGAATACCTAACACACCCTCTAGTAAACATCAGCAACTTTGTTGCCATCATATGATGCTTTTCTTACCAGGTGAACGAATGTGAATTAGTAACGGGACTTGTTGACTTGCGGCCGAAATGCCAGAGGTTTGGTTCTAGCCCTTCATCACCGTTTCTTTCTTTAAAGAGATGTCTCAAGATGCAAACCAAAGACTACGTCAGAAACTTTGTCAATCAATCCATAAATTTTCTTTCTTACACCGCAGGTAAAATGGCGGCTCATCTGTGGACCCTAAATGATAAGGGAAAATGGAGATGCATTCTCTACCAAAAATAGGAATCTCGTTCAGTCCACTTTTGTCAGTCAAGTTTGTTGAACTAAAGTTCTTACTTCTCTTCAACGTAGGGAATGATTTCCGTGAGCTGGCTATAAGTGCTACCTTTATTTCACAGGCCCTTACGATCAGAGTCCAATATAAGGACGCATAAACACCTAAACTTTGATATTGAAAGTTTAACGCCTCAGGGGCGAAGGAACAAGACTGCTGTTGATTGGCACCAGAACAAGACTGTCTCCAGAGGCAGCACGAGCTACGACCAGGCGCCGTCTTTATTTCCTTCGCCGGGCGGCGCGCGATATCCGGGTGCTTCCCAAAGCAGAAACCTTTTTTTTTTATTTTCGGGTGGTTTTTGTGTAAAGGAGACCTCTGTTTATTAGTAAAAAAAAAAAAAAAAAAAAAAAAAACGTGCATAGACCTGAGCTCCGGGCACCAACGATGTATCATAGAAAACGGATGCCACGAAATAAAGCTCGCGAACAAAAGATGAAATGTTTAACAATGAAATGCAAGAATCTCAATGTTATGCATTGAAGAAAAATGACAAGACGGAAGGCACGGATTGTTTTGTCATGGATTGCATGGGCGTTACAAGGTTTTTAAAAAAAAGGCAATTGAATTCAAGATTATCGATAACAAACGTCAAAGGGACGACACAGACCGACGTACGTCGAAAATCAGGCGGCTTAAGGGCGAAGAAGCTAAAGAGCATAAAGGAAATTAAAGAATAACGTGTAGTTATAAAAATCGACTCAATATGAAAAACATAAACAAATATTATATAATCAGCCTAACAAGAGCTAACATAAAATATTATTCGTTACGTTGTTCTTATGCTTTTGGGCGCTGTTACCAAGGGTTATTATATATGAAAACTATACAGCAAAATGCAATCTTTTTGTGGTCTCTTGCACTGCCCCCTACCAACCAATCATCCTCTTTTTTTATTCTCTCAGTGCAGACCTGGACAAACTGCAGGAGAGAACTGCGGCCATGGAGAGTGTAGATGCGCCTTGGATCTGCAAGCAGGATCTCTTACCCATCTTTTATGCGTCTACATTCCGTAGAAATGCAATGACAAAGACATGCATCGATATCATCGCAAAAACACGACTGACAATGTACACGGCTTCAGACCTGGCCTGAATTTGATATAATAAACTCCATCTGGGAGGTAGAAACATGCATGGTATTAGCAAAATAGCTATAGCGCTTCTACCCTTTGTGAGAGGGCAACTCTGAAACCGCTTTACTCAAAGATATAAAATAAATTTTATGTTACATTCTTCATGACGTTGAACCTTTCACGTGCAATCTCTCACCTGAAAGCGGCGTATTTTCTACGCAATCGAATTTTGAATATAATCGCCTCGTAACAATTTACCTTGGAAAAGAGGAATTTTCCTAGTTAAATCAGCGCTGCAGCCGTCGTGGGTTCTTGAGGAGTGGGCGCAGCAGAGGATTCAGAAATGGCTTCCCGGTATTTTAACGTGCTTACATTAATTTAATATCATATGCTTTAAGCTTGTTGTGATGCATATGACAGACCCATGGGCTTCGGGAAGTTTTGTTCTTTTGCAGGGGGTACAAATTCATATCAACGTCGACAACGGCCGTGATCTGCAGTACATTTCTTAGCAACAAGAACATTCACGATAGAAAGCAAATACTGTCCACCGCGCCAATTAACAACATGTAAAAGGTCATATATGCAGTTATGAAGACTGGGCATCTTCAGAAAAATAAATGTACTGGGTTTATAAAAAGCGGCCTTCTAGACGCGCATGACTGCCCGTTCGGTATCGATGTTATTCGAGTAGAACCGTCCATCAAAGCTGAATGAAGTGTTGGCATCAAGAGGAAGATGGCTGCAGTAAATGTAGTCGTGTTTAAAACATGACACAGGTCTGTTCGACGTTGCATTCAAGCTTTCTTTTGTTGTTGTTTTCAGATCAGGACTTATTTTGTGACTTTGAGATAAGAATAATTGTTGGGCTATGTAAAATGAGACACAGCTAGGTCTGCACGAAACATATGCGCGAGCGTTTGCTTCTTGTACGACCAATATCAAACTTGAGAGACGCACGTATGTCGTGGGTGACATGGAAGCATTTAAATATAGAAGAGGGACCCGTCATAATCGAGAATGAACGTGTCTTTATAGGTTTCACATGTAGGCATGGCTGTTTACTTCTGTCTACGACCTGCCACTCGTTGGAATCCTGCCAGTGTGTGACTTTAAATGTAAATGGGTGAAGCATAAATAGTCATTCACTGGTACCCCATTATGTTCCTTCTTCCTAAGCAGAAACCCTACGAGATAGCTGCCACGTAAAAGAACATTGGGATCGCTAACCGATCAATATAGTGGCCCTATCGTCCCAGGAATAAAGAAATTCCTGTGGTTAGAATATCTGCCACTGCACAAATTTGGCACGAGGAAAGAATTATGGGGTTTGGTGAACTTCCGCTCGCAAAGACAGCGCCAAAAAAGCTATGAAAACTTCAGGGGGAAATAAACTTGTGGCAAGGTTGTTTAATAGCGATGAAAATTATTAATGATGTGGAAATGCAGCGATTATGAAATTTGTTATACCACATCCACTATTGTATGCGCTCAGCAACCCTACAAAAAGCCACATTGTCAATGAGCACATACTTAACGTGGCACTCCCGACAACTCTTTCAGATTACAGTTTTCAATAAGAAATTTACAATTAGGTACTTCACACTTTATCTAAGCTTTCTAACAGAAAGGCGCGTTTTAATGGCTTCAAAATTTGAAATACAAATGCGAAGCATTATTTCTCGCAGTGCGATTCAAACTCGGCATCTAATTGTCGAGAACAACAACAGCAGATATCATTTAGAAGTGAAGATGGGTGTTGAAAAGTCGAAGAGATGGTCAAAAATTTGCTGGGAGGTCAGTAATTTCTTCGCGGGAAAAACGTTACCTTTTACGATATCTGCTTTCCTAGTGGCATTTTTTATGCTTTTACAGCTCAAGTTTGAGATAATGTGAACCAGTTGGCATTCATAGTACAAACTTTACCCATGAACAGTGCCTTCTTAAGATGTAAAATCAAGGGAAGCAAGAACCAGACAAGCTAATGAGGCCTGCAGCAATAAATGGTCTATACGCTTCTAACGCAGTGTGAACGAAGAACCAGGGTGATGCGGGCTGTTTGATTCATGCAGGCGAAAAAACCTTGAAAGTGGTTATCGTTATCAAACCGGTTATAGTGCGAAAGTATGGAAATTTTCTATCTTACTTGTCTGATTTTAGTATTTTACTCTTTTAGAGAATTTTTACCTCACACAAAGTTTTCGCGGCTACGGGCGTGGGGTTCTGTAGTTTCAAGCTGTACATGTGGCGCCATCTACGAGCTGCCGCGTCATATGGCGGTTCCAATTCGCTTCGGTGCTTTTTGTTTAGTGTGAAAGCCCTGCAAGAAGTATGGGTATTGTTCAGTCAGACGCTCTATCATTTTCTATCTTGGCTGGGGAACTTGAAAGACCTCTCGCGGAAGCTCGCGCGATGAAGCTGCTATAGCGGACTAAGTTTGAATTACCCGTACGAGGCATCGTGGTTGTCACCTCACGAAGCAGCTTAGCCAAGCAGAGAAACGGTACAAACAAGGTCGGACAATACTCTTGGTCATTGGTGGTTAACGTCTCAGTAAATATTGCGGCGGGGTGTACGGACACTAAAGAATAGGGACCGGCTCTAAAGATCAACCAAATTATTTATTGTTGGACGGAAGACAAAGCTAGAATGAAAGCAAGGCGGGTACAATAACTAGTGCACAATCATCATGAGGCGTCATTGAATAACAAATGTAAGCTTTTGCGAAACAACAGTTAACGACGGCAGGCTAATGCACATTATACGTGCCCCCATGTTGTATACGATATTATACATATATGCTTCAGAAATGGGCCAGATATTTGTGCTTATAGGTTCAAATGTTAATCCCCCGTCAAGCAAGGTGTCAATTTTAATGAGAAATAGATTTAAAGAAGTCCCCGCTTTCAGGAACAATATTCTTGATGCCCTTAAGACCTCTTAAGAGCGATAAGGCTCTGGTGCTACTGTAGTATTTATTTCACAGAAGTGCGCCGAGCACAAAGAGTGTAGGACAGCGGCTTTTTTGTACTGGATTCGAGGTGCGTAGCTCCCCTCCACGGCAATGGCGTGCGCTCGTGGCGGCACTTGCTCTTCATAGCTGGTGGCAGATGGCGTGAGCCACGCTCCCCTCTAGAGACCGGGGTGAAGGCGTCGTCGTTGAGCCCTTACGTTGCCATGAAGACGGCAAGCGCGCTAGAAAAGAACTAAGATATACTTTTCACGCTCCTGGCGTGGCGTAGTTGATTAACGCGCTCGGGTGGTGATCGGGGGTGTAGGACTTCCATTCCTATGGAGGATGATTTTGTTCTTAGAAGTTAGACAAAACCCTATGGATATCCTGCGCAATCACACGGACCGATTTCGCACCCGCAAGATTTTCACCATGCGCGAAGTTAGGCTTTCGCCTTAAAATCAGGCGCCGGCTTTGCGACAGAAACCTTACGGCCACGCAGTAATTGGCAGTTGTCACGGCGTTGTCATGCTTTGTTAAGCCCCGAGACCAAATCATATCGCCGAGCTGGCAAGCACTGACAACTCAGGCTTCACCTTTTTCTCTTTTATATGCTTTTTTACACGAAGAAAGTCGTAAGCTTGCCTGCAAATTAAATTTTGATTCTGGCGCGTTCGGCTTATAAAGTTTACCATGGAAGTAATGTTATGCTCTGAAGTCAGGTTTGAATACCAAAAAGGTTTCTTGTCGCTCCGAAAGGTGCATCACCGCCGACTGCTGAATGCCATAATTCTGCGTATCGTCTTCCCGCTATCTTTGGCGAAACTTCCAACCAAGCAATTTCACTAAATCTGCATAGTTGGCGCTAAGAGGTGTCCGAAATATTGGACAACATACTTACATGAAGATGATTTCGTTGCCATAAGAGTGTAAGCTCAAAATGATGTAATGTCTAATACACTGCACAAATACAAATAGCCAGGACTCGGGTGGGCATGAATTAACAGTTGAACAAATATTTTGATGGTACTCGCATTAGACATGCTGCAATCTCACTATAGCCTGAGCATCAGTGAATATCTCTGCTTATTCTTTAAATCGGCTATGAAGGAACAGAGTAATTGACAAAAGGAGTCATATATTGGTGAATATATTTAATAAACCCAATGCTAAACAAACTTGATATATGTTAGTTAATATATATGACAGTCTCCGTCAGCAGCGCTATACGAAAATGTGGCTTTGGCTTTTAGTCGTAGATGGATGAGGTATAAACACAGCAAAAGCGAGCGAACGACCTCCCCTTTAATGCAATTTATTCTAGCCTGCTGTGAGTTTGGGCACATGAACCGGGGTGCCCGGAGCACACTTAATCCGGTGTTCGACGAGCTGGATGCAGTATAATGGCACAGGGTAGGAAGCCCAGTACTTTATGCTTAGCCCATCACTGCCATACCGCCATGATCCAGCATCTCTTAATGAATGAATGAAATAATAATTAAATAATTAATGCAATAACGAACAAATTAATGATCAAAAATGCTATTGGGCGCGGAGAGGGAGATATTACGTTTTGCTGGCGATGCTATAAATGTCCAACATTTAACTCGAACTGTCCCCGCTACGGTACATGGCAGAACACAACAATCCAGCACACATGCAATCCTGAGAGGAGTGGGTGTTCACCATCCTGCAGCCGAACCCTGCTGCCACCAGCCTGTCTCATTTCAACTTCAGGGGCAGGCTCAACGAGGCTGCTGACTGTGCCAAAATCAAAAGATTTCACCCTGCCTAACTGAAGCTAAATGTTTAGTTTTCATTAATGTGAATTATTGATTTCATAGCAATACACTTTATATAAATGAGGCAAAGATTACTCTGAGGTCAATATTTCCCGCTACATTGCGCGTGGGCGCAGCGGGGTTTGCGAATCTTCTCCCAAGCGCGCACCTCTAGAAAAGCCGAGCGCCAGACCGGGGAACGCTTGTATTCATTTTTACCGTTGGGTGTCCGACGGTGGGTTTCGAACCAATCACCTCCCGCAGCCAAGACTTACATATGCGAATGAAGTTGGCCGAAGGCGAAATGAACATCTTAGTTGTTGACGGCACATGCCTGATTCATTTGATGCCGATTGTTATATATACTTCATCCGCGCCACCATGTTTATTTTAACATTTTTTTAATTGTGATTTCTAAGCCTTGTAGCAGATTGTGTTTTGTCGGTGTTAAAACCATTTACAAGTGTATCTGATAGCGTCTACCACTGCTGCTTTCATATATATTATGCACGTTTCTCCAATAAAAATTAGTTGTCAGTGCTCTTTCCTGTCGCTTTTTTGTTTCATTTTCGAAGAAACTCGTTCGCGCTGTTTTATTCATTTCAGTATAGACCAATTAAGGCAGAAAAATGTTTTACTTCAATATCTTTGTGCATGCGTAATCATAAGCAAAATTTTGGAATTAAAACTTTTTTTTTTTTCTCAGAACCCGTCGTCGTTTATTTCTTTCGCATTTGGTGTGATATGATGCTTCCTTGCAAATCAGAGCAAGAGCTAGGGCGATGATATTATATTTGTTCCACATATTTCTTGCAAAAAACGCATACTTCCTCGTAGTATATTGAAAATTATCTTGGTGCGTCTCATAGAAGATAATGACACAAACACAAAGTATATAGGAAAATGATCGTAATATATTACTCCTTCACATATTCGCATATTTAAGCCTTGAATCCAAAGCAGGGAAAAGCTTCTTTTCGCTAATATCTATTCAGTTTCCTTTCATTGCGTAAGTGGCAAGAGAAGTTTGTCAAATGGCGGGGTTTAGTATTTAAATGCGGCTCTTTCCTAGAACAACACGTAGCCTGTGTCTTTCAAGTAGGTTTCACATCTTCATAGCCGCCCGTTGAAAAAACGTTTATGGAAACCCCACAGGATGCAGCTGCATTGTAAGACGTCCAGTATTTCTTTCTTGGGGAAACATAATTAATGCCTAATTTTATGCTCAGGCTCGCTGAAAACGTTCTTTTGGATCAACGTAAATTGCCTGAAGTGGCCTCAGGCACAATGTATGAGTTACAGGGGCCTTAATAACAGCTACTATAGCGTAACTGCGGAATTTGGAATCGGGTCTCAGTGTGAAGTCGGCCGGACGTTAAGAAACGTTGTATTCCACTAGATTGCTGTGGTAGAAAGCAGTACTTTTATCATTACGGATTCCAGAAAAAGCTAATAATTTCTGCCGTGCGTTATAGAGTTGCGATACACTCAAACTCAACACTTAGAAATTAAAGAAACAGCACCGGTTGCATGCAGCATGTACATAGAATAAAGGTCGTAAAGATTCGGCACAAGATAATAAATGGAAATGGAAAGCCAAAGGAAAGCTGCTGGCGTCACGCGAATATTACGTGAATACGAAAGTGAATATCAAATTAGCGCAAGAGTAGGCGAAAATTTAAAAGCACAGCCTTAATTTAATAGGGAGAAACTAGGAACTATGCCGAAGATACTTTGTATTAGTCAGGATAAACTTCGCGGCAAAGCGACTGCATTCGAAGGGTTAAACAATGACTGACATAAATTCCCTCAAAACTGCAAAGGACGTGCATTACGTTCTCTGTATAGATTGAAAGATTTCATTAATAGGTATTGAGAGTTTTAGCTTGTTTTATGCAACAGGTCGGGTTCCCTTTGCTTTTTCTGCTGGCTAGAGCTTCAACCGGCAGTTAAATATGAATAATAACCACGATTGCGGCACATACCTAAGACCTGGCTGATCTGTCCCGTTATGCTCGTAATCACTTATAATAGAACACAGTCCACTGCAGCTGTCACCAGATATTAACATAATAAATCATAGTAGTACAGAGTCCACTTCAGCCGTCATCAGCTAGGATCACGATCCGAGTCCTGCTGGACGGTAGACATGACCTGAAGTGTACTGTGAGCGTGGTGTTTTCTTGAATGAAGCTAATAACACACACCATCGCTTGTACTCTGAACAGCACTGGGATCTTTTAGTCATTTGATCCACGTAGCTGGTGGGGTGAACTACACAGTGAAATGGTTGAGCGCCGTTTCTCTGAACGGTCTTTCCGCCTCTTGCGAGGCTCTTCTTGAGGCATTCCTCGATAGCATTGCGTGGGTGGAACTGTCCGCCACCTTATTGCCTATCGCTCCTAAGTGTGAGGACTCCGATTTGAAAGGCAAAGAAAAGGCTCTCTTGCTTAGCGTAGAGACCTAGGAGACAAGGCACCTGTAAGAAATTGTAAGAGGATTTTTGAGCTGCTATAAGATTCCAACAGGTTGACAAGCCTCAGCTTCCGTAAAGTCATATAAATGGCAACGCTTTTGCCCTTTGTGGAGCACACGAATTAAGTAAAAAGCACAGACCACGTAGTGTCCGAAGAAGGAATGTAAAAAGACGCCGTGCTACCTTTTCGACCTTGTCCACACCATAAGTAAAGATTTGAAGTTTGGCGTATACTCTGTTTCCAAGTGTTCAAGAACGAGTGAATGCGTTTCCGCCAAACGATTATTGTGCTTTCCGTGCACATGTGGAATACTAGCCCTACTGTCCAAACTGGGAAGTGATCGGGATGATTTCAACTGCTTGCTTTGTCTTCGGCCATTGATGCCTATAGAGCTAAGACTATTACGTGCCAATTATTCTCGAGACTCAGATTTCTTACGCAGTTTAGCACCTTGTTCCTTCACAGAGATTACTAATTACGTCTTCGCGCTTATTCGATAGTGCTTCTACCCTGTACTTAGACAAAAAATCAGTATAGCATTCTTCGATATGATGTTCTGTTTTTACAGATCATTTCGAGAAGTTTTTGTGGTTATATTTTTTGTGGTTATATTAAAGGTTGCACTTATTTTCTGCTAACGCTAAAAATAGCTGATGTTGACATTTGCAAAGAACAAAAATTGGTTAAGAGATGGCAACGAAAGTTGAACCAACGTCATAATGTCTATAGAGAGGATTCTTGTTGCTCATTCCTATTGCAAAGTGCTCTTTAAATCCTTAAATATGCGAGCAACTGCCACGGAATATTGCCGTTTCGCAAGTAGTAAGCAAGGAAGGAATTCTGCATAACTTCGGCAAAGAACCACGCGTCTGCGTAGTGGTTATTATGTGGGTATTTCAAAAGTTGAAAGGTGGCTAACATAAATGCCAAGTATAGTATTTTGGCAAGTAGATGTTAATTCTGAAATAGCTTATACTGCAGCTCCTGTAAGTTGGAATAAGCCTACCGTTCCCTATAATCTATATCGACGTAGCGTGGTTTTGAACCTACACTCTTTTCAGTTCGGTATAAGAGTGTTTCTCTCTATATATGTACAAGCTAGCTAATCAGTTTGCTAAACTTGTACCATAAGTGTCTATACAGATAAAAATGACCTTACTATTCGCGCTTGGGCACAACAGGGATAGACTCAAATTTGAGACGAACTCATCATCTATTCAAATACATGATGATAAAGTGATCGCCATCGCTAAAGCTGAAAGCGGCGTAAGGAAACTGGCCCGTGCCTGTAACAATTTCTGAGGTGGTGTTTTCATCTAGCTAACAATTTCATCTTTCCGTTATTGATTTTTACACGAAATGGCTGATTCTCTGTGCACGTTCATAAAGAAAACAGCAGAACCAAGTAGCTTAAATGCAGGCACTGAGAGTATGTTTTGTCTGTAAGAGTTGAGTAGCTAAGATATGCTCAGCATATTGAAGACATCGTGTCTCTCGCTGGTAGAGACCTTGAAGGAACCGCTGAAATATTGTATATTCTCGCTTTACTCAAAGAGAGGTATATAAGCAACTTTCTTACAAATACACTTTATTAAAACGTAAACTTTTATCGCAGATAATCATCTGCTATTATAACCCTACAGTGACACATAGGTACGAGCACAAATTTTATCTTTTCTCGAGAAATATGTGGCATTACGAATACGTTGCTTACAGATGCGAGACAAGTCTGCTAGGTGTGTTAGGCGTTCATGCACGAAAAACGAAAGTTTTAAATGTGATCTCTTATTATACTAAATAAACCGGATACAGTTAAGGTATCTGCAAAGTACAAAAAATATGCTACAGTATTATGGGCATTTATATTCCATTCATAATTTAAATTCAGGCAATTAGAAATTTAAGACGAATTATTCGTCAGTATTGCCTGTAGGAAAGCTTTAGATTCATGCTTTTTGCCTTGAAGCCCGCAAAGCCTTAAGTCTTTCTCGCCTCCTTGGTGCTTGCACTGCGATGATTATGCGCGAAATTGCAAAGTGTACGATGGCTTACAACATCCACACTGACGTTACCAAATCCCATTATCGTGCGATAAAAAGAACTAAATGTTTTCTGCGTACACGGCTTATGAAACGTTGATCTCCGTGAGCGTTTATGCGTGTCTTTTTGTCACAGCATGATATCAATTAACATTAAGGTCTGCACACTGTCTGCACCACAAGGTTCAGTCAAAAGGGATCCGGATACCGCGTCACAGCCACACCTCATGCCTGGACGGCCCAGAGAGCGCCGAATGGAACTAGAGTGCACTGCATTTGCACTTCAGTCTAACAAGGAATATGGTGCGAAAGAAAAAAAAACACAGGCTAATGGAACGCACTTTGTTGGTATTCCTGTCCCTCAGGGGCCTTCGCCTCGAGATACCGAGGAGGAAAATACTGTCAAAATAATAACCTACTCAGTGCTATCCCTCGATTAATCCACGGTACTTGAGGACGTGCATTTGTGAAAAGTTAAGAAAATTAACATAGACATCCCTAAGATCATCCAGTGCTTTAAAATAGCCCAGTAAATAAAACGGTAGAAATCAGTTGTCACTGCAAAGGGAGCTTAAATATCGATTGTTTTAATCAACCGGTGAGGAGAGACGGCCATTATTGACAGCTTTAAGTGATGGATAAGAGCAGACTTTAAGACCTTCACAAAAGAAGAAGCAGAGGAAAAGTGCTATCAAAGGTCTTTATATTTTTACTTTGTTTAACATGAAAATATTTGATTAAAATGCAGAATATCTATTTCAAAACGGGCACACATTGCCCAAATATTTTTAAAAATTGGTTGAGACAAATTTGTCGAAATAAGGCACATTGTATATTTAGATATTGCAAATAATATGCAGAAGCAGCAACGAACATTTAAAAAATATCCTCATGAACAGTGATGTCACTTTATAAATAAATTCTAAGCTCGAAAATGAGAGACCTTCATTGACTCGCAATTCGTATTTTCTTAAATTCTCGAAAGCAATTTATTCTGGAAAAGGTGGGCCTTTCGAAAGAAAACTGAGCAGATCTGAGAAATGCAATCCATCAGTATATACTGAGAAAATGTAGGTTACCAGCAGGATGTCTGCGATCGTTCCGGCTGTTATTTTTATATTTTGCTGGTTAAATATTGAAAAAAAGTTGATCCCCACAAGACTTGTTCTAATCTGATGTAGGCATAACCAACAGAAATGAGCGACGTAAAGAAGTATGACTCCACAACACGGAGGTGCCAAGTATCTGCTAATGTGAACTCTTTTCTGCCAAGATATTTGCTACCTAATAATATGAAGTCGACAGTTTATTTCATCAGCATTCTTTTGGCATTGGTGCTGCCATCAGAGTAAGCATAATTTATTTTTATAATTCTTTCGTAAATACTGAATTTTGACGTATTTCCTCGACATGAGGTATGTTATGTGCACTGTCTTTGGTCCTTAACCGTGTACATTTTCAGTTTTGTTCCTTTGTCATCGCACATCGATTCTGCACTCTTTCGAACAGTGGACCGCCATTGACGGGATTCAAGTGTTTTGTCTTAAAACCTCAGCAAACTGACATTTTAAGAAAATTGGTTTTGCGGTTCCTTTCGCCGCGGGCTTGCAATCCAGAGAACCTAGTAAAGTGCTGTTGCCGATGTGACCACGAGCAACGTTCTTTACAAGAGCTTTGTGGACGGTATAACAATCACTGATGTGCGATTTCCTCATTATCGACACGTGGACGTTTTACAAGAAGACCTGAAACGTGCTTGTACGAATTTCGGTCCTTTGTACTTTGCTCTAAGCAGGCGTGGGTTTTATCAGAGAGATGTAATAGTTCAGTAACAAAAAACGACACAAAAGAAGTGTAATAAAAATCTTTCAGGTGAAATATAGATGGGCAAGATACGTTGTTCCATGGAAGGAAATTGATGGTGCATTTATGAAACGCAGTGCGTTCGAAGAGGACACAAGAGTATACACATGGCCAGGATACGGGAAAGCGTTAACCGATGAGGTGAAATGACAACTGTGTTAAAATACAGTTGCTTCAAACTAGCGCAGGACCATAGGACAATGTTGAGAGACGACGATAGGCCTATTTTATCGCGGAGCACAATCAAGTCTAGAGATCTACAGAAAAAGAAGGAGTTACGTGCCTTCAAAGCAGCGTGATTAAGAACTATCAGATCTCCTCACTCACTATCAGCTATACCATGAAGTGAAGAAAAAATTCAATCAGTAATTATATTGTCAAGGCTCGGTAGAACACCAAGGAGAACCTAGCGATAGATGGTTTGAATGGTTGGTTGGTTTGTGGGGTTTAACGTCCCAAAGCAACTCAGGCTATGAGAGACGCCGTAGTGGAGGACTCCGGAAATTTCGACCACCTGGGGTTCTTTAACGTGCACTGACATCGCACAGCACACGGACGCCTTGCTTTTCGCCTCCACCGAAAAGCTGCCGCCGAGGCCGGGATTCGATCCCGCGTCCTTGGGAACAGTAGTCGAGCGTCGTAACCACTGCGCCACCCCGGCGGGGTGATGGTTTGAATGGTCGACCAGAACAAGTCTTGCGTTCAAGCTTCTTTCACTTCCAGGCTCGCGCTTGTCGTCTCAGATGTCATCTTTTGCGTCGTCTTCTATACGCGTCAATTAGCGGCCAAACGTATCCTTTTATAACTTGCAGGTACCTATTTACGATTGTTAGTGGTGCTAGGTCACTTGGAGAGCTCAGATATTTTTTATGTAATTAGGAACAAATATAATCATGTGGTTGTGAAACTCAAACTTTAAATGCGCGGATGCATCTGGGAATGGGATATAAAAATATAATTGAAAAAGCAATGCAAAAGAATAGTGCGCCTGTATATATTGTAAGAAATATCCTCATTAGCACTGACGCGCTTTAAAGGTTAAACAAATGTCCTTTCTAAGCTCTGCAGAAAACAAAAATCGGAGGAGCGAATCAAGAAAGTAGTGTATCTGCCATACAATGTCAAACCTTCGTTACAATAGTGAAGATATGAAGGCCGTCCTCTTTAACCTTAGTCTTCTCTCTCTCGTGCGCGCGCTCTGTAATGTGCGTCATGCCACGTGAACGCAATGATCTGAGGGGGTGCTTCAAGCTGCCTTAGCATTTATAAATTCCAGAGCTCAAGGTATTGAAGCCAGGCTCTAGGTTGCATCGGCAGAGAAATATATTGTCTGGGGTCTTGATCTTGAGATGGTGACAGCATCATACTGTGTTTTGTTTATCATGGCATTCACTGTGCCATCTGAGTAAGCATGAGAGTCAGTCATTTCATACGAGTAGTCAAATTGAGCCATTTTGGAGTGCATGGCGTTATATTGCCGTAGTTGGTGCTGCTAGAATTCGCGCTGCAACTGCACGGTAGCTGCAAGTGTTCTGTGGTACCTCATGCTCTGTCCATATTTCTGCGAGTACAAAAAGGTTTAATGCGATCGACTCATGCAAAAAACATTCCGCTTGCCCGAAGTAACGAAATCAAGACGTGAGTTTTATGGACGATGTGAGAGTGAGGTTTACGTGCTATGAAGGAACAATAGGGATAGCTATCAAGGTGCCACTGTGTTGACAAAAAAATTCATTCACGCATGCCGAAGCCGTGCGTTTCGAACGAAGTTGCACCACTTTGATATATGTGAGCCATTTACTCTCTCCTTTAAGAATCTATTTACTGTTCAAAAATTTTCATGCTTACTTCCACTCACTGGTAGTCTGTAAGAGAGCATGAAATGTGTCTATACCAGTGCTTAGATGTGTTTTAATTAGGACGAATATAAGGACTTCAAAAGCAAAGAGTTAATACAAGTTGTCCGTTTCGAATATACAATGTTAAATATTTTATTGTTTACTTATCGATGGCTTACATTTGACCGAAAATGAAAAAAAAATGTGTTATCTTTAAACTCTTCGTTGGGATAAGAGATGCCAGATGTCGAAAGGTGACGCTTGTTTACGGGAACCCGATGACCATGCGATAATAACAATGTCGCATATGGAGCGCTGAAAACAGCTTGCAGGTTGCAGCTTTAGATCTTGCCTCGGAACATTCCCATATTTGTGGAAAATAGACAGCAATAATATGCAAAAGAAGCTCATCCACTCGTTTGCATCCAATGGCATAAGGCAAGTCTGTCAGAGTTGGCCTTGCCCCGCCAGTAAGCAAAAATAGAATGTAGATTTACAACCCAGTAATCAATTTTTCTCGAATATTTTCGCCTAGAATATTTAGCCACACAACGGACAGCTTTTCCAGGACGAAATAAAACTTTAATTTTGATTAATTGATTTCGCATTCATTTTCTCACTGCTAAAAACATAATTGAGGGCAGTCGTTAGAGTCAGTCCTGTAGGGACTGTAGACGCTTTCCTGGCGCTAAAAACCGCCCGTAGATTAGGTAACAGACACCGGGTTAGTTTTAAGCTTTAATTTTAGCTGGCGGAAAAACGAAAGGTGCACAAAATTAACACTTCACATTGCAACCTTTTTTTTTTATCTTACGCGAAGCGATATGAACTGCACTCTGCTTAAAGGCTGCGGGATGATTTCTTTTGCAGGATTTTCGGCGCACAATTCGTACCGATCGCTTACCGCTAACTGGTTCAAGAATCGGCAACCAAGAAGATTTGAAATGATTGTAGGGGCTGAATATAAACGCAATAGCAGTAATTTTTGTTCAGTTTTATGCCACCATTTAACCTAAATGTAACAGTTGATGACGAACTGGAAGTACAGATCCAGAAAACGGAATTAAACAAAAAACAAAAAGAAATATACAGCAATCTCTATTTTCTCAGCATAAACAGTACAGCTGAAACTTGGCGTAAATGGCTTGAATAGAATAAGTTTGTTGATTATTCAGGTGTATTAAACGTAAGGGGTCACATGGAGGCAGGAGGTATCGCCTTGGGCACGAAATACCACCACGCTTCCGTACGCTCCAAAACGTTCAGCATCCTCAAGGCAATGGACCTCCACGTCTTCAAGGCCCCCAAGCTCGCCCTCAATCTGACAACCGGCTCCGAGCTGAAGCGGCCCCCTTCACGCCTCTGGGAGTTCAAACTCCACTTCCCACAGGCTCTGGGCCTTACCTTCCTCAGGGCACTATGCAACATGGTCCGCAAGGCCCACGGCCCGAACGTGGTCAGAGCTACCAACCTCAAGTTCCAGCTTGGGAGCCAGTGAAAAAGAATATTTGTCCTTTAATGGTAAGCAATTTTATATTCTTCAGCCGGTATTAAAGTTTCTGCGGAGGAGACTAATTTGTTTTATATTTCCAATTTGCTACAAAGGTGTCGTTACAACTGGAGCAAATAATTTTGAATTTTTGCTAGGAATGGAGGAAGGGCCACGCTAGTCGATTGGCAAAAGGCCTTCAGCAGAGGGTTCTTCTGAAGTAAAAAATTTACTGTAATTATACGTCATCATCAGCACGAATATACCTACTGCAGGGCGAAGGCCTCGCCAATATTTCTCCAATTAACCCGGTCCTGTGCTAGCTTCATCCACTTGACCCCTGCGAACGTCTTAACCAAATCCGCCCACCTAACATTCTAACGCCCCCTCCTACGCTTTCCTTCCATTGGAATCCATTTTGTTGCCCTATGCGACCATCGTTTATACTCTCTTCGTACTACATGTCCTGCCCATGCCCATTTCTTCTTCTTGATTTCGACTAGAATGTCAGTTACTTGAGTTATTTCTCTGACCAACTCTGCACGTTTCCTATCTCTTGACGATCAATGAGTGGAACCGGCTGCCAGCTGGCATCACTGAGTGTTACACTGAAAATTTATTTCGGGCTTTTTTATCAAATGTGTGACGTGGCGCGCAGTTCTCTTGCGTGTGTTTTCTTCATTACTTTGTTTTTGAGTGTTTTCATCACTTTGTTCGTCGCGCAGTTGCCGCCTTTAGATGCATGTTTTTCATTCTGCATTATCACTTGTGTCATGTCATTTTCTTCATTTTTATGTATTTTATCACTGGCGTTCCCAGCAAGATTACTTGTCATCTCCCCCCCTGCAATAATGCCTTCGGGCGCTGCAGGAACATGTAATAAATAAATGTTACCCCTACCATTTTTTTTTTCTTTCATAGCCATCTACATAAGTCGAGGACAACGCAGAGGACTATGGAACAAAATTAGACAGCACACGTAGAGTAATAGATTCCAGATATTTATTTTTTCTGCTCTAATAAAGAAAAAATATATACTGTGGGATTAGTGAAGACATAACTTATTTCATCTCCAGTATTATTGGCAGGGTACTATTTGCTCCTATCGATAATAATTTTGCTCCTCGTTTCCTAGCGTGATAAGTTCCACTGGAATTTTTGCTCCTGTGACCTAGGGGAGGTTGCTATATTATTGTGCTGTTTTGGTGGAATGTGGACGTATATTAACAGCAAAGCTTTTTATAAATGTTGCCCCTCCGCTGAAAATGTGTGATACTGACGCTAGGACTCCTGCAAAGTCCTAGTGCGAGATTTGCCCTGACATCGCATTAGCAGCGTTGTTCGTTCAAAGACGCATAGACATCGTTGACATCTTCGGCAACAACTGGAAATATGTGCGCTCTACATCAGGCAAGTAGCCGTGAAAGCAAATATTCTTTCGATGCCTGTAACTGTGGTTCTGCCTCTTCATAGAAGGTGGCACGAAACAGAATATTTCAGAGAAGTTCGCTCTATATATGCTGGCTATCTAAATATAAAAATAAATCCCGCTCTTAATTGAGGTACTTCTTCGTTCACAGGAAATTCTAACATCGCCCTTAGACCAGAATCTATGTGTTTTCTGCCAAGACGTTGTTACGTCACTATAGATACAAGTGCATATTTCTTGTGCGGTCCTCGGGTCATCGCAGGCGTCGAGCAGTCAACCCAGGCGGGCCACATGCGCGATCCTACTAACGCTGCGTCCCCTCCCACCCTATAGATGCTTGCTTTTTGCACTTACTACAGTGCAACGAGCGAAGCACATGAAAGCCCTAAACCTCCTGCATCACGCCATGACTCCTTGCAGTACCCTGTTACACCCTTGCAATTAAGGCTACACCTATGAAAGTTGTTAATATACCAGGTGGCGCTTCTTTGAACAAGATTTTAGCGTAAGGGTACGAAATATTCCTGTTAAGACTATGAAAAAAATAGATACTAAACTTTTGGCTCCGCGCAATTCTGAACTATAAATGTGAAAGAAATATAAAGCGTTTCTTGAGCTGTTCACGTCACTGCCGTACGCAGGCTTATATGTATGATTAATCTATTATTTGCTTTATATATAGACGTCACGGTAGAGAAAGCACAAATACAGCGAACAGTTAAGCACCGCGAACTCTTTCTAGTGGAATGTAGTGTCCCCAGTAAGACGCAGTATGGTGTTATGGTTTACTTCAAAAGTTTAGAAGTAAAATAATGCTTGCGTACAAAACAATGCCAGTAACTTAAAGGGCAAAAGAGATTGTTTGTGTCATGAACACCGCTGACATGTTTGGAGCACGCTACTCAGGCCTTTGTAGACGCAAACAGACTACAAAAAAGCATTCACTCATGTGCGTACTGCTCTAATCAGTAGGGACCCTTCCCTCGGGAGTGCAACCGCTCGACAACAAAAAAAAAGAAAAAGAAAACGTTGTTTAGTGAAAACAGGTGCTGTATTTAATGAGATTATTGAAGCAAAGGCTCATATGATCAACAGAGTAATGAGTGCTTGCTTACCATGTTTAAACGAAACTATGTGGAACGAGTGTGGACCAGGGAGATTTAAAGTAACAAAACATATCTGAGGTTTAGCTCCACGTAAACCGATTGAGACTTGCGAAAACTCTTTCGAATGGCTCGGCACTTTTTTGTGTGTGTGCTTTAGCAATAAAGACTTAAAAAGAATGGCAAATTGAACCTTCCTTGTAATCGAAATTGGTTTGTTATAAGGAAAGGAAAGGGGCACTGCTTGTCTCACGTCTAAGTGGACACCTGTTTTAGAATTAGCGGCATACAATTAGAGACACATAAGTCGTCGGTTAGAATGACTATCGCCAACTAGTCTCCAACTTACCTAGATAATGAACGCTGAATTGCAAGTGAAATGGTGTGACACCACGCTCAGAACTGCAAAGAAAACGGTTGAATCGCAGTTTTGATAGAAACTCACGTTAAACATTTAGTATTGGTTTCTGCTTACAATTCATGATCACGCAACTCATGAGGAAAGCAAGGCTTCTACTTCAAGATAAAATAACGAAATAAGAGGGTTAGTCATTTCAGCTAACTAACCAAAGCATTCTGCCTTTTGACTGGTACACATCATAGTCCCAATAGAGCATAAAATAATTCTGAACCAGGTTACCTATGTTTGAAGAATTCGGCCCTCTATTACTCGATTCCGTTTCAGGAAAGGACAGAACCAAGAGGAATATTTCCTATCGAGACTCGCAAAATCAGATGTAATGTATAAAACGCAAATGACCCCCTGAAACAGCGCAGTGATAGCAGTGGCATTGCCGCAAGACCCTACACAGGCTAAAAACTGGAATAATTCAATGGAAAAGAAGCCGACCCTGGGCATATATAGAAAAGGGAAAACTCGGATTAAGAATGAATCCTTCTATGACAAGTCAAGAGGCAACGGCCTTCGCTTTGAAGCTAGATCAGGATGTCTTAGAACCTGAAGCTACAAAATAAAGTTTATCAAGAAGATGAAGCTTGTGCAATGTGCGGCAGTTACCCAGAAACAATTGAACATATTATACTGGTGTGGCAGTATCCATCAAGATGTCGACAAGGACATGGTCACCCTACGACCTTGCCATAAAAAATCACTTCAGCTCATCCCTAACTGTATGACGTGATAGCGGCATGTGCATTGTGCTCACTGTTGTTATTGGAATTTACTCGTCTAATTGATACTTCTCTAATTCTGGTGACATTAAATCCAGACATACTCATTAGGATACACTCGTTAAAATATGTATCGATTTTATTTACAGACATAGTCATTAGAACAAAGTCGTTAAGAATGCTAATTTAAGTGAAGGACAGCACGACATACATTTAAGTTCAACTGGTACCCAAGCCGCGGAGAAGTGACATGCCTAGATTAGAAGGTATTGCGTCTGGCTCGCAACAGAAGAATAAAGGATCGAAATCGTGAACAAAATTTTTGAAAAGTGTTTCAATGAAATGAAAACATTTATCAGCATATATCCTTCAAAACAAGCAGTCACTGGTATCATATTGCAGTACATGTTTTAACGTAAGTCCCCATTACGGAATGAATAGGGCACGAGCATTGGAAGCGAAATACCACAGGCATGGCGCTGGCATATCAGCTCGCACCTGATAAGTGGCCTTGCACTAATTCTTCGCTGGTTTGTGCGACTTAACAGGACCTCATTATATCAGAAATTTGAGAACTACCAACTCGAGTTGCGTATTTTAGAGGGGAAGGTGGAAAACGAATCAATGTTCCAGTGATCTTATAAGCTCAGTCAGGTCAGAAGGGCCTATCCATTCTTCGTAGTCTGACAAATGGCTATTTCTCGGTATACGTCCTTTCTTATTAGGAAGCAAAAGAAGTTTTTATTCGTCAGTAACTTGGATTCTTCGTTAGATATATTGCTCCTCGCCTGTTTATTGGAAGTAGTGATGCCGAGAACACAACGAACTCATTAATTACCTCTTTAGAATGAATGTGTATGTGGTAAAGCTTTTCTACAAGCATCTTATAACAGCGGTAACTGTTTCCAATTTTCTCGCTTTTTCACGGCTCCATCCTTCACCGATTTCTAGCACTATGATAAAAACACGGCTGCAGGTTCACATCAGCCAAGTCAAGACTGTTACGTAAGACAATGTCCAGAGTTGAAATACACACGTGAAGAGCCAGTTTCAGCTCAGTTCAGTTCAGTCGTTAAGTCGTGTCCGACTCTTCCTGACCCTATGGACCATATCATGCCACACTTTGCGGTCTCTCACTATCTTCCGAACATTATATAACTTCATCTGCAGCGCCTCAAGGATGCCAACAATCGCGTTCGCTGCCTTCCCCTTCTCCGGCGACCCTCAACCTTTCCCAACAACAAATCTTTCTCCAGCGACTCCTCTCTTCTCATCAGATGACCAAAGTAGCTGAGCTTTAACTTTAGAATTTGACCCTCCAATGAGCAGTCAGGGTTTATGGTCGACAATATCGACTGATTTGATCTTCTGGCAGTCCAAGAAACTCTCAAGAGTCTCCGTTAGTACCACAATACAAAGGCTTCAATTCTGCAGCGGTCAGCCTTCTTCATAGTCCAACTCTCGCATCCATACATCACAACTGAAAAGACCATAGCAAGGGAAGAACCAGTTTACTAGGCCGCAAATGTCTACATTTGCCGCATGAGAAATTCCTCAGCAAATAGGTGAAAATGTTCGATCAAGCTGTGTGCTAAAACCATATTAAAATTATCATTAGATCTGAATTCATGTTGTACTATATTTTTTTGTACGCACTCAAATCGCCTAAAGATTATTTCCTGTTTTGATCTAGTTACCCTTGTGGTGTTTCCCAAAGCCTACCTATGAAAATATCGTTCAATATCTCACTTCTCAATTTACAACTAATAATCAGTTCTAATTTCTTTCAGTGCCAACCTGGACAACTTGCTGGGGAGCAGTGCAGTTCCCATCCGAAATGCAGGTGCACCATTGACCTGCAGAGTCTTAATCTCGCTCATCTTCCCTGCGTCTTCATTCCATCGGGATAGCCTTGATGGAGGAGCGCACCTACAAGTTTACAATCTATGAAAGCTGAAGAAAGGTTACGCATCGGCAAGAGAAACATCACTCTGCTGTGTAGGAAGCAGTAATAAATATGAGCGCCTATGTGCGACCGAAAACCATTGCACTGGCCAATATGCACGCTTTTTACCTCTTTCGATCTTGTTTATTTTGTGGCATCATCAGTGTTAACGTCTTGGTATATTTCTCTTGGGTTTGTATTGTTTTCTGTGTATAACCATGCAGCGCCGGAGGTCGTCGGAGCAATAGGAAGTTTGTAAACTCCGAGCATATTTCCAACAAAATTTTAGAAAACATCAGCTGGACCACGGAAACGTGATTACAGACCGTAAACACAAAACCAGCAAATGTTCAGAGGCAGTCTGTGTTTGCTCCCAACATTTCCACAAGATGGCTTGCCTCTGTCATGGTAGCATACTTTCATTTTTGGGAATGAATAAATGGAACGTTCAATCCGAAGTGCAGTGGAGGCCTATATACAAGAGGTGTCGTAATGGCTCGTCTTTGCCGGTATTTTGCCGGTACATTGCCAGTACATGAAGTTCTTGTACCCTGCCCATTAGCTCGTCCGCCAGTGAATATTTCAGCAGTTTTTCTAAATTGAAACGCGCAAAGAACTTTGCAAACCGATGCAGAGGAGACTGCTTACATATCCCCCTGGCTGCTGAAATTATATAGATTAAAACCTAGTAGAACTTGCTTCCCCAGGGCCTTGAGGAAGTTTCACTGCAGCGGGGTGACCAACTATTTTTATGCTCTATGATTATTGGTGGCACCAGAAAACAGTACAGTGACCGTCAGCGGCTCTGTTACCCTATTAACGTGTAGTCAGGCACGTATGTAATAGTACTCCTGAGCTACAAGCACTGCACTCCGTTGAAGAGTATTAGTACTCTGGGCCGCAGGGACAATGAAAACCATCCCTTGGCAGTAAAGTAGTTTGTTTTTTAGAATGAAATGGATTCCAAGCTATGCCAAACAAACACGAACATTTTATTCCACAGCAAGGAATCTTTATGAGTTGTTGAAGCAAATGTTTTTTATGAACAAAAACAAATAACGCACAGGTTTAACCCTTCTAGACGTAAGTATCCAATGCGAAAGCGGCGGCACGTTTTGCTCTACCGGCCTCTTTTCGTCTCTGTTTGACAGCCTTTCAGAGGGCTACACGCACTCGCTGATCCAATTCTGTCTGTCGTCTTCGCAACATTTAGGACGCAGAAAATTCACGAGTTGTCTCGCCTGGATCATCCTTGATGAATGCTGCTGTTAAACTGTCGGGAATTGTTTCGATCTGTTGGCACCGGCTGAGAGCATTTAACTGGCATTTAAACGTCCCTGGTTCGTTCCCGGGTTTTTCCACGAACGGATATGGCGGAATCAAACATTTCCGAGAGCACTGTGGAATCCACCCTGCAGAAATGCAAAGCCTGAGCGTTGGTGGTGCCCAACGTTTGCTCTCATAATCAGTAGCAACTAAATGTACCATCATTATCATTGCTAATGTGCTCATTGCTGTTATCACTAATTGCAGCTTATTTGTCATCGCTACTATCATCCTCGAGGTAGACAAGGAGAATTATGACGTGCATTTCACGACCCCCGGCATGGCGCAGTTCCTTGTCTTACTGCGACACGACCGGGATCGTGAAATGCACGCCATAATTCTCCTTGTCTACGGTAAAATGTGAACCATGGAACCACAATAAGAGGATTTAAATTGCACTCTGCCAAAGTAAAGCTACTGGCTTACACCGATAACTAAGCCGTCTTTTGTAAAGATCGAAAAAGTGAAATACGAGTTGTGAACCTTGCCAAGGCTTATTGCAAACACACTGCGTCTGAGATAAACTGGAAGAAAAGCATTGGCATATGGCATGGCAACTGGGATGTGAAACCCTAAAGGTTGACCTGTATAACATGGACAGCAACGCCTACGACGTTCCTGGGGGTGAAGCTGGGGCATTACCGGGGTCTTGCGAAGTACTGGAGTGTGCAACTAAAGAGATGAGAAAAACAAGAAACTGGCCAGTGCGGGGTCTCTCAATGTTTGCTCGCGACACTGTATGCTATTTGTTTTTGATCGCCATGGTTTGGTATAGCCTACAGGTATTGCTCTTGTCCCGAAGAAATGTGCAGAAAATGCACCGGGTGTTTGCGGTATTCATATGGAAATCAACTTGGGAGAGGGTCAGCCGTACTAAACGTTTTCGTCCAGTTCGTGATGGCGGACTTGGCTATTCTCATTTGTTTATTAAGCTGATAGTGTTAAGGTCCATTGTCCTGTTTGACCAAAGTGATCGTTTTGTGCGTAGAGTAATGCAAGTTCCATCGGCGGAAGTGTTTCCTGAATTTTACGTCACTACTAGCGATTTCACATACAGCAGAGTGACTGGCTACTTTCATGAAGTTGTTGTTTCTTCCCTCATGTTGCAAACGCAGTTCTCTATGGATTATTTGTGCTCTGTGAAGAAACGAAAATTTTACTCAGATTCACTGGATAAACTGTTGCCATATATACTGTAGAAGTCTGTTTACTGGGGAGGCCCCGGGAAAGATGTGTTAAAGAGAGTTAAGAGAATGTCAGTAGGGGCTAGTGTCAAATCCTTTTTGTTTGTGTTGCACAGAAATACAGTTCCGGTAAAAGTATCGCTACATCAGGAAATCATATTTTTATCCTGAAGCACTAATAGATAACTCTGTAAAAAAACAGAAATCATCGAACATGTATTTATAGACTGTTAAGATGCAGTATTCCACTGGGACATTTTACAGTGAACCCTAAAGAACCAGTTGCACATAACGTCACACGGGATCA
This sequence comes from Amblyomma maculatum, assembly GCF_055883805.1. NCBI lineage: Eukaryota > Metazoa > Arthropoda > Arachnida > Ixodida > Ixodidae > Amblyomma > Amblyomma maculatum. Next base: position 347,217,966 of record NC_139344.1, read on the forward strand.
CGTTTCTCCCTGTCGAGAGCTATGGTGATGTACCCTTAGACAAGTTTACGCTCCTGAGCCCCCGCAGTATATAGCTGACCAGAATGGCAGTGCACTATGCTGATGTTCATGTTCGTTCCCTTCGTGAAAACGTTGTTTAAAGTATGGCTTAAATGCGGGAAATCTACCTGGCCCACCCTAAGTCGTTATTACATGATGCAGATGAAGAAACTAATTTTTCACGTCAGCCGAAGTTGGGCTGATGTGCTTTAGTGTTATCTAACGTTTCTTTACCGGAAATAACAAAAAAAAAAAAAACGGGCGTGGCACAGATGGTTAAGGAGCTCGGCTGGGAATCCAAGGGATGGAGGTTTGAGTCCCGGTGGAGACAGGACTTTTTTTCTTTATTTTTAACTTTTATCCTCAAGGCAGACAATGAAAATTATGGTGTGCGTTCCACGATCCCGGGCGTTGCACAATCGGTTAAAATGCTCGGATGGGGATCTATGCAATGGAGGTTAGATTCCCGATGGAGACAGGATTTATTCACTTTTAACTGTCTTCCTCACGGTAGACTAGGAGAATTAGTATGTGCGTTTCGGTTGATGGCGTCATTTCACTGACAGCTATAGTAGGACATGACGCCGAACGCCGTGAGTAAGAGCCATTAAAGGAGCTCGCCTTACAAAAAACGCAATAATCCGTCTTGCCTATGCCATTTATGGAAGCATCTGCCTGAGGCCAAGCGCGAGAGCGCTAACTCGGGCAAAGGCGGAGTATGTCTATTTTCAACAGCAGCGGAGGCTATCTAGACAAAGCAAACGACACGGCTTCAGCGTGTATTGGTCGAATGAATAAAACTTCATTTTCTACGAATCTAGGAGGCTCCCTACTCTCCGCTCCAGGCATGTAGGCCTGAGGAATGAGGGTCGCCACCTCCGCGACTAATGCGATTGAAATAGGTCATGGTTGTCACGTGACTAGGCAGAGGCGTGCGCTGGTTCCGGTGGCGACGGTGGAGTTACTTCGTAGCTGCCACCTGGTTTCTCCTCAGTTGAAAGTCAAACACCCGCACTCGGCGAAGAAGTTACGGAGGGCTGTAGCAAATGCTGTCACTTTTGCAATGCACCTGCGATTACCAGATGGGGGTGAAATCGTGGTTGTCAGTAATGTCTTACATTTCCTTCTACATCGTCCGCTTTCCATTGGGTTTTTAAAGTTAGTTTTGCAATCGCTTTATCGTCGGGCACTGGGTTGTACCCTTTTATAGAAGGCATCAGGTATGTGGATGGGAATCACGAGACAGCACGACATAGCCAATTTGGCAGGCACTGCCCAATCGGGTCTCCTTTAAGATGGGAGGGCGGGGTGGGAATCGAATGCTGAAGAAACCTGGCACATCAAGTTAGACGCGGTAATTCTAAGCTACGCAGGCTGTTCATTTACCTTTTTGGTTCAAATGTACCTTTAACTCTTTTTCGAGTGCACGTTCACTTACTGTGGCAGCTTACCGGTATATAATCTGTGAGATAAAGATGTTCACATAATGTGGTAGCTTACTACACACTAATGAGAATCTTTGAGATAATGAACGCAGGAATCAAGGAATTTATGATTAAGTGACTACAAGTACCTGAACCGGTATCTGAGAGGGGAGCTAGGGACGGAAACGATTAATATGCCGGGTTATAGCCAACAATACGGCGCATATTAAGTGTGACTAATCAGAACAGCCTAGAAGAAGGCCTTTGCCCTCCCTCTTACGACATCTACGGACCGGATTTTACGACTGGGCGTCCATAACACGGTAGACGAGCTGATAGAGGTACGCCTCACGGCGCAGGTAGTACGACTGTCCACGACTTTGACTAGCCGACAAGTGTTGAACGACTTTACCATCAATTGCCCCCGACAGCTGGACCCTAAACTCAATATCGCAGCCTCATGGAGAAGGTATTTCAAGGGAACCCCATTGCCGAGGAATATGTACCCCAAGTTTCACCGACCAAGATGACAAGCACGAGCAGAAGCTATAAAAAGGCACTATGGCAGGCGCGAGCACGTGATCTATGTCGATGCCGCGGGTCCCTAACGGGGAATGGTGGCCTTTGCGGTAGTGGACGAAAATCAAACATTGGATGGGCAATTATTGCCCAGCCAAGACACACTGGCTGCGGAAGAAGTGGTGATTGTCATAGCTGCAACACACACTACCTCAGGATACATCCTTACGAATTCACAGACAGCATATCTCAATTGCCTCAGGGCCAGGATTGCACCACTAGCATCTGAAATCCTGCAACATAGTTACACCCGTGGCTAACAACTCACAGATAAACACCTAAAATGGGTACCAGGTCACCAGGGCATCCCAGTGAACGAGAGCGCTCACTCCTCAGCCCGAACAGTTCCCCCCGGTCACCCAGTACGGATCTCGTGAAATCTCCCACTACATTATTCACTTACACTGAAATACTTCAACACGTACGATTATCTCGCCGGGTCTACACTCCACCGGCTAAGACACTAGGCAAATGGGAGGAGCTACACCTCCGCAAACTACCGAACAAGTGTTTCAACAACCCACGAATACTTCACGTAATAGATCCAGAGTCATTCAGCCAACGCAGGAAAAGTCGGAGGCAGCTCTGGCCAGCTCGAACGGAAGGAGTAAAAAAAACTCATCAAAAGAGCGTGGACAGCCGCCTATGTCAATGGGGTTTCGGACTGAGGACTCCCCCCTTCCAACCTCCGCTATATACTCCAAAACATTTTCATTAAAATATTTTCACCACCACAAATGGATACATTCCAACCGAGTGAAAGCTCTCCATCTATCTAACCTTCCAGATCCAAGGAGCAATAGAAAATATTAGGCACATTATACTGTCTACTGCTCTGGCTGCAGCAGTTACGCCTTCTATTTCTTTACATTGATAGTAACAAAACCATGCATCATGCTGTAAGAAAGTGGTGCTCATGTCCATATGTCGCATGAACCTCTAGGTTCGTCGGTTCAGTTGGTACACGTTAACGGCTTGGGTTAGGGGACACTGAACCTTCGCCTTCAGCTTACACATGATAACACCTTTAACACCGTATTTTCATTCCTCGATTGTTAACTTTTTGTTGCGAATTCTAAAATAATAATAAAATAATAATAATAATAATAATAATAATAATAATAATAATAATAATAATAATAATAATAATAATAATAATAATAATAATAATAATAATAATAATAATAATAATAATAATAATAATAATAATAATTTCTTCACAGGAAAGGAAAGGTCCAGTATCTGTCACACTGTTTTCTGTTGTAACCCGAATCGCACCCTAAAGGAAGGGAGGAAGTTGGGTGTGACATTAAAAAGAAAGGAAGAGCAGCTATAGTGGAGCGCTTCGGAGTAATTTTGACCAACTGGGTAACTTAAGCGTGCCCTGGTATCGCACAACAGACGGACGCCTCTTAGCAGTGCCCGCCACCTCTAAAACGTTCTGACTCGGCTTTTCCTGGCAGCTGCCCTCATTGTGGGGCGATGTCTTCGGAGACATACCACATGGTGCGGGCATGCCCCTTTAATCACTCTATCTCCCTCTTTTCAACGAAATTCGGCAAGTCTGGGAGGCGACCCTGCCGGGCTGCTCTTATCTGCCGGCACCACGGGCCTTGGTCGGGCAAGCCCCGGGCGATGGCAGATGCCACGGTGTCCCAAACTAGGGACGTGCGCATAGTACTTGTGAGGGCTGGCCCCCTTTGCGCATCTTATGCGCAACCTCCTGTATGTATATATGTCGATAAATGTATTTCACCACCATTTCCGCGCATCCATATAAACGCAGCGTTGGAGGTCGGCGGCGAACCCCGATACTCAGACTCAGTATAGCCGGACGTTCTTACAACTGAGCCACCGTGGCGGGGCAAAAGTTTGGTTAGAAGTTTTTGGGTGAAATTGCGCAGTATTTTGCTCAGGTTCACGTTTCGGTGGACACTTACACTTAATTAGGTCATTCATGCCACCTTTCGTTCCGCCATCTTTTTTTTTTTTTTTTTGCACGAGTTTGTTTTGGGGGAAAGCAAGGTGCAGTATCGGTCTTCACTAAATGTTATTCTAAACATCTTAATGTCACTCGCACCCAATGATACGACATCTTAAGTTGTAGGAGTCACAGAGGAGCCACAGAGAATTAGGCACCAACAAGTACACGACGCCCAGCGCTACAACCTGCGACACCGAGAGGTGACTTACACGCCCGGCGACCAATTCTGAGTATGGAGCCCAATACGGGGGCGAGGGCGCTCTGAAAAGCTTCGGCGGCGATACTTTGTACCTTACGAGGTGCTCCGCCGCCTCAGCGCGGTGAACTACGAGGTGCTACCACAAACACTGTAGGCTCCTCTCGGCAGCCGAAATCTGAAATAGTTCACGTTGCCACAATGAAGCCATATTACAATCGGTAAACCATTTCAGGGTCCAAACCAGAGCCAGAGACTTTCCCGTATAACTTGCCCGTATAACTTGCCCTTGGAAGGGGGCAATGCCACACCGCTGACCATCTTCTGGCGCCACCAAGTGGCCGAATATCTTGGCACGTGGCTAAGCGTCATTCTCGTCTCTCTCGAGTTTCGCTTGATTAAAAAGGGCCAGCTCGGTTGTTGTGCTGCTTGCTACGTGTGTTGGTGACAATATTTTAAATGCTTCTTGCAGAAAAACGGCTTTCCTGCTAAAGAAAGTGGCACGAGAAACATTAAAACTAAACAAAAGCCACCAAAAATTTATTCCACTAAAAAGGCGTCAAAATAATTCTTAACTGTCTTCCTGTACCTTTGGTGGCTAATATAGCAAATTTGATACGTGTTCCTGCTCACATATGTTCTCCGTCAATGTGCATTTGGCTGCTTACCACAGGTCCTTTAAACTCAAAAGTCAATTTCCCAGTAATTGACCTGCAAAAACAAAGGAATCCAGCGACTCGCAGTTAGGTGCGTTTATTGAGAGACTGCACGTGAAGAAAAGTAAATCGTAGATATGAATGAATTCCGCCTTTTAACAATGCCTTCAGACTGCTAATTAAAACATTTTACCGTAAACATTAGGAGAAATGCGCTAGAATGCGTACTACGTTAAGACGACTTGACTGCAGCAATGCGTGCGATGTGGTGTTTTTTGTTATATAGACGTAACGAACCTTCTCAGTACGCAAATCGCTACGCAGGCGTTTTAAGCTCGTTTCTCACGCATTAGGCCAAAGATGGCGACAAAGTGCTGAACAGAACCGTCCAGCGAAATTTTGTTTATTGGTGAAATGTAGAGCGTGGAAAAGTGGGTTGAAGGGCTGGTTTGATTTATGCTGGTGGCGTCGCTGGAGAAGTACATTTGAGCTCTTTGGCTCCCCCTCGCTTCATAGAACAGCAATTATCCGGTCACTCAGTCAGCATTACTAGACAGACCTCCTAAGTAACAATATTACTTAGCAATACAAAGTACCTCTACTGCACAGCCCTCCCACTTGGTATTATTTATTAACAATGCTTATGAGGACGAGTAATCTGCATATAATTAACACCATTACTTAGCGATAATCTATAATGACCATACGACGATGCTGTCGTGTGAGCATTTAACGATGTCCCTTTATGTTTTTATGAAAGAGATTTGCAAGAACGAATCGCAACTAGAACCGATAAATGCTGCCTAGATGACGAGGCTAGGCAATTACTGCATTTATTGTGCAGGTCAAGTGAAATGTGAGATAGAGAACAATCCAGGACACACAAAATGACTCAAAACGCAAAACAATGAAAAATGTTTATACGCGTATTGTAAAGATGATGAGAGGCATATAAAGTTATGCTCATTAAAACTACGTTATTGATGTGGTAAAGAAATACATTATTTAGAACTTGATGAGCGAATCTATTTGAAATGGTCGATCCTAGCAAAATAAAAAAGTGAGCGGAATGGTTTTGACAAGAATAATTTCGATGCCCCTTTTCACTATTACTTGTCCAATAATATTTTAGAATATGAGCGTTTACATACTCATAAGCGTTGCCATGTGAGAGTTAACAACGAAGATGAAAAATAAAATCACCTGATTCATCACTGTCAGTGAACGGGATATACTCAAATTTCTAATATCAGTTCTGCAGGATAAAATCTCAGAAACTGTAATCACCGCCTGGTCGTGAACAATCCCCTTCGTGGGTATGCGCAATTTTTATGAGGACAACCACTGGAACACGCCTGTATGCACGGTAATATGCTATAACGCAAGCTATGAGAGGTAATTCCCATTTCCATTAGGAGTGTTTTAAAAGCTTCCACTAAGGGCTTTAAGTGCCTTGAAGTAAAAGAGAGAACTGCTGCGAGCTATGGGCTTGCATGGTTATAACAGGATTGTTAAATACTATTTGTGTGAAATTGGGGAAGCATTGGCGCACAAAATGCAATGCCGATTGATATCTTTAACCGAACACATAGTTATTTCTTAAACCTCCACTTCAAAGATCGTGATTTCTTCACATTCCTGATATATATTTATGGCTTCATATTTAAGCAATCCAGTAGTTTCAAAAGGCAAGAAAATCAATTAAGGAGCGTTTCTTTTTTGCAAGAAATTAAAAAGAAGAAATGGGACATGGGCAGGACATGTAGTGCGAAGAGAGGATAACCGATGGTCGCTGAGGGTAACAAACTGAATTCCAAGGGAAGGAAAGCGTAGCAGGGGGAGGCAGAAAGTTAGGTGGGCGGATGAGATTAAGAAGTTCGCAGGGGTCAAGTGGATGCAGCTAGCACAGAACCGGGTTAAGTGGAGAAATATGGGAGAGGCCTTCGCCCTGCAGTGGGTATAATCAGGCTGATGATGATGATGATGATGATGATGATGATGATAATGATGATGATGATGATGATGATGATGATGATCTTTTTTGTAAATCGTCGTTCAGAGCATCTTTCTATGAGAGTCACAAAACATGTAATACATGGAAGAGGAGATGAAGAAATATCTGTTCTTAGTGTATAGGTGCTGAGACAGTGCTTATCGCAGCACAATGTTGTTCTCGTCACCAACAATAGTTCTGCCTTACTATAAACAAACTCCAGATATGAAGGCAACGGCCCTTAGCGTGTGCATTCTCCTCGCTCCGGTTGCAGCAGCTGAGTAAGCATAATTTTCATATCTGTATATGCAGAACAATTTCATTGAAAGAAAACAGGGCAATTCTGCATCGTTGCATGGTTGTACAAACGTTCATAATTCAGAAATTGGCATTAAGAATTTAAACCATGCTTACGACGCGTACAGAAATTTGATTTAATGACGTACATATGCAGTTTCATTGACAAAAAAAATTTAAGCGATTGCACTTTCGGGTTGAAGAATGGATACACGAAATAGATCCCCTCGAGGATGCAGTCAGCAAGGCTTGAACACTACAAGTTGAAAAAAGAAACTAATGTATTAGACTCTTAGGTCGGTACGCTGAATCATTATTGTCTCATTGCCTGCATTCACTAGTGTGTGTGCGAGCGTGAGTGATTTTAGATGAGTGTAAGGGCGGGTGAGTGGATGTTGATGTCAGTGGAGAGAAGTTCCAATGAACAAACATCAGTATGACTGCAAACTAGTTGGAAGTGAAGGAATGGAGATGCATGTGAGTGGACAAGAGGCAGAGTGCGAGCGTGAAGGCGAGTGCAGATGAGTGGGAACAAAGAGCAAATGCTTGTGGACATGTTGGGATATGACTGATTGCGAACAGATGCGAGGAAATTTGAGTTGGTGTGATAGGTTTTGAGCGAATGGATGCAGATATTAGCGTTTGTAGGTGGTTTTTAGCGGATCTCGAGGGTGAGTTGATTACAGTGGCTGTGAGTGGTGGATACATACGACAGCTACTTTTAAGGCTGTTTGGCGCCAGCATACCTGTTTAGTTTTTCTTGTTCTGGTCAAAGCTGTGGGGAGCGAACGTTTACCAAAGAGGTCGCTCGAGCTTATTCCAGTATGCCGGTGTCTAGGGTCATGGAAACGGAGCCATACCCTTGACGAGGCACTGACAGCAATTTCATCCTGTTTGCATTGCTAGTACACCACCGGAGGGCGTAACATTGCGGTTGGAATATGCCTGTCCGGGTTCCGTGAGGTCTTTATATTGATCCAAGTGTCATGTATGTTTAAAAATATGGGCGATTGCTGTCACGACTCTTAGACTATTCCAGTACCTTTACGCACAATTCCAGGGCTTATTGCTGAGAAGGCTGTCTATTCATTTGCGCCGACTAGCTTTAGGTGTGATTACGCGTACTGCAGTGGACGCTTATTGCATTCTGTGTAAAGTACGCTAGTTCTGTTGTGCCGAGAGAAGTATGCTTTATAGCTCACGTCACCCGTTTTGGGATCGAGAGCTGCCTGCTCTCTTGGTTGTAGCGATGAAATCGAATAAATGCTTCTTTATGCACTATTTTACAAGACATATTTACAACAAATCGCCACGGGGGCCGAGGGCTACAAGCTATGCACAAATGTAGTCGCACAGCAACGGCCGGGGAGACTATGAGGCGTCCCTTGCTTCCGAGCGGCCAGCACCCGACGAGCGCTCGTGAAGGTCTCCGTCTCCAGAGGCACTACGCTCGCTTATGTAGCCTGGAAAAGGCATTGGAATTCAAAGTGTCCAATCCGGAGGCAGCAAGTGACGGCGGCCTGATAGGTCCAATCATCGAGCGCAGTGATTGCTCGCTTCAAATCTGCCGCGGTGCGAAGGCGACTCGCTGCTAGGGGATTGGCGCCAAGTTGACTGAGAATTTGCGGGCGTGTTGGAACAAGTTGACCACAGATACTTCTTAGCAATGCGCCGCTGTCTTGCAAAGCTGCACCAGAGCTTGCAAAGGGGGTGCTAGCAGGAGAAGCTTGACGTTTGGTGAGTGGAATCCGGGGGCCTTCCAGGGCACAACTGCTCATAGGAGGTAACTGCAACCACTTTAGTTATCAGACTAACCCCAGAGCTGACACAACTTGGTAAACCTGGCAGCTACTTAGCCTCGACGACAAAATACGCAGACGAGGACTATAGGCATAAACCAGAAGCGTAACCCTCCCCCCTTCCCCTCTCCCCCAAAAGAAACTTTTTAAGCAGACATTTTGAAGCAGGCTCGGCTTTCTCCTCAGGGATTTCACGAGGATTGTCACTTGCAGCTATAGATATAGGAGGGAGAAGCAAGAAGGTGGCGATATATATACAGAAGGAAGGAGAAGGGGGTGGGAGTGTGTTTTAAGAAAGGCGGAGCTGAGTGTGAACCGTAATTTCGTAGCGAAAGGTACACTACTCTACCAACGAGCATTTCACCGGTGCCTAAAAGAGCGTCCCGTTGCCTAGCAGCCATTTTCGCCAACTCGGCCTTTCCTTTCATATGGTAGGGGGACATTATAATCAGTCTGCCAAGACATTTGAATTCACGTTACCCCTAGGCCACGCAGGCACGTTCATAACAGGCATTAAAGCGGGTTTTGCCTAAAACGACGGTAAACTTTTACGTGTTCAACTGCACGCTGGTTGTGCTCGGTGCAACGCTTGGTCGCACACAGCCAAAGCTATCGCTCCACATTCGGTTCAGCAGGGTCGAACCCCTATAATTTTTTTTTTCATCAATCAATGATTTTATTTTTTTCCGCCAAGAGTTAAACGTCGAGGATGGTCGAGAAATTTGGCATAGCTAAGCTAGAGGCCTGGCGCATAAGACATAATGAGTTTACTTCTACTTTCCGCTGAAATATATGCAGTGTTAGAAGCCTTCGTATCTAAATTCGGCAGTGCGCATGGCGTGCTTTTCTACCCCTTTCCATTTCCAGGGCAATAACGTATAGATGTTCGAAAAGTCGTTACCTCTCACGGCGGGGCAAGGCTGACCGAACGGCTGCAGCTAAGCGTTCAAATTTTGGCTTGCCCGTGCATGTGCCAGCGTGGCCTTCCCCCGGGACTCACTTTCACACGAATTGAAGTTGATGAAGAATGCGGCACGCAGCACGAACAAGTGACTCTACCCCGTGCGATGTCTGCAGCGATGTCTTAGTTGCTTAATGCAGCAGCCAGGAAAGCTGCTCTGCGCTCTTCATTTCAATTTGAACCATTTTTGCGAACCTAAGCTAAAATATCTTTGTGCATACGCAATGCTATTAGAAATTTTAGAATGAAAACGTTTTTTTTTTTTTTTTTGAAAAACATATCACCTTCTTTCTCACTCTTTATATGTGCGAAGTTCTTCGCATTTTGAGTGATAGATGCGTAGTTGCAAATGTGGACAAAAGCTAATGCGATGATGTTCTATGCAGCCCACATGTGTCTTTCAGAAACACGCATATTTCCACGTATTATATTCAAAATTATCTTTATGCGTCTTCAGGAAGATAATGACACAAACACAAAGTATATAAGAAAATTATAGTGATATATCATTGCTTCGCATATTCGCATCTTTAGGCCTTGAATTCGAAGCAGGGAAACACTTCTTTTCACTTATATCTATTATATTTTATTTCATTGCGTAAATGGCAAGATGAGTCTGCGCAATAGCGGGGGCTTAGTGTTGAAATGTGGCTGTTCTCCAGAACTACATGTAGCCTGTGTCCTTCAAGTACGTTTCACATCTTCATAGCCGTCCCTGAAAAAAGAAAACATTTATGGGAAGCTGACAAGCTGCCGCTGAATTGTAAGACATTCAGTAATTCTTTCCTGGGCAACCATAAATAATGCCTAATTTTATGATCAGGCTCGCTGAAAACGTTGTTTTGGATCAATGTATATTGCCTGAAGTGGCCTCAGGCACAGTGTATGAGTTACAGGAGCCTTAATGACAGCTACTATAGAGTAACCGCGGCATTTGGAATCGGGTCGTCACAGTCTAAAACACACAGGCTAATGGAAACGCACTTTGTTGGTATTCCCGTCCCTCAGGGGCCTTTGCCTCGAGATGTCGAGGAGGAAAATGCTGTCAAAGTAACAACCTACTCAGTGCTATCCGTCGATTAATCCACGGTACTTGAGCACGCGCATTTGTGAAAACTTAAGAAAATTAGCATACACATCCCTAAGATCATCCAGTAAATGCTGCTGTTACTTTAAAATAGCCCATTAAATAAAACGGTAGAAATCAGTTGCCACTGCAAAGGGAGCTCAAATATCGTACGTTTGAATCCACCGATGAGAAGAGACGGCCATTATTGACAGTTCTAAGTGATGGATGAGAGGAGGCGTTAGGACCTTCACAACAAAATAAGCAGGTGAAGTGTGCTAGCGAAGGTCTTTGTATTTTTACTTTGTTAAACATCGAAATATTCAGTTAAAATGCAGAATATGTATTTCATAACAGGCACACATTGTCCAAATATAATAGAAAATTTGGTTGAGACACATTTGTCGAAATTCTTGCTTGAGATATTCCAAATACTATGCGGAAGCAGCAATGAGCATTTAAAAAGTATCCTCATGAACAGTGATGTCATTTTATAAACAAATTCTAAGCTCGACAATAAGAGACCTTTATTGACTCACAATTCGTATTTTCTTAAATTCTCGAAAGCAATTTATTCTGGAAAAGGTGGGCCTTTCGACAGAAAACTAAGCAGATCTGAGAAACGCAATCCAGCAGGATATTTTGAGAATACATAGGTTACCAGCAGGACGTCTCCGATCGTTCCGGCTGTTAGTTTCATATTTTGCTGGTTAAACATTGAACAAATGCTGAACCCCACGACAATTGTTCTAATCTGATGTAGGCATAACCAACAGAAATGAGCGACGTAAAGAAGTATCACTCCACAACACGGAGGTGCCAAGTATCTGCTAATGAGAACTCTTTCTTGCCAAGATATTTGCTACCTAATGATATAAAGTCGACAGTTTGCTTCATCAGCATTTTCTTGGGCTTGGTGCTACCATCTGAGTAAGTATAATTTATTTTATAATTCATTCGTAAATAGTGAATTTTTATCTATTTCCTCTACATGAAGTATGTTATGTGCAGTGTCTTTTATTCTTAATCGTGTACTTTTTGAGTTTTGTTCCTTTGTCATCTCAGATGTCAATGCATAATGCCTAATGAAACGTTTTCTAAGCAGTTACTCCTGTCAGAAAAGCAGAGTGGATTAATTATGCTAATGAACGCAGTTGGACGCCACAGCCGTAATTGCAAGCATTGTACTGCAGCATGCGTCTTGTAGCGCCACATTTGCATCTTCATGCTAAACCCACTAAACATGGCTTATTACTTTCTTTCTGTGAGGCAATGTGCAAGGATTAACGTAGGGTGCTTGCAGCCGTGTCCAATTAATTCTGCGCTATTCGAGATGACCGTAGACTATTTTCCTCGTACCATATTTTGAACGTTATCGGTCAGCGTTAAATTCTGAGAGGCTGCGAGCGGCAAGAATTCGTTCTTCGTCGATCATCGACGACTTGTTGCTGCCGGCACTGCAGAGCTGTTTATTTTCAAGTAGGCAAAAATCGGTCAAGTTGTTTCATTTCAAAGCCTTTTGCGGTTTTGCTGCTTGACAGACAACGTTCACTGCACCTCGGATGTATGTATGTATGTATGTATGTATGTATGTATGTATGTATGTATGTATGTATGTATGTATGTATGTATGTATGTATGTATGTATGTATGTATGTATGTATGTATGTATGTATGTATGTATGTATGTATGTATGTATGTATGTATGTATGTATGTATGTATGTATGTATGTATGTATGTATGTATGTATGTATGTATGTATGTATGTATGTATGTATGTATGTATGTATGTATGTATGTATGTATGTATGTATGTATGTATGTATGTATGTATGTATGTATGTATGTATGTATGTATGTATGTATGTATGTACGTACGTACGTACGTACGTACGACGGACGGACGGACGGACGGACGGATGGATGGACGGACGGACGGATGGATGGATGGATGGATGGATGGATGGATGGATGGATGGATGGATGGATGGATGGATGGATGGATGGATGGATGGATGGATGGATGGATGGATGGATGGATGGATGGAATATAGGAGCGTCCCCTTTGAAACGGGGTGGTAGCATTAGCTATCATGCTCATTTTTCTCCCTATATCTTAATTATCTTAATTATTCAGCAGCTCCGTGGGGCTCAGCCGATTCGGACCAAAGTTCACGTCCTTGCCACATTCAACTATGGTGAATACAATGGCGATTTCTATATATGGCCCGGACCGACCCGAAATTTGAATACGACCGATTTGGATTGAAATCGTGTATCATGTGCAAAAATTGTTATTCACAATTAATTTACTCAACAATGCAACCCACGCGTCTTCCCGTATATCTGAATAACTCAGGGATAACACTAGATTGTCATATGTGGATTTTTACAAGACATTGTGGGGCTTTCGTCCCTCTCGCAGTCGTTACTAACGAGATTTTAAATTCTTCCAATACTTTGCATATCGCTGGTTTTTGTAATTCTGCAAACATACAGATGCGTGCAGAACTATTTAGGTATTTTAGGGCGGAAGCCTTACTTGTGTCATGGGCAGCGGAAATGTCAGCAGGAAGTGTCCGCCTGAAATGTTGGCCCCAGCTAACACAAAAAGAAACAAAAGTCTCGGCCGGGAACCGAACCACTATCCCTTCGATTCCCAGCCTGGCCCGCTAACCTCTGCGCCACGCCAGGCTCGTGAGAAATCAGTTGTAATTGTTCTTGTCCAGCGTGAGAGAGACAGCAGCGACGACAGTGGCGAGGAAGTGAGTGATAATGATAACAAATAATAGCAGGATGATAATGATATAATGACGCTGCAGTTAGTGATAATGATGATGGTAGCGAAGTGATGATCATAAAAGTAGGGATGCAATGCAGATGCAGTTAGTTAAAGCCGTCATGTAAAGTGGCTTTGGCCATTTCCGCTCTTCAGCAAGCATCTGTAGTCGTGTGATATTAGCTTCTTACCATATTGTATTCATGCTAAATAACATGTTTTTTTTTTCTGGGCTTCATGTCGAGACAAATATTGCTAGTTTTTTTAACACTGTAGGCCTAAGTGTCTTACCACGAGGCCAAGTGAATGCCATATATTTTGACTGAAGTAAAACTTTTGACGTTTTCACCGAAGATCTGCTGTTGTGCAAAATGCGACAATATGGATTCTCAACATCTGTTAGTGAATGGTATTTAAAGTTACCTTTGCGATTGCGTAAAAACTCTCACCTGCGGTGGATGCTTCTCATTTTTATATCCTACTGAAAGGAGTGCGCTATGTGGGTCTTACTTATTGCCTTTTCTTTTCGCTTTGTTAATAACAATATCGTGGATTGCATCAGATATTCTGATGTACTACGTTTTGCCGAATACTTTAAGATTTCCCGCTCTTTATACGCCACAAAAGAATAACAGATTACATGAAAACGTGAAAAGGTGAATTCAATATGCGATGGAGCGTACGAAACAGACCTATGGTCACCTTTAACAAAAGAGTAGCTATTACTTTCCCTGGAAGGAAGAGACCAACATTCTATAAGTGTTGATGATAATTTTGTACACTGTGTTTGTGTTGTTTTCGACTTGTGTGTACACCAAGGTTTCCAGATGACATTCAACGCCTTGGTTAACATCGTTACAAGCTCGAGTTTCGGCACATTAGGCATGTTACAAATGCTGCTAGCAATATTTCAGGTCGAAAAGTTGAACTCTTGCTTTTGTAGAAACTGCCAGTTTTGTCAAGATTTGCTTTTTACAGAGTAGTCCGAAATTCTGTGCGATCAGAGCTTAGGTATGCGATATACTACATTGACTAAACCCGCCTGTTGTCGCCCCTAAAAGATTTGTTTCACTCTCTCTAAACTACGCGAATTACGTGACGCTGATCTTTTTCTTCAGAAATGCTTGCATGGCGTATTTGAATGTCGTACTCTGACAGCCGCGCTTTAATAGAATGGGCCTAGACCACACCGCCGAACATATCCGCCATTCTATATAGCCGGTACAAAGTGCATCTCCCAAATGTTACGCATTCAGTGCATGCTCACCAAGTCTGCCATGCTTAGACGAACTGCTGGCAACAATTTTGTGGAATTTATTTTTACTCTGAGCGAGCTTGCCTCTCTCTTATCTTGGCTTCTTTTGAGGCATTTATTCATCATTTTACAGCATTAGCTCTACTGCGCACAGCAGCGAGTTTCAGGTTAATCCTACATCACCCTTGACCTCGGATAGCATCAACATGTAACATCGGTTATAACCAAGATACATGCATACCACGTAATCTTGGATATAACAACAATGAAACCTCGATTATAAAGAAGATACATGAATACCGCATTACTGGATATAACAAACATGTGACCATGGCTATAACAACGATACATGCATAGATTTTCGTCCAACTTATTCTTGATGTTCATGTTCGGCAGCATCGAACTGCTGAATGTTTTGTCTTCCTTGGACGGCGACAAAATCTCACCTCTGCCGGTTATTACCAAAAAGTTTCGTCTATGGTGGCGTGGCAAACAGCTAGCTGCCAACGGCGGTAGCTGTTTGTTTGTCAGGCCACAAACAACTACCAATGCATGAAGGCACAATTCGCGAACCAAAGAAAATGCTGCGATAGCAGGAATTACTTGTCTATCTATGCAGAACATTTTGAGCGTAGAAAATTATGTATAACAGGACCAGAAATGTATTACGATGAATCAACCTCCTCACATTATGCACATGGAGTACCTTAAAGCTCTAAATCTTTTTTTTTTTTTTTTCAGGTGGTTATCGTTGGTAGAGTTGATAACATTTTCTGTTTATAATAGTCTCCCACTTGTTGCACATCGATAGGTTAGCTATGACAGTAATTTTGCTTTAAGATTAGACGTAATAGCATTTTCCTGCCGCGAATTCTATGATTATTTTGTTTAGGTCATTTTGGGGGGAAAAGGGAGGCGGATCGCCTGTCTCCTTTCACGGTGGACAAATTGGGGGTAAAAACGTTGTTGATCCGATTAATACTAAATGAGAAACTAAATCATATGACATCACAATGAATGCTGTGAAAAAAACAAAAATTGCGTCATAATTTTGATACCAGATCATGTGTGTATTTTTCCCAACGCGTTTGGAACGATGCCGAATTTTTTCCTTACAGTTCTGAGGTAGGGCGAAGGCGTTTGGGCAAAGCGAACACGGTACGTTCTCGCTTTATAGTAAGCAGGCTGAAACAGAAGCTTATAGCCATGTGGCGAACATTTTTGCTTCTAACGCACACACAAATCTGACATCACTGGTTGACCAAAATGGTAGCCGACTTTTTCATTTAATTGAAAACCGCCGAAGACAATTACTGCCCGAAGCTGCCAGTTTCGAAGGAAATGAAGGCAGCGTCATTAAAAAAGGTCAACGTGGCTGTTCAGGTCACCTTCTTGAGTGTGGATTTCTCAAGGCTGGGACTATGCAGTGTGTGCATGAACGTTTATTTTGAAAATTAATTGCAGGCTTCAGAGATTATCTGCGTCTCTCCTCTCTGCCTGCCTTTTTAGTTATGTGCTGTGCCTAGATTATGCAAGGCATATCACGCCATCGCACTCTGGCACAAATACAAATACATGCAACAAAGCGGGGTCGATCGGCCGATCATATAGCACAACGTCAAAATGTCCGACCAAGCAAAGGAGAACGTCTATATTGCGAATATATAGCTTCTTAATGCGCCATCATGTTGACAAACATCTATCAAAACACTATAAATAAAGATAGAGAACATAAATAAGTGCTCCATTCCTGTCTGCAAACACTTTAGCTAGCTCATGCACTGTCAATATTTTTCTGTACGAAGTGGTTTTGATAACTCCACTGTGTCTGCTGTAAGGAGGAGCACAGACAGGGAATAATTCAAAATAAAGAAGGGGTTCCAGCATCTCGTGTAGTAGTAAAATTTCACAGCTAATAATAGCGGTTCCATGGCTCAGCTTGAAATTGTTCTTTTTGTTTTGTTTTTTTTCAGATGTGTTCTGCCTAACAACGAAAATGTTCAAGGTTCGATGGATCCAGCTCCTCCAGATCACAGGAATCAAAATCCCCCAGGAGAGATGCCTCTTTTTCCTTCACGCTTCCTAATTGGTGCACACCCAGGCGACATTCCACCAGGTCTTGACGGGTACATACCAAATTTTGCTGGCGCATTCGCTCCTCAACCTGTGCCAGGACCGAGGCCAAATCCCCAGGCAGTCCCCAGGCCTCAACAACAGGCACCTCGCGGTAATGGACACCAACAAGGCCAAGGCCCCAGACCTCATCTTCAAGGCCCCAGACTTCAGAATCTTCAAGGAGCTAGGCCTCGTGATGGTCATAATCCCAGGCAGCAACCGCA
The DNA here is from genome assembly GCF_055883805.1 of Amblyomma maculatum. NCBI lineage: Eukaryota > Metazoa > Arthropoda > Arachnida > Ixodida > Ixodidae > Amblyomma > Amblyomma maculatum. The sequence continues at coordinate 347,235,335 of NC_139344.1, forward strand.
TCAAGGCCCCCGATATCCACAACCTCAAGCCCCCAGGGCAAACAATCTACTAGCCCCCGGCGGTCAACCTGCTCCGCATGTTAGGCATCCAAACCCCTCAGAGTCGTTGCCTCAATTTCCTCAACGCCATCTGCTTGGATCACGTCCAGGGGATATTCCACCAGGTATACAAGGTCACAGACCAGTGTTTGCTCAAGCGCCCATGCCGCAGCCTCTTCAAGGCGCTGTGGCACAACCAAATCAACCTTCTCCCGGCCAAATGCCTCGACGTCCTGAACGTAATGATGCGCCGCCACCTCCAGGCCGTCGCCATGACCTCCGTGAAGGTGCGAGCCCTGCGATTGCTCAAGGCCTAGGACAAAGTGGTGGTGCAGACCGAAGGCCAAATTTGGCTCGAGGCGCTAGACCTCAGCCTCTGCAAAACCTCGGGCTACAACCTGCTCAAAACTTGAGGCCGGACGTTAGGCTTCAAGCTGCTCATGTCCTCCGCCAAAGTACCCCTCAAGGAACCGGCCCTCAACCTACGCATGGATTTTGGCCCCCAAGGAACGCAGCACAGCCGACGTGTCCGCTGATGGTAAATGTATTAGTCATCCTGTATAATTTAAAGAATAATTTATAACGCCTTCAATCAACCTTGCCGTGAACAAACCAATTCAGCTCCTCGCTAATGGTATGACGTCATCGCGGCTTGGGCCATGTGCTCACTGTTCTTATTGGAATTTACTCGCCTAATTGATACTTCGCTAATTATAGTGACCATTAATACCAATATACTCATTAGGATACCCTCGTTAAAAATGTTTAGATTTTATTTACAGACATAGTCATTAAAGTAAAGTCGTTAAACATGCCATTTTAAGTGCAGGAAAACATGAAAAACATTTAAGTTGCACTTGTTCCCTAGCCGCTGTGACGTGGTATGCCTAGGTTAGAAGGTGCAGCGTCTGGGTTGCAATAGAAGGACCATGGGTCGAAATCCCAACTAAAGTGTTGGAAAGACTTTTAGAAGCAGATGCAAATTATTTATAAAGCTGTATCTTTTAAAACAAGCAGCAAATTATATTGCACTGAAGCACATGTTTCCGCGTAATAGCGTTTGGTCCCCATGACCAAAAAATGCGGCATTGGCATTGCCCGCGACGGTACTGTGAGCGAAATACCACAACCATGGCGCTGGCAGTTGGTAGCTTGCGCCTGACATGTGGTCTTGCACTCATTCTTTGTTGCTTTGTGCGACTCAGAGACCTCATTATATCAGAAAGTTGGAAGGAACTGCCAACTCTGGTTGCTTATTTTAGGCGCGAAGTTAGATGTGCTCTTCCAGTGCTCCTAGAAGCCCAGTCAGGTGCGCTACTCCTAGGCCACCCAGGCGTGTTGATATAGCTTGGTTAAAGAGGGGCCGTTTGTTTCGGGTGGTCCCCTACGGTATTGCGTCATACCTTTAAAGGCAGAGCTAAAGTGTTCCTCACAGTTTTAATCTCTCCCAATATATGTACGGCGTCACAAGAAATCTGAACGTTGTGGGTCATTAAATGTCCCGCGCGATGCCATGTGGGTGTGGCTTCATGACCCTGTCGAACATATCAGGCAAATCAAAATTGTTACGTATGACGATATTCTGAATTGAAGCAGATAACTGAAGAGTCGGTTTACTAGGCCGCCATATATGTCTAGATTTGCCGCATGAGAAAACATTTAGCAAATAGGCAAAAATGTTCAAAGAAGCGGTGTACTAAAATTATATTAAAATTATTATTGGACCTGCATTCATGTCTTACTAATTTTCCTATACCTGCTCAATCGGCCCCAAAATTATTTCTTGTTTGATCTGGTTTCCTTCGTGGTCTTTCCCAATGCGTATCTAAGAAAATATCGTTCAGGACCTCACTTTTCAAGTTACAACTAGTAATAAGTTTCTGTATTTATTTCAGTGCCGGCCTGGACAACTTGCTGGGGAGCAGTGTAGTTCCCACCCGAATTGCAGGTGCACCATTGACCTACAGAGTCGCACTCTCGCCCATCTTCCCTGCGTCTTCATTCCATCGGGATAGCTTGATGGAGGAGCTTACCTACATATTTACAAGTTATTAAAAGTGAAGAAACCTTCCGCACCGGCAAGAAAAACGTCACTCTGTGCAGGAAGACAAATAAATATGAACACACATGTGCGACAGAAAAAAATTGCACGGGCAACCATGCACACTTTTTACCTCCTTTTATCCTACTTTATCTTGTGGCAATAGAAAATTTGTAAACTCGAGGAACGTGTTCAACGAAAGTTTAACAAAAATCAGCTAGACCACGGAAACGTGATTACGGACCGCAAAAGCAAAACCATCAAAGGTTGAGGGGAAGTCTGTGTACGCAGTCAACATTTCCACAAGATGGCGTGTCTCTGTCAAGGCAGCATACGTATATAGCTGAGAATTGTTAGCAATGACGTTCATTCCGAAATGTAGTGGAGGCTATTTACAAGCGGAACCATGATGACTCGTTTTCTTCGCTACGTGCAGTTCTTGTAACCTGGCAACTATCTCGCCCAAAGCTCAAATCATCATCATCATCATCATCATCATCATCATCATCTGCCTGATTATACCCACTGCAGGGCGAAGGCCTCTCCCATATTTCTCCACTTAACCCGGTTCTGTGCTAGCTGCATCCACTTGACCTTTGCGAACTAACTTTCTGCCGCCCCCTGCTACGCTTTCCTTCCCTTGGAATCCAGTTTGTTACCCTAAGCGACCATCGGTTATCCTCTCTTCGCACTACATGTCCTGCCCATGTCCATTTCTTCTTCTTAATTTCTACAAGAATGTCGGTAACTTGAGTTATTTCTCTGACCCACTCTGCACGCTTTCTATCTCTTAATGTTACCCCTACCATTTTTCGTTCCATAGCCCTCTGGGTTGTCCTCAACTTAAGTAGAACTCTCTTGGTTAGCCTCCACGTTTCAGCCCCATAGGTGAGTACAGGCAAGATGCAACTGTTGTATACTTTCCTCTTGAGCGATACCGGTAAGCTGCTAGTCATAATCTGCGAGTGCTTGCCAAATGCGCGCCATCCCACTCGTATTCTTCTTGTTATTTTCTTTTCGTGGTCCGGATCTGCGGTTACTACCTGTCCTAAGTAGACATATTCGCCTACTACTTCCAGTATTTCGCTACCTAATGTAAACTGCTGTTCCTTCCCGAGGCTGTTGAACATTACCTTAGTCTTCTGCATATTGATTTTCAAGCCTACCTTTCTACTTTTCCTGTCTAGGTCATCAATCATTATTTGCAGTTCATCCCCCGAGTTGCTTAGCAAGGCAATGTCATCAGCAAATCGCAGATTACTGAGGTATTCTCCATCTACCCTTATCCCTAACTGCTCCCATTCCAAGTCTCTGAATACTTCCTCTAAGCAAGCTGTGAATAGTACTGGGGAGATTGTGTCTCCTTGCCTAACACCTTTCTTTATGGGAATTTTGTTACTTTCTTTATGCAGAACTATGGTTGCTGTGCAGCCACTGTATATATCTTCCAGCACTTTCACGTACGGCTCGTCTACCCCCTGATTTCGCAATGCCTGCATCACCGCCGAGGTTTCAACTGAGTCAAATGCTTTTTCGTAATCAATGGATGCTATGTATAAGGGCTGGTTATATTCCGAGCATTTTTCTATCACCTGATTGATGGTATGGATATGATCGACAGTAGAGTACCGTTTCCGAAACCCTGCTTGATCCTTTGCTTGATTGCAGTCTAAGGTTGTCCTGATTCTATTAGCGATTACCTTAGTAAATACCTTATACGTAACAGACAGTAAGCTGATTGGTCTGTAATTTTTAAGGTCCTTAGAGTCCCCTTTCTTGTGAATGAGGATAATGTTTGCATTCTTCCATGGTTCCGGTACCGTCGATGACACCAGGCACTGCGTATACAGGGTGGCCAGTTTTTCTAGCACGATATCCCCGCCGTCCTTCAGCAAATCTGTAGTTATCTGATCCTCTCCAGCTGATTTCCCCCTTTTCATAGTTTCTAGTGCTTTCTTGACCTCGTCCTTCGTCACTGGTGGAACTTCTGTTTTTCCCTACCGCCAATCTCATTACGGGCCTGACTACTTTGGCTACTGTAGAGATCTGTATAGAACTCCTCAGCTACTTTGACTATCTTTTCCATATTAGTGATGACGTTGCCCGCCTTGTCCCTTATCGCATACATCTGGTTTTTGCCTATGCCCAATTTCTTCTTTACTGCTTTAAGGCTTCCCTCGTTCTTTACAGCATGCTCAATTTTCTCCATGTTATACTTCCTTATATCGGCCACCTTGCGCTTATGATTAGCTTTGATATCTTGGCCAATTCGATCTGGTCTGTTGGATTGGAAGCTTTCATTCTCTGGCGTTTCTTAATCAAATCTTTCGTCTCCTTAGACAGCTTGCCGGTATCCTCTCTAACTATCCTACCGCCTACTTCTACTCAAATATCTCAGCATTTTTTCTGTAATGACACAGGCAAGAAAATTTGTATGCGAGCCGAGGAAGAGGCGACTGCCTGCATTTCTACTCAGGCTGGTGAAATTATATAGATTAACGCCTATTAGAACCGGCTCGTGAGAACCCTGCAATCATTTCACTGCAGCGATCTGACGAACTATTTTTATGCTCCATATTTATGGGTGACTACATAAAAAAAATACAACAACCGTCAGCGACTCTAATACCCCGTTAACGTGCAGTCAGGTACGAAACAGCGCTCCCGAGCCACAAGCGATGCACTTCATTGAACAGTATAAGTGTTCTGTATCGCAGGCACATTGATAACTATCCGTTGGCTTAAAGTAGTATGATGTTCAGAATGGATTCGCAAGCCGTGGCAAACACAAACTAAAGTTTTACTGTGCAGCAGGTACTCTTTATGTCTTGTTGAAATAAATGTTATCAATTAGCAAAAAAAACTCGCATTAGGTTAACCCTTCCAAACATAAGTAACCAGAGAGCGGCGGCACTTTTCTCTCGACCCGCCTCTTTTCATCTTTGTGCGGCAGCCTCTTGGCGAGCTATGTCCACTGCATGATCAGATTCGGTCTGTCGTCTTCGCAACCTTTAAGACGCAGACAGTTCACGAAGCGTTTCGCTTTATCATCCATAACGACTGCAGCCATAAATTGCCGTAAGAATTTTGCGTTGGTACCACTAAGAGCATTTAACCGACATTTAAACATCCCTGGTTCGTTCCCCGGGTTTCGGCACCAACAGAAATCAATAAGAACGCAATCCCCTGTCTGGCCTACGCCATTTATGGAAGCATTTGCCTAAGCGTATGCGCGAGAGCGCTCGCTCGTGCAAAGGCGGTGCTTCTTTTGATTTTCAACACCAGCGGAAGCTATCTGTAGAGAGAGAGCGCCACAGCTCCAGCGTCGACTGGTTGACTGCTTAAAGCTTTATTTTCCGCCCATGTAGGTGACCCCCTACACCTCTCTCCAGGCACGCATTCTTGAGAAATGGGGGCCGGGACATCCACGACTAATGCGATTGAGTGACGCCATGGCTATCACGTGACTGGGCAGAGGGGAGCGCGTGGTTGCCTCGGTTTTTTGCGACGTCGGCACCGCATATAATATTAACTGTCTTCACTACGTCATTGGCGGGAACAGCAGCGGACTGACGTCGTAGCTATACACGTGTTTTCTCCTCGATTCAAGGTCAAACATCCGCAAATGGCGAAGAAGCTACGGAGAGGAGTAGTAAAAGCTTTCGCTTTTAAAATGCAGCTGCAATCACCAGATATGGCGATTGCACGCACCGCAAGTCAGATAATACTTTAGAGAAGCCATTGTTAGATATATTAAAGTTATAGAACCTGTGGATCCAGCATCTGACCGGCTCTAGCGCATTGAAACTTTTGATGTAATAAATTTCCTTACTACGTCAGTCAAATGCAGGTAACGCTTCTCGTGTAACTATTGTATATTTGAGAGCGATATGAAAAGGTAGCTGTGAGATTCCGTGAATGCTTCCGAATAAATATTTCTGAGTTGTAATTCAGTCTGGTGGATCTTTTACGTCATAATATTAAAGACCCCATACTGCCGGAATTGCGTCGTTGTCGGAGTTTTCGGCGTTGTCGGCATGTCAAGCGAGAAATCAAGGTCATGGTACAGGCAAGTGTAGTTAGCCGGTGGCATCGACGAGTGATATGATCGGAAGACCGGGGCCTATAACACTTCACCGCAAGGCGTTGAGGACGGCAGGAGATGTTAAGAGGAGAGTAAACTGAAGATTTATTTTACATATTTTCAACAATGCAAGCGTGCAAGCACGTGAAAGGGAGAGCGATAGCTCTTAATAAACTGAGAGCACAGACGAGTCACACTGTAGTAGCCCCCGTAGGCTGCTTAAATCACTTTTCATTCCAACTGTGGAACCCGCAGCTTCCCAAACGCCCAATAGACGCTAATCCGCTTCTTTCGGCTCCGCCCATGGCTTCTTTGGCTCCTCCTAACTGTTCTGCCAGCACCTCAAGCACAAACGCACACACATACCTCCTCGCACTTGAACAGGGAATACTGTAGACCGCTGCAAAATAGCCAGGCCGTCTCTGGTGCTCACTATGATGTCCCATCTGGTTCCACGCATGTTTAATGGCGCCGGCCAGGTGATGATGCACACATCCTCAGCAGCACAAAGCCTTGTCCAAGCCAGTACGTCTTAATGGCCTTCGAGCGACGCGTGCAGCAGCTCCTTTGAATTCACCGCCGCCTCCCTGAGAGCATTTAAGGAAGCAAGCTTCCGCAGTGGAGTCAGAATACGACGAGTGCAGCTGCTTCATTTCACCCCACCGACCCGGTCCATTGTTCAGAAGTTTCCAGTTACAAAACGTAGTCTTGCTGCAATGGCGCCGGACAGGCGATAGGGCACCCATCTCCCCGCCGCCAAACTGGAGCCTGAGAGAACTACACCCTGGTCCAAGCCAGTATGCCATAATGATCATGGGGCATCTTAGAGTCATCAGTCGCTTCCCTAAGAACGGCTAAGGAAGTCATCTCCCGCTGCTTGGTCGCAACACGAAGGCGTGCCGCGGCACCCGGTTCGCCCCGCCGCCCTGGTCCATTGTTCAGAAGAGGGGTCATCATCATCATCATCATCATCATCATCATCATCATAAACCTGACTATACCCACTGCAGGGCGAAGGCCTCTCCCATTTTTCTCTATTAACCCGGTTCTGTGCCAGCTGCATCCACTTGACCCCTGCGAACTTCTTAACCTCATCCGCCCACCTAACTTTCTGCCGCCCCCTGCTACGTTTTCCTTCCCTTAGAATCCAGTTTGTTACCCTAAGCGACCATCGGTTATCCTCTCTTCGCACTACATGTCCTGCCCATGCCCATTTCTTCTTCTGAATTTCCACTAGAATGTCATTAACTAAAGTTATTTCTTGAGGGGTGCCGGAGATCAAAGGACGCCCGTTTCGGTTGCCGACAAAAGCGCTTGACTTCAATTAACTTGGACGAGACGCGCCTCTCCATGTCAGAAGTATAAGGATCCGTGCTCATTTGTCCTGATGTCCCCGGTGAACACGCCTCGGCCCGCTGTCGTATTCCCGAAAATCCACAGCCGGCTCTCCAGCGGCCCTCTCCGAATGCGCGGACGCTCTGGGACGATTTATGGCAGATTGCTCGGGCATAACACGGGGCACTGACTGGTTTACAGGTAGTGTTTAGAAAAAGTGTTATTTAACATTAGACTTATGCATGCGCGGTGGCTTATAACCAAAAACGGAAACCGTGCATGGTTAAGAACAGGGGCACATCACGTGATCGCATGACAAGTCAGGTGCTGACAACTTGGAATGAGAGGGTAAGATGGGAATGGAACACACGGGGAGCCTTGGACCGAGGCACGTTACTCCTATATAGACCACGCATGCACGCAAGAACAGCTTTGACTTAAGCGGGTCTTTTTAGTTATCTATTTCTAGTGGTCTTTTAAATAGTTGTTTAGTTTACTACCGCATGGTAAAGAATATATGCCAGATGAACCTTGTAACAAAGTGCATGCACGCTAGCGAGAGTCCGCAAGACGACCAGAAAATAGAAGCCATTAATTGTGAAGGGAACATTAAGTGTCGTCTCAATTTTTTTTTCTTAAAGGCCACAAGTCTACGTTTCTCATATATCTACTGGGTTATTTTAACTACGCAGCAAAGCAGTGTTTCTGCGCTAAAATATGCGTTTCCATCGAGTCAGGGGCATATACTTTGTGTCGGGGCACTGAGAAATCCAAACTAAAGCAATATGTGTGTTAAGAAAGTTGCAGTGATATTACAAGTAACTCTCTTGGGAAGAAAAACCCAGAAAGATTTAAAGCCATCGAATAAAATCGCTTTCTTTTTAAAAAAACCGCGAGTAACTAAAATGCTGAAATTAAATATTTATAAGAAGCAGACGCCTTAACACCGCATCAAACCTCCCGTTTTTGAGATGCAGAACATAGTTTTAGGAAAGTATAATACACAGAAATTTAGTTTGCTAATCTCGAACTGAAATACTTTGCAGGATAATTATGTACATTAAACGGAATAAATATTGTCATGCCTACGTAGCTGTACAGATGTGTAATATAAGTAGCTTAGCAAGTAGGCAGTAAGGGCACACAAATTCTCGTAAATTGTTCGATGAAGCTCGCCCTTCGTTATTGGCTAGTTCTTGAAAGTTATTTCTCATAAAATTTCATGATAATGAAGAACGGAAATGCTTACTTGCAGTCGTGGATCAACTATTGCTGAAGTATTCCCGCCGACGATATAGAGGTTATCATAATATTCATGGGAGACGTCATTTAGCCCATGATCTGCCTTTTCTTAACAGCATGCAAAAGACGTTCTCACAACGACTGGGTATATCTTGCAGCTAGAAAAAATGTGGATTAAAGAAACCATTAGATGAGTAACACACCGACTGCTTTTGCGCGGATACCAGAGTTCATTTTAAGCTTGCAGCTTTATTGGATATACATTACCTGCTTTTTTACGGCCGAGACGTTGCGGCAACTTGATATGTTTTGGACTTTTCAATGCATGTGCATCACTTTGTGTTTGGTAGCAGCAACGGAGTAAGCATATACGTTTTCAATTTGATACGTATAGCAGAATTTATACTAATCTATACTTTCTCCACTAATTGTTGTGTATATTATCTTCCTTTAACGTTATGTACATTGCTTATGACTATTGACTCTTGACAGTTTACTCGTGCTTACACAGTGAGCGTGACAGCTTACTCGACTGTGTTTGTGTCATGTTTCCTCCTGGATCCATATTCTTCAGATTCTGCCCATTACAGTTGACTTTTTAGGTGGCGTGCTCGGACTTGATTCGAACTCGGGTATGTGCAAGTTTCTGTTTCAGATAAGCAAGAACTCACCGCCAAATATTCGTGCAACAACCGCATGCGCCTAAAGCACCGTCCCCTTTTCTCTAAACCTGTCCAAGTATCCTCAGGTTTCCCCTTAAACATGCGTAGCAGACACATGTAGTACTGGAGACCAGTGATTCGCAAGATCAGCCAAACAAAGGTGTGGTCAACTGCAGTTGGCATCTTTTCAGTATTTCATCGATCCTTAAAGAAGTCCTGGACTTCATGGATCCAAAACAGTGCATTCTATTTTGTGGACAGTTTTATCACCGCTTACGAGAAGACGCGAGCCCTACTTCTGGCTTAGTGAGGGCTAGAAGCCTTTGAAGATTTCGCTCATCAGTCGTGTCAAAGATCCAAGGATATTAGGCATGCAGTGAGATCGTCCGAGCTATGGCTATTCAGCATGAGCTACGCCTATCTGAGCTTTGTTGTGTCTGCAAGTACCGGTGACTGAGCCAATAATCAGGCTGGTTTATAGCGGCTCATTTTACTGTTTTATGAAACGTCGCCAATGATTGTACCTTTGACTGAATGCACAACGCGGGGCGGAGTCAACAGCGACAAGCGGAAACCCCCTCCACCTTTACGCCATGCTACTCGACTGATTCATATAAGCAGCATCTGCAGAGAGCACTCTTGTCAGTGTCTTTACTCAGAGCTTTTGTACAAGAAGACCTTCGACCTCACCGAGAGGCAAAGAAAAGCAGCCCTACAGCAACAGAGCAGTAAGTTCAAAAAAGGAAAAGTAGGAATACACAGAGCAAGTCGGGCTAATGTGGGCGCAAAGGATAAAAGCAAGGGGAAAAATACCTGCTTGTAAAATATGTTCCCCATATGCCTTTCTGAACAGCGTCATTCGCACCTGAGCAAAACTTCCAAGTGTTCGTAAATATCTTACCACGGTGCTGCCAGCCCACCGAAATAATAAAAAACAAATATTATTTAAATATCCTACATTTGTTCAGAGCGCCCGACTGAAATTTCGGAATATTTAACATCGTATTATGAACGGTGTCCCACCATTTGAAAGGAGGGTTGCACGAGGCGTGAGGCACAGGCTACATGCAAAGGGTGGTCGGCTGATATGGAATGGTATGTGTGATTGTTACATCACGTGCGAGGGTGCGCACCGTCAGAAGCCGGGAAAAGAAAGCAGTACAGAACATAACTCTGGCAGGAATCAGTTGTTTGAAAATACATAGCTTACAAGAGCGCGGCATGGCACACCGAGACACACAGTGTCTGTTGTGTCCCTTTCCTTTAATCTGTTTGTTCGTATTGCTGTGACCTAGTAAGCTTGTAGACGTCTCCCACGTCTGGAGAACGAAGTCAAGCCAAAGACAGCTGTTTCTACAGACGAATTTGTACCGTTGTCGTGCACTTCCTAAAGCATCACTTTTAAACATTTTTGCGTTTTTGCCTGTAAGATCGGTACGCTATAAGCTGGCCTAAATAGCAGCATTGAAGTACGCTAGACTTCTTTAACCGTTCTAAGAAAACAATTATGAAATCTGCAGCGCAAGGCTTTTTTCACCCTTCTGGGTATCCACGTCTGCGCTGGTGTGAAGTTACAAATTGTAAAATTAAAATTATTGGCTTGTTTATAAAATTGATTTCAACCTCCCTATTTTACGAGTTCATTTTAATAGCATGGGGCTACGTAGTGTTGTTTTGGTGTTGTAAGGAAAACAAAGCAACAACTGTCGCTCACACGTTTTCGGTGATAATGATATCAGCTGTTTTCTCTCCTTTCAGATGCGGATATCCGCCTACAGCTGAACAGAGGTCTGACATCAAGCACAGTTACCAAGCCCAAAGGCCACATAATCGTGGACGTTTCAGAATCCCAAACGAAAGAAAATGTCCTCTGCTGGTATATCATTTATAAGCTTCAGTCAAGATGAATGCTAGCCATTGTGCTTTTGAAATTATCCTACGTTCCAGGCTGACCTGCATAGTGAATTTCTTTCGCGCAGAATTGTTCGAACAGTAATAGAGTGGAATGTTGGGTTAGTTGGCCTTCATACATATAAAACGCAGCTGAACCGAGAACGATGCACAGAAGAGAGACACTAACATATAGACAAGGGCGATGCTGCAATGAGAACTTATTAATGTTGTTGTTTCTGTCGGTCTCTTGAAAAATCGCACGTACCCACCATGGTGATTGGCCAAGATGTCGTGTTGTCTACAAATTTTATTACAAGCACACGCATGTCGCAAAGCGAGAATGGAAAGAATTATAATAATGCAGATATAAGAATTGTGGATATAAAATTATAACAACCCTAATATTTTGATCAAAAAAAAAAAATAACCCGCAAGAATTTGGAAAGGGGTCAATAAGTTAACCTACCTGTAGCTGCAATGTATTCATATATAATTTCGCAAATAGTGTCCAACGCAAATCCCTTGGCACTCGCATCAAACGACAGTAAAAAGGGCAGTGACAAGGGGAGTCCAAACCTAGAGAGGGGGATCTCCAGGTATGTCCTTCTCTCAAATGTGAAGCACTGGCATGAGAGGAAAAAACGTGTTCTATTGATTCCACTTCTGAGCACGATTGACACAGGTTTGTCGGTGTCCACCCACATATGCGTACTATAAATTCAAGCCCGGAATTCTGCATTTCAACAGCGTCATTCTTACCTCGCACTGTCTGGTTTTACATAAATGGACATTACAAGTATGTGTTAAATGCGTAAACACCGCAGTATTCAATAAGGGATCTGCAGCCTGGCTGATATATGCTGGAACCACTTAAACCTGGAAATTGTCCATATACTAAAATTAGGGGTAAGCTATATTGCAGGTGCAATAATTATTCCCACCCGCGCACTTTCTTCTCCGTTTTCACTTCTATGCATCGCTGACTTCTTCCTTCACGCTCCTGCTAGCAGGTTAAGAATTACATCTCCTTCAAGCAAACGAAGGTCGTATTAACCTCTTGTTCTAAAGCCACAGTGATCGACCATGTTGTCGGGAAATTCGCATACTGAATGCCAAACTGAGAGAATTATAAAGCCGACACTCCCTAAGGCGAAGATTGAGCCCAGCTATCTAAGCGTATAACATTTATATTGGTGAAAGAATTTGAGAAACGCAAGTATGTATCTATATGCATTCAAAAAGTACTGTTTATTTTTCTCGCGAGCCAAAGAGAACAATAGCTCGCCGCCATTTTTTCTCTTCTTCCGATGCATTGGTTGATTTTGATTATGGGATTTAACTTACCAAAGCGACTCAGGCTATGAGAGAAGCCGTAGTGGAGAGCTTCGGAAAATTTGACCACCTGGGGTTCTTTAACGGGCACTGACATCACACAGCCCACGGGCGCCTTGTTTTTCGCCTACATCAAAAAGCGGCCGCCCCGGCTGGGATTCGATCCCGTATCCTTATGCACAGTGGTCGAAAGCCCACTGCACAGCCCGCGAAGAGTGCAATGCTTAGGGCGCTCGACGTCAGTTTTCTATTTCTTTCATGACTTTCTCATGGTCTGTGGCTCGTGACTCTCGTTTGCATGGTTGAAGCGGCTACGGAACCAACGACAACGCTGCTCAACTATGTAACGGGCGCGTAAGAGATGTGCTCTAAAAGAAAACCGTTCGTCTTCGACGAAAGAAGGTCCGTTTCTGTAACAAATATCAAAACCATGCTTTCTAGGGTTGCAAAATCGGCACGCGGAACAACTAACTACTCATTTAGTATAAAAAAAACAACTCGCAATTCGCTTCTAAGAAAGCCCTCAACAATGAAATCTTTATCAAAAAGAAAAAAAAAACGAAGAGAAGGGATATAATACTGCATTAACAATGAGATTGACTTTTGGCGCCTAAGTGGAATGTTATTTGAAAGAATAGCCTTACCATAATGTTTCGTTTACATAACACCAAACCGGGAAAAGTTTATTTCCTATTTCTACTGAGGAGCGTAATGATCGTGGAAATGCTTTAACCTAAGCTACAAGTAATCGCATCAGATTCTGATGCGCGTACAAGAAGACAGAAGTTTGGGCTTAAACTGAACATTAAAAAGTCAAAGATCATGGCGTCTTGCCCTATCAAGTCCTGGAGCATCAAGGGACAAGAAGTGGAAGCTGTGACAGATTTTCTCTTCTTGGGCTCCAAGATTACCTCGGAAGGAGACTGCAGCCATGAAATTAGGACACGCCTTCTTCTTGGAAAGAGAGCAATGGTTAGCCTTGACCGCCTAGTAAAGAGCAGAGACATTAGTCTGCCAACCAAGATCCGTATAACTCGTGCTATGGTCTTTCCAGTTGTGATGTATGGATGCGAGAGTTAGACTGTGAAAAAGGCTGACCGCCGAAGAATTGACGCGTTTGAATTGTGGTGCTGGCGAAGACTCTTGAGAGTTCCTTGGACTGCCAGAAGATCAAATCAGTCGATATTGTCGACCATAAACCCTGACTGCTCATTGGAGGGTCAAATTCTAAAGTTAAAGCTCAGCTACTTTGGTCATCTGATGAGAAGAGAGGAGTCGCTGGAGAAAGATTTGATGTTGGGAAAGGTTGAGGGTCACCGGAGAAGGGGTAGGCAGTGAACGCGATGGTTAGTGGCATCCTTGAGGCACTGCAGATGAAGTTATGTGATGTTAGGAAGATAGTGAGAGACCGGAAAGCGTGGCGTGACATGATCCATAGGGTCACGAAGATTCGGACACGACTGAACGACTGAACTGGATTGAACAAGTAATCGCACTTCAATATCAAGCAGCATGTGGATAGGAAAATCTGGAGTATGCATGACGACTCCTGCCTATTTAAACTCTGTTTAGTGAAAGATCGAACCTTTCATGAGACTCTAGCAGATAATCGTATGGAAGCATTCTTTACAATTCGGGCAGGTGGTTGCCTCACCAATATTTATTAACTTTCTTTTTTTTCTTCAGGGGGAAGCCCTCTCCCATATTTCTGCGAATTACCCGTCCTGTGCTAGCTGCACCCGCTTGACCCCTGCAAGCTTCTTAACCTCATCCGCCCACCTAACTTCTGCCGCCTCCTGCGACGCTTTCCTTCCCTTGGAATCCAATTTGTTACCCTAAGCGACCATAGGTTACCCTCTCTTCGCACTACATGTCCTGCCCATGCCCATCTCTTTTACTTGATTTGCACAATATATTCAGCAATATTAATAAGAAAAAAGTTCATCAACCAACTAGCGGTGAGGGGGAAAGCAGAAGAGTTCAGGACCTCGCTACACAATAGATATTTAGCTCTAACCGAGGATGGCGACATTACCCTAGAAGAAATAAACAATAATTTCAGAGATATCATTACTGAGTACGCTATAGAAGTGGGTGGTAGGATAGCTAAGGAGACGATAAATTTGATTAAGAAACGGCAAAGTATGAAAGTTTCTAATCCAACAGACCAGATAGAATTGGCACAGATATCAAAGGTAATCAATAAGTGCAAAGTGACCGATATAAAGAAGTATAACATGGAGAAAATTGAGCATGCTGTAAGGAACGGGAGAAGCCTTAAAGCTAAATAATAAGTTAAATTGGTTCACAGGAAGGGAAAGGCGCAGTAACTGTCACACTTGCTCTGTGGACACCCGAACCGCGCCGTAAGGGAAGGGAGGAAGGTGGGAATGAAAGTGGAAAGAGAGAAAGGGGAGCCGTAGTGGAGGGCTACGGAGTAATTTCGACCACCTGGGGATCTTTAACGTGCGCTGACATCGCACAGCACACGACGCCTCTTCGTTTCGCCTCCATCGAAACGCAGCCGCCGCGGTCGGGTTCGAACCCGGGAACTCCGGCACAGTAGTCGGGCGTCTTACCACTGCACCACCCCGGCGGGGCAAGCCTTAAAGCGATGAAGAAAAAAATCGGGCATAGGCAACAATCAGATGTATGCGCTAAAGGAAAGGCGGGCAATGTCATCACGAATATGGACACGATAGTCAAAGTAGCCGAGGAGTTCTATAGTGATATCTGCAGTAGCCAAAGAAGTCAGGACAATAATGAGATTGGTGGTAGGGAAATGCAATCAGACGTTCGGCCAGTGACGAAGGATGAAGTTAAGCAAGCATTAGAAACTATGAAAAGGGGGAAAGCAGCTGAAGAGGGTCAGGTAACTATAGATTTGTCGAAGAGCGGTGGCGATATCGTGCTAGGAAAACTGGCCATCCTGTATGAGCGATGCCTGCTGTCATCGACGGTGCCGGAACCATGGAAGAACGCAGACATTATCTTAATTCATAAGAAGTTGGACGCTAAGGACTTGAAAAATTACATATCAATCAGCTTACAGTCTGTTACGTATAAGGTATTTACCAAAGTAATTGCTAATAGAATGAGGACAACTTTAGACGTCAACCAAGCAAAAGATCAAGCAGGTTATCGGAAAGGATGCTCTACTATCGATCAAATCTATACCATCAACCAGGGGATAGAAAAATGCTCGAAATTTAACCATCCCTTATACATAGCATTCATTGATTAGAGAAAAAGCATTTGACTCAGTATAAACCTCCGCGCTTCTCGGTCGCAGGACAGAGCTCGCGTTTCACTAATACCGGAATCAGCAAGCGAAATAGACGCTCGCTCTCTCGCCCCATTTCGAATGCCATTTCCGCACTCCTCTCACGTTTCTCTAGCTTTGAAGCTTTTTGCTTTTAACCCATGAAATTACGTCTAGCAGGGCCAGAGGCATCTCTTCACTTTCCTTTTTCGTGGCCATCAGTTCCGCGCAGCTAGAAAATCGCTCCTCTACCCTCCTGAGGTGCACTGACCCTCATTTTGAAAGCACAGGTCTAAGTTCAGAAAACTCGAGGTATATGTTTAGAAAAAACCACTTAGGCATTAATGGCTGGCCGGTGTAATGTCTAGGCCTCGTCACTGGCAGAGTAGACGAAAAACAAGGCGGAAAATGAAAGACAGTAAATAGAGGATGCAAGTGCGGCAGTCGCGAACAAAGTGACAGGGGGAATGCTGAGATCGGTGTAGAGAGGACGGATGATGAGTTAAGGCGAAGGAAAATGGTAAGGCGAAAGCATTGAGGACCAAGATGAAAGCAGAGAGCAAGAAGGCATGGGTACAGGGCGCAGCTCTTTTATGCCCGTTCCTGCGCTTTGCGTCGTCGCCGTAGTCCCTCGTAACCAGCTCTATAAATAAATCCTGTCTCCACCGGGAATCGAACGTCCATTCCTTGGAATCGCAGTCGACCGTTTTAACCAACTGCTTTGCAGTTTTAAAGCTTAAGAGGTGTAGACACAATGTTATTTTTTTTTTGTGGGGGGGGGGGGGGGGGGATGTCGTGTTATATTTTTTGTAATGATGCCTAAGACATTATTCTACGCGCAGAACTACGTCGTATTCGCCTACGAGATTGGAATAATTTTGTAATTGAATATCTTTTCTCACCTGTAACGGTTTCCGTTTTGAACAGTCGAGCAATAGCTGTAGCGTCACAGTCAAGTTTGTTTCTGTTATCACATTGCCATTCATGTGAAATAATGAAGATGGAGAAGAAGTGCACTCCTAAGTTTGACCAGGTTAGGATTTTGTATCGCTACAAAGAGAAGATGGCGAGAGAGATACTGGAATAATATTTTATTTCCACGGACAATAAGTGTGTCAGCAAGACTTCTCTTAATCTTTCAAGCAAAGCGGTGTCTTTTTTGAGTGACTTTTTCTGCAGCAGGTGAACCAAGGGGTTGTTTCACATGATTGTTTCGTTTTCTTCATGTTTGTTTTTTCTGGGCCTTGGAGTAAAGGGCTTAGGCATAGTTGTGAGTCAGCGCTTGTACTGTGGTTTTCTTTTATCTTGTTCTTTGTCTTTGCGTTCGCGCTGTTTAAATTAATAATGAATAAGTACCAACTCGCCCAACAAAGTATCTTGGTAAGTCAAGACTAGCTCACGCGAGCGATGAAAATACAGCGATATAATCATTGCTCTGTCATTTTGTTTGACTACAATGATAAGGGCAGCCTGCCTCAAGAATAGGAATCACTACAAGTAAAGAATCGCCGATTATACAGCTGCTTTTCATACAGCGCGACAAGACCTAATTGTGACGCCACAGCCATCTTTCGGCTGCTGAAACCGAAACTGGTGAGAAAACAAAATTCAATTATAAATTATTTAGCGCTTGTAGGCGAAAACTGCGTGCGGATGGATATACACGAATGCCTTACGTATCATTAACGAGAAGAAAAATGTCACCAAAGTTTGTTATCTATTCTCTTCAAAGATTTAGTGCCCCCATGTAGAAAAAAAATCCTCCGTCAGCGGCGTTCACCGTTTGAAACCTTGCAGCTTTAAAATGACGCGCACCATTGGCAGGCTTCTGGTGCGAGAGGATTATTAGTCCCATAACACCTCACATGTAGCTCTAACAAGACCTACCATGTGCCATCTAATTTCATCCGCACCTTCTCACCGCAAACTATGGTATCTAATCTGCCTATCTGACTTCCCACCGCATTTTACAGAACAGTATACCGTTATCTACCTTCAGTTATGTTGCCTTCGTATTGCACTCTCTTTCCATCTCGTTCCTTTTTAAATTCGACCCGTAATCGTCAGCCTAACTATACTCACTACAGGGCCTTCTCTACTGATTCGCTGGTGCCAACCCGTTATATGTTCGTTTTTAGATTCGTGATCTTCCTCATCCCAAGCATAAGGTAACAACAGCCTTCCTTTGACGTCCGAAAAAAGCACCGTCTCGTAGCTGTCACACCGCAGTATGCACACGGTCATGTTGATCTAGTGAACACAACGAATGAGTCTGCTTAGTTACGTCTCCTAATTTTCCTCCCGAACCATCTACTAATTAGTTGCACATTGCCTCTTTGAGCATAGTTCTCATAAGTGTTCCCTTCCCGAGGCTCAAGATTGTTGGCCGCGCTGAAAGGCATGTTGTGCAGTCAGTCTGGCTGAGGCTGCCGATCGCGTAAGGGTTATTCTGAATGCGACCAAAGAGAACGCGTCAATGCCGTCTGAAGCGTTGTGCATGTTTGGCCTATCTCATGTTTTTTAATGTGTGAAATGGGCAAAGTATGTGGTTTGGCCACGTGGCAAGTGCATTTATTGAACTAGGATATAATCTTAACTGCAAAGTATAAAACAACAGAGACATGCTTTACGAAACGAGGTGCTCTTGAAGTCACTGACGTTTGAAATTGCATCACCACAAAATTGTTAACCTTTTATTCTTGTTTTGGACCCTGTGATGCTGTAGTCAGCGAAAGTGATCGATTCAATGATTTATTTTGGCTTTATCATTGCTTACGCTTAGACGCGAATTCCTGAAGTTCATGAACCGAAGTAGGAACGAAATTAGAGTAGTTTTTAAACATTAATTTACCCTACGACATTAATAGCGAAGAAAAGAAATAGAGCAACATATTCAACATATTTGAGTGACACAATTTTCAGGTATTTGTCAATATGCAGTACTACTGTCTAACTGCGTACAACAGAGATTTGGATCCAGCAATTACTAAATATGTTTTGCAATCTTCTTCCTTTCTACTTAGTGCTTGCCTGGACAAAAGCCAGGAGATTCATGCGGCGCTAAAGGTTGTGTGTGCGACTCTGTCCCTGCCAAGATGTATCCGCACAATTTGCCCTGTGTACTCGTCCTAGTGGGATAGCTCTGGCCCTGATGCATCAGCAATGTTCACAAACAGAAAGAAATTCAAGAAGGCTAGATGAATGTAAAGCTGATTAATAGCGACCTGAAAAAAATAAAATAAAAAACATGACGAGCATTCACCCATAACCGGGATAAACAAAGAAGAAACAAAATATAAACTTGGTTAACCTTCAATATTTCCTATTTGTGGTAGGCGGATTTATGCTTTGGCTTCATAGTAAACCTGAATAAAGAAAAATGACCTACTACTAGTAGTTATTGCGGAGATATACTTCGTGATTGAGTCGTAGCTGTCTCTTCGCTTGCGTCCATTCCCACTTATAAGCCTGAACACTTGTTCACTTGCTAGAGCAGTCGACTGAGCTCCTGCAAGAACTTAACTCCCCCAAGCGATAGATGCGATGGCGCCACCTTCATTTGGTAACTACAGAACACGTGAAGAAGGATCAGCGCTCCTAGTTAATTTGGCGCTCTCTACGTTCCGGGGTAACTCCCTGCACCTCAGTGCGTGCTGGGATTACATGTTTACAGACGCTGCTCGTCCACCACAGCAATTAACCAAATAATTTTAAAGCGAAAGGCTTACTAGCCCCCATAACGCGAAAACCCTGTTCAAACCACTCGACTGCTCACAGTCGCGGCTCGGTTGAAACTCGAGTTCCCTCACCGCCGGAGCATAGCCCCCCGACGCGCAGCGCGCCCTCTCTTTGTTTTACGAACCGTGTCACTCGGGTACGTTTTACTTTGACGCGGAAGATAGCCGAGACCATCGCCTGTCTAGGCGGGGTTACTTACTTGGCTAACACCAGCGCCGAGGACCAGACTTACATCCACTGCCCGCACTTGTGGAAGGCTTCTGAGCAGGAGCAGGCATAGATACACCATCCGCACTTGTAGAAGACGAGAGGACTCATACGAACGCCCCGCACTGCTAGTCCGCAGCGTACTCATCACACGTGTATAGTTACAGAAACGCGTCCGCTCCGCGTCCTTTTTAAATTTGCACAACCAGCGTAGAGCGCGACAGCTTGGGCGGCAGGCCGGTGATGGATGGATGGATGGACGGATGGAAGATAGGAGCGTCCCCTTTGAAACGGGGTGGTAGCAGTTGCTATCATAATCATTTCCCCCCCCCCCCCTATTATTTCATTTATTGATTTAGATAAGTTTTCTATACCATCATTCTATTTATTGCATTGTTGTTTCTACATTACTAACATTATGTCACTTTTCTGCTTTGAAGCACCTATCTTCCAATAGTTTATTTCTGGCTTCCACAGCAGGTTCATTCACCCGGCCACTGGCATCTCTAAACCCCAGGGCCTCAGGAAGAATGACTGCGCCTGCATCGGCTTCCGGACGGATAACATCACATTCGAGTATAAGATGGTTAATTGTTTGTGTGGATTTACCCCATACTGCAAATGTGTCATCTTCATAGTTATTTCTTTTTTTAGCTGCGTGTTCTAAGGTACCCTGATCCACCTTTAAAAAGTAGGGTATTGCCTATTGAGATATCAAAGAAAGCTCCCTTCTTGATCTGCCTTTTCCACTTTTGGTATAGTTCCACACTGTTTCCTTTCATAGAATTTATCCAACTTTTACCTTCTGTATTTTTCACCTGTTGCTTGAAGGGAAGTTGAAACGATTTTCGCAAAAGCATGAGTTACGTGCAGCATTCTATAATTTTTTGTTCTGTGAACAAGGCTATCATACTTTAAAAAGGCAGAAAGGAACGCAAACGGCAGTTTTTACAAGAAAACGAGCACAAGCGGGACCGCCCTCCAAGCAAACACCACTGTTGTCCGTAAATAGCCCATCATGACGTCAAGTTCGGGTACACCAGGCCGGCGCCGGCGGTTTTGGTGCGTGCGCATCGCTTCAGTGGACTTTGGAGCGCAATTTAAAATTTTATTAATTATGCCAACAATGTAAAAGACTTCCAACACTTACCATACGCTTTAGAGCAACCAGCAGTTAAAAAAAAAATGTGATAATGATAGTGATAGTGATAGGCGACATGATCGTGCGTTTATTAGTCATCGGGTTTTGTGCCGGAATGAGTCGAAATGATGTGGCCGACTTGGAAGCCGTTGCCAACTCAGTCTTCGCCATCGGAAAGAGGCGGCATCGGAATACAGCCTTCCAGGAATTCCAATCTCGAGTTATAGAGACGGTGCGCCTAGACCATGCGGACATGCTCTCTTATGCTGCTTGGTGAAACGGAGAATCTCATCTAGATCGGGTGATTTCTTATACCATCTGGTAGGTTCCCATCGTATGCTAATTAGTATTTTGAGTACATTAAAAGCCCAAACTGTGTTATTAGAGTCGTACAAGTAACAACGTGCATGCACGCGAACCAGGATCCGCAAGGAGAGGTGGCAAACAAGAGCCGTTAATGCTGTCACGTCATCCCCTTAAAGTCGGAGCTTCAGTGTCCAATTTGTTTTTCAAATTATTCTTTGTGCGAACTGATTGAGAGAGCCTGTTGGTTTTCTAGCATAAGCAAGTGTACGAGTGTGGAACAGTGCTCAGTTCATGACGTCTGAATTTTTAGCCGGATCGATTAGCGTTGTTACGATAAACGAACCTCTCCAGCGCAGTAATTGATACAGCCTTAATCGCTAAATATTACTTCATCTGGCACCAAGCAATTCTAGTCGTTCAGCTCTACAGCCCCAAAATTGTTTACTTCCTTGAAGATAACGAAAGTGTTCTATCGCCTCTAAAGTAACCTTCGTTTTATTCAAGGATCGCAATACCCTAGCTCTTCAAAGCATTTTAGAGAGAATTAAGACTTGGTTGGAGACATTTGCAGATTTGATATAAATGAAGCAGTCAACTTCTAAAGGAGGATTAGCACTGCCATCTGTGTTATCTATATCACATTATAACTGAAAAATACCATTGTGAAATTTCCCCTCGGATACGACAATTATGACAGAGCAGCATCCACCCTGAGTGCTTATGATTTCGCGTCATTAGTTGAGAATCCCCCCATCGACCACGAAATGTGCAGAAAACCAAGGAATGCCTCGCTAATTGGACTATGCTGGAATTTAAATTAAAGTTGCTTCATGTCAGGGGAGGACATCTAGAAGGAATCCTTAAACTGTGATTAGAATTTTATTTCCCTTGCCTCATTTAATATTTCTTCCTCTCTGTTAGCCAAACGAGCGTGCTACATTAGCTTTCAAATCAAGTGATCTAAAATGCGAGGACCGACTTAAAGCGTATGCATCCACTGGACGTAACTATTGCAAATTTGGATTCAGCGTCCGGTACGGAATGTTTAAGCAAGTGGCATTGCAAAACTAGAACGCTCTCGCCTTTTTGTTATATTCTAAAGAATAAAGTGGGTTAAATTACTATCTCGGCTAATAAAACCGAACACCTTTGAGACACCCCAAGTTAGCCGGTGACACAACTGAAACCAAGAAGTGGGAAATGCTTTGGAAGAACCTTATCACAATACACGTCTTTTCTTATCACCTACCTTATCACCTCTCACAATACACGTCGTCGCGAGGATTTTTAGTTAAGTCTTGACAAAGCAGAGCATCTGCGTCCCTTAAAAATGGCGACATTCTATATCCGCATCAGCTCACTCTGTGATTCAATATATATATATATATATATATATATATATATATATATATATATATATATATATATATATATATATATATATATATATATATATATATATATATATATCCTGGCAACCGCAAAAGTGTCTTCGTTACCCACATCTGTCATCCCCTCAATCTGCGTTTCCAAGTGCTTGGGGGCAGTGCTCGTACAGCTTTAGGCGTGAAACGGCCTCGAATGCCTAACCAAATAAAACGTTGGGCTGTTCCCTAATGCCACTTGGGTAACTGCACAAAAAAAAAAAAAGAGATGTTGATGTGCGGAGGGCAAGCCCATCGTTCGAGCCAGCGAAGAGCGGGTATCATGGTAAAGGGAGTTAATGGAAAACTCAAAAATTGTTTTTTCATAATTCGATTTTCCTTTAGTTTTTACGTCAAGAACTAAAACAATGAGAAGGGCTGAAAACATGGATAGGGCTAAGCTTAACAGCGTGACGCATAATGAGTGTATGGGCTATTTCCGCTGAAATATGTGCAGCGTTAGAAATCAGAAGACTTCATATTTAGGTTCGGAAGTGTGGACGGCAGGCTTCGCTATCCCGACTTTTTCCCACAGCAACGACGTAGAATTGTTCGAAAAGTCGTTACCACCCGCGGCAGGGCAAGACTAACTGAACGGTTGCGGCCAGCTGTTCAAATTTTGGCTTGCACGTGCACCTGCCGGCACGGCCTTCCATTGAAAACTCACGTTTACACGAATGGTAGACCGTGAAGAAGGCAGTGCGCAGCACGATAAAGTGACTGTCTACCACGTGCGATGTGAGGCTGCGGCGATGGCTGAGTTGATTAATGCCGCGGCCGGTGAAGCGGGCCTGCGCGCTTCCACCTCAGTTTGAATTATTTTTGCAGCCCTGAGCTATTTTTCGTTTATGTTTCATTCATTACGTGGTGCACGACCTCAAGCTGCGACGACGACAGAGTGGCATCAGTACTTCAAGGGTTCGTACCAGATATTCTCTGGCGCACGATATTTCGTTCTACACACGCGCAAGAATTAGGTGACATTTTGGGTAAATGCCGGTCGAATGTGAATATAGGGACGCATTTGCTGTGGTATGCTTTTGTGCATACTATATTGGTGCCAGTGGGCGTCTCGGGCTATTTTAAGGACTCTTCTACCCTCGTATAAAATATGCATGTAGTTGCTGCTGTGAGGCGTTAAGAAAAAAATAAAAGTTTTCATTTTATCGATCGCTGCTGTTTCACCAAAGAGCCTTGCACAGCTAACATAATCTATGGGTCCTCCGGCTGTTGCACTCTTGAACCGTTCATTGAAAGATTATGAAGTATGGTGGTGCTCTCAGAAACTCCTGGCTTCTCGCTGCTCGAAAGCTCAAGCTAAGAGAGGGCCGTCGTGGTTACTGTCACTGCCGCCGTGTTATAGCAGCAGCGTGAATTAATTTTTTTTCGCTTTTAGCAAAACGTCTTTAACGGGACAGCAGCTATAAGCCCTTTAGGGTTATAAATTCACGTCCTCATTACTTACCCAATTAGGGAAAGGTTTCTGCTTGCTTAATATTCTTGAAGTAAACCGCATATTTTTTAACATACACTCACATACTATATTTATTTGCAAAATATTATTCATGTTGCATTGTTAGGTTTCGAAGTACCTCCCGTGTACCATATGGTCACGCTGGTCCCTCAGGCTACTGGAAAAGGCTGGAAGTGACATACTTTTCTTGGAACCAATGCAACACAATGAAAAACTTACTTAGTGAAGAGCCAGGCGCTCGTGTGGAATGGTAAGCTTTAACGCATCAAATGCACATGCCGATACCACACTTTGTTCACTGTGTGCTCATATTGCTGCTGCAATCGTCCCCACCGCACATTCTCTTCTTGCTTTTTCAAAGTGGGCCGCTTCCTCTTTTGGTGTACCAATCATCGGGGTCGTTCGTCGACCAGGCACATTTGGTTTATTCTCCGAACGTGTCCAATCGCTGTGTGCATTTTTCCTGCGAAATAAATCTGAGTAATTCTGCACGCTGTGCAATGAAAAACAAATGCCTATGTTGCCTATGGCATGTCACAAAGGCACGTCAACATCAGTCACCACCATGCCTGTGTAACGCTATGCTTGTGCATGAAAGTCAAAATGTAAAAAGAGTGTACAAGTATCAACGTTTCTGTAAGTTTCTCTGTCGTTTGAAATGGCGCTGCAGCTTGTTAAAGTCATTTTCAGTAGTCACCAGCTGTTCCTGCGTTCCCCTGCTTGTATTGATAATCTTCAAAATTTACACATTTTGCAACCATACCCTACACCCCCTATTTTATCTAGTGACAGTCCATTTGGTAATAAAAGAAATAAAGGAGCGCAGCGGAAGTATCCAAGCAGCAGTGTAATGCAAAAGAACACCGATATAAAGAAAGGACCCCTAAAGCCCAGCGTGTCCATGTGGCATCGCGGAAAATATTGGGCTCATTCATAGAATAAATACATATTGATTTCTCACAGAGGTTCACAGTTGGTCGCATATACAAAAAGCTACATCTTGGTAAATTCACCCTGCCATTGCTTAAAATACATCTGCAAAATGAACTTTGCCACCCCAGTGTAGCATGGAGATGCTTCTCTCAAATTGACACTATTTCCCGCGTGGTGTCAGGTCGGTTGTCTTCTGTCGCTGTTCCTGCTGCTGACTGTCACACGCTCGTTGCTATGTTGCAGTCACTTAATTATTTCTCACCTTTTCAATGAGTTTCCAGACCTTACGGCTCCCACCGCATGGCTTTATTGAAACAAACATTAAGCTATCAAGATACCAGTTGATGGCCACTTCTGGGAGGTCTTTGAATTCTCCATTACTCGAAACGCTTTCTGCGAGCTGCCCCGACCATATGGCCATACTGGCCTTAATGGGCTAATGTTCCGAAGGGCTGCGCATTTAAATGCGCTTCATACGCTTTTTTCTTAAAATGCTGATTAGTGGGCTGAACGTCTCATCAACCCTTGTTCGGTTCCCTTTGATTCTTCATTAAAATAAAGACTTTGCTCAGCATAGGTGTATTACTCCAAATTCTTAACGAACTGGGCTGACCTCAACTATATAAACAGCGTCTACTATCCAGTTTCTATTACTATAGTTCGACTGCCTAGCGGCTGTCCCATTTTATGGCGCAGAAACGGGCCACACTTTCATCAATGGCAGCCTATCCTTCATGACATATACCGTACAATGTTTGCGCACAAAGAATTCCAGGCTAGATAGCTTGACTCAGTCACAATTCAGGAAGCAATTCATAACAGTACACACTTAATCTGTAAACATATTTAAAATAGGTACAGTTACTCTGCTCTCCGCCTCCGAAACATTTGTAATCCCGCCACAATCTTTACTAACCAAGTTCTCAAATAGCGCCATTAAACAAGCGGCTTTCATGGCCATGACATTTTTACGCCCCTGCAAGAAAAGGCAGTATTGCAAAATATATTTGAAGCATGCCACATAGCACACACCAGTTCTGATAACCTATTAGAAAGTTATATGGCACCGAACAATGTCATATGCGTGTCTGGATTGCAACCCCATGACGTGGCACAATCACGCAGAAATTGGAAGCGAACTATAATAACTAGGTACATATAGGTAGATTTAGGTAGAAATGCAATAATTAGCTACATTGTGTATGATAGCTAGACTTTCAGAAATGCTTTTACTTTAAATGGCGTATATATGTCTGAGAGTGTGTGCTAGAAATTATGTTTGCTATTTATGCGTTTGTATGGTTGTCATTTTTTAAAGTTCGTTGAAACAACCAGTGTGTAGAACAGCGGAGCTTTAGCCAGGGAGGCTCTACAGCTTGGCTTAAATGAGGTTCGTGTTCTTTACTAATGGAGCCCCTTCAATATTTTTTTTTTGAATATTCGAGGTGTAGATGTATCGCTCTTTTACCGTAATCGGGATGACGAGTTGCCAACTTTGTATCCCACGGTGACTTGTCGGCGTCTCTGCAAGGTGTTCCGTTCTGCAAAATAGTTGGTTAGAAACTTTCCTTATTAATGCTGTGAAGGCAAGTTGATGGAGACCTTCTGTGGAGCAATTGAGAAGTCCTGTTTCTATGAAGAAGGTTTGCAGGATAAAGATGTTCCGTTTTCACATTTTTCACACGAAAATGACGTAGCGGCGTGTGATGCAGCTGATGATAAGGTGCCAGAACAATTCCAGTGATATTGAGATCCTACTAAGTGGTGTCGACTTAATGTCCTGCCGACTATTTGCATGATCTAGGTGAAAGCCGAAGGAAGGATTTGCAGTTTGGGGTTTACTGTGACGTCACTACGAGGTGAAGTAAAAAGGAATAGTTTTCTAAACTTCGGATCGGAAATCCCATTAAGTGAGACGATCACGTTCACCTATGGCAAGAGTCGACCACTCCATCTGCGTGTAAGAAATCGGAGGCCGGACTTTTCGGTTTAGCTCCTCAGGTTTCCCTGCATGAAATAAGTCTGGACCTAGTGTACCGCCTCTTCGGTAGCGTCTATCACGTCGCCATCTATTGTTGTTGTTGTTCTCCTCTAATTTGATGGCACATACCGACACAGGGGGACCGACCAATAATTGGGGTGGAGTCTGATCGTCCATTGACCTCTATTCTGACGTCATCATCGTCTTCGTCTACTGTTTCCTAGTCCTCGTGTACGATGTACATGCGTTCTAGTACCTTGGCAGAGTCTCTGCTTATATTTGGAGGAATAAGCTCTGAGTATGAAGATGTTGGCGGAAATCAAGCGTGGCGTGAAGGAATGCTGCTTTATCTCCAAGGCGATGTTGTAATCTACTGGTTACTACATGCTCACTGAAGTTTGCAAGAACGATGTCATAGAGGACGATGTTTAGGAGCTGGTCTTGTTTCGGCATGCGAACTACTACTGCACACTTTTAATGACAACAGCCCTAGGCAGACTTTTGTGGACTGGATAACTAGAATGTTTTCTTCATATTCGCACAGGAAGCAAATAAAATTGAAATTACAATGGTAAAGGGGATACGCGAACTTATTGGGCGCTCCATACCGTCCGGTATTTTCCAAACAATGCGTTTGAATTGTGTGTTCATAGTGGAAAGGAATTTTGAATACACGAACGAGCGTCAAATGGCGCAATAGTTAGATGATGGCGGCGCTCGTATGTTTACCACTTGAATGAAAGAGCTGGATGTGCTGCGTTTCCTTCTAGGATGTGTATATCACCTCTGTGAGCTCGGCTATCAAACGCCTAGTGCCATCTCTTGAGCGCAGGCCGCGCGCTTAAAATGCGACCTTTCTTTATTGCTCAGAAGAGGGCACAGGATGCCAGAGCTCGTGCAGCATCTCGAGGCGTGTGCGTCTAGACAACCCGCACATTAGAACCAATAACGCAGTACGGCAGTAAGCGGACGCCTGTTCATGGCCGATTTTTGTTATATTTATGAAGGATCGGTATGCAGGCAAGCAAATAAGGTCGGCATAATTGCACTTTCTCTTCGAAGATATTAAATACACTCTTCAGCATTCATGAGAAGGATAACCAAGTCTAGTTGTATGTATATATATGACTGGGATAAAGAATGCATTTCCCGGCGTACATTGCATACATTGCATTGTCAAGCAGTGGGCTGTTAGCTATATTTTAGAAGTGAGCTTTAAAAAAGGAAATAAAAAGCGGCAGGCATTAAAGAGTCGTATGATGGCCTGCTGTCACTTCATCAATTTATTTAAGATCACGAGACCTCATGTGGGCTGCCGGCACGCTGAGATGGAAAGTTTCGAAATAATTTTGATCACCTGTCTTTATTTATGGCACACTGAGCCTTCATTTCGGTTTTATGGCATTGAGATTATGAGTGGATGCTTTAGCAAGTCAGTCATCACAGCGAGTGAATCGCACGTTGTAGTAGATGACTGAGAGATATCCGTCATAGATGGATGCACAACGTGGCACAGACCATTTGCCTTATGAGAACAACATCAACAATAAAATATTGAATTTGTGGCGTCGTTTTTCTTGATTATTCAGTTATGTCTCGGTGTGTGCTGTTGTTAACTATAATTCGCACCATCAAGGTGTGACTCTCCAGGTGTTCCCCTGTTTTCAATGAAGCTTAGGCGCGCCGATTCGAAGTTCGTATCGGGAAGCTAAGCGGAGTGAAACATTTATTAAGTTCCGTTTCATGGTATCCACATTTACCAATGCCTTGACGTTTCAGCTTATGTGACCGCGAACACTACGCTGCAAGTTTTCTTGAAAATGAATGATATTAACATTATCGCTAGGGTGCGCTGGAACCGATGCTACTATGGAGTGACCAGATGAGCAGCTGTATTGTAGCTTGCAGTAGAAACCTAATATCGAAGTCAAATTAGCTAATACGTTTGCTTTGAATTTTTCGCGCTTTGGTATGTCACGGGTTCTTCACTAACTCGCTATATTTCTGCTGCTGTATTTTGTTTTCGCCCTGGTGAAACAGTACAATGGTAAAACAATCCACTATTGGCGCATTCGATTATCCTGCGTAATGCGAGAGCCACGCATAAGGCGAAAATCACGCGACAGGTTCGCGTATTGTGTGCAGCAAAAGTTTACAATCGCAAGCTCCTATAAAATGAGCTACGCGGTTGGTTGCAATCTTTCGCAACAGTTGGTTCGTTCTCAAACAAATGCTGTAATTTGGAGGATGGGGGGCGATGTAGTAATACAGGCATAAACATCTAACACAAAAACAGCACTCATTAATTAAGAAGGTAGGTAGCTGCGCCACATGTTGCATGGGTATTAGAGAGAGCTCGAATGTGCGCACTATAAAAATAAATAATGAAAAGCCACGAAGGTTAAAAAAATTGTTTCTTTGCATTTTTTACCGAACTGACAACATGAGCCTAAATTCATCACCACCCGAAGTATTGGGAAATATAAAAATACATTGTTATCAAGCACGCGTTTTAAGTCTCTTTGTTTTTCCTGTTTTACGTTATTGGTTCAGTACATAACCAATGTACTTAATGAGAGAAATCGGAATATTCTCAAATACTTTCGTCGCAGAACATGAAAGCATTTTTTAGCAGTTCCTCAAATTTCTGATATCTATGTGATTTCGCAATACACCGTTGTTATGAGAACGTCCCTTGATTAGTGAAATATAGAAACTGCCCGCCGGCCTCCTTAATACACGATGCCATTAATGACATTTTAATACAACTCAACCTCCAGATCAGTTCGATGCTTACTGGATGCTATAGGAATACTATGTTATCAATTCGTTCTGGATTGGCAGGGCTAAGATTTTGTGCTGAGCTTTAGGTGGAGTGCAGAACGCTGCAACAGCCAAAGCGTTTCAAATGCTCGGTCTCAGAACATACAGCAAATTTCCGGAGCTCCGCATGGTAATAGGCACGCAGTTCTGAGAGGTTGCCCCCCTCCGAAGAGCCAAGCATTGCGCCATACAATCGGGAACAATACGAAGTCACTTACGATGTCAGAGGAGAACGTGTATTAAGCTTAATTTGTGTACATGTAGCGCTGGTCCGCCCGATTTCACCGCGCACACCTGCCAAGTATAACACTCAACAGACTAAGTCAAACCTTCACATGGCTAATATCTTATACGAAGCAATGAGCGTTGCTTGTTTGCATAAAATGACCCAGACGGGATTCGAATATGCGGAACGCTTCGAGTACTAATCACATCATGCAACAATAAGGATGGTTGCTCTGAGTATTCACAGGGTTCATTTACAGCGGGCGCTCAGCTCCTGTCCTCCTGGATACTGAAATCAGCAAGACACGACCACCGCCAAATTCTGCGGAGGAAGTTTTCGGTTTATTTTGAACGGAAAGTGAGGGACTCCTGTGAAAAGTCGAAACAATATCAATTTTGCACTGCTTTCAACACACGATCGTATTCAGCGTAATGCAGATCACCTATTCTATTTTATTATCTTGATCCAAACCTTAGTCAATAATGATATATTCCGCTACCTACATGGCACTTTTCCGATCATCATTTGTTTTGCACATTACAACCAAACGTATTTCCAGAGCAGCAATCAACATGCATAAAATTATGCACAAGGCACTCCTACTTCACATGGCTGCGCAAGTCTAATGGTGCTTGATGGCGCGACTAGGTAAAATTAAAGAGGCCCTGCTAAACACAAGGTAATCACGTATAAACGGCTGCATCTGTAGTGTTATTCTTAGCCCCGTGATATATTAGTGGTTTGGGGGAGGCATTCTATTGTCCTCAACCTACAATAAACTGTTATCGTTTGTTATTGCAAACGAATATCTTGCCAAATAGGATACAAGGGTGCATTTTCTGCATGCCTGCTGGTCTACATAATGAGTTCATTTACAGGCCGTGGGTAGTTAATTAGAGGCAATTTACTCACTCACCGAACGTACTTTAAGCTAACCACAATATTGTACTTTGATTTAGGGAGAACGGAAGTTCGAAGCCTGCGCAACAAAGCGACGAGCTGCGTTTGACAATTGTTTCATTCACTAACGAGGTCAGCCGAAAGTTCTTATATTGGTGTGTTTATTTGAGTTCACGCTAATTCACAAATGCACTGTCACGTATTTGTGGTTACAGGAAACCAAGCAGTCAGCCGACGTTTCGGCAAACTATATAAACTGCTTGCGGATTGGATCTTGTGATTGGAAATAATTTATCAGCGTAGCGGCGCTGAGATCAGCAAATTCTTGTTTTCAAAGATCATTGAACAGACACCTATTGCGGCTGCCGAGTTCATCTCTTTAAGTAGAAAAGCTGCCCAATGAACAGTTCTCGAGTTCGGCGTGTCTGGCTGCAATTCGTGCCCTGTGGTCAGCGCCGTCTTACATTCAATGCGGGGCTCACTGCAAATCTGCCATTCTCTGTCAATATATATATATATATATATATATATATATATATATATATATATATATATATATATATATATATATATATATATATATATATATATATATATATATATATATATTTATATATATATATATATATATATATATATATACAAGTGAAAAATTGCTTCATACTGTTTCCAAGTTTATTTGGAGTCGACGTTTCGGCAGGAGCCCTGCCTTTCTCAAGACTAAGGGTACATGATTCTTGTTCGTCTTCTTATAGTGTTGGCAAGAGGTGATACAAACAGAATATGGGCACATACAGGTAAACCAGCTGGATACGCACAACACACACACACACACAGGTGCGGAGAGCAGGCTAGGCCCAAAGGGTCATCCATCCAAGGCACCGGCCACCGGAAGTCATCTGTATACAATACACAATACAGGCAGCCGCGGAACAACCTCGAAAAAAAAAAAAAAAGAAACAGGTGGGGGAACATGTTTGCTGCAGATGGTGAGAAATTTATTTTTCTTGTTCTCACTAAAAAATGGGAGCGCCAAATGTGAAGGAGGTATTTGGGAGAAGTGGTCAACTATCAATGGTCAAGGCGTTGGCTTTCAAGATTTTTTCTTTTTCTCTGCTGTGCCTGTTATCCTACCCACCCTCGCTCCAACTCGTGGCCATACAGGATGAAAAAAAAAAAAAGACACCACAACCAGGTGGACATTGCTGGTTAGAAGAACCTGACAGCGGCGAATAAAGTTTCAGCCTGCTTAGAGCGGTAAGCAACTCGCGACGAGAGATGAACCTCAAAGAAAGAAAAGAAGAAAAAAATTATGTGGAACAGTAAAATGGTGAAATA
This sequence comes from Amblyomma maculatum, assembly GCF_055883805.1. Lineage (NCBI taxonomy): Eukaryota > Metazoa > Arthropoda > Arachnida > Ixodida > Ixodidae > Amblyomma > Amblyomma maculatum. Next base: position 347,267,716 of record NC_139344.1, read on the forward strand.
CTTAGAGGTTTTCGCTAAAAGATGTGAGTGCCAAGAATGAAGAAGGTTTTTACGAGAAGTGGGATATGGAGGATATCAAAGAAGCGGGAAAAAAAGCGGGGGAGGGGGAGGGGGTAAGATAAAAAAAAAACGAGGAAAACTGTCAAGGGATAATGATTGATATATGTGCTTAGCATTAAACTTGTAGGGCTCGTAAGAACGACATTGCCCCAATGTTTTCATTTATCCCAGTATCAATTGTCCTAAACTTATAAATAAAGTATGACTCACGCTGCTCCCGTTCCCGTAAATTATTGAATCCCCCCTTAAGAACTGTTAGTTTGACTGAGTCGAATGAGTGCTGTTTCTGGTTGATATGTTTTGAAAAGGGAATGTTTGGCAGAGAGCGGACATGAGCACGATGATTATTAAACCGCATTCGTAGAGGGGTAGCTGTCTGGCCAATATACTGCATGCGGCATACACCGCATTTTAGGAGATATATAACGTTTGAGGCATCGCAATCAAAGTTACCATCTATTCTCCACTTAAAATGTGACGCTGTGCTTGTTGCGCAGCTTTCAAGCAGTGTAACCTACTTCTAATATAACAGAGGGAATTTTCAATCATATCTTTCAGGAAAACATTGTTACTATTTTTCACAACATAAGGATAGTACAAACGCAGTTATTATTCCAAAATCATTACCTCGCTATGTTCACAGATTTCTGTCCCCAGCCTGCGACCGCAGACGGCGTCAGCTAAATCGTGTCCGCAACAGTTGTGAGTACTTGACAAGGGATAGAGGTTAATGAGTAGTGTCAAACAATAGAGGGTGACTTAATGTTGTGTCCGAAAAATTACTTAGGCCAATAGGTTAATTGAGTATTTAGGTAGAGACAAAAATGTTAAAGTAAAGGCGAAAATGGCCTCATTAGCCAATGGCTTGGCGCCACATTTGAATGTATCAAATACTGAAATAGTTGATTAACTCAGTCAATTAAGGTGACGTCAACGATGTGAGGTCACGCAACCTGAAGTCGACCTAAAAAGGACATAGGAAGGGACTGGCGCGCAATTTGAAAGTACCAAAGACTAAAATGTTTAAACGAGAAGTGAATTAATGTGACTTTGACGATGTGACGTCACGCAACCGGCGGTAGAGTCGAAAAAGGGCGTAGGAAGAGATTGGCGCGCAATTTGAATTTGCGCGCATCCGTGTTTTCGCATTACTCCAATGCAGATTCTGCAGCGCTCTTTAATTTTGAGGAAGCATTTGGCAGTACAACCGCGAATTAGCAAGTCGTGGAGAGGCTTGCTTGCGAGGGATCACAAGTGCAGTGAAGAAGCTGGAATAAAAGCAGGAAACATCAGAAATTGTGGTTGCAAAACGTGAAATCCTGGAGTTTGACGCTGCAGTCCACCTTAAGATTACGGATATTTTGCGTATTCTGGTTGATGTAAACCAGTGGTACATGGCAGCACTGTAAGAGAGCAAAGCGCTACGGAACTCCACCTGCCCCACTAATGGCATCAATGATCGCGTTCATGTGCTTACATGCTGACGGGTCCCATGTCTGGGGTCTACCGGCCAACAGTGGCGACATGCAATGCTTGTCCTCAAATTTCTCGTGGCCCTGAGGTTCTCGCAGTGAAAAGCAGCAATCATAGTGAAAGTAGCCGTAATTTTACCTGTCAGAAGAGTGCCCTCACTTTTCTCCGGCATTGTAAAGAGGCGATGCCTGTGACAGGACAATGAGAATGCCAAAATTTACTATGCCACAGTTAAACTGAATTGTTCCTGCGCATCGCGAATCTCCCTTATCCTCCCGATTCTTCACAGGATGGACACGAGAACAGCTTACAACGGCAAGGAAAGGCCTCTTAAGATAAGCAATATATAATATAAATAAATTCAAAGAAGTATTGTCACAACACTGTCACTATATCTTAGTTCCTTTGAGAACCCCGCTTAACATGCCCCTAGCTAAATTTTCGATTACACCACCTCTACGCGGATGGGTTAGTTCTATTTCCTAAAGAATAATTTTGAAAAGAAAAACTTAATATATAAACTGGTTAATTGGTTTAGGTAACTTAAAATCATCTGTAGCTGAAATGTAGATTCAAATATGAAAATGATAAAGATACCGATCAAATCCCGCAGCACCTTAACAACCCGACGCATAATGCTCTTCTGTTTGCACAGCAAAAATAAGACCACCAAATTGATTTTCGCACACTCTGCAACACGCTTTGCCTTCGCATAAGCTCCTAAGCGGAAGATAGCAACCGCTACATAAGAAAATGCATAATTCATGCGCTACCATGTGTTTCATCAAGACGATTTTGAGAATAATTAAGTATTCAAAATGCCACTGCATCAAGTTCTCGGTCTCTTAGATTTGCTGCGTCGGCACGAGGCAGAATTTATGTGCAACTCAGAGGTCCTCCTCCTACTTACAAAAGCACCCAAAAGAGCATTTTAAGAAACTGCCTTCACTTTTACATCTTTATCGAAACTGGGCCTTCCTTGAACACTTTCAGACTCCGAGTCTGCCTTATTTCATTGAGCACAGTTTGGAACTAGCTGCCATGAGCTGTGCGGTGCACTGCACGTTCATCCTTTTTGCCTTACTGGCCATATCAGAGTAAGACAAAACGTTTTGTGATTTAATGTATATTCCGCAATTAAATCGAAAAAGGAGGCTGAAGGATTGTATTGCTGTAAAGTTAATGACGTGTTTCTTTTGTTCAAGCAGGCAACATAGAAACATGACATATATGTGCTGGCCGCTAATCTAGAAATGTCGCCAAGCGATACATACATAAATACAAATAGAGGAGCTATCATCATGCGCCTGCGAAACGGAGAAGTAATGTTAACTGCAGCCTACACTTAACTTAGATGCGACGAAAAATTGGATCGCTGGTGATGATGATGAGAAAAGTGTTCATAGACGTAAGTTTAGTTCCTTACCAAATCTGAAGAAAAATGGTCTATGGAGGGAGGTGCTATAGGATGTCGCTTTGGTTAAGTTTCATAATATTCTAGTCAGGCCATAGTGAAACAAGACTACGTCTGTGTTGGACTCTTCTGCATCGCAGCGAGATATTCCTTTACATCTTATTTATGATTCTGTACTTAAGTAGATCCTTTGCCCTGAAACTTGCATGGTAATATTTGCCGGACCTGAAAGCACGGAGGTAGTCTTTTATTTTATTTTTAAGCACCATTCGTGATTCATTCTCGCATATTTGACTTTGCATTATAAACACATCCTTATAACACCATATATCTTTACAGAGGAGAATTCTTTTCAATTCTGAAACTTTGGAGTAATGTTCGTCAAGGAGACTTCAGTAACGGCTCCCGATTTCCTTGCTGTTCTGTTCATGCGTTCGAAGACGTTACCACTACTTCCTGTGTTAGTGAATGCTTGCTGACAGTGACAGTCCAGACACTGCATGGAAGATAATGAGGTTCAATGAAAGTGAAAGGTTAATTTGTAAGCCCTACCTGAGTAAAGGGGCACCAAGATGCGAGATGAAAAGTACAGGAGTGGTAAATTGGACTTATGCGATAAAAATATATTTGTATATTTTCTTTCACTGACAGATATATTCACATTCTGGTTTTATCATTATCCCATTTTTATTCATATTGCATTCCATTCCTTATATTTCACATGGTTAGATTTGCCTCATTTATTCTGTGTTATCTTAATGGGACCTAAGCCTCCTTTCGCCTCCAAGTGGAGTGGATGGTTTTTATCTCTCACACTGTCCCATGCCAACCATAGAACCTTGCAAGCGCAGAAAGAAACATTCTCTTAAACGCATCCTGCCACACGCCACGGGTTTAAAATGCAGGCTTCATACAGTTGCCGCCAATGTCGCGCAGTTCTCACTTCCGTTGCAGACTTGAGATGTCGCATGCAGGCGTCTGACGGGCGAACATCGGAATTTCTGCGAAGCCCAGCTGCAGCAGTGTGGAACTGGCCTTTGCCTTTTACTGATTTTGACTTTAGGTGTGATTTCAAACATGGCTGGTGCAGCTATCAGATAATGACTGGCTTTTATCTGCTTCTTTTGAACTCTATATAAAAACAGCCACTATTTTCATGCGAGTTCACCATCTGGTTTTGCTTGCTGCAGTCCAGATAGAGCAATATTAAATTGAGGTGGATGTTGTAGTTCGGCCGTTCGAAAACCTTTCGATTCTTCTACATTCATTTAAGTAGCGGCTTCTTTCCGGGTCTGTGATCCGAGTCAGAGCCGACCTGTAATAGTTACGTCTTCTGTTGTAGCCATCTTCGTAGTTCTGTTTGTCACTGCAAGGTACCTCTATTGTTATTATTCAGCGAGAACGCATATCGTAGGCGAGTGTCCAGAGCCAGTGCCAGATCACAACTATGCTTCTGCGTCATTGTTATTATTCCTGTGACAATAGAATTGGGCAAGATAGTGGTATTTTATTGAAGATCGCAGCTCATAAGCACCCGTTCGTGCACAGAGCGATATAAGCTTAGTAGCTGCAGGCGTAACCGGCCACCAGCCCGCCGTGGTAGGTAGCTCGAGAGCGAAGTACCACCTGCCAAGGTTAGCAGACTAAAGAGCGGAAAGAGAGAAATCCCGTCCCTCACTTTAGAGGCGAGGTAAAGGTGAGGACGAGGCGCAATAAGGCTTAGTGAGAGGGTATAGGGTGCTGGCAGGAATGCGGGTCCTGGAATGACCACAGTGAGGAGATAGAATATGCCTGTATATTCCATTTGAAGGAGAAGATAAGATTATCAAAGGCAAAGGAAGGGTTATCGGCTTGCAGGGTGTGGCGAAAGCGTAGGAATGCAGAACCAGAAGGTATCAAAGTGGAAATACGGAGGGCCCTGATTTCGGGCCAAATAGTCTTGCTCTAACGAAAAGCCAGTTGTAAAATGCTCAAATCGCAACTGTGTCACCTGGGTACCGTGCCGAGCACGCTTCCACAGCACAAAGAAACGATGTCACTAACACCCTTGAGTTAAAATTAAGTGTCCAGCCAGTTTTTAAACATTTTACGGTTTTATTGACTTTGGTTATGTTGTCCCTTTTCAGATGCGTATTACCTCCTAGGTTTCGAACCCGTCGCACCACAAGACCATCACCAGCGCCAAGCCTCATGCGTTATTCAAATCAAAGGCATCCACGTGCTTCAGAACCGATCTCTCTACCACCTCCTCCTGCTTGGGCGCCTACTACATCAAACACTTGTCCTCTGATGGTAATATTAACTCTTGATTATACAATTATTAATACTTATTTCGGTATCACACTAAAAGCGCTTTTACATTACAAAAACAAGGTCCTTGAGGGCTGAAAGCATAAGGTTAAGCAATCCAAGAAAAACTCTCTCAGTCCGGAGTGTTTCGAAAGCGTGGTGCTTCGTCACGTGCGCGATCACAGAAGTCTTGCAAACCAATAGCCGGAATTGCCGACTACGCTTCCACGTCCTAGTTAATTTTTCATGACTTAAAAGAATATCTCCGCTGGCGAAAGCTTGCGGGTTTCTTTTTCTGTTGAAAAAGCTTATTGCCTTTCCTCCAGGAGCAAGAAGCCTCATTTCACTTTAAGGGCATGGAATCCTTGCCGGCGAATAAAACAAGCGTCTGTCATCATATGCTCCTTGGACGCAGGCACCGCATTATCGTTCATTCCTAGACTTCAATACATCAGCCAACCTTTCTTCATTTATATGATCATGCCCTTCATCCTTCATAACATCCCTCGTATGCCCTGAGGCATCAAACATCGAAAAAAACAAAAACAAAACCAGTCGTATTGAAATCAGGAAGAATATATAAAAAGATACAAAGTTATATTTTCTGAGCAGATTTAGTTGATGCTAGGGCACTTTTTTCCACATTACGAAAACACCTTGCTCATCACCGACATTCTCCGAATCGATGCAAGGAGTGACGTGCACACGCTCGTCCGTGACAAATCAGCTCTCGGTCATGTGACGCAATCCTTTGACGTCATCAAAACTTCAACCAAACTCGAAATTTCGTAGCCGAGTCGGAAGGTGCTCTGAAAGGGGGTTGTTGGCAAACGGTATGGCCAGGTTCTACAAGGTTCTACAGTGTTTATAAAGTTTCCTAAGAATATTGTAATCAACGCAACAATTGGGATTGCTGCGGATATTCTGGGTGACGCTGTTTATTTTCTCTTTTTTGTGTACCCTAAAACGCTGTGATGTTTACTAAGACCATTCAGCACAGCATTTTTCTTGTGCCTGTTTGGGAATGTATCTGTTTATTAAACATTCTAAAAATTAAACCGCCGCCAAGACACCGAATGGCTATTGTGTTTTGATGTCCACTGCGCGGTAATTCACAACCCATGCCTTGAAACTCTCTGATATTAAGGCTCATAAGTTTCCTTTGGCAGCACGAAGCGGTCATGAGGTTCTATTTCGCTAACGTTTACATAATGAGCGCTTTATAATGGTATCTTCTGCTCTAGGTAAAAAGAGTTTCATAGTGATGTTTAGCAGTGCTCACGTTAACCTATTCCACTGTTGCTGTTCTCAAGTTGTTGCAGCACGAAATATTGCACCGAGGAAAGTATAGATGGAGAAAAGCACGAGCACTACATCATACGCCGAGTTGTTACCTCCCTCGGCCGTCACAATCTTAGCATGTTTTACGCGTGACAAATACCTTATAGTTACAAATCAGTGACCGAGCGGGACAGTTTGGCACACGCGGTCAGTCGCCGATGCACCGCTGTGCATTACAGAGAACTATTGTAATCTTCAATCCCTTCTCTTACTTGTTCACCGTACTCAAAAATACTGAACAATAATAACTCGTATCAGATTTTAATGCACCGCAGGTTTCATTGAAATTTGCATCGACATAACAGGGAACACCTGGTGGACATTTCTGCTTGGATTCATAGTATATGAGAGAATGACATGCGCTGTGCGAACTTGCTCTGGAATGCGTGAATGTTTTTCTAGAGCATGTTTTGCTGGAACTTTTCTTGCTTCCTGAAGAAAATTATGTTCTTTCATTGCTTGCGACCTCTAAACTCGATGTCTGCATCCAATAACCACCACCTTGAATTTCTGATTTTTCAGCTCCTGAGCAGGAAGCATAGATGTGAAACGATGAGATAAGGAAATCTGCGTAGATAGATTGAGCGCTTCAAGCACAGGGCGGAATCAAGTAAAGGGATACAGAGAGGCCTTTTGCTCCTCCTCTCCCCCTCCTTCTTTTCGCAGTGGGCGTAGTCCTGCTGCTGAGGTTGGTTGACACAAAGTTCACACAGCGAACTTTGGGATTGATTTTGTATTGACGGTATTGAATGTCAGTCCGTTAATTAAATGTTCCACCTACAAATTAGGTAAGTATCAGTGCTGAAGGGCAGCCCTGAGTAAAAGCTATGTTGAATCCTAGTTGTGCTGCTTGCCAGTACGCCGATGTGAAAATCTTTGGCTTCGATTTACCGTTTCCTAAATGAATTTTACCAGAGCACTCCATTTTGTTTTCTAAAAAAAATTATCTCTGTGTGATAAAGCCATTTTCTTTCCCTAATTTCAGTGCATACCAGGGAAAAAAGCAGGAGATATATGTGGTGGTTCTATGCAGTGCAGGTGTGCCATAGACCTCTCTACAGGTTCTCTAGAGCACCTCCCTTGCATTTACATTCCTACACTCGCATATAACTAAAACACGTCCAAAGGTCCAAGATCAAGGGAAAAGGGGAACAATGGAGCGAAGCCCGGAGATTTGCCCATATTTGGCTAATGAAACAATAAACAAAATATGTTATAATTAATTGCGTCTGCGAAACAAGAACCTTTATTCGTTTTCTTCAAATACCTATACATGCCTTTCTAGGCTCATGCGCGTGCAAAAAAAAGTGTGCATCAGAGCGGAGTGCCCCCCCCCCCCCCCCCCCCCCGTGCTGGAAATTGAACGAATGAATGTAGGAGAAAAAAATGATTGCATAAGATAGAGGAGGAAAAAATGAGCCAAGAAGCCAAACTTTATAACTGTGATATAATTAGGTAATGAATTAGAACCACAAATGTTAAGCTTGCGTCATGATAGCGTCGGATGTCGATATAGCCAGAGGACGTGAAAAAAGCTCGGCCTTCTAAATAGTACAAAGTATTTCAAAACTGGGTTGCAAACGCTGGCCGTATGTCGATTTAGACAAAGAAAGTGTAAGCAAGAATAATCAATATTAAACGCAACCGAAGGACCTATAAATTGGGTCAAACAAGCGAACAAATATGGATTATGACGTCACAACCGGTGGAAAGACGTCGAGGCAGTATGAGATCTGACAAAACGGGTAACAAACGGCAGATTTTCTCAAATTAGATAAAAACATTTAGTAAAGCGTAATTAATACTTAAGGTCACCGAAGGACCTATAGATGAGTCAATTTGTGCTAAAAAAACGTGGGTGGTGACGTCACATCCAACAAAACACTTTGAAGCAGTCTGAGTAAATACTTAGTAAATAATGAGTAAATACTTAAAAGTGATATAGTTGTTTATAATAAGTAATCAATAACTAATTAAGGAACGCCGTATCTATAAAGCAATTCATTGCAAACAGAAAGGAAGCAAATGGATACAAAGGAAAAAAAATAAGCCGAAACGTCGCAAATGACTACAAATGCTAAAATGACTACAGAGTCGCATAAGGATTTTCGCCTTATCGCACTCAAGGAATATCGAAGTGCCTCCAGGGAATTGTTTATCGCAAGAATCAGAACGACGAGCTTGATTGCAGAGCCAAACCGAAACAAAAATGTAGCTGATTGAGCTGTGTTGTCCAAATTCGAAGCATATAGACCAACACCGATCTGTGACGTAAGCGCGATGCCGTGGCGCTTCTGTCGCCAGGCTGGGTCGCTTGGGGGTGAAAACTAGGCTTAGCGCCCATAGGAATACATGGACCCGAAAATTTTCAAAGCAATTTTCTAATTTCACGGCGCACCTATGACCTCGTTATTGGGTACAGAGCAATCATGAACATCTTAGAACAGATCACGAAAGTATGAAATCTCATTAACGAGGCGAAGTATTTTTAAAATACCGCGAAACGTATGCAGGTGCGAGTTGGGAGGGCGACCCATAGAAACGCATGTAAACACAACTTACCGCAACATTTTACTCGGTTCAGCAGCGTTGAACACTTCTCATTTTTTGGTGAACATCTTGTATCACGCCCCGACATCATGTTGCATGGCACACTACATTCCCTTGCAAGTACTGCAAGTCTGACGACTTGCGGGACCGTTCACAGCACGATAAAATGATCGCGCACAGTTGCAGACGGCAATGCACCACCGGCGCTGTCGCTAGCAGATGCTCCGGAGCTGGAGGCGGCCGCGGTGGGTATCGCCAGCTGCGCTGTCATCTGCTGCAATGCGCGACTCTCGTTAGGTCCGTATTGTTGTATGGCTATGGACAACTGCCTTTTAAATGTAATTCTGTCTAGGATGTATCACTTGAGGGACAGTATTATCAAGCTAATTTACTCCATGCGGCAGCATATCATACTGTAAACAAAACTACGTGATTCGCTACATGAGCATTTTGGGGGTATCTGGATTCGCAACTTAGATTACTTGGGGAGTTTTAAAAGTAGACCGCCTCCGCAATGACGCAGCATACTTCTTCAAAGTGCTGGACAATGTTTAAAGTCCGGCCACCACTTCTGGTGCTTTGCGAAACGAGAAATATGTTGCGGTAAGTTGCGTTTACTTGTCTTTTTATGGGTCGCCCTCCCAACTCGAACCCCCGTACGTTTCGCGGTGTTTTAAAAATACTTCGTCTCGGTCACGAGATTTCACACTTCCACAATCTGTCCTAGGATGTTCATGGTTACTCTGCACAGAATAAAGACATCATAAGTGTCTCGTGAAATTGAAAAACTGCTTAGAAATATTTCGGCTCCATGCATTCCTATGGGCGCTAACACTATTTTTCACCCCCAGTCGGTTGCGACGCCGCGAGCGCCCCCTTTGTTTGTAAACACGGTGTTGGTCTATAGGGAGCATGCACCTACGTCACAGTGGCGGCCATTCCGTGGGGCATGAAAGACTGCGAAAGGCTGCAGGCATACTTAAACGACTTATCGTTACCTGTTCCGGCTTGCACTGCAGAAGCTGTGCTCACACCAGAAAGTGGCGCCCGTGGCCTCCCTTGTACACCTCTTATAGGCAATCACATCATGTTTCATTTCGCTTTCGGTTCAAGGCCAGATTTTCAAAGTCAGACTTCAGATAAATATCGGCGAAATGGGTGGGTGGTACCATGCTGGAGGCGCACTTTAACTTCTCAGGCTGGTTAATGAATACGAAGACATAAAATAGCCGCATGCGCGCGAGAGTGAGTGGGAGGTGATGAGCTGTGGATATAAGTAATGAGGTTCTGTACATGCTTACAGTGAAATACAGTTTTTTTATTCCACACTAAGGGATTTTTTTTCCAAGGGAAGTCAAGGACCGAAATTTCATAGATTCCTCCTTGTTTTGTAATTTAACCTGTCAAAGCAGTATTTTAGCATTATTAATACAATTAACCGTATTGCAGAGATGTCCACTATGTCAAGTATAAAGCGGTCAGACGTGCACTATCGGCTCATTTTATAGATATGGGCTCATTTCTTTTGCCTACTTAAATAGCAAAGAAAGGTGAAGATATCAAGGCTTTCTTACAGCACAAATTACAAAGAAGCCAATAGTCATGCAAATCAGAAAGCAGAGGTAAATTGTGCATTTTTATTCAACTTTTTTCTTTAGTTATTCGAGCTAACCAGTGTTGAAATTGGGGAACTTATTCATTACCAAATGAATAAGTAAGTCAATATAATGCAGTGGAAAGAACCAAAACATGTAGCTTTGGAACCTGAACCAGTGACATCTTTATGCCTCGCATGGCTCAATCAACTGAGCTGTGGGGAATGCTGTGCAGATTTCTTCCGCAATAATTTGCATTGCCGATAATCTAACTTTAAGACTGCCGCCAACGCCGTCCTCGCCCACACTGGCAGCCATAAAATACCCTGTAAAGCGTCGGGTTTCATGTGGAATAATGTGCAGACGCATACGTTTTCTGCGTCTCTTATAGCCTGAGTTGCGTTAAACCCCACAAGCCAAGCCAAAGCCATACATTTTCTGCTGCTGACAACAGCGGGCCCTTTCCAACAAGTCTGAAAAATAAGAGCCCTATTCAAAAGCTGGAGCAACTCCTATTTGTTCAATAACGTTTATCTTCTCCTTCTTCCTCCTCCCTGTCTTAGTCTGCGTTCTTAGTCTCTCTTATAATACGAATATTACATCCCACTCCATATGTCACTGTGTTTCCCTGAGCGTTGGTTCCAGTTTTATCAGCATTTGCAAGCATCATTTCCTGGTATTTACAGACGTAATAAGAGGTATATAGATAATGACACTTCCGAGCTGTTCCATTCTTAACAGCAATACGCTACAGTCTATCTTGTAGTATTGCTGCAGCCCGAATCGAATTCCTCTGCAATATTCATGTCACTCTACCGTACTACCACTCTCTCTGCCATATTCATTGCTTGATCTTAATTTAGGTAGATAGTGAAAAGCAAAACGGAAACTTAGGTGAACAGCTTTATCGTGGAGAGTTTGTCATTTCGATTATATAGATTATATAGATTATATAGTTTGGATTATATAGAAATAGTTGTTTGTAAAGGTAATCCCAACCAAAGGCGACAAAGCAGCGTAACGTGAGATACGGTATACTCACTTGAAGTAAGGGGTTTAGTTGATGCGAACGGCATGCCGAGATTCCGCGGACAGGCGATGACTAGCTAGTCATATTTTAGGCAAGCGCTCGCAGATGTCTTGCTGCTTGGTACATCATTCGTCAAAGATGTTCGTCTAGGGTGCTACTCAAATACCATCCTTCGCTTGGAAATTATTGTTCTCAAGCTAAGTGTGAACGTTTTCTTTGAGCATAACCCTGATGAAACAAAAAAGTAAAATCTTTTAATACGTTTTTATAAACCTATTGCAACATGGTACCGGAGCAAAACCTTTTCAAGTTATGTCACTCTAGAAAATAGCAATCCTTGGTGTAAATCCCACGATCTCCTAAGAAGGCACCTATAAACACAATCACGAAAGAAATCGAAACGAGAACTTGGTGCAAAGTCGTTTGCTCAGTTTTGATCAGCGAAATCTCTAACAGATAGAGAAATATTGTGCACATAGATAGGTACTTTTTTTCTTAAAACATTATGAAATTTTGAAATGGGTAATGTTCACATACTGGTTCGTTTTCTAAGAGAAAATTTCTGCGTGAAATTTCTAAAACCTTTTGTAGGTTTCATTTCAATAGTCAATCGAAACACCAAGGTGAATTTTATTCACGATCATTGCAAAAAATGAGCTTAAAACGCTCGACCAGAGAAATATAAACGACCGCCGAAATGGATGTCATCACGCAGTGCTTCTGGCCAGTCAACGGTTGATTCTGAGCCTCCAAAGAGTTCGTGGGTGCTGTGTCGTACGCGCGACTCTCCACTGCAGCTGGAAGCTTAAATAGCTAAGAGTTTACATTTTCCCCCAAGCACAACACTACGTACCCGCACACGATGATCGGGGAAATCGAAGCAACATGTCACTGTATACCTGAAGAAGAGCTGACAAGCGCTGTGTCACATTTTGCAAAGGAGACGCTATCAATAGCTCAAAACACACAGGTGGCTGAGCACAAGGGAACAGATAAAGCTCCATACGGAACGGAAAAGGCTACACGTTGTTCATATTGAATTTAAATGACTGGTTTCGGCTGGTCTTCAGGCGTCTTGAGTCTAGTCAGAAGACTAGCCGCCCCGCCGGGGTGGCGCAGTGGTTACGACGCTCGAATACTGTGCCCAAGGATGCGGGATCGAATCCTGGGTTCGGCTGCCGCTTTTGGGTGGAGGCGAGAAGCAAGGCGCCCGTATGCTTGCAAGTAAAATAAAAAAAAAAAAAAACAGGTGGTAGAAATTTCCCGAGTCCTCCACTACGGCGTCTTTCATAGTCTGAGTCGCTTTGGGATGTTAAACCCCCCAGAACAAACCAAACAAGAAGTCTAGCCAGGATAGGAGAGTGGGCGAACATATCAGCATGTTTAGTAGTGAAAGACGTGACTTGTCTTCTGCAGGGCTTTTTCTATAAGTCGGGTTAATGTTGGTTCTTTATTGCCTGCAGTGCTTTTCATGCGTATTCCTGTTGAGATGATGAGACAAAGTTTACGTCAAAATAATTATTCAGGAGACGAAAAACAAATCATTACCAACGACCCAGAAAAGAAGGCCGGAGCGTTTCGTGTGAAGAAAAAATAAGCGGAGAAGCCACATTTTTAACAGTTCCGGAAGGGTATAGCCAATTACGATAGGTAGCGATGCGCTGCAAGCGCTGAGCAAACGCATTTTTATTAAGATCAAGCATGGGCCGCGTATTCGGACCATGAAACCAGACTAACTTGGTGAAACATCACAGCTTAGATTGCATGTACCAAGCGCTCTTCGGTGACATACGAAAACTTGTCAATACCTTGGTGCGAAGTACCTCAAGCTTGTTTCTTCTCATATTGTAGGCAACTTCAGATTTACGACACTAAAATATACATGAATCTTGTTTCTTCTATTTCTTGCAAATGTATCTGTCAATTTTGTTTGTCAATGCGCTATTGCGCCCTTCGGAATTATGTTTAAGGTTCTAGCGTTTTCATTAAGGGCATAAAGATACGTCATTACTCAACGAATTTAGAAGCAATTGAAAGCAGTTTTTTTTTTATATTGAAGCTATCATTGTATACAATGCGCCGATTTGCACCTGCAGTGTGCTTTCTTGCTGACAAAAAACTATAGGTCTCAAAGACGAAATGAGGTAGCATCATGGGCCGCCTAGCACGAAACCGATAATCGCAGATTTCAAAATTTAGATATGGATTCTATTATCAACCAGCTCCAACGCATCAGATAGGAATTTTTGCAAAATTCGCTATAAGCAGCAGCCAAATCGACATCACACCAGTATCAATAACATTACGCTGTTAGCTATTAATAATCATTTCATGGGCACGCGCAGGCCAACATAAAGTTCATAATCGCATCTGCCTTTGCCGATAATCAGCCCTGTCCGGGGGACTTTGCGATATGTGGGAATTTGTTCAGGCACCCACAGGAACAATGGATGTCACTTTTCTTCAATAGAAACAAGGACCCTATCACTGTGCTCTTGAGTTTAGCGTGTTGTCGTCAAGTTTTACTTGTTCATACACATTTAAAGTGGACTTTTCATTATTAAACAGTAAAGAGAAAGCGTACTAACTCATTTACTCCTTCTTCCTTGACGTGGCCAGCGATAAGTTTCCTTTCGTGACTGGACTGCACATATTAAGCGTAACATAGTACATCAATTCGTTGCTCGGGATTGCAGCCGCATGGTTTGGCAGAGTTGTCTGCGCTTATTGCAGCTAGGCGTATCCTCGTAAAACTTCAGCTGCTCTTCTGTGCATGATAAACTGCTGGCTGCTCAAGTTTTTTCGACCTTGCTTTCGGTTTATTCACAACACTCCTCAGTAACATAAAAACGCGTACGTTGCAAAACGTAATTATGTGCTGCATTTCTCTCCTGCTTAGTTCATGGCAATTTTAGAAAACAGAAAACAAAGGTCAAGTGGATGTTCATTTTTTCTCACTGCTAACAAATCTTAATTCAAGCTTTTCAATGCGTCTTGTAAGCAGGAGTTTAATAGTAGCTGTGAGATTGCTTCTGCTCGCATAAGATTTGTGTTTCTTGCTCTGCCAGTTCGCTGTGGAGCACGACGATCGGGGCGCAGTCTCTGTAGATATTGTTCAATATTTTTGCACATGCATGTTATAGAGATGTTCCTGGCAACCTGCATGTCTGTTGCTGTTCTAATGTTTCCACAGAATGGAGACATTTTTGGCGCTATAAACGCAGTATGCAGAGGCTGGTATATCCGATACATGTCATATAACCCGGTTAAGAGGGCAAGATGTATTTATTAGTTTAGAATAAGCAGTTTATACATTTTGAAATGAGATGTTTGTCTTATTACTGATAACCGGCAGGCAATGTATACACAAAGATCGCATTTATTTCTTAAGAGAACGATACTTTGCAGTAAAAACAGAAACTCCACTTAATGACATCTACTACTTCATACCGATTCAATTTATTACTCTTCAAGTATTTACTCCAGCGCTTATCTCAACAAGGCACTTTCAAAGACGTTATCTGACACCGATGTTTCGTGCATGCATTTATTAACGCTCGGTAATGTCTATATCACGCATTTTTACCACGAACGAACGATATTTCACATTTCCGTTTTTGATAACATTTCTGTTCCAAGCAATCCAAAATTATGTACACCTTGATTTCCACGTGGCACTTTAAAACATGTCGCTTGAGCTAATATCTTTCGAGGAGACATTACTGCATTCACGGGCATATCAGCGAAGTGCATTGCTGTATACGCTGACAACAACGTGCCCTTTTTCTTTCGAAACCTTACTTTTCGTCTATTTCCGGCCATCAAGAATTATCTCTACCAAGAAGGCAAATTTTCAAAAAAATGTATCTCGTGCCACAGCGCCATGGTAATATAAGAATAATAAGAACTCCAGAAGCAGACACATTGAATGTAGATTTTTTTTCAATTATACAGATTCCTTCGACTTCATTTCATATCGAGGTACATACATACATGCATTCATGCATACTACATAAAGCACTGGCGAAGAGGCAGGAAATTATCCTTGAATGCAAGAGGGCAGTGCTTCAAACCTCGGTGCTGCGCCATTTTCCGCACGTAACAAGAAATCTCCGTCACAAATATATGACTAACGTAACCTGCCATGGGGTGGTGCTTGTTGCCGTTGATGTCAGACGAAAACGGAAGATTTCAGCATAGTAATGCACTAAACTCTACCATTTCCTATACAAATGCATCGATTTAACCCCTGTCCTCTGGCTGTTCAGAACGCAGGCGCAGCAACTGATCAAAACGGCTATGAAACCGCCGACAAAGCGGAGGTTGCTACGATTCGGTCACTCGAAACAAGACAGCATTGGATATTGAACCGCTCACTGTTTAATGCTACAGTCTTATCCACTGGGGCTAGCATAAGGCACTGTTCTGAGGAACGAGCGACATATCACATATATCTCAGCGGTAGAGAAAATCAATTCAAGAGATATATAAAATCGGAACGAACAGCTACTGGCACTAAAGAAAGCTCAGGCGATTTTTTGTGTTTACAAATGTGTTATAGTGATGTAATCTCAAAAATAACTGATTAAAAAGTAGAAAAAATAACGACCATTTGCCACCGGTGAGCTTCAAACTATTGACTTCCAAACTTCGCTGCTCTTCCATCTGATCTACGGAGACAATTAAATCTACTTAGGCAGTGATAGTTTTTTCATGTCCAATGAAGTAATTCACCGCACGAAAGCTACGACCAGTTGCACAATTCATTAGGTGTATCTGCAATCAACAAACGCATAGCACAGGTTCGACCCACCTAATTAACACACAGGAAAACTTTCACTGTAATACTTGTTTACCACTCATGCGTGGTCATGTTTATTTCCTTCCTTTCCTTTTGTTCCTCCGATCTCAATGTGAATGTTTTGACGTTTTTTGGTTAAAGGCGGCTCACGGAACTTCGACACAAAAAACCTTCGTAGAGCCCGTTGAATAAATGTCAGAGGCGCACCTACACTGCGAAGAGCCGCCGCACATATCTCCTGCCTTTTCTTCATCGGTGCACTGAAATTAAATAGGAAAAATATTATCGCACAACGAAAAAACATGATACTCAACGATATTAGGCAGTTCTGCTTCCCAGCCGTCAGCTAAGCAACGAATTAAACAGCTAAGAGGAACACATTGTACGAAGTGTAGCTCCTGATGCTCACCGACCGCATCCGTTCTACATATATTTGTTTGGAGTATAATAGAAGAGAACCTTGGCCCATAGTTTGCATTGCAAAGCATATTTACTTTGTGTTCTTGATAGAAGGTACGCGCATGTGAGCGGTTCATTCTAAGCCGGGACCTCAGAGTAGATTAAAAATATGTCTACATAAACAAAGAGAAAGTGTGAAGAGAATAAGCAATTTAAAGGACACATAAATCCTACATTTAAGGGTGCGACACAAAAACTTTAACTGCTCCATTCTGCGGCTTCCCTTTCTGATCTTCAATTACTTACATGCGATTCTCTACTCACCTAATGAATAAATAAATAACAAAGTGTGCCCTTATTACATGTTTTTCAGAAATACTCCCATCATGGAATCGTGAGCTGGCACGGTATGCCCAGTACTAGCCTACAAGGGTAGAAATCCCCGCTTTAACCAAAGAGTCAGAACAAGCCTGCGTGGCCAAGGAGTAGTAGGCCTGACTCGGGATTGAATGGTTCACGAGGAATTGATTCAAATATTATGCGCCCATCTCAAAAACGCTTCCCTGCCAACTCTGCCATATATGATCCGCTCTCGTTATGGCAGCTGATTCGTTGATCCTGCGGCAATGGTGCAGCAGTTAGAGCGCTCGACTACTGTGCCCAAGGATACGGGATAAAATTCCGGCCGCGACAGCCGCTTTTCGATGAAGGCGAAAAGTGGGGCGCCGATGTGCTGAGTGATGTCAGTGCTCGTTAAAGGACTGGAGTTTAAAAATTTCGGAGCCTTCCACTACGGCTTCTCTTACAGCCTGAGTCGCATTGGAACATTAAACCAAACGAACCAATCCGTTTTCCATCAAGTCCTGCCATTTCACTGAACTTCTTCCACTTGTAAAACTATGTCGTGGATGCTACGCTTAGAAAACCGAAGCGGAATTTTCTAAAAACCTCTATCTTCAGCTAAATGTCCTTTAAAGAAGAGCGGGGTTCATCGGAGCATTAGAATGTTCGCAGCACCTTATCAACCTATCGCTAAGTATTTTTCATCCCTTAGCCCTCTTTCAGTAATCATATTTCTACTCCCTTGTTGGAATGGTACTTAAAATAGACTCAGTTTTTCAGTCAGCTCCAGAATTTGATAAATTTTAGTTCATCTATTAATTGCCCTAATGCAGAGATAAAAAGCAAGATGTTTACCGTCGGCGGACATGTGTTTTGCATTGAAGGCGCCCATACTGGAGGGGTTGGAACTACCGGGGCGGGAGCACGTGGATGTCTCTGGTCTGAATAACGTGGCGGATTTTTCGTCAGCTGTGGACGTTGCGTCTGATCTGAAACGTATGACGCATCTCTCTTCACTTCAGGACGTTGCTTCGCCCACACTTTATAAGGTGGGAGGTTCGGAGCGGTACCATCCGAATACCTCTGTTCTGAATAACGAGGCGGCTTTTTCTTCAATCCGGACTGTTTCCTCTTCTTTGCAAAGCGTGGAAGCTCTTCTCTAAATTCAAGTTGTTGCTTCTTTGCAGAGCGTGGGGGCGTTTCAATAAACTCAGGAGGTTGCTTCTTTCGTGAATGATGTGGCTTTTTCTCACTGGATTTAGTCCCCTCCCGCTGGCGTGCTAAACGTGGCGGTTTTTCTTTCAAGGGACGATGTTGGTTCTGGTGCGAGTCGTATAGCGGCTTCTCTTTGGATTGAGGTCGCTGCTTCAGGGTATCAGAATGTGGCGGCTTTTCTTTGGATTCAGCTACTTGCTTCTGGCGTGAAAATTGTGGGGGAGTTTCCGTCAGTCGTGTGTGTGGCTTACGGTCTGGTGAACGTGGTAGCTGCTCTTGCACTGCGGAGGGATTCTTACGTTGAGCTCGAAGCCTTGGGGGCAACCCGCACCTGAAAAGCCACAGTATATTCTCGTTCACGGCCAACCACGAATCAACACGCACGCACGCATGGACACACGCACACACACACACGCACGCACGCACACCCACACACACCCACACACACACGCACGCACGTACGCGCACACACACACACACACACACACACACACACACACACACACACACACACACACACACACACACACACACACACACACACACACACACACACACACACACACACACACACACACACACACACACACACACACACACACACACACACACACACACACACACACACACACACACACACACACACACACACACACACACACACACACACACACACACACACACACACACACACACACACACACACACACACACACACACACACACACACACACACACACACACACACACAGAGAGAGAAGCGCACAAAGAGTTTCAAACTTCAAAAGGCTGCACGCACCACTTCCCCCGAGGGTGAGGAATTTGTCCTGATTCAGTTAAAATAACTGATGATTAGAGTTCACAGTCTATCATCAGACATAACACTGACAAATACTGATGAACTAAAAGTGCATCCTGGTCACCCTCGTGCAGAGCCCTATTTTGGCAAATAAAAACAACACTCCAAGCGAATGAATTATTAACATCTCCAATGCTCAGCAGATTTTCCGACCCTCCCTTTTAAAAAGCTGCTTTGGGGGCACTCTTTAGCCTTTCAAACTTCTCACACTCATTTCCCTTCGTGTAGGTGTGTACGCAGCGCTACGGCTAATGGGTGAACCGTTCATAGCGATGCGTGACATGTGATTCACTTGACAAGGAAACTAGAAAGTAGGGAGAAGGAAAGCCAGCGGAAAAGTCAGGAGCAGGGGAAGCTTTGAGGGAAGACAGGCACAAGGGAGGCACAAGGCAGGGTAGGGCGCCACTGCATACGAAAACAGAGTGCATGTTAGGCTCAGTGGTTTCCACGCATGATTAATGGTTTCTAGTACCGCTCTGACCCGTTTTTATTTTGTATTTCTGTGTGTGTGTGTGTGTGTGTGTGTGTGTGTGTGTGTGTGTGTGTGTGTGTGTGTGTGTGTGTGTGTGTGTGTGTGTGTGTGTGTGTGTGTGTGTGTGTGTGTGTGTGTGTGTGTGTGCGTGCGTGCGTGCGTGCGTGTGTGTGTGTGCGTGTGCGTGCGTGCGTGTGTGTGTGTGTGTGTGTGTGTGTGTGTGTGTGTGTGTGTGTGTGTGTGTGTGTGTGTGTGTGTGTGTGTGTGTGTGTGTGTGTGTGTGTGTGTGTGTGTGTGTGTGTGTGTGTGTGTGTGTGTGTGTGTGTGTGTGTGTGTGTGTGTGTGTGTGTGTGTGTGTGTGTGTGTGTGTGTGTGTGTGTGTGTGTGTGTGTGTGTGTGTTTCGCCATGACAAGGAACGAAAGTTTTGTTGTAAACCTAACAGTGCGCGCTACAGACCCTCGATGGCATGCTCTTCTTGTGCTGATACGCTTTATGATCTGCTTTTCAGAAGTTCGCATTAGACAAGAAAATAACAGCGCGTTCTACAGAAATTATGCATCGCTCTTCGAGTGAGACCACGGCTCCCGGACTTTGTGCATGGAATAACACATTTATATAATAAAAGACAAAATTTTGCCACTGATATGCTATCTTCCGGAATAGTCAGTTCTGAGTCCTCTATTTTCTTCAGTTACATATGTGAATTGCCTTCTAATGTTTCTCCTAAGATTTGCCTAGTTATGTTTCTTGTTTCGGAAATTACTTATAATTGAGGTATTTAGCGACTCAGAATGACCACAAAATACAAAAGATTGGCCTTGTACAATATGCATGCTAGCAATGGCTAACAGAGGCAAATCAATAAGGATATGTATTATAATATCCTCACAAGTCCAACGTATATATTTTTATTGTCGTATCGTCACAATTTGTGACATCTTCAAGTTATGTTGGTGTTCTCAATACTATTAGTCTATTTTAAAAATTTCATAACAATCTCGTCGCCGCTAAAGCTGTCGTACTCTTAGATACGTACCGCAATTTAAACCTTGCAGTCCTATCATTCAAAGAATTACTGTATAAGAAACATTAATCTACAACTACAGCAAGCGTAATCCGTTTCAGTTCTTGGTCATGTGAGCCTCATCATGTGTCTTAAAGCGAAACTGCACTGAATTTAGATTTCTGAGTTTGGAGAGCTCGAATATTTATAGCTTGCCGTTTAAGCATGCGAAGTAGCTTGGCGCTAGCAGTGGTGCAATTAGCAATTAAAATCGCGACCGTTATGTGGATTCTCTGCACCGCACAGCTACGGCTGGGGGGAAGGGGGGTTCATGATGACGTCATTGACGGTACCAGTACATTTCCCGCATAGAAACGCTTGGTTTGAAAAGTAAGAACAACTCTAACGAAAGCAAAGCCCTTGAGACGTTGTTTGGTACCATCAGAAAAGGCACCCCTGGAAGTGAGCGAATGCAAGGATAATAATAAATGTTACCGTCCGTGAAGTCATCACCAAGCTTCTCTACAGACCTTAAGTGCGCTGAGGAGAAGCTCGAGGTTTAATCGTCGATTACGCCATCAGTTTGAATGCTAGAGCAAAAACAGTTCAGATGCATTACCTGCAGCCTCTAGAAATTTGAATTCTGGAATATTGCGGAATTCTCAAAAAGGGATGCAGCTGCCCTTTAAGGCGACACAAAAACTCTCAGCGAAGTTTATCTCGACAACTGTAAAAGGGCAGCCAGCGTTATCAGCATGAAAGGGTACCTAAATCTTCTACTCTTATTGATGTGAAGAAAGCTATCTCGCATGTCGTTTTCTATTGAAGTAGAATGCCGAAAATCCACCTCAACCTCCACCTAAACATAAATACACAAGAGAGCTTCTAAGTCGCAAACCAAAACTCCCTGTCATAACAAGTGATCTTACTTTCTGTATATTGCTTTATTCTAAAAATTTCGTTTCTGCATCTTGCTTCTTTTTTTTCGTATATATACATAGTTTCCATGTTGAACTTCTTCCGGAGCAATGTGTGCATTTGTTCCATAAACATTTTGTCTTTCTGCTCTACGTGTCTTGAATCCGCCATTTCCTTCTATACTGAACGTTTGTACCCTATCATAATTACAAAAATAAATGCCAGAAAACTTTGAACATTACCCCCTCACAGATGTTACATATATAGTACACATTACAAAAATTGTGATCATTGTTATCAATAAAAACTATTCGAAGTCACAATTGCTCGAGCTTTGAAATAGGAAGATTTCCTGCTTGATCAAAAATAAAAATACTTCCCCCTCTATTATCGACTGCTCTATCATTGTTTATTTCCAGATATACGCAGCCTATAAAAATAATTACACCGCCAGAAATGACCCCCCCCCCCCCTCCCTTTTCTTTTTCCATTGACACATCGGCAGGAACTGATAAAAACTGTTCCTTTATGAGCAGTGCAAGTCTCAAATGATAAAGAATGCAAGAAACTACGCCCGTAAGTGACAATGCGTGTAGCTATTTCGACTAAAGGAAGAGAAATATTATCGTAAGACGGCGTTATGCCGTCCCGAATTGACAGAATTTCAAAGCGGAGCAGTACATACTAATCATCCTTACTTTGATGTTGCGACCAAGGTAAAAAAGATACATATGCAAGGCAGCGTAGACGCCATTTCAAGAGCCTTCAAGTCGGTGCCCAGCAAAGAGTGTTAATGGTGAGCCATAAAGTGCGCCTCTAAGTCACAGCCCTCCTAAACAGATCCTACGTTTTACGTTCGCGAATTTGAGGCTAATTTACTTTATTTTTTCGTATGGGTGTGAGGTCATTTGTGGCACAGATATTTGATTTGACATGCTCACGCGGAGCATAGCGTCGAAAATTTTGCACAACATTCTGATGACAGCACAATTGTCCCCAAAAATAACTCCCTGTCTGTGATGGAGTGGTAATTAGGTATTTTTTCTCATATTTATTTTGCCACGCAAATAACATTCTTAGAATTGAATATTGGGCTGTTGTTAGCCGCATGTTCTCTTTGCATTTTCGATCTTCAATCCTAAATAAAAGGAAGACATTAGATACGGCGTGTTAAAAAGCTGTCAGTGAATATAAGTTTTCCTATTGCGTTTTCGATTGCATTTTTATTCTTCCGGTAGGCTATCTCACTTTATCTGCAATCGCCTCACTAGTTTTTTATCATTGAGCTATATTATATTATGATTTATGCATTAATGTTCAATTTAATATCTATGGGAGGCCTCAAGTTGTCGGTGTGGTATTGAAGCCCCGGAAAAAAAAAACTGAATTTTTTGGGGATAAATGTTCAGTTCTTTCCTCAATGGAAGAAAAAGTGAAAGAAACTACAAATTTCCTAATGCGGTTTGTAGATTTATAACTGCGTGCTTTCAGTGGAGATTTAGTTTTGCTTTCCAAGCCTCTATTCCACGGCCGTTCATAGGAGGAGCACTTGGTACTAAGCTGCTGTGCCACTATAATGTGCCTCGACGAAGGAGTTGACAGCAATTGTCATTGGAGGTTTTTAAAGCGAAAGCTTCATTGCACTAGCTGCGGCGCTTTTCGCGTACGCCGCAGTTCGACCTTTAGCCGACCTTCAGCCGGGTGCCGAGCGGCGCGAGGCCTGCTCGCCGCCAGCTTCTTCGCACGTGTGGTGTACGGAGCGGGTTGCACTCTATTCTTCTTCTGCTGCTTCGCTTCTTCTACATCGCAAACCTGCTTCTTCTTCATCACACACGTGGCAAACTTCATTCGTACCAGTACATATCGCCAGTCGCCATGGACTACCGCTTGTGACATCACAAATTAACTATGTGCCTTACTGCGCGTCCGCATAGTGCTCTTCACCCGCTTCACAGAAAGAGGTGCCGTAGTAGAGGGCTTCGGACCACCCCGCAATAGGGGCACTTGCCTCGTCGCAGTTTAATAATCCAAAGTGCCCCCTAGAATTTTTATTTACACATGGTGGAATCAAACGCCGATTTTAGACTAAATTGCCTGAATATAAGTCGACTTCACGATAAAGGCTACATTTTGCATGAAATGTGTAACCAGGGGATATCTAGGAGACCGAATATTGAACCTCGCGCCTCCAGAAGGCAACGCGGATGCTCAACACGCTCCGCCAACGTTGTGGTAGCTTTCAGATGCAACACAAATAGTAGTGTCAAAGCTCTAATTACTTAAGTTAGCTCTAAGATGGGGAAGTGAAGACTTTCTGTTGATATGTAGAATATCTCGCACCAGTCGATTCCAATGTTCTAGGAGGGTTTATTGAAGGTCCTCTTTTTCTTTATTTACACAAATCACTTGAATTCTCAAGTTTCTTCTAAATTTTGAATATGTTTATTTACAAACGTTTCTTATGCCGAAAAGAGGCTAATAATTCAGATGGTTATTATTTCACAATGACCGCAGTATTAACCACATGGCGCAGTACATTGCGCGTTCTATTAAAGATCAACAAATGCAAATCAATGAGGATATACATGACAGTAATCTCTCAAGTCCCACGTATACATGCTTATTGACGTCTCATTAGAATGTGTGGCTTCATGCAAGAACGTTGGTGTTCTCAATAGTAATAATCTACTTTGGAAATCACATAAAAACTGCTTCACTTGTGAAGGCCACAGTATTCTTTGACATGCACCCCAATTTACCTACTCGGCTATTCTCTAATATCTAATTTGTGCCTCTTTTATTTCTCCGAGATATATTTATCGGCACATAGCCACAAGCTATCACATTATGCGAAAGAGCATCCGACATTGGTGTAAAGCCCCCGTACAACCAAACCTTATCTCATTTCCTGCGCAGCCTGGTGTATTGGGTCTGAAGCTGATCCCGAGGCCCTGTGGTTCTATATCCTTCTCAAAGCATCTGCTCGAGTTGGCAGCTCCTGCCAACAAAGGCTATTTCATGTTGTTTGGTGACATCACATTACTCTCAGTGATAGCAACCAAATAAAAAGTTGATGGTAACCAAATAGATTATTCATCCCCTGTTAAAAATTCTCCTTATTTGTAATTTTGTATAAGTAGTTACCACTCCTATCTGTAACACCTCAACGGCCCTGATAGTAACCAAATAAATCAGTGCCCGCCCATATAAGGTCCAAACTATAACATGCCACAGGCATGCCCCTGAGTTCTCAATTAAAATGCCAACGCCAGCAGTCCTGAAGCAGGCGTTTATGGAGAAAAAGAGATTTAATGCCGCCTAGTCAAAAGCCAGTTAAAAGCCTTCAAAAAGAAGGTATATGACCGCCGCAACTGCTTCAATATCTTCAATGAAATTCGCTCCAAGATAGTTAACCACCAGATAAGACATTTTCAGGTCATCCTAAAGTCTGCAAGCCTAGCACTCGGATCCTATCCACGTAATCAACACGAAGGAGAAGAATGACTATATCTTCCTTCTCCAAAGTACTTTTCACCACTCATTCGTGCTCACGTTTATTTTCTCTCCAATACAAAGACATGCCTCTCGTCGTGCTTCCGCAATTGTTTCCTCATTTCCGCCGTGATGTTTTTGATGCATGCTGGTTAAAGGCGGCTCTTTGGAAGCTGGGAGCAAGTTAGAAGTTTCGCAGACCCGCTTGAATGAATGTTTATGCCGCATCTACAATGTGAAGAGCCACCGCATATATCCCCTGGCTGTTTTCCCCGTATGCACTGCAAATAAATAAGGAAGATGTTATCACATGTTGAAAGAGGAACTATGCTTTTAGACAATGCTCTATATTTCAATATTAGATACTTGAAAACTATATATTTCTGCTTCCTAAGCACCAGGTAAGGGAAATATGGACTGTTTAGGAAACACAGTGTACAAACCGGCGATCAGCGATTCACCTCATTGACAGGATGCATTTTACGTGCAGGTTATCTCACATACCTTGAGACAATATGAGACACACTTCGGGCACGAAAGGGACCAGATAGATAATTCTGCTATTAGCCTAAACAGGCAGTGTACTATTTTTTCCCTAAGCGCATGGGTTAATACATGTAATCAGGTAACGTTTTAAGCATTGGCTGCAGACATCAAATACCATTTGCAATGTTGTAGATCACCTTCAGAAGCTTTTCAATAAATTGGTTTCTACAGGATATATCTCACGTACGTGGCCCACTTCCCGTGTTCCAAAAGAAACGCGTGAAGTGTGAAAAGAAAGCCACTTATCGAGGCGCTTGTTCACCGCTACTGTGTCCTTCTGAAACATCATATGAAAAACAAGATCGGCTGAAGTGTAACGCTAGCCACGGGAAAGCGACAGAGCTTTTTTATGGTAGTAGGTGGCTGGGCATTCGACTTTTGTTGCATGTCAGCGCAATCGCGTGCGGCTGGCCAAGCGTTAATTCTTTCAATAAGAATTGAAAAGCAACTTCCTGCTTTTTATTCAAAGCCTCGCAAGCTTTATCATTTCCGCGATGTTCGGCCAGGAACATGTTTTTGTGCCGTCGTGCGACATGAGGTGGAGACACCAACACCTATAGAACTGGCAGAACGTCCTGTTGCTTCCCCGTAGCCTGCCACACAGCAGCCC
The DNA here is from genome assembly GCF_055883805.1 of Amblyomma maculatum. NCBI lineage: Eukaryota > Metazoa > Arthropoda > Arachnida > Ixodida > Ixodidae > Amblyomma > Amblyomma maculatum. The sequence continues at coordinate 347,294,126 of NC_139344.1, forward strand.
AAGTTGTTCATCAAGACTTCTTTCGTGTTTCGAGGTTTTTCTTTCGGGTATACCGTGTAGTAAATAAGTTATTGAGATGTTTCTGAAGGTACTCTACAATATTTCATAATACGCATACACTTGAGGTCTGGGTAATAAATTTAAAAAAATCTTACGCAATTAAACATAATACTAAATTAGTTAAGGGGAACTAAAGAAAAGTGAATAGCTTCAGGCGAGTGGAAACATTAGCATCCATTTTGATTCTCGTGAGAAATGCCTTTTATATTTGAAACCTTTGGTCAAATTATGAAGTCAAATGGTATATTTTGGTACAAAATGGTTAAAGAGAGCACTGGCCCATTAACTGGCACCAATGAAGAGCGTAACCACACTGTATTCACGGTAGAATGTGAACGCTTGTCAGTGATTAGTTTGAACGCTAGACCTGATTAAATTCAAGAGGAGTGTTGGTTGGTTTCTTGGGTTTAACGTCCCAAAGCAACTCAGGCTATGAGAGACGCCGTAGTGGAAGACGCCGGAAATTTCGACCACCTGGGGTTCTTCAGCGTGCACTGACATCGCGCTCAGCACACGGGCGCCTTTGCTTTTCACCTCCATCGAAAAGCGGCCGCCGAGACCGGGATTTGATCCCGCATCCTTATCAAGAGAAGTGTATGCAGACAAAGCGAAAGTGTGAAGGCGGTAAAATACTGGGGCATTTAAACTACACTTCTGAAAGGCTATGAGAGACGCCGTAGTGGAAGACGCCGGAAATTTCGACCACCTGGGGTTCTTCAGCGTGCACTGACATCGCGCTCAGCACACGGGCGCCTTTGCTTTTCACCTCCATCGAAAAGCGGCCGCCGAGACCGGGATTTGATCCCGCATCCTTATCAAGAGAAGTGTATGCAGACAAAGCGAAAGTGTGAAGGCGGTAAAATACTGGGGCATTTAAACTACACTTCTGAAAGGCTATGAGAGACGCCGTAGTGGAAGACGCCGGAAATTTCGACCACCTGGGGTTCTTCAGCGTGCACTGACATCGCGCTCAGCACACGGGCGCCTTTGCTTTTCACCTCCATCGAAAAGCGGCCGCCGAGACCGGGATTTGATCCCGCATCCTTATCAAGAGAAGTGTATGCAGACAAAGCGAAAGTGTGAAGGCGGTAAAATACTGGGGCATTTAAACTACACTTCTGAAACTGTATAAAGCGACAATGTTAACTGCTCCATTCTGCGGTTCCCGTTGCGGATCCTCGCTCCTTTGCGTGCACTTTGCTAGTTGCCTAATCACTGATCCCAATAATTTATGTCCTATTGCCTCAAGATATTCCACACCACATAGTAATAAGCTTCCACATTACGTGGAAGACCATTCGCCATAGATATAGAGATATTCGATATAGATACCGAGTCGTACAGTCGTCATCACGCCTGTGTAGGGCACTATGCGGTTCCGTGTTTAGTGTGTATTGCTCCAGCACTCGGGGGCAATGTAAAACGCTGTTTTTAATGTTCAAAACACGACCCCTAAGCAAATTTATTGGACAACTGGCACCATCTTACGCCAGGTAAAAGAAATCCTGTCTGAAAGGCGCGGCGACAATGGACACGGCTACGTTCTACGGAGCTAACAGCAATTGCTTCTTGTTTTTGTCACTTTGGACTGTTAAGAATCTGCGCTGACCAAAACGTTTGCTTTTATTTACTTGAGGAAGGGCCCGCGACTGTGAAATAATGGTTATCATCCTTGTGAGGGCGTATTCAGCTTTGCATGTAGTTCCGAATGTTATCATCCCTGTTCGGGGACAATGAGCTTCAAAGCCACCTCTGCCGGCACACTCCTTTGTGCGCCCTGCCTTGCTTTGTGAGCCCTTTTGTGTAAAAAATAAAAAAGCACCGTTTTGGATGTTTCAAAACACGCCAAACTCTACAAGCCGAGAAATTAAACTTTCTTATGTCACTGTGCCCTATTAGGTCAAGAACGAGAAAGTGACCGGCGAGAGTAATTTCTCACTTTCTATCATTTACGCTGTGCAACAGCTGGATAGAGTGCCTGGGAGACGCAAGTGCTAGAAGTTTTCGCAGAAAAGGATTTTGGACATGACGGCCTTCCAAACTGACGTTGCAAACAGCCTAATCGTGGGCAGCACAACACCACAAAAACAGCGCTGTCGGCCAAGTAGTGAGCACCCAGAGCCTGTGGCGATGAAGGCTAGACCGGAGTTTCAACTGACAGCTGCCATCAGGTACAACTAAAACCACTGGCCGGAGCATGTCAACACACCTAACTCTCAGCGTTACCGCCGTAAAGAATGCACAGCGAAGTGTCGAATTCACTGCCGAAATGCCGAAAGTGCCGCAGGCTTGTTCATGCCTGCTCAGGGCAACTGCTTTTACGTTTTGAACAATAAGTATACTCTAAAGTGACTGATTTAATTAAGGAATCAAGCAATAATCCTTAACCATGTTTTGTGCCCGATATCTTGTTAAGGACACTATCGTACTTTGGGCTAGTAGCATACATTACTTTTTCTGTATTGAGGCGCCCTGTCCACAAAGGACATTGCAAAAGAAAAGGAAAAAATAAAATTTTTCTTTCAGTTTCCTCTAGATACGTCATTTGAAGCGTGGGGAACCGAAAATGGCCTTCAGATATTTTGTGTATTGCAAATATTTTTTTCACGCCTGAAAGGGCTATAAGCGCAGTTGTCAGTGCAAATAATGTGCCTAAGCCCCTTCGTTCTAGCACCATCATCATTATCTCTGCAACCAGGTACCTTCCCAGAATTTTTACTTTCTTTGTGCGATAGGGCGATATTAGACTGCTCTAGACAGAAGTGCTGATGGCCTAGAAGTAAGTGGGCTTGAATGGATTGGTCCCGGAGGATTCAGTTCCCAACTCACCCCCCCCCCCCCCCCTCCCCCTACAATCTCAAAGAAGCTGCAATATTTCCTTCCACCTCGGCCTTCTCGTGATCGCGCGACTTCAAACAACGCTTCTAACTGAACTCACTTCAGTGTCACATAATCTGTCCCTGGCAGCAGTAAGTATTCTCGTGATTTTTCGCTCCCAATGATAAAGTATTGTTTTCTGGAGATCACGTTTTTTAACGCTATCACGTTATATGAAACGCGCTCTTCTTCGAAGCCGTAGAGCTTTCGCAGTGCCATTTCCTGCCCATTGATATATATCTCACCCACCCCCTCCCCCCTCGCCCTTTCACCGACAATATTTTTGTGTCTTTGCTGAAGTGATACTTAAATTTGGCAAACCTGACCGGCCATAACCCAAACTTGATGCATTTAGTGCTCCCGGCCAGCGCGTAATGCAGATTAGCAAGAAACGAATTTACCGTCGGCGGACAAGTGTTTGGATCTGGAGCCATCCACTCTAGCGGAGCAGGAATCTTCGCTGTGGAAGCACGTCGATGCCTCTGGTGTGAATAACGTTCCGGCGCTTTGCTCATTTGACGAGATTCCTTCTGTTCTGGCACATGTGGCTGATATCCCCCCACTTCAGGACGTTGCCTCGTCCACACTGGATAAGGCGGAAGGTTCACGTCGGGCCTATGTAGAGGCCTTTGGTCTGAGTAACGTGGCGGCTTGTTCTTCAATTCGGATGGTTGCTTCTTCTTAGCAAAACGTGGCGGTATCTCCCTCAATTTCGAATGTTGCTTCTGGTGCGAGTGATGAGGTGGCTTTTCTTTGAACTCAACTTGCTGCTCCTGGCGTGCAAAACGTGGTGGCTTTTCCGTAAATTTAGTGTGTTCCACGGGGTGTTGCCGTGTCGGATCCTGCGCTTGGCGAAGTTTCGCACGTTGAGATTGAAACCGAGGTGGTAATACGCACCTGAAATGCCATCATATATCGCCGGTCACTGGCAACCCGTAATGAGCAATAGAACACATTTAACCCGCGTGCTTACAACATGAGCGAAGGAAGCCTCTTCATCTATTTTTCTGATCGATACTGTGCACTGCGTACTCACGATATAACTATTCTAGCTCGAAACAGTTCCTACCTCTGTAGTGAACATGCATTGCTTTCATTTAGGATAAGGAATTCATCCTGATTCACCAAAAATAGTTGGTGCTAAAAGTTCACGGTCTAACCAAAACACTAACACGCGTCAGCCGCGGCGAGAACCGCGTCTGCCGGTGCGAAAGGCACCATGCATCGCTGGGAGCGCTCAAAGAAGCGTTGAGAACCTCGCTCGCATTCAGCGTCGCGCCATCGCTAAAATTGCCGACTCGTGTAACAAATGTGTGCACTAGAAGTACATATATCCAACTCACCTCTATGCAGTGCATTACGTTCGCAAGTAACACTTCATGGGCACAAATTCTTAGAGCTTCAACGTTCATCTGGTTTCACTAGGTGCTCGGGCCGAGCTTAAAGCCCCCCCCCCCCCCTCCCCCCCTCTCCCCTTTAGCATTTCGCACTACACGCGATCTTTACTCTTTGTCTTTATATGTAAACGCGCAGTACAATGGCGTATAAGTGATATGTCTATCACAGGCCGTCACATGTAAACGAAACGTCAAGGAGACTAGAAGTGAGCCACAGGAGAAGCCTGGATGGAATACAGGCAAAGGGGAGTTCAGCGGAAGCGGTACTGGGGTGTGGTGGAATCGAATGTTCATTTCAGAACTAAATCGCCTCAATATAAGTCTACTTAAGGATAAAGGCGAAAGTTTGCATAGAATGTGCCAGCAGTGGACATCTGGGATCCGGATATTGGACGCCGTGCTTCCAGAAGGCTACGCGTTGCTTTAACACGTTAAGCCAACGTAGTGATATCTTTAGGATGCAACAAAAATGGTAGTACTACAGTTCTAATGATTTAGGTTAGCGCAAAGACGGGGAAGTGAAGACCTCCTGCTGATCTGTAGGATATCCCGGTCTCAGTCGATTACAATGTTCCGCAATGGTACATTTAGGGTGTTTTCTTTATCCCGATTTACCCAAATCACTTGCCTTCTCACGCTTTTTCTAAATTCTTTTTACTTACAGGCGGTTTTATGGAGATAACGAGTTGATAATTAAGGCGTTAATAATTCTGAATGACCGCAATATTAATAACAGGGCATGGTGCAGTATACTGTGCATGCTATAGAAAATTAACAAATATAAGTCACGAAGGATATATATGATACTAACCTCACAAGCTTCGCGTATACATATTTAATGACCTCTCATTAGAATATGCGCATATCATGCAGGTACGTCGGTGTTCTTGATAATGATAGTCTACTTTGGATATCACATGAAAATTGCTTCACTTGAAAAGACATTAGTATTCTTTGATACACACCCCACCTTCCACTTTGCATCCCTACATTTAAAAATATTACTCTATGCAAACTACATTCGTCTACAGCTCGAATAAGCGTCATCTGCTTACGTTCACGGTCGTATGGCCCTTATACAGTCTCTGAAGGCAACAAAATACCGCTCAGCCAGGTTTATCTAGAACTACTATCAAATGAAGACCAGCGTTACTAACATGAAAGGGTATCTAAATCTACTATTCTTTTCTGCTCGAGGAAAGCTATCGCGCCTGTCGTTTTGTTTATTCATGTAGACTGCCGTAACTCCAGCTCTACCTCTAATTGCGCCACAAGTGCACAAGACTTTTAAGGCGAGCTCCAAAGCTCCGTTCCATAGCTAGCCCTCTAACTTTCTGTTTGGCTCTTTGTTTATTCTCATTGTGATATCTATGTCTTGTTATATGTTTTGATACCTATTCCATGCGTTCGTCTAGAATTTAGACTTCTTATCTCTGACTTTTTATTTTCTAATTGTGCGCATAAGTTCCTAACGAAATTCTTCTCAGTGTTCTAAGCATATTTATTACCTAAAACATTTCTAAAACATTTGTCTGTATACTCTATGTGACGTGTTGACAAATGTAAATCAGTTGGAGCTTGTACTGTAGTGGTAGGACAAATACAATGCGGCAGAATTAGGCACATTAGAGATTCACAGCGATTGCTTTATAATCTACATATTCCAAAAATTATGAACGCCATTGCCGATAAAAAATATTCGCAGAGACAATAGTTCCAGCTTTCAAAGGAAAAGACTCGCGGTGCGATATAACAGGTTTCCTATCATTATCCACAGTCCTGTCTTTAATCACTACCGCCTATATGGAGCCAAAACAAATTACAGCGCAAGAATTGACGTCTTTTCTTCGATGTGCACGCAGGAGTAAGCGTATAAATTTTTGTTCTGTTATGCTTAGAGTAATTCGCAAATGCTAATAATATAAGAAACTATGGCAGTGTGAGCAATGCTTGAAGCTATCTTGGCTGATAAAGGAAAAACAAATATTAATATGAGGGCGCACAAAATTCACAATCCAAATTGTGATAATGTCAAACTTAAGAAATACGCACTAAGCTTCCTTACTTTGACGTCGCGACCAGGGCAAGAAGGATGTACATCCAGAGCATTGTAGGCACCATATACAGAGCTTGCAAGTCGTTTCCCAGCAAAGATTGTTAATAGTGAGCCATAAAGTGCGCCTCTAATTTACAGTCCTTCTACGCAGCTCTGAAGATTTTTCCTTTTTTATACTGAGGACGTATTTACATAATTAATTTTTTTTAGCTGCAGGTGGAGAGGACATTATCGCAAAGATATTCAGTTTGACATGCTGACGCCAGAACACATCTTAAATTTTGCACAACGGACTTCTGTTGGCATAATTATAGTAAAAGATAACTCGTTGGCTGTGATTTAACAGTAATTTCCTCTTCTCATATTCAGTTTCTTATACAGATAAACTTTTGAGAATTTTAAATTTCGGTTTCCTGCATACATGCTCCCTTGGCATTATTATTCTTTATTCACAAAAAAATAATATCCTTGCCTCCGGCTTGTTGAAGCGCTGCCAGTTTATAGACCAGCTATCATAAAATTTTCATTTGTGTTTTTATTGTCCAGGCAGGATATATCAACACTATAGCCAAACGGGCGAGTTGGTGGAACATATTGAATGGAAACAGCGCAAGAGACAAACACCAAAGCAGGGAAACACAAGACGATGTTTCTCGGCTTAGGTGTTTGTCTCTTGCGCTGTTTTCGAAGATATATCACTTTATTTGTAACAAGCAAACCAGACTGCTACTTTAAAAATTCACCTGCTGGGCGAGTTGGTTTCCAAGCATAATGACCAGGCTATTATTGCAACACAGACACACAGAAGAGTACACCACAAGCCTTGCTACAACAGTTTAGTCAGGACAGCTGTGTTAAATAACAATAATATAAATAATAAGACCTAGTTGCTGATACAGTTGAGCTTTATTATAAATTAACATTTTTGCAATTATTGCTCGGTTAAAATCTAACAGCAGCCTCATGTGGTAGGTGTTCACAAAAATTAAAAATACTTCAGAAGTGCACATAAAATTCACAAAAGATATCGCAAACGGTACATTTGTCTCACTTTGCCTTCTATGAACTTTTAAAGATATATTCTGCTCCTAATTAGTTTTAAGTCAACTTCAGTAGTCCTGGGACACTAATCTGACCTTCCGCCTTCCCCATGGCCTACCAAGACGTGTAGCGATTTTGCTGATCCGCCTGTATAGCTTTGTGCCGCAGTAATTGACCACTGTACGTCCGTTATAGGCATGATAGATAACTTTGCATGTTACATCTGCTCTTGCGGCAAGACTGTAGCACATATTTTTTGATAATACCTTGTATAAGATATTTTATATAGCCTACAACAACCCCCTGCAGCATCGGTTATCTTCAGTGATTGTAGCAAAAATATTATCAGGTTGGCCAAGACACCGAAACTGCTATTTGAGTCAAGCGCTTAAAGTGTACCTTAGCCCCTAAACGACCAGTGTCCTACTAGAGGGACATCACTTCTCTGCACTTTAATTTAAAAAAATTTATTGCAAGTTCTAGAGGTCACACTATTTTCTGGCACATATTTTCATTGTGTGCACTGACGATTGTGTTTGTTGTGCGCTAAGAAATGGCCGCGGCTCTTCTATGAAAGCAGTCAACGAATTCAATTCCATCTATTACCTACATTAAAATGTGATTCAATCAGGAACGCGAAAAAATGTCTCCATTTCTATAATAAATCTTCTAGGGGGCTCTTTAGATCACTAAACTGCGTTGACGCGAAAGCCTCTGCCACGCGGTGGTCCGAAGCCCTCCACTACGGCACCTCTTTCTCTCTGTTTTTGCTCCAACCTTCCTCCTTTTTCTTACAGCTCGGTTAAGGTATCCACGGAGAATTGTGACAGATACTGCACCTTTTCTTTCCTGTAAAGCAATTTGAAATTTTGCTGATTCCTTTTTGCCTGCTTTTGTAGGCTGTGTGGTGCGGCGTTCGAGGAATCGCCAAATGAAAGGCGCTGCAGGTACTCCTGGATCGGTATGACACCATAGCGTAATCTACCAGCCAACATATAAACTCCTGCTTTAACCGAGCCGTATGAACGTGCCTCTGAGGCCTAGGGATAACATGAATGCAAGGGTCTTGGCAGGATGATTCTGATATCACCCTACTTTATGAGAGGACAAGCCTGAGTTGGCAGGTCCTACCAAACGTAATGTCAGCAAGCCCTAAGTCCATTCAGTGCTCGGCCATGTCGGCTGCCAGCTACCGCCTCCCATGTAACGAAAGCATTACTTACGGACGAACGGACGGACGGACGGACGGACAAACGGACGCGATCGTGACCGCGAGCATGAGCCATTAGTGACTTACGCCGTAAAACCGCCACTCTAGCTGGGAATCATGACATTAGAGTTGATGTGAAGAGACCAAGGCTTTACCACACGTAAAGGTTAGCGCATTTGGCCGGTATCGTTTTCTGTAGGACGGGCTAAAATTCTGCGACAAAATATATTTTGCATCAGTGATGGCGCTTATTATTAGTTCTGAACTTAATAAAAGTTTTTAAATTTGAACTGGTATTGATAGAATATAATGAGCTGAGCACATAGTCACTTTTTCGGCCACCTGATTACAGTTCAGGAATCTACTCTATGGTTACTGAATCATAATGAGATGAATCAAATTTACTGCGACCGGATGTTTGTCGTTATGTTTGACAGAGGCTATACATACACACAAGCACCATAAACAGCTGTATTCGCTCAGGAGAACCAATTTCAGAATTGCGCGCAAAAATATGTAAGTTTATTTACTTCGTCCACATGTCTTTTGCGCGGCTGTTACTAATATCACGCCTCGGATTACGTAATTTCGAAGATATTTCTTGCGAGTGCCTTTAATTACACGCAGAAATATGTGTGCCATGCTTCACTGCCACGGTGCGAACACATGCCTTTTCTCCTTAATATTACCTCCAGCTTGAACGCTGACATGACGCTTTGCAAAATGTCGTTTCAAAGATATGCGTCGAGTGGAGCTAAGTTCACGAAAATATTCAGCGATGCATCACTGCCAAGAGTGATACGCTTTGCAAAATGTCGTTTCAAAGATATGCGTAGAGTGGAGCTAAGTTCACGAAAATATTCAGCGATGCATCACTGCCAAGAGTGATAGCCACGTGCTGTTTTTATTTTCATGAAAACCTTCCGACTTTTCCAATCATAAGAATTATCACGAGCTCGAAAACGCTTTCAAAACAAGCTCATAACTCCTCTTCCTACGTCCATCATGCGTCATAGTTGTAGGTACCCGGATATCTGAAAAAGAGTGCATATATGCTTTCTAATTACGCAGTGGGAGGGGACTTCATTGGAATGAAGGCATGGTGCATATATACATACGCAAACTGCACGCATGCATCCCGCAGCGATGGCGTAGAGGTACAGCATCACCCTCGCATAAAGGGCAGCATTTTAAATTCTATTGTGCCATGCTGTTCTCCACAGGAGGAACAAAAATAGCGAGACACTTACGCTCTGACTTTATGGCATGACGCAGAGCATCCCATAAACCTCTGTCTACACACAGTTTTGCTAGCATGTATAGAGACGTAAAAAATTAGATGGCCTCTTGGATGTCTCTTAAAAGGAGAAAGGCTAAACCCTACCCTTCCCTTCCTATCATTTGCCTCTCATCGTTTCCCTTGTCAGATGTAGGGTTCGGGTGCCACGCATGACGATTTCTTGGCCAAGACGACGCCCGTTCCACCCAGGAAAAAAGTGCGGACGAGTGCAGGAGATAAGATGTTGAAGGACGAAGAAGACTGCGTTTATTTGCATCTTTGATGAATAAATCAAGAACCAATAACTGGAACCAATTACCGGACACACAGTTTTATAGAGTTCGTGTTCCCCAGGCTCCCACAGTGAATAGCGGGCTCATAGTAGAGGTAGTGTCCTGATCACATCGATATGGCAACCTTGTACACACTGTCACTCCTGGTGACACACCCCTGAACGGGTTCGGACTTGGTAGTGAGGACGAAGACTTTGACACTGTTAAGATGGCGGCACAAGAAGCGCCCAGTGTCTACCGGTGGCTTACGCTCTGGGTGCACACCTGCGTCAAAGAAGCCGATTCGCGCTGTCGGCACGCGGAGGGAGAAATGTAGCCGGAAGCATTCTCTTTGTCCCTCCGTCCGGCTACCCAGAAGGAAGAATACCCACACGGCAGCCTTGGCGGTAGCGGCCAGCGCGGAGCTACTTGAGCCGTTTTGTTCCTGACAGCCCGCTCGTTTAACGGATCTATGACCGGCCAAACACCGCGTTTCTTTTCGGCTCTTCTGCGATGGCTACTTCAAGTCGCATCTCCTCGTCGCCGTCCTGCATAGTTTTGAGCTTGATGGCTCCAGGCTCTGCCTACGTGGTCCGAGGCGACTGCTTTCCTGCTCAGATCGCTGTCGCCGTTCTTGACAGCCTCTTTCCGTCGTTTCCAGTCTGCTGCGGTCATTCAGGTTGTTGCTTGACATATTGCTGATTTCGCCGTCATGCTAAGGCATGCCCAGTCATTGTAGTCATTACCAGTCATAGTTAAGCATATTCACTCATTTGCAGTCAGTTGCGGCCATTACAACTCGTCGTTTGTCGTATTGGTTGTTCCATGGTCATGCTGAGTTATCCCTAGTCATTGTAGCAGTTGCCACTCACAGCTAAGCATATTCCGAAAGCACTGGAATCTACACTGCAGAAATTTGAAAGCCTCAGCGTTGCGGCTGAGGCTTTAATTATCAACCGTAATTATCATCATCATTCTTATTGCTACTATCATCCTCACGATAGGCAAGGAGAATTATGATGTGCATTTCATGATCCCGTACGAAGACTGCGTTCGAAATGGTCGCGTTTTTGATGTTCTCCGCAGAAATGGATAAATCGGCCCTCAGCCGGCGGCGTCTGCTGCCCTAATACCGTACTGCCCTTCCCCGTCTGCCCACTGGTCAGCTGGTTTTCACTTCGTTTTTTTTTTTTTGGATGCCGACCTCGCCAGCCGTTCCTACCATGCCCAAGACTTTCGAGATGACTTACGTGGCTTCATAGGCTTCAGTGATATTAGTTCAATTGGACAGTTCCAGATGTCCCATGTGTGGATGGCGACAACCAAGACAGCGCTCGCCAAAGCTAAGCTCGAGAGCTCCGGAGAGTTGCAGGTGAAAGGCCGTCGGTGCCTTGTTATTGACCCTGAGCCTAATAGTGTAAAATTGAAGCTTCTCTCGCTCCCCGAACATACTGAAGACCTTTACATCCGTGACGCCTTCTGTGCTTGTGGTAAAGTTTCCTCCATCACAGTGGAGCGTTGGGGAGTATCGGAAATGGAGGGGATGCGGACTTTGAATCGCGACATTACCCTGACTCTTGCTTATGACGTCACTGTGAACGACGTGCTCCATCTATTGAGAGGTTGTGGTCTGCAATGTCTGTTTTTAGTACTAGGTAGGCCTCCCTTGTGTCTTCGCTGCCACAAGGTTGGTCATATACGACGACACTGTTGTACCCCTCGTTGTAATGAATGTCGGAGATTCGGCCATACTACAGAGGAGTGCGTAGTGTCGTACGCGGATAAAGTTTGCAGTAGTAGCCATGTCGGGGATGAAACTTTACAAGAGCATTTTATAAATGCAACACAGGTTTTGGATGCTACTGGTGGAATGGCAGTAAATAAGTCTTGAATCAGTCGGCCCAATGCCGTGTGAGAAAATTACAGCTGTACAGCGTGAGCCTACCAAGACTGCACACTCGGATCAGCGGTGAGCATATGTGTACCAGAGACTGGCGGACCAGACGCCTGTAATTTGCTGCGTCACTGCTGGCCTTCTTGGTGCGTGTGCATGTGCTGTGCACGAGACGGAAGAAGACAAATCTGCTGCTGCGGCTGCGGTGCCCAGTGTCTGCGCTGATGACATTCTTAATGCCACTGGCGGATCCACCCTAGGGGAAGCTAGCTGCCAGCCTGGTAGTGACGGCAAGTGCGGTTTGTATGTGTCGCGTTCCAGTGTGGCCTCGAAGCGTGCCGTGTCAGCGAGCTATGCCAACACCACCTAGACTAAGAGAAGGCCAGCGCAAGTTTCCCTTTCCACTAGTCTTACGTCACGACAGTGAGATCTGTGTATAGATTGTCGGCGCCGAGCGCAAGCGTACGCAAGCAAAGCGATCTGGAACGATTCGGCCTGAGTGTGCGTGTTTTAAGCCCGTGTTTGCTGTGTGCCTAATCCGTGCTGCATAGGCGCTTGCGAGCAAGGTATCTACAATGTCTGGGTGTTGTGCGCTAAACTATCGCTCTAACTATGCCAATGGATCCAAAGCGCAAGTGTACAAGTTCCCGTCCGACTCGGCTCAAAATTCAGCGTGGTCAAAGGCTGTTCCATAGAAAAACGTATTACTGATGAAGTGCACTGTGGTAAGACAGCGTTCTTGTTTGCTTTCTAATACTCGTGCTACTATTCACCACTCTTTGATTTAGTACAGTGTATTAAAGCTTAGGAAGCTTAGGCGTGCCCATATCGAGCACACAATTTGGACAGCACAGCTACTAATAATCGAGTAGCCTATCGCCCTGTTTTCAATGCGGAACAAACTTGTTTTGCAACCTAAATTATTTTCTTATATAAACAATTTTATTTCGCTAGTGGCCACGTGATCGTAGTTGCTGTAGTAAATGACTGGTTTAAAGCCGAGTTAGCTGCTCGCTGTGTTCATATACTCATGGCAATCGCTGCTCCCAGCTTAAGCAGCCTTTTTATATATTTACGTTACGGCTTTGTGACCAGCACTTCCGTGAAAGCGACCTCGTATTCACGACAAGCTACACCGAATGTTGTCAAGGTCACTGTTCTGAGTAATATCTCTGCCTACCATTCTTAGCTTTACCTATTTATCTGACAATAAATGTCCTATCAGATTAATTTTCTGCCTGTCTTAATGTTTATTCAAGTAACTCTGAATGAAGATGAAAATTTCCGCGCAACTTCATTTCTGCCATTGAAATAAATGCCAGGTGGATTGTGACAAACTTCTCATATACTTCAAAAGACTGGCAATATTAGATAACATGGGTAACACACGTATAACCCTCTTCATCGCTAGCACTAAAATTTCAAGAAGTAGCTCCAGAGCAGCGTTGAATTAAAAAAAGAAACCCAACCGCGTATGCTGAAGCCGACTTTCAGTATGGTCTCACTACGATGACGTAACATAAGCTTGCACAGACCTTGCAGTAGTCTAGGTGGTGTTGGCTATGCCTCCTCTGAACGAGACGCTGTTCCTGTAAACCACAAGTCCCGCCCCCGGAAGTCGAAGGGCAAGAAATCTCCTCGCCGCTCCAGGTCGAGAAGAAAGGGTGCCAGTTCCAGGGAGGTATCACCTTCCAGATTGGCGCCAGACATCGCATGCTTGGCCTAGTTGCACTTTGGTCATAATGGCGAGCGCCCAGCAGCTGATTGTTGCGACCCTCAACATGTGTGGTCTCCGGTCTAGGTAGAAACAGCCACAGCTGTGTTTGCTGCTTTCGTGCAGTCGACTAGACAACATCGCTGTTCGGGAGAGTAAGGTAGAAAGTGAATTTAACACAGATATCCCTGCGTGTTTTTTTAACAGAATAAAATATCTGTGTGTCTCACTCGGTAGGCATTTCGGTGGATTGCGTTCTATTATTAAAATAGAGCCTCTCTGTTTCTTACTTTATGTACCAGATTGACGCAGAAGGGCGTCATATATGTTGTGACTTTCCGCTGAACGGCGAATCGTGGAGGTTTATCAATATGTATGCTTCAAATAATCAGGTGCCAAAAGCAGCTTTTATCAGTGATATATTGCACATCTCCTAGAATGCGATTGATATTTGCTGTTGATGGGTGACTTCAATTGCGTATGCGACCCACATGGCCATACGTGGCCTAGTCAAAATGCTGATAATAGCCCTCATATTTTATCATTTATGGCTAAAAACGCAGGTTGTAGTGACACTAGACTTTCATCCACATTCACATATATTAGAGAAGCTTCACATTCACCTCTTGATTGCATTTACGTCGTTGCAGAGCTTCTTAAAAGGCGCATTTCATGCGATGGCAGGCCGATTTCTTTCTCTGACCATTGCATGGTCACTGTGCGGAATGGGGAAAGTTCCCGTCCAAAGTGTCAGTCGCAGTGGGCCCTTTGGAAGCTTAATGCTGCTCAGTTAAGCGAGTTAAGCACTTTGCACAGTGCGTCGGGACCGCTTTAAATTCTTATTTCACCTTGGGTCTACCACCATTTGCAGCTTGGGAGTTGTTTAAGCAACAAGTTCTAGACATATGTTACAGAGGCTGGGGCAGACAGGTCTTGCTTCAAAAGCGGTGAAGAAAAACGGATGCTGAGAACCTTCGTAATTTGCACGAGCTTGAATGTGAGGCTCCTGGCTTACACACAGAGGAAGTTGCTATTTTAAAATGCCACCTTCAAAACTTCGAAGCAGAGCGCTTTCGAGCGGCCCGTGTGCGGTCCCGTAGAAATCGTACTTTCCAGTCTGAGGAGCCAACTAGACAGGCAGTGCTTGATGAGCATCGCCATGCGGATGCCAAACGAGTCTCTGAATCCTACTGTAGCGCTGCCTTGCTAACTAATTTTGATGCAATAGTAACCGAGTTTGCAAACCACTACACCTGTCTTTTTTCGTCCACTACAAGTAATGCTGATGACGTTGGAATTGGAATTTGAATTGGTTTATTGACTCCTCGTACAAGCGAGAGGCGGCAGGGACTAAAGGCTATGTGAAAGTCTGACAGAGGTCCCTGCCCCATTGTTTCTATGGTTAAGGTGCTCCCTGAGGATAAATGCAAGGTGATAAGTTCTCTGTTAACCTTAACTGAAGTGGAAGACGCAACTGAGCGTTTACCGCTTTCCAAAACTTCGGGTTCTGATGGCCTATCAGGTGAACTTTACAAGACATCCAAATCTGCTCTGTTCCCTGTTCTACTCCAAACTTTTTTAGACTAATATAGATGTCGCGTTTCTGCCTCAGTCTTTAGCAATAGTTACATTGTGTTAATACCAAAAAAATGATGAGAAAGAAAAACTCCGATCTGTGGACGGCTACAGGCCTACCACGCTTTCGAATGTTGATTGAAGGTTTGCGCTACTATTTTCCCAAATCGGCTACAGATTTAATGTCTACGATTGGAGCTCATCAAATAAGTGGCTTGAGATGCCGGTCAACACAGTCTAATCTACATGTGGCGCGTACCGTTTTGCAATATTGCTGTAACGCTCACGAGCAGTTGGCGCTGACGCAAATTGACCTGGCAAATGCGTTAGATCGGGCGTTTCATTCATTCCTTTTTTCTTGTTTAGATCGTGCCAATTTTAGTTTAATTGTTTTTATTCGGATACGCCTGTGATACAAAGAATGTGCCACATGATTTATTGTATGTGGCTATCTATCACAACATGTCCCTATCGAATCCTCTTTTAAACAGTGATGCCCATGGTCCCCGCTCTTGTTCGCTCTGCACTTGGAGCCGCTTTGCACAAGTGTCAAATACAGCAGAGCAGTTTGTGGTTTTCGTATTATGGGTCCCGAGCTGTAGGCTTTAGCTTATGCAAATGACCTCGCATTTTTCTGTGCTGACAAACCAAGCATTGATGAGGTTATTTGTTTAACAGAAGACTTGGGTTCAGTTAGTGAAAAAACAGCGCAACAACAACGAGACACACGAGAGACGAGCGCTGACTTACAACTGCAGTTGTAAGTCAGCGCTTGTCTCTCGTGTGTCTCGTTGTTGTTGCGCTGTTGTTTCACTAATGGATAACCAACACGCCCAAGCAGCCGTTGTTGGATTCCGTGTCAGGTGCTCGAATCAACCGACCTAAGAGTTGCGATGTATGGTTCAGAATGTGGGGACCGATGCCTGCCGAATATGCTGGTGTAGCATGGTCATCTAGGCCACCCAAGTACCTTGGAGTGTCTTTGAGTGCCGATAAGAATAGTGCGCCTTACTGGAAAGACCATGTGCCGAGTCTTCATCGCTACGTTCAGACTTTTATTACTCATGGTCTCTCTATTTTTGGCACGGTGACCACCTGTAATCTGTTTCTAGCCACTACAATTATGTACTGCAAATTATTCACTGCGCAAGGCTTCATATCAAGCGTTTTCACAGTGTGCTCGCTACTTTTGTGTGGAATTAATCTTTTTAATCAATAAGATGCGATAACTTTTTCCGGTCTGTAAGCGCCGGCGGCCTTGGTCAAGTCCAGCTGTATGTCCGGCAGATAGTATCGTGTTTCATATTTTTCCGTGACGCTTCCCATCTGATAGTGCGTGCATTTCTTCAAGTTATTCTAGTTCATGTTTTGACAAATCGTTTTATGTGATCTTTCCTCCACCCATGTACCATCCTCTGTATCTTGGTTGACCGGGACATGATGTACTTAAAAGTGTGCGGAAAATGCCGCTCTCGGCATGTACAAAGACTTTCTTTTATACGTTACACACTGAGAGGCTGCCTGTTAAAACGGCGTTAGGGAAAAAGGGCATTTTTGTATCTACAGTTAATTGCCGCCTTTGTGATTCTCCGGAAACCATTGAACACTGTTTCATCGCTTGTAAAGATGCAATATTGTTCTGAGATATAATGGCAACGTAAATGAAAAAAAAAAATGGCTTGATTTGACACAAGAGAAGGACCATACTCCATACATAAAAATTTGTTTTCTCCGAAGCTTGCCAAGCTTGCTTTGCGTGGCGTAGTCGGCACCTTCTCCACCTCAGAAACTCCGCCTCATAAACACGGGCACCTTAATTTTCGCCGCCATCAAAAAGCGGTAGCTGATGCCGTGTTTCAATCTTTTTAGACATGTGGCGATGTTTATTTTCCCTCACATATGATGTTTTAATTACTTTTGTTCACCGCATGACCAAAGGTTTTACCTGAGCATTGTCTGGTGGTTGAAATTGTAGGGCGGGCGGCGTAACGTATAAATGAAGTGATGACTGGGCCCACCAATGAAAATATTTCACGAGAGGATATCGGACTCCAATGCCACAGCGCTAGGTCTTCCGCTGAACAGAAACCTTAAACTTCACAACTTTGTTCCTTAATCGAACTGCCACAACTGGCATCTGAAAGCACACTCCCTAGTGTACAACAGCATTTTATCATTGCGGTGTAGTACTTGACCTCTACTGCTTTGTGTTACGTTGTTTTGTAGCGCATAAACGACTAAGGGTATCATTCACCAAATACATAGTAGACATTTTCTGACCACTACCTCCTATATGAATGCACCAATAAATTCGCTCATGTGACACAGGAGTAACTGATCTTGTGCTGCATTTGAGAGCGCTATCAATTTCTGTCTCCGAAGAGGCTGCCGTATTGGTAAAACAGTACGTCATTATAGTTAACGTAAGGACATCATTCAGTATGTCTAGTCTTGCAGCACTCTTCTAAGAACTAGTGGGTCATGTATCTGATGTCATAGGAAAATGTGCTGCGATGAAGCATGCGGAAGTGTATAAAGTGCTAAGGCACTGTCGCGTGCCATGACAACGTGGAAAATGCAGAGGTAGGTGAAAGCTTAACTAAGACGCTGACGCTGGACACCGGCGCCGGTCCCTAACAACTTAACAACTTAGGACGGACTTTTCATCTTCATGGCCGTTATAACATCATGGGATGAAAAAAAGGTCCGACGCCTGATGCCCATTTTCTTGACATCTCTTCTATTACGGCAACACTGAGATCAATGTTGGTGCATTTGCCGGAGCCAAATGTCCATGAAGCAACCGTCAAAAACGACTGTACCTGTGCTGTTGATTGCTGGACAGGAACTCGGCGTTGTAACATTCTTCGTTCGAAAACATTTTACTAGAGTTGAACCAGTCCGTCAGAACCTAACACCTGCAGAAATATTTTTCGCCACCCCATTTGACTCTACTTAGTGGCATTGATTTGTATTGGTTTTCACTTGATGTAATTACTTGATGAGTTCACATAGACCTCAGATTCTTCATTGCGGCCTCATAGAGAATCACATTTTGCTGGAAATATCCCATTGAGGCAGCAGGGATTTTCGTCGTCGGGTTCGTCATCAATCAGAGGTGAATGTCATTCTCCTTTAGCACTAGGCATTCTCTCCGTGCATCTTCGTCAACAAATGTGTGATCCAAAGTTGAGCGCTCATTTTGAATACCATGGCTATGTTTGCGTATGTGTGAGTGAGTGAGTGAGTGAGTGAGTGAGTGAGTGAGTGAGTGAGTGAGTGAGTGAGTGAGTGAGTGAGTGAGTGAGTGAAGGGGGGGGGGGGTGGCGCTGACCCAAAAAAGTAGAAGGTTGGACAGCCTTCGATGAAGCTCAGGTGGTAAGAGCACCGGACGTCAAATTCACAGATCGGGTATTTGGTTCCCACCATCGGCCCATTGTTTTTCATTCTACTTCGTATTCGATTATCTTTCCTCATAAAATGATCACAATACTAATACAGGCCAATGGAAAAAAAATGATAATATAAAACTCCCTCACGCTTTCTTTGGGCTCGCTGAGTTTTTGCTTCCTTGTGTACCCTAACTAGCCCCTCATTTCTACTTCAATGTCTGCTAATATCTTGTGAAGGTCCTGATTCCGGCAGTCTTGAAACCATAAGTGGCGCAAGAGGGTTCTCTCTCGGCTTCCGTCCCCCCTGTCTATCATGTTAAACGTGACACTCGCGGTAACAAAGAACGTTTCACGTCCGCCGCTATGGGTGAGCGTTGGGCTGATTACAGTAGAACGTTGGACATCCGTCCATGTAACTCAATTGGTAAGAACACCGGGCGCAATATTCGTAGTTCATGGGTATGGTTCCCAGCTTCGGCGCGTTATTTTGAAGCCATGGCTTTAACGCCGTCTGTCACCGTGCGTGCACCAATCACGAGCATGGCACTGGCAGACGCGGTTGCTAGCAGGTGACATGGCCGAGCAAGACCTGCTCAGCTAACTCTTTCATTGCTGGCGTGAATAAGATAGTGAGAATGGAAGAATGTTTAAGATTATATCTTATATCAACCCAGCATATAAAACGTACGAAAGCTTTTGTGCCCAAATGGCATTTGGTGCTCGTGATCACATGGCAATACACAGCGGGAAAGCCTTTAACTCCGGGCCAGCGGAAGCAGCGGTAGCTGCGACCTCCCACTCTCGCTTCCTTCGAAGGATTCCTAGCTGCGATCCGCTCTGCTGCGATTGCTTTTTTTTTTCGACTCAATCTGGCATATTCAAGTCAGAACTCTTTCGGTTATCTTTGACTATCCAAAGTGGCACTTTGGCACTAAAAATGCAATGTATTTAACCGCATTTAACCAACGATAGCGTGTGAAAGCACTGTTTGAGTTACCTGCAACAGGGCAGATGATCAGTGACGTCATGATCTGGCAGACCAATCAGGAGTGAAATAAAAGCAAGGTCATTGATTGGCTCTGACCATCGAATGAAAGCTTTCCCACTAAGAATTGCATCTAGGTTCAAAGAACTGCTATTCATGTTAACTCTTCGTTTTGCCTTGTAAGGTTTTAATAGAATTTTCATGTCATTAAATGATACTGATGAGGATCCTTTTGGCATAAACATTAAAGAAGTTTGTGTACAAAATGTCCTGCTGATCTCACGTGTCATTGATGGTTTTAAGCTCTTCCGCTCCAGAATTTCCAGGCGAAAAATGAATGTTTAAGACAGTCAGAATGATAAGAAAGTTCATTTATTATAGCTAAAGCCCGTTCGTGGCGCTGGGATATTTTATCTGAGATGATGATGGGCTTAGATGTATGTATATTAAAGTGAGGATGTATGAATTGGTAAATAAATTTTAGTTGTGCTTGTACTGCGCTTTTTCTTTTCATGCTCAGCATCCGGGTTTCTTAAGTACGCCAGTTTGCGAGGCAGTAATTTATTTTCATTAAAAATGTTCCTTATAGCGTTTGTTTTAATAAGTTATAGCTTTTTGTTTTGTTTCTGTGTGGGCAGTTATAAGACGTTAGCATATTTTACGATTGGTCTTACTCAGACACTGTAAGCTAGCACTTTAGCTTCTGGTGGTGCAACTCAGAGACAACGTCTTAAGCAAAGTAATAACCTTCATGTAGCAGTAGCTGTTACGGCATTTCCGTGAAAGTCCCGTCTGTAGTTATGCGTGAGTATCATGCCACGACGCGAAACCCAGGAAAGGATGCCAAAGAGCTTAATGCTGAAACGATTCCATTCGAGACATTTTTTGAAAAGCAGCTTTTTTTTTTTTACCGTGTCAATTATGAAAGCGACGCTTCAGAGCTCAAGTGGAAGACGTGATCACACAAGATACACACTGCAAAGATAATTCATGAATAATGCGAGCGCCCACACCGAACTGCAGGGTAACATGTGCAGTAACCGAGAATTCACACACTCGCAGAAAACTGATCATATTTTGATGTAACTTGCGTATATACACCTAGTTCACATTAATGGAAAGGCGCACAATCTGTCACACTGGCTTCTGTGGACACCTGAACCATCTTTGCAGTCTGTGCCATCTGTGGTCGCGTCTTCCACTTGAGCTGTGAAGCGTGTTTTTTCATAATTGGTTCACTATAATGAAAAGGCGCAGTATCTGTCAAACTTGTTTCTGTATACACCTGAATCGCGCCTTAGGCTTAGGCGAAGGAAGGAAGGGCCCCGCCGGGGTGGTGCAGTGGTAAGACGCCCGACTACTGTGCCGGAGTTCCCGGGTTCGAACCCGACCACGGCGGCTGCGTTTCGATGGAGGCGAAACGAAGAGGCGTCGTGTGCTGTGCGATGTCAGCGCACGTTAAAGATCCCCAGGTGGTCGAGATTACTCCGTAGCCCTCCACTGCGGCTCCTCTTTCTCTCTTTCCACTTTCATTCCCACCTTCCTCCCTTCCCTTACGGCGCGGTTCGGGTGTCCACAGAGCAAGTGTGACAGTTACTGCGCCTTTCCCTTCCTGTGAACCAATTTATTTAAGGAAGGAAGGTGGGAGTGAAAGTGTAGCTGGTTACGAGGGACAACGCCGACGCCGCGAAGCCCAGGGCCTAAGAGCTGCGCTCTAAAACATGATTCCCCAGACCGGGGAAAAAAAATAGAGAGGGGGCATCTCAAGTCTGCCCCCCCCCCCCCCCTCCTACAACATTTAAGTGCGTGTGCCAGCGTCGCAGAAACCGCACCTCGCCGTCCGTTTCTAACTGTGCAGACAGATACTTCCAGATGACGAAGCACAGCCTCTGCAAGGCTGGGTACATTGCTGGGGAAGCCCGTGGACTCCTGGACTAGTAGGGGACCCCCCTGGAAGACTTTTTTTTTATTAAATAAAGTTGTTTCCATCCATCCATCCATTGCTGGGGCGGGAGTGCGGCGCGCCTCAGCGAGGCACCTGCGACGCCACAACACATGCAGACCACAGTGAACACAAGGTGTTAAAAAGGGTTGCGACGGCGCCACCAGGACTTAAACATCCGAACTATGTTTACAAAAAGTTTTATTGGACATTATACATTGACGTGTGTGATGACAAAGGACCAAAACTGAAAACATACACGTTTAAGAACGGGAGACACTGCTCATAACATACTTCATGCCAAGAAAATACATCAAAATGTGTGCTATTTACATTTACGGAAAAATATTGACTGCTAGTAATGATGATCTATACAATTTCGAATGACAATGCAAATGAAATTATACAATGTACAATAATTTGACAAAAAAATATAGGTACAAACATTTACAGTAATCGCATGCACAGTGTATATTATATTACAGATGTGTTTTGGGACGCATACAGCTGTGAATTGACATAAATATTTACATTACATTACAAGTACCAAGGTGGTTTAAAAATCCCCCGGACTCGTCTATCCAACACGGAAACAAAAGGGCAAGACCATTGGCGAAGGAACTCTCACTCCCCAAGGTAGAAAAGTTCCTCAGCTAGAAAGCTTACGATCTCCTTTCGTTGACGCGCCAGGACAGGGAAAAGCGCGCGTCGGCGCCGGCTCGATGCGACAGCCTCACAACGATTGCGCCATAACGCGAAAGCGCCAGCTACAATCAGCAATCATGCAAAGTGACCGCGAGATCTACCATTTATCTGAAATCGGTTAATATCTAGACTTCTGAAACCGACATCAACTGCCCTGGAAAAAAACATGAAAAACGAGGCATTGCTGGGTCATGTGACGATTGCATATTCTTGAAGAGGGCAGTTGCGGCACTGCGCTGTCCGCACAGTGCCCCATAGTTGCAGCCGATCTCGTGTAAGCAAAAACCACCACTCCAAAAGCCACATAAAGTCGTGTAAATGCACTGGCTGAAACGACGCTGTGAGCAGTAACCAACAAGTGGAATCCGCCCTTCGCCTACGTTCCGCAGGCACCAGCGGAAGTAGTAATGTTCCTATTTAATGTACTATGTTCCTATTGACTGTACTATTTCGCCGAGATGCTATCGTACACGAATAAAAACAGGCAACTATTAAACGAGAGTGGTGAAAACCTTTCGCCAGAGTATTTCTCGTGGACGCAAAGAGCCTACAATCAGAAGCGCCGAAAAAGCTGTGAGAAAAATTTGGGAGGACACCTAAGTTTCGCCTTAAGAGGAAACTAGATAGCGCTTTTGACTAATCTATTTCATACCTCAGTTTTCAAATAATTCTTCTTTAATTTATACTGCTTTAAAACGATTATTACTGCCACATCAATGCATTATGAGCACATGCTAGTACGGTAATATGCATCACAACGCCTTCACTCATGCCCCTATAACACGTTTGGTAGCAACGACCTCGACCCCGCCACGATGGTACTGTGGTCAGGATGCTCAAGTACTGTGCCGGAGTGCCCGGGTTCGATCTCGACCCCCGGTGGCTGCGTTTCGATAGAGGCGAAACGAAGAGACGTCCGGGTGCTGTGCGGTGTCTGTCCACGTTAAAAATCCCCAGGTGGTCGCAATTGCTCCGTAGCCCTCCACTAGGACTTCTCTTTCTCTCTTTCCACTTTCACTCCCGCCTTCTTCCCATTCCTTACGACGCAGTTCAAGTTTCCACAGATGGAGGCGAAACTAAGAGGCGTCCGTATGCTGTGCGATGTCAGCGCACGTACAAGATCCCCAGGTGGTCGAAATTACCCGTAGCCTTCCACTACGGCTCCTCTTTCTCTCTTTCCACTTTCACTCTCACCTTCCTCCCTTCCCTTAAGGCGCGGTTGCGGTGTCCACAGAAAACAACTGAGACAGTTACCGCGCCTTTCCCTTCCTATAAATAAATCAGTTTAAATCAAGTTTCCACAGATACAAGTGTGACAGATATCGCGCCTTTCCCTTTTGTGAACCAATTATTTATATAACAAAGACCCTGCGTGGCCTATACGTTGCTTGCGGCCGTCATGCAGATGGCTTGTGTTCAAACACCATTTTCGATGGTTGTGGTAACCTTTTATTACGCCAAAAAACAGGGGTCCAGTCAAAGGACCAGTTGCGCTGGCTTAGAAGAGGTCGGCGGGGATCCCTAGGGATATAGTGCCTAGAATATTCTAGGCACTATACTAGGGATGTCGCGGCGTCCACCACGCGCTGGATAAGCCGGCGTTGGCCTGCAGGCTCGGAAGTACGCAGGAGAGACTCCCACGTCTCTGCGGTGTTTGAGTTGTCTGTGTTGTAGTGTGTAAAGGTCCACGCCATGTGTATGAGTTGCCGGAGTTGAGCAGTGTTTGCACATGGGGGCTATCTGTTGCGGAAAGATCCTGCTGTATAAGAGGGGGTGTGGAAAGCTGCCGGTTTGTAGTTTGCGCCATTGGACGGCCTCGCGTCTTGTTACATCGCGGTGTGCGGGAGAATATGTGCATCTTTGTAGTTATATTCAACTGCGTATTTTGTCTGACATGTTTCTGAGTCGCGGTCCTATATTCTGGATTACGGCGACGGCTTTTCGGCTGAATGAGACCTCCACTCTCTCGCTTAAAATTTCTATAAAGGGTGTTTCGCTTAACTAACACAAAGGATTTAAACGAACTGGCTAACCGCCAGTAGGAGAAACCAACACGTTGCTTCCCACTGAACCGCGCTATTTAGAGTATCTTTAAATTCCGATTGGTCAGTTAGAGAGCTAAGATATTTTAAAGAAATGTCGAACAATAGTCTTGAGTAGAAGGCATTTTAATAAGACGTAGAACAACGTTTATAGATAATTGACGTAGAAAGTGTCAAGAAAATACAGATCCGTATTTTTTTCAAAAACTTATTTCATACACGTAGTTCCTTTTTCAGCCTTTAAAGAAATCCCAGTAAATAGGAACAGAGAGAGAGAAGAAACGTTTATTTAGCCGGATAGTTATATAGGGCCGAGTTATATTGCCCTACTAGATGGCCAGCAGGTCAAGCGTGTTGGCGAACTCATAGGCGCGCTTGAGGATCCGGTCTTGCATGCCCGGGTCCGAGCTGCGCAGCAGGGTCTCCCAGCCATCTGGATGCCGGATGTCTCCTAATTTTGGAGGTGGGGTTTTGCATCCCCAGAGTATATGGTTGAGGGTAGGTCTCTCATCGCACAGTGTGCAGTCAGGAGAAAATTGGCTGGGGAAAATATGTGAGAGAACTACCGGGTTTGTGAAAGACGTTTGTTTGGAGTCTCCTCCAAGTAATTTCGTGTTCTTTATTAAGCCGCTTGCGCGGGTTCGGAAACTTCCTTCGTTCAAGGCGGAAGTGATGAGTTAAGCCGTGAAATGATGTCAGGGTATCCTTGGCTGTCCCCAGAGCGGAGGCGGTCACTTCCCGGCCGACTAAACCTTGTCTGGTGAAAGTGCGACGAGGCGAAAGCCATTATAACGCGGTGGATCGTAGCCCTCCACTACGGCACCTCTATATCCCTCTCTCCTTTCCCTTCCACAGTCCTCTTGTTGCGAATTTTCAGGGTCGCAGCGGAGCACCAGAGCAAGATGACCAGCGCGGCAGGCTTCACATTCTGAACCAGCCCATGCTCTCTCCTCTAACACGGGCTGGGAACGCTGATCTAAGCGCCTCCGCTTATAGCATCGGCGGGCGCTATAGGGCCCCCCGCCTAGACGGAACGGCGAAATGTACGCGCCGACGGGGCATAGATGGGGGTGCCACGGCGGCAAGCAGGTCTGCAGCTCCGAGGGGAGCTCCTAGGGAGGTGTCTCGAGGTACGGGGTTTGAGGCGATCTAGAGAGACGACCTCTTCACGACCATCCAGCAGGATTGTCGCTGACTTTGTCGTCCTATTGAGGACGCGGTACGGGCCGTCGTATGAGGGGCTAAGAGGCGCCTTTACAGTGTCTCGCCCGAGAAACAGATGCGTCGAGGAAACAAGGTCTGGGTGCACAAAGACTTGATGGGCAGATGAGCGAGGCGGCACTGGGCGCAGATGCTGAAGACAGTCTTGTAGGCGATGAAGGTAATGTAGGGGCTGGGACGAGGGAGCCGAAGGTACGAACAAGTCTCCGGGAAGCCGCAGGGATGTACCGAAGACGAGTGCGGCCGCCGAACAGCCAAAGTCACGACGCAGGACGGCACGTAGGCCTAGGAGCACCATAGGGAGGTGGTCGACCTAGTGCTCGCGATCCAGGCGAGCAGTGAGGGCAGCCTTGAGCTGGCGATGGAGCCGCTCGCCCATGCCGTTGGCACAGGGATGGTTATGATGTGGTGTGGCAGTGTTTAGTGCCGAGTAGCCGTGTGAGCGAAGTGAAGAGGGCACATTCGAATTGGCGGCCGCCATCCGTGGTAACAATGCCGGGGCAGCCGAAGGGGGAACCCAAGCTGAAACAAAAGCTCTGGCAACTGTTTGCTCAGTAATGCCCGAAATTGGCACGGCTTCGGGCCAACGGGTGAAGCGGTCAACCATTGTCAGAATATACTTGTAGCCCTGAGAGGAGGGAAGCGGTCAAACCAGATCAAGATGAACATGATCAAAGCGCGATCCAGGCGGCAGGAAAGACTGAGGGGGAGTCTTGGTATGGCGTGTCACTTTGGCGGACTGGCAAGCAAGGCACGAGCGAGCCCACTGGCGAGCGTCGGTGTTAATGTTCGGCCAGACGTACCGCTTGGTAACGAGGCGATGCATGGCTAGAATGCTAGGATGGCAAATGTCGTGCAGGGAATGGAAAATGGCACGACGAAAGGCCTTCGGGATGAACGGTCGTGGTAGAGCTGATGATATGGCGTACCAGAGCGATCCGGGTACAAACGGATGAGGCACGAGCTGCAGACGGAGAGCTCGGGGGTGGGCATGCAGGGTTTGTAGCTCAAGGTCTTCAAGCTGCGCCCGGGCCAGAGATTACCAGTCCACAGCAGGTGAAGACACGCCGATGGTGGTAATTCGTGATAGTGCGTCAGCTGCTTCGTTGTCGGTGCTTTTGATATGTCGAATATCGGTTGTAAACTCCGATATGTAGGCATATTGGAGTGGTACCGCGTGGTACATGCGTCTGAGGAGAATTCTGGCAAATACTGCGCCTTTTCCATCCTGCAAATCAATTTCAAACGTCGCTGATGCCTGCTGTACTAACGCCTCCTAGGCATTTGTGTCTGCTTCTGCTTTGAAGGGGGTGAAGGGTGTCTGCTCTTGGCCCTGCGGGGCTGGAACTGTAGGTCAAAGCCGCTTGCGGCGGAGGCTAGCCAGCCACCAAATTTTTATCTGTTGTAGGCCGTCATTGCACCCGCCACCGCTTCAGTGGTGGACGACGGCTGTTGCGGCACTCATCTTTCTCTCCCTCTTCTTTTTCTTTCTTTATTTTCTGTTCTGTCCGCACGATGGAGCGAAGGCGGCTCAGCTACAGAGCCAGTAGCACGCCCGTGCATTTTCTGTTCCTTCTTCCTACAGCCACAACAGATTGATCTGGCAAGAGGTTTTGATAATTTGCGTCATGTTTCTTTTTTTTTTTTTGCTGGATTGGAGAGTTCAAACATTGGTGATGTCTTCCTTAAAGTCATTGAACTTTGTTATAAAGCTGCCACTAGAAGACTAATTGTTAATCAAAACTTCACTAAACCTATTCCGCTTAAATCATCTGTTCAGCAGGACTAACCGCTATTGCCTTTGTTATTCGCGTTATATCTCGAGCCCCTCGGTCGTAGTATAATCAAGAATAAAGCAGTTTGTGGCTTCTCATTATTGCAATCTGAAATTAATATTTTGGCTTATGCTGATGACATTACCCTTCTCTGTACTGATAAAAAGAGTGTTACCGAGGTTTTGCGCGTAACTGAGCGTTTTTGTGACAGTTCTGGGACGCCTCTTAACCTTGAAAACTCAAAGGGGTTCTGGTTAGGTCACTGGGGTACAATGAATAATTTTTTGCCGGCATGAAGTGGAATTCCGAAGACGTACAGTATTTGGGAGTTCCTTTCCATCAGTATTGCAATAGTGGGTCTCACTGGGATTTTCAGATCTCATCAGTTAGGCGGCAAAAGAGGGCATGGGTGGGTAGGGAGCGATCTATATTTGCACGAGCACAAGTTTGTAATGCCTTCTTGATTCCAAAGCTTATCTATATATTGCAGGTGTTGCATTGTGCAAGACACAAAGTACAGTCCATGCATACGATTTTGCTATTTTCGTGTAGCGCTCTCAATGACAGCCTATTCGCCGAGACATTTTTTTTCTCCCTCTGGAGGCTGGTGGAGCTCGCCTTCAGCACTTGTTTGTTCATCAGCTTGTTTCAAAGTTTTTCTTTTTTAAAACAGCAAGCCATCCCTTCCTCCTAGTTTTGTTGATTAGACGATTAAGTGGCCATTTGCCAAATTTGTTTGCGTCCACTGGTCATAGGAGTGAGGGTACTTTGTAGTTATTTCTAAGGAAATTGCCGGCAGATTCTGTTTCCTCACCGTGCGCTTTTCATTGGAATACCTATACAGCCTATCCAGAAAACAGATAATAGAGGGTCTTATTGAGACATTATTTCCTGCATAGATGTATTGGCAGCCTTACCTCCCCTTTCTAGATAATAGTGTATTAAAAGGGGTTCACGGATGTATATACAATCAGCCGCAAAGACTTTGTTTTATCTTTCACGCATCAACCTGACCTGTCAAAACGCGGCTTCGTGCAAAAGGGACTTTTATGCCATGGTCAGTGGACGGTCGCCTGTGTCAGCAGCCAGAAACTGTAGATCATTGCTTTGTGTATTGCCGTAATGCAATGTTTTGTTTTTTTTTTTTTAGCGGGGACATTCTGCAACGGACTCTCAAAAAGGACATTACGTCCTATACTATAAGATTTGTACCTACAATGGAAGCTTCTGAGGCACCATGTGAACTTTTTGCGCTCATGGGACTCTTTAGCCTGTGGAAGAGCCGCATGACAGATCGCCACGCAGAGCCACCACATTCATCGAAGCCTCTGTTCAGAGAACAGTTCTATGGTGCGGGGGGCCTATGCTGCGCATGGATCAACATCCTGACTGGTTACCTTTACTAGATGCATGTTTATGTCTACCGGAATTTTGATGTGTGACCAAGGTAAAAGCTCTGTGCTGGTTTAACTTTGTATGACAGGTTGAGGGATGCGACCTGGTTAAATTGGCTCGAAGTACTTCCATGACATAGAGAAAAAAAATCCGGGATGTGGCCCAGTTGGTAAAGCGCTGGACTGGGGATCCAAGGGATGGAGGTTCTATTCCTGGTGGAGACAACGTTCATTAATTTATTTTTATCTCTGTCTCGAAAGCATGACACCTCTGCTGACAAGCCTTCTGCTAACAACCTTCTGTCGACAATGATGAGGCATTAAAGGCTTTCATCGTAATAACACGTGATTGCGCTCTTCCGCTGCCTTATTGTATCACACTGCCAAACGCGTTATGAACAAACCAAGCGTGCACTCTCGCTGACGCCGCGTTGAGCATATACCTCGAAATTGCATTAGCGCGTTGTGACGCGAAACCGAAAATGCGTGCAATTATGTACGACAAATGATAGGCATGCCAGCAACACCCAGTTCCAAGGAAGCTTTTGTTCAGCTGTAAAATAAAAGTCTTGCTATTATAAATATACACAGATCAGGATAAGCGACAAGCATTAAATAGGTCCAGGACACGGGGAGAAGGGAATTCTTTTGATGGGCACTCGGCGAGAGCGCCTTCCAGCGATTGGTGCTAAATAATGATCCTTATTGATTGAGCACAGACATAGGAACACATTACACAAAATACTACATTCTGCAATAATACTGCGAAGCGAATATATACAGTGCAAATGGCACGCGTTCATGACATATGGAAAAGAACTCAACAGGGGTCGAGGCGGAGCCTCAGTTCGCACGGCAAGGCAACGTTTACACAAGGAGACAAATGTTGGCTTTGCGTGCGAATTGAGGCTCTCCCTCAACCCTTGTTCAGTTCTATTTCATACTGTGTAGCCAACTTCTTCCTCTAGTTGTACCCTAGATATGTGGAAAGATGCATCTATAGCACACCTTCGCGCGCAGTTTCTTTCGTCCCTGCGTCCACATTCACGCAAGAGTGCGCAAAATTTCCAGCACCTTTCTACCCCCTTTCGTTTTCCTTTTTTGCCTCTTCTGCATTACCCAGAAGGAATCGCTTGGTATATACGAAAATGAACTACAGAGTATCTGAACAGTATTGAGCGCTAGGGTATAGCCCTCCCTCTCCACTCCCCCCTCTCCACTCCCCCCTCTCCCCCCCCCCCCCTTTAAATATATATAAATAAAGGAAAGGCACTGATGCTCCTAAAGAGAAACGGCGTGCCTAGTCATTGTAGTCCACCGCTAGAAGCAGTGTCGATTTAAGCGGGCGCATTGTTGCAAGGAAAGGAACGCCAAGAGCAGAATGCTTGAAGCTACATTTCTTCTTTAGTAAATCGCTTTACCTCGACACATTGCAATCAGGGACAAGCGGGGCACTGTGATATAAAATGGTTTCGAAAGGGTTGGCAGTCGCTGCGGACAACTTCGTCCGAAAAAAGAAGCAAGTACGTGCGTTCGTGGGGCCTTGTCAGGGTCTATGGATATGCCTTGACGCAACCCTAGCGTGTCGGCTATTGCAGCAACCACAGTAACTCCTAGGTTACATGGTGGGCCCGGTCCGTTAGCTCAGTACGTAGAATAATGATAAAGGGGAGCCGTTGCTAGGAATGCAAGAAAGGGACTTCAGTATATATTTTTATGCATTACTCATAAGGAGGGCAGTGATATCAGTTTATCTGTGGTTTTGGAAGCACTGCAACATAAAACCGTTTTGTGAGGCGTGGTTAGACTAGAACTGTAACAAGTCAGACATCGTCTTCTCCAAACGAGTGGGAAATGGGCAATGCTTCTGACGTCTTATTGGCCAACAACGGCGAAAAGTACAAGTACCGAATAAATGACTCCCTTTCTGCGGTTGTCCAACCCTCCTTGTATGTAACGAGGATTACGCATACAGCATTCCAGCCAATCTAAAAAGCCGGGTTCTCAATGCAAGCGAGCCGTTTTAGCAATGCGCTGCAGATATTTCTCAACAAGAGGAACAGGAGGATGTCGCTTATCTCTCACCAGAACAGCAGCTCCTGACCTCCTGCTAAAGCGAGTGGCACGGTAAACGTTTTATAGGCTTCAAAACGCACCTCGACAGTAATTGGCGAGCTTTTACGCGAGGATGAACGTCGCCGCAAGAGAAGTTTGCAAAAACCAGCAATTTCGAAAGCACGCAAAAAAAAAAAAAAAAAAGGTGGCCGTTGAAAGTTTCTCCATGTTTTGGCGAGCCTACGTTCGGTGCTTAGGCTATTGCAAGTCTTAGCGAAAAAAAAAAAAAAAAACACATGCCTTACGGCTGTCAGTTAGTCGTGTGCAGTTAGTCTGACAGAAAAGAACGGCTCACAGGAGCTTCGGTATTATTTAAATATCAAAGTTCTGTATAAGCTTTGCAATATGCATATATGTGCATTTGCCAAACGATGAGTGCAAGTTAGACTGGTTTGCTGAAGTCTTGTATGCGAGGTCAATGCAAGCGGTTAAATACAGCGACAAAAACTAAACTGTGGGTTCAGTTACAGATAGAAATAGAGGCCCCTGGCTGCGCAAACATGTATCGCCTTTGCAGAAACTACCCAGGCTACATGATTTGGTTTCCATTCTTGTAATGACTCCCTTAATGACATCCAATGAGCCTAAATATCCGTAAGGTAAAAAAAAAAACTTTGTCCATGCCTTCCAAGCCTGCTGAAAATTGCGGTATGGTGCAATTCCTTATGTTCTGTTTATCGCACACATCATACAAATATTAAATAAATGCGATACATTATCGTTAAATATCATACATAATTATTTATGCTATTGTATAATATTGTGCGATATTTTGGGGGCATTGTATTATGATGCCTGTATGACGATATTGTATCTTATAAGTTTATTCAACAGGGAAATCATTTTACCCTAAGGGCTCCATATTCCGAATAAGGAGCAAATTATGCAGACTGCAGTTGTTGCAAATGTGACGCAATCTTCATTTTCGTGCTGTACAACTGCACAGCGCTACGCAGTAAGGTAAACGTGCTGAAATCTGGCCTTAGAACCCAACACGCACAAATAATCATTTGCTTAGCCGCTATAGCATCCCAGAATTGTGGCGAATTTTGCTTCATGTTTATAACATTTTTTACTTTATGTGCACCCACTTTTCTATTCTTTTTAAGCCAGCGAAGCGCTGTTTGGACATTCAAAAATTGGCCCAGTTTTTTTTGTTTTTTTTTCAATTTTTCAGTTAATGATCATCAAATGATTTTCTTAAGATTTCTTTCTTTACTAATCCTAGTCGTACGCTACCAGAATCATTTACTTCAAGCAGGTTGAAGGAAAAAAATTTTGCAAATTTTTTTTTGTCTTTTTGGCGCCGACAAATGTCGAGACCCATGCGACACCTCGACAGATTAGAAAATAAGAACGAACCGAAAAGTAGCAAATGGAAGACTGATAGAGGCAAATTTAACCGATTGAAAAAGGATGAAGAAAATAAAAATAACGGCGGCAAGAAGTCAGCAACTTGATCACAGCCGCGTCCGTCGGCTTCTCCCTGAACTCTTTGAGTTGTTGCAATATTTCTTTTTAGCACTTTCAGACACTTGCCTGACTGTGCCTTCACCTGATCTTTGTTTCATTACTCCTTAACCAATGCAGTCAAGTCAAGTGAGCGCCAAACGACAACGCGACAGCAGCCGGCTGGAACCAGCTGCCTCAATGCGCGACGTGAAGTCGCTGTCAATTTTACTATCGCCCTACTGGGAAGCGAAAGCGCAGATGCATTTTCTTTTGCTGAAGTTCATGGCCCACGCTTCGAGAGACAAGTTGACCTAAACTGGTGACTGCAGAAAACTCTCACGGACAGTGCAGGATATTACAGAAACATTGAAGGAATCTGGTATTACACTTTGATCGCTTCTAAAGTAAGTACTGCAAGATAGCGGCAAGGCAGAGCCCTACAGGCATTGTTTTCTCTGTTTATCAGATCAGTACAATAAGGCGACAATTTGAACAGTCCTGTATCGAAAGATGTGCTGCTCTATCAAGTTTCTCTCAGTTCAATTCTTACGCTGTTTTAGAGGGGCACGAAAAATAAAAGAACTGTTAAAAAATAGAGTTGTAATAGCTACCAAACCATAAATTTCATCACGGTAGAGATGCGGCCTCTTGACATTGGCATTGGGCCTTATCGATAACACAAAAAGAGGACACCTGATCCCCCAGGCTTAAAGCGTTTGTGGCACTTCTTGCGATAATAGGTTAGCTGTGCACACTCGTAGTACCAAAAAAAATTAATGGAAAGAGTAACCAAAATAGAAACAATGGAGAAATATACGCGCCTGGACGTCACTCAGTTCGAGTAAAGTGCACCTTAAGCGAACCTTAGCTAATACTAAGCTGTCTCTGATACCCATCGTTAACTTGACTCTCCTTGAGCAAACATCAACGTCTGAGAAGGTACAGCAGTTTTTTGCGAACAATATCGGGGCATACGTCTTTCAGTACTTGCTCTACAAAGGGACCATGTTTCTTCACGAACCATGCAATTCACCTTATGGACCCGAAACACCCCCTTCACTTCTTATATTCACCGGCTTTCGGTCCCTACCTAGCAGCCGTTATTTCTTAAAACGCCGAATATTGCATAGACATTAGCATTTCTCAAAACAATTTATAATAAATAACACATCTGAAACTTTACACAGTTAGGGCAGGAACAGGTTAGTTCATTTTAATGTATAATTGTGTGTGTAATTATTATAATTGTTAATGAATAATTGTTATAATTTATAATTGTTGTGTTGATTATAACTTTTTAAGCGCCCCAAGTTGATCCGGCGTTACAAGTTGAAAGAAGCGAAGCCAGCTATTGCTGGCGATACATATGGTTACTCACTCTCCCAACCTATGGTTTTCTTTACATTCTATAGATAAACGTGCTCGCCGAGTACACAGCCAGCACGCTGCGACGAACTTAATTGCGATCTCAGTTAAGAACTTTAGGTCTTCTTCACACTAGACGATACGCACACGCACTCAACCCGTTTCCAGTTGGCATATACGCAATATCTGGTACGTATTCTCGACAGTCAGCCCCTGCGCCTGAGGGACATAAGCTCTCTTGGTCGCGTATCGGCGATTTTCAACACTTACCGTACCCCTTATACGCTCCAGTATACACTCTGAACACAACATCGTAAAAGGTTACCTCTGTTGTGATTTCATAATGAAATGTTTACATGCAGTGTACGTAAGAGGCTCCCTGTAATATTATAAACGCTCTAGAAGCATATGTCATGAAAACTGCAGATCACTCACTCAAGCCGGCTTGAAGCGTAAACAAAACGTAGTTTGCTCTTGTCGTTAGAAACACTGATATATTGATGAATCTGGAAAAGAAGAAAAAATCGCGGATTATGCTCTGCTATCGAGAAACTCTTAAATGAGCCAGCGTACATGTTTCTGCCGCTTAAATACAACGACCACAAATGGGCTTCTACTGCCCCGAGTGGACTGAAGCTTGTTGATGGCGAAACTAATGACAGGGCCATCAGCGCAACGGTCTGGTCCGAAACCTCTTCCCAAGCATTTAAACCCAGAAGAGCCCGTCTACTGGGCCGGTGGATCACCGAGGTCACTAGAGATCGAACCTGGTGGCTCCCGAATCCGAGGCGCATACCCTGCTAACAATCTACCTCTTTGGTCCGTCGCCGCCGCTGCTGCACACATTAATCCACAAAACTAGGTTCACCGGCTTCTTTCAGACAACATGGCGCCGCAGTGACCGTGAGGTCCCGCCCTGTTTCCCACGAGAAAAGTCCTTCGAGTCCACTCCGACGGAGTCTCTTTTTTCAAGAATTGTTTTCAAAACACAGCCTGTAATGCCAGCGTATGAAATGGCCGCAAACACTGGCAGCAGAATAGTTCGAGATGGACACCACGGACTCGGAGAATAGACGACCATTACCGCGTCAATGCATCCAACCACTTCGGACGTTCAATTCTCTTCTCTGCCACTAAAATCGCAGCGGCTGCGACAGTGCTACGCCTGTGGCCTTTACCGACTGCTCCTGAATGCTGCTGACGTTATCAGCAGTACCGTGCTCCTGTGTCGACAATAAAAACGATAACGTACAGCTGCTCTGGGAATTACGGCAGGCATACACATAGGTGCATAGACGGCTCTGTTAATATGTATGCAGTACCTCGG
This sequence comes from Amblyomma maculatum, assembly GCF_055883805.1. Taxonomy (NCBI): domain Eukaryota; kingdom Metazoa; phylum Arthropoda; class Arachnida; order Ixodida; family Ixodidae; genus Amblyomma; species Amblyomma maculatum. The sequence continues at coordinate 347,329,216 of NC_139344.1, forward strand.
TCAAATGTTTCTGCCATGCGCGGTTAGGACGGAGTTTTTAGGCGTTCCCAGTACCACCGCTTTAAGCGGTCGCAAAAAAAGAAATAATGCTGCAAAGAAGGCAGAGAGAAGCTGATAACTGCGCATTATTCAAGTCTTGGCGAGCGTTCCAGTTGCCACGGGCTGCAGACAAGACGAAAAACCAGAAAGAAAGCAGATAGAAAGGATCGTTGCGTTATCGCAGGTTTCTAAAATCTTGCGCGAAAATTACTTTAAAACCTGCCTAACGTATCAAGGATGTTTCTTGTAACCTATATTACGCGAAACGACATCCGGGCGGTAAAATCAATTTTACAGCTCGGTGAAAATAAACGTCTAAAGCCGAGGGATAGAAAAAGCCGTTTAAAAATTTCACAGGACGTACTACCGTATGAAACTCACACGTATATCATTCGGCTGTCTGAAGAGCGCTTTGATGACTTTCTGAAGTTCAACTGCCTGGGACAGCAGTTCTATTTGTACGGTAATTGCGGGCTGTTGTAAGAATCTGTTATACACATGCTGATACATACGCTTCCAACATGTAGCAAAACTTTGGTTTTAATTGCTTTCCTGCAGCCACAACGAGCGGTCACAACGGCATTAGGTAACAGATTCGCCACGGTTTTTAAAAATGTTGCGAAGAAAGTTGGAAATTTCGTAAGATACTTTTGTGATCCTGTTATTTGATATGGTCTGAGATTCCCATGCATAGCTATGTTTTATTCTATTGTTGATCGTGGGACCCCAACTGGTTAAGATAGATAAAAAAATACAATGAGATGTGCTTCGTAAATAAGTACAAAAACGACAAACCTGCTGATCTGCGGATATACTGTTGATATATAGTGCAGTTTTGAAATATGTGAAAATATTACGTTCAAAAACTATTTTCTAGAATTTTTCTAACATATTTGGCTATGTTTCATACGAACGTTGGGGTCAGAGCCCCAGTATTTTAGGTTCTGGTCAGGGGAAGTAAAACTTTCACGAAAATGGGAGGAGCGGGGCGATTAAGCTCCACATTTAAAAGTATTGTGACATACCGGTAATGGCTCCCTTCTTCGACTCCTCTATGGATCTTAGTTCGCTTATATCCGCTTTTCTATCCCTTAATCTCTGAATTTATTTTGTGTCCTTATTATACCACAAATAACCATTAGGATACAGTGTTGTATGCTGCCCAGTTATCTGAAAGACAAGCCGATATGGATATCTGTAAAACACCACTTTATATCAGACACATGAGCCTCGTGGCTTATGTATGTTTGTTTTATTCGTCACCCAAGGATCCTGGAAGGTTCTAATTCAATCTCACCGACTCTTCTTAAAGTGCTCGTGTTGGCAGCTCCTACCATGTGATCTAGTCTCGCGATGTCGCACAACCCGACGATCGATCATTACGGGACCATGATACCTGCCAACTACCACCCTGCAGGACGCCATTCCGGGGATTTTTCGCTAAAAACGTCGACAACACTGGTTTCTCTGCACAGCAGGTCTTTAACTTGTTATCACGGGAGAGTATCTTGGAATAATCCGTCAAGGTCAGTTCAAGGGCAGGTAATGATGTTTCCTCTCATCCGCAATGCTCATGCCCGGGAGAAGCTTGGACTTCGATTAGCTGATGGTAAGCATTTGTAAAAGTTACTCCTATCCGAAGGCAACACAACTTTGCGTCGCAAGGGGGAGACTGGAAGTAGCTTCAATTCCAGGAATTGGTGTAGGTGGCGCAAACGGCATCCTGATACTCCAGATATATTTCACATCCCACTGATGAGGTCACATCACCTCATGATTTAATATGATAACGAGTTCGGTTTCGAGGGCGTGTAATTTTTTACTACCTTGTCTTAATTACCGGTACTAACGGAATTGCCAGTCGTGGTTGCCGGGGCACCTAGAGACAAACAGCTATTCTGAGGACGTAAGAGCTCAATTGATAAACTCACCCTTCTCAGTTTAGTTGGCGGTAAACTGACTGCAATTCCTGCAATAGGTGAAATATAATTCGCGAAGGAGAATCACAAAAGGCAAGACCGATTCGTTCGCCCCGTTGTTCATATTGAAGCCAAGCTGTACATGTCTGTGCCATTATGCCTACAAAATATTACAAAATATTACCAAATGGACACCAACTGCATCCACCTTCCTGCTGTCTAACTCTTCATTTAGGCTAAAAGAAAATGGCATTTGCTGGACCTGAAGCTGTACCTTATGTATAAGCCTTACTCTGTGCTATGAATATTTACAACATGCCTTCGTGGCCACTCGGAAAACGTCGTTCCTCGGAGTAACAATGTTTTCCCTGCTCACGTTATCTCGGCCAGACAGTTGTAAAAGAGGCCTGCGTGAGCCACCAGAGCTGCTTAGGGTGCCTGAGAGATAGATCGTTGTGTCTGCATAGCATGTATGGATGCTACACGGGTAACTACATTATACGCTGACATTTTTGTCCAAGTAAGCGGCCAGAGAGCCGCTAAATGAAATTTAGAGGCCGCAGTTTGACCTGCTTTCCGCTTGCGTTCAGCGGTCAACGGAGCGTGAAATCAAACCAATGGAATTATGGCAGGCAAGTGGAATGGTGGGGCCGTAAAATTGCAAGAAAAGCTGATGCGGACCGAAGACAGCGAGCCGTTACCCAGAAATTTCCGGCATGAATCACCGCTGCCGTTAGAAGGGGAGACGTGGTAAAATGGACTATATTTGAGGACATTTGGCGTTGCTTCTCGATGTGAAGTTTTTGTCTGCTATCGCTTCAAAAGTGCCTAACGTCAGTACTTCAGTAATCCTCGGCTCTCAAGAGAAAAAAAAAAACAAGCAAAGTGCGATGTTGACTTTAAATAATAAATGCGCACAGCAATCCATGGGAAAACAGGATACCAAGAGAAATTTATATCTTCGCTGTGAAAAATAAGCAAAATAGAATAATAAAAGAAATTTGAATATTCAGTCAATATTTGGCGCGAAGACGCCGGACGTATGGATCTTACATTAGGCGCCTGTGCCATGCTATGATTCAATTACAGAAATAAATAAATTTCGCAATAATTCGCTGAGAAGACGTGCTTGAAGAGCCTGCTCTTTTTCCCTCTATCTCTCGTGCTATTTTAGCAATTTTTTCTTCGTGGACATAACACGCAAAAGTCAACAGAATCATTTATTGTCTAGCTCTAAGACAGAAGGTAAAAAATTAATTAACATGAAATAATATTAGAGGAATTGTGCCTTAAGTGCAAAAAGTTAAGAAGTACGAAAGCACAAAGCCTTGTTGAGAAAAGCTCATTAAAGATGGCCACGTGAGGAGGCAAACATGGAAAAGTTACACATGACGAAATGAATAGACAAAAAGCGGGACCACCACACACACACACACAAAAAAAACTATTTATGACAGCTCCGTCTCAAAGAACAAAAGAAACCAAGGCAGGGCAAGAAAAATTCAGCCTTCGCAGGTGGGAGGCTTACGACACGACAAGTAATAACCGACAAAGGAAAGCAGAAGCTTACAAAAATGCCTTACATTTTAGGTCAGTGACCAAAAAGTCGAAGATAAACCAGCAGACCACATGGTTTGTTTTACCGAGTGCTAAAAAGCGAAATCGAAATCGTCATATAGCTTACAGGGCCTAGAAATTGATGTTGTGCGCCTCATGTGCACGAATACCATTGAAACGTGAAGCTATATTTTCACGTGGTGGCGACAATTAGGCAGATGACAACAAATGAAAAGTCTGGGAGTGCACTAAGAAGCTCTTTTGTTAGGCCGACTTGCGCCCGCAAAAGAACCGAACGATTCGGCGATAACAGCAAGTATGCTCCCTGGTCGTCAAACTGAAATTACCCGTTTCAATATGCTCAATTTAAAGGCGGTGAATAAACATCTAGATAAACCGCGAACGAGGACTAACATAACCTGAAACATTGTAGAAACAATACTACATGGCTGGAATCCTTCGAGATACATCTGGAAGCATCTTCCAAAACAGAAGAAATGATAAAGCCGTGTCTACGTGACAACGGGTATGGACAAAGAATACATAATCGATCCGTGCGGTACAATCCCGGTGACATGACCACATGTCGGCGGCTCTTTAAAAAAACGGATTTAAATAGTTCGCGGCAATATATGAAAGCTGTGTGGCCAGAACGACGGCTTCTTGCTTCGCCGCGGGAGCTTGGCCTCGACCTTACCACATCTTTAAGGCTTGATCTGAAGTGTCGTTAGCGAGCCGAAAGACAATACGGGCGTCTTTTGAGTTCGCTGAGCGAGTGAGTTTCCTCTGTACATATTGCATTAAACAATATTTATTTAACCATGTGCTTGGGTTACGTCTACTGGAATTCAGTGCATCGGACTCAGTAAATCAATCTAATATATAGCGATAAAATAGAATTCTTTATTGCACATTTGCATGTCAGTCAGCCTTCAGCTTTGAACAAAAGTCGCAAGGTAGGTGGAATAAAAAAATTTCGACGTAGCACATGAGCTATGTAGGATACGTTATAGTAGATGACTTCTTAATAATGTCAACAAAGTAGGATTCTTGAACGTGCACAAACAGCACAAAGCACATGGGTGCATTGTTTTTGTAAAGCAGTGTTGCGTAAAACAATCGAGTCAGCTGTGCATTGCAGGCTGCAGCAGATCGGTATTAAAGAATCGTTTTGTACGTACGCACAGAGATATAGGTTACCACCAATCTCCAATATACAATTATTCGTATCGAATTCAAATGCTTCGCAGTATAGAGTGGTTCCTAGGTATCAGCGTGTACGCGCTGTCGCAGTCCGGTATAGGGGACCCATGCATCGCAGCGAGGCGCTGCGTGTGTCAGCGAACAGCGGCTCTTCGAGCGGCGCCCCGATAACCTGTAGGACAGGCCGGCTCGCTAACCCACTGACTTGGGCCGGTCTGCTTCGTCTGCACGTGAAAGAAACGCGTTCCGCACACGCGCGGGCACATTCGAGCCCTTGTGCTCTTAGGCCGCGGTGATAGATTTACTTGATGCGCCGCCGTGGTTTAATCAACCGGTATTTTGCGCTAATCTTGTCAGGCAATTTTCTTTTCGTGGGATAATCACACCTTGTACACGAATTGTAAATATTGAAAGACTACTCTAAACTAATCTGCGGAATAAATGCGCTTCGCTTTTTCGTTTCATAATGTAATCGTGTCATAATATATAATATAGATAATAATATCATAATCGTGCCCCCCCCCGGGGTGGCGCAGTGGTTACGGCGATCGACTACTGTTCCCTAGGACGCGGGATCGAATCACCGCCTCGGCGGCCGCTTTTCGATGGAGGCGAAAAGCAAGGCGCCCGTGTGCTGTGCGAAGTGCACGTTAAAGAACCCCATGTAGTCTAAATTTCTGGAGTCCTCCACTACGTCTCTCATAGCCTGAGTTGCTTTGGGACGTTAAACCCTACAAACCAAACTATAATCGTGCATTTTTGAAATTCAAGCACATAATCAAGAAGAGTGAACCACACCTTACGTCGGCAGAGCGCTACGTAGGAAGGGAAACAAAAAAAAATAATAATTATTGGTTTACAGGAAGGGAAAGGCGCAGTATCTGTCACACTTGTTTCTGTGGACACCTGAATCACGCCATAAAGGAAGAGAGAAAGGTGGGTGTTGAAGTGGAAAGAGGGAAATAGGAGCCGTAGTGGAGGGCTACGAAGTAATTTCGACTACCTGGGGATCTTTAACGTGTGCTTACATCCCAATCCCCTGACGGAGCTGGGACAGGTAGGTCACCGCCGCTTGCGGCGGGGGCTAGCCTGCCACCGAATTTTTTATCTGTTGTAGGCCGTCATTGCACCTGCCACCGTTTCGGTGGTGGACGACGGATGTCGTTGCGGCACGCGTCTTTCTCTCCCTCTTCCTTTTCTTTCTTCTCTATTTTCTCTTCTGTCTGCACGAGGCAGCGGAGGTGGCTCAGCTACAGAGCCAGTAGCAGGCCCGTGCATTTTCTTTTCCTTCTTCCTACAGCCACAACAACAACAACAATGCTGACCTCCCACAGCACACGGACGCCCCTTCGTTTCGCCTCCATCGAAACGCAGCCGCCGGCGGTCGGGATCGAACCCGGGTACTCCGGCACAGTGGTCGGGCGTCTTATCACTGCAGCATCCCAGCAGGGTGAAAGCAAAAAAAAATACATCTTTTCATTCCTCAACATAACTGAATCTTTGAAATTCACCTTTGTTTGAAAGAAACCATTTTTTTGTGGTGCGCATAAAATAATGTGCAACTCAGTAATTTTCAACTGGAACATTACGTTTTTCAGATATTGACGTGAATTTTCTCGTTGACTCCCTTGACCTCCACCTGAAATATTTAGTAATTTTTATTATTCTTTTGCGAATTTACTCGGACCGTTGATTCTGAAACTGATAAATCGAGATGTACACCTTCATTGATTCCTTTCGTTAGAGCGAAGAAGAAACTCCTGCCGATATTTAACACAAAGCACGAAGATGAATGCAAGCACATTGTTATAAACGGAAGACTCCACCATCAACAGTCGAACCCACCGCTTTAATGAAACACATATCTGCCCTTCGTATCTTCACAACAACTCGATCTTTTCTTGGAAATACTTTAGGTTCTGCTTCAAATTCCAGCCGTTTCAAGTAGTCAACTATGTGCGGCTTTAATGCCGCACTCGGTGGCGAAGCCAACTTCTCGGTGTTAAGGTTCATGAGTTGAGGCCGCGGCGGCCGTAACCGTGAATACCGGATGTTCTAGGCCACCATGGCATACGCGGATGCTGACTTCCTCTATAATTCAGAGGAGATTCTGAACCTTGCACCACTTTCTGGGTTTCGTGACCTCTCGCTGTGTCGCAAAGCATCAACTTTAAATAACATCTTTGTTGTTTTGTTTTCGTTTTGTTTTTTTTTTTTTGTCTTTTTTGCATCAGCAAACTGCCCCTGTATTTTTGTTTTATTGTGGCATTTCTTGGTCAAAAATATTCTTTTCCTCTTTGTAGGCATAAAAAAATGACCGCCCCTTAAGAGGAATTCACGAATGTGAGCTTATGCACAACTCAATTAAAAATCGTCATATAACTTATAAAACATTGGAAAAGTAAGAGTACTCACTCGTAGTGGGTAGACGGCAAAATATACATATTTAATGTATATAAGCTTAGCCCTCTCGCCATTGCGACGTAATTATAGCTTTTGCGTGTTATATTTTCATTTGGTGCCCATAAAAGCGGTTGAGAAAGAGGCAGACATTTCTTACATCGTAACAAAGAAAAACTCCCTTCATCGTCAGAAACGCGACTCAAGATTTAAAATCCGCAAGGAATGCGAAAGAGCAAGGAGCAGGAATGGCCTAGCGGCAGGCTCATCTGGAAGAACATCGTCAAAAATCTAATGAATATTATAAAATAAATGACAACCGATGAATCGCTTTAAGTACCTTTAGGGAGCAAGTGTGCAATACTGAAGCCATTCTTTGAAATCTTTCTGTTTTAAGTTGTTCTCAAACTCTCTGTTGCAACGAACTACGTTCCTCAGATCCCGCCGGTATATAAGCTCATGGGTCCCTAACTGTTTCTTTAAAATACGTATCTGTTTATTGCCTGCTCAATTTTAGACAGTGTGTTGGGGTCTTACATGTATTTCCTCCTTTTTGTTCACCGTCTATTCACTTTCTGTAGAAGACAGTTGAGTATAAATCTATCAAACTTTTGTTTTTGGAGACGCGTAGTTGTCTAGTACATAGATTATGGTCAATTAGGCATGAGTTAATCAACAATGTAAACACTGTAAGTTAGCTAATCTGGAATGGCAATCAATAGCTTTTTCCCTTTTTTGTTCATATATAGGCCGCCCGTAGATATTATCTGATACGAAATCGATTCAATTTCCGTGGTGTGCACCACCTTATTGATGGCTAACCACTTTTTACAATTGTGGTATTCTGAGTGTACATGAATTCAGCAGTGAGTTCTTGTCTCAGTTTTGTGCGTTATCTGTAGTGTGCGTGGTTTATATTAGTACTTAGTACTATATGCTTTCTGACAAAAACAATTCATTTGGGAGGCCTTGCAGGTAGCTCGCAAAGCTCCACGCTTGTATTTTTGCTTGCAATGACTCCCTTATGAAACTGTCGTCGGAAAGATGAGAGATGAACAAAGGTAGTTGAACACCTTCCTTATCTTTGTCATTTGGGTACTGGGCCATCCGTGCGTTACCTGTTGATTAGGAAGATGCGTTGTAGACGATACAATGCCACAAAAACAGCCGTCAGTGGTGGCAAAATTAAGTTAAAATAATCTGTATCTGGCTACTGCTCGCGACAAAGCCAGGAGAAAAGGGTGACAAATTAATGTATACAAGAGAAGAAAACACTATCTATAGGCGGTGATAATGCGCACCTTTGCATCGCAATTGTTACAATAGGATCAGTGGACAAACTCACGTTTACCTAATGGACATGGCTATAGCAGTCGACACGGTCATTTAGCAGTGCACCGCCGTATGCTGAAAAGAGAAGAGCATAGTTTTGTGCGTCCAGCTACTCATGATGACACACACACACACACACACACACACACACACACACACACACACACACACACACACACACACACACACACACACACACACACACACACACACACACACACACACACACACACACACACACACACACACACACACACACACACACACACACACACACACACACACACACGCACGCACAAACACACACACACACACAAACACACACAACGTTATATTAACGACTTCCTTTCCCTTGCCTAAGAAAACGAAATCGCATAAACAATGCCAGAAAAAGGACTGATGACTGTCCGCTGGAATTGTAACGTTAACTACAATATGACAAAGCCGTATAAAGGAAAATAGACGGGAGTCATGCCTTCTGCTGGATTTCATTATTCGTTCTGCTGGGCTCTTCGGTCAAGCTGGCACTTCGCTGCGCGCATGGAATCGTGCAATTCTACGCAATGCCATTTTCGGCGGGGCCTCAAAACAGTTCCAGAAAGAAATAATGTTCTGCTCTGATAGATACTATATAAAATGTAAAGAAATATGAGGACACGCGATACCGCCGTAAAAGGAAAAGCACGTAAGTATCTCACAGCGAAACAATGGTCATAAAATACAATGCAAAAGGACCACAAAGCGGATAAACAGATAGAATGTAGCAATCCTCCACTCCATGGCTCATGGTTTGGTTGGTTTGTATGGTTTAACGTCCCAAAGCGACTCACCATATGAGAGACGCCGTAATGGAGGACTCCGGAAATTTCGACCACCTGGGGTTCTTTAACGTGCACTGACATCGCACAGCACACGGGCGCCTTGCTTTTCGCCTCCATCGAAAAGCGGCCGCCGAGGACGGGATTCGATCCCGCATCCTTGGGAACAGTAGTCGAGCGCCGTAACCACGGCGCCACCCTGGCGGGTCCATGGCTCATGTTGAACAGTTTTAATTCTATATTTAATTAACATTGTTGTTATTAACAGTTCTAAACATTTATTCTCTACCTTGCCACTGTAGTCCTATGCAAGCTGTTCTTGTTGTCTTTTTTTTTTTTTTTTTTTTTGGGGGGGGGGGGGGGGGTTGTTATATATATATGCAACGACTAAAAATCATTCGTTAAAGGAAAGGAACTCGCATTGGGGGAATAAATGGCCGGTCATTCCTTGTTTCGAAACTCTCGAATCATTTCACCATGATTGTTAGGAATGTGCGACAATACTACTGCCCTGCAATTTAGAATTTTCTATAGGAAGCACGTTATTTCGCTGGTGGTTTTGAAGCAAGAGAAAAACCCAACGCAGTTATATTCCACATCTTGCATATTTATCCAAACGGAATGGAAACTCTTGTGCTTGGAATCTCGAGGTTCGTGCATATTGCGGCCGTCAGCGGAGCGTTTGTGTCCAACAATCTTTACAGAAAGCGGAAATGAATATACAACTTTGATTAATGAATTTCATTTCTATTGATACAAATACGCATCGTTAAGGAAAACCGACGTGAAGCAAAAATAGTCAGGATGTGAGCAGCCTCTTTTGCAAGCAGTATTTCACCTGTAAATATTCATTACTGAAGCTAATATTGCGGCTAATGGCATAAATAAACTGGAAGAAAATCGCATTTTCAGGAAAACAAAACTGATGGCCGGTATTTAAGAAATATACTTAAAGGAAATTGAGACGAAGCAGGTATAAAATATTTCATTTCAGACAATTGCTTGCGCGAAGCATGTCCGATCGGTTACCCACAACAAGCAGATAAACAAAAAATGGCAGGGTTTCAGTGCCATTAAACCAAGTAAGAAATGTGGAAGCTCTTGCACACATATGGAAATTGATGAAGACGATGATAATGATGAGTGCGATAGTGTGTTGCAGTTTATATGTGAATTGATTAGCTGCACCGATAGCTACAACGTTCCGCGCTCGTTTCCAGCAAGAAATATCTGGATTGGAATTCATTGCACTCCAACAAGTTTCTTTTTTCTAATGTTAAGCAGAGGCTTGGCAAAAGATTCGTAGTTAGGTTTGACCGTGTTCAGGACTCTCGCACTAAGAGCCCATCAGAATCTAAATAACTTTGTGTCGTTTGAAACTCTCTTTTTGAATATTGCGACCAGGGATTGTTCCTCATGAGCATCCATTGCCCGTTTTTCATACCAGGGCCCCGAAAGCGGCATCATGCAAAAGATGTGAACAGATAATTACATCAATACGAAGGTATGCTTCTGCCATTGACAATGACCATCGCAACTCATCGCACTCACCGCCTTATCATGCACGTACTGCTTGTGTAATCAATGTTCAGGCCCTTCGACAATGAGGTAATGGTGTGGTCACGTCCCTCTAAACCTTAAAATCAGCGGCTTCGTCACCCAGAAATAATAACATATGCCAGAATTACGACATAATCCGCACTTAGCCATATCCTGTTGCCTATAAAATATCTCTCTCTCATGCACACTTAGCTAGAACAGGATCGCTCTCTTCAAAGTATCATTGCGCCCTACGCGGGCGCATTTCGACATTCCGAAGGAAAGTGATACGACGGCCTCACAAGGCGGTGATTCGCATGGACTGCGACTTAGTTTCTCTGCGCACCGGGTTGGACGCAAAGGCGCATTTGAAGGCAACGACCGTGTTTAAACTAACGTCGATGACCCCGTGCACATGGATCCGAAATGGACAATAGCTTCTATTGTACACGCTGCCAGACTTTCATGCTCTAGCTACGCGTTGTCCTCTGGATCTGACACGCTTCGTCAGGTTTCAGAATATTTTGACTTAGCGACTGTTCCTGTGCTTTATTTTTTCCTTCAGTGGAAGCCACTTTTATACTTGTGGTGTGACCTAGAAAGTATGTTTAGATCCCGTTATGTGAGTGAAGAGGCTGGCACTCTAAAATGAGAGTTCGTGCTTAAGACTTTGTTTCTAAATCTCATGATTTTGAATTTGTTGATAAACGTGTAAAAAATGTATGCGTTCGGAAGGGATAAGTTATATCCCCGATCAATTCATGCATATATTTTAATGCACATGTGTTAGCACTCACTTCTTCGTCTACCCTGTCCACTAAACACACTTACTCTATCTCAGGGCGCACCCGCCTCTTTCTTTATGTTGCCCTCTTCTCTCGATTGGAAGAAACAGCCACATTACCTCCTACAAAGCCTTCGATTACAAATGAATTAAATGTTTCTGGGAGCTTCCATTGTTTCTGATACGCTCTCCAGTGGAGCTGGTGTCATAATTATAAGTAGATTTTACCTCCAGTTATCAGAGCTCATGGCAGGAAGACAAGCTTTCAGTTTTTATCTTCGGCATTCTATTAGGGACCAAAATACGATAAGACATCGACTACACGAAACAGCAGAAAGTCTTTGTGCAAGGACAATTATACCTGAGACTGAAGATGCCAAAGTTTTGGCATCGGTGGGGGTAACTTTGACCTGCAAATGATGCTCTCCTTGTAAACAACACGTTGGCAAGTCTTCTAAACCTCTGGCTCTTAGCGATAAAAAAAGCTTTAAACTTCTAAAAACTGCCTGAAAAGGTCGATTCCTTTATATGCTTGAACGTAGCTGAGCTAGCGTACGGCTGTCAGTTACTGACTTTGTAATGAAGACAATCCAAACGACGCTGTTGAAAGGCCCAATTCATTCTCCCAGGCATCGCAAGAAGTTTGGTGCAGCAAACTAAGTAAGGAACGCCTCAGACATATAAGCCTGCACCGTGCATAATTGGCGACGCGAGTGTTTGGTATGGATTTTCGTCCCAACTCGCAGACGAGAAGACACTTTTAGAAAGTATAATCTGAAGAAACAAAAATACGTTTTTGCTCGTCATGGTGCAGGCGCAAAAACACAAGTTCCTGCAAGTATGCCTCCTTTATGCTCCGAGTTCGAACTTGCCACTTCCATGTAATGCAGCGAATTATTACTGAATCTAGATATAGCACCTTCCATCGTTCATGTGACAAGAGGTGTGTGACTGTGTTTCCAGTGCGAGACATGTTTTTTTTTTTTCGGTGTGTTTCACTATTTGCTTAGCTGTCAAGACAGTGTCTCGCTCAGAGACATAGAAACGGCACTACTCTGCTCTAATTTCATTATTTATTACAGAGACCTTGCATCAACTGCTACGTGTTAAAAAAATAAAACGAAAACAAAAACGCGTGAAGTAGCGTAGGAGACGTATAATGCAAAATAAAATAGAAATAAAAGATTCAGAAACAATGTGCTAGGATCGAGGAACATCTGATTATGAGGAATAAGGCGGAGGAGTGAATCAACCACACAGACGAATGAAAATGAGCTAGAACTGGCGCATGGTACGTGCGGCATAAGTAATGAGCCCAGCTTGCAAATCAGTTTCTTGGAGCGCTCTTAAGACATGGGAAGAACTACTTTGTCCCGCTACTTAATTGAGGCACGTCAGATCGAACTCATCACAATAATTCTGACCTAAAACATAGTAAAATGAGAGACCAAACGAGGAGAAATAAATCTAGAAGGCCGGTGCACAGAAGGAACCTCTCCTAGCAAGGTGCATGTCGCACAGACACTCCAGGCAGCACAGAAGGTCCAATAGGCAGCTTGGTCAGCTTTCCCGCTATGCTCTTTAGCTTGTTCTTTTCTCACCAACGCTTCTATAAATACCTCTTTTTTCTTTCTTACTGCTCTATAGCAAGGTTTTTCAAACCTCTCATGATATGCATCAAAGGGTCAGACAAAATCTGATTCTGTAGTGTGTTTCTTGATATTGTTGCTTCCGAAAATGAATGCTGACTATTCATTAGTGAAGAAATCGAACTCACCAGCTGTCGTTCGCAGAAAGCGGCACATTTTTCAGCATTGGAACTGGGGCAGATTCATTTGTGTTCTAGAAATAGCGCCAAATATTAACGAACGAAGGATGTCAAGTACAATTCTAATACTTGAATTTTCACATACGGAACCCCTTCACGCCATGAGGGTGCGTATTATTGTATTCCGGATAAATTTCGACCACCTGGCTACTGTTACGTTCACTGACGTCATAAGCACACGATCGCGTTTTGCATTTTGGCTCGATCAAAACGATGAACTCGAAAACCGTCCATGTTCTGTATGCCTTGCGCTAACATGGGTCTTATGTACGTTGACTCTCAGCCTAGAGCCGCCTTTTCACCCGTAAACGTCACATGTATATACATCTGCGTGCGATATTTGCACACGAATAAGTGCGCCACTTCGAGCGTGCGCAAAACTACAGTGACTGCTCGACTGTGACTGTTCATAGCCGAAACATGATCGCATGTAAGACGCCTATCCACAAAGCCTGTCAGCAGGTATCACTTCAGCAGCTCATGCGTACGCACTTAAAGCGTACGCAAATCACAAACCTTCAAAAAAACGTTCAGCTTTGTCTTTTCGCATCTGCTTGGATAGGCTCTGCTTGAGGCTCTCTAGGCCGTTGCTCTCAGTGTTCGCTCACCACCATAGTGTTCGGCTCTGCCGGAGTGCTACAACTGTTGTATCACAAAGGGGGTGGGTGCAGACCCAAGTTGCGCAGCTAGAAATCGAATCCCCTTTTGCCCCGCTCATGCAGTGATTTACGCACAGGTTTGGTCGGTAGCTCGGCTTAGTCGTAACCGCTGTTTGTTTTTCTGTTCACATTCTGTCTTAGTGAAAACTTCGGGCACCTGATGTGCGTTTGACAAAGCAAACCAGGCAGCGACCTTGCGGAGGCGTTGCCTTGCTGAAGGCCGGCGCTTGCGCGAGGATTTCCGTCATTAATTTTAATTGGATGGATTTTAGCTCCGATGCATTTATGTACAACAGAATATATAATGCTTCTAATTCCTTTTATTGCAACACATAGTCTTTTAGGCTCGAACTCGAAAATATTTCGTTCTTGTACATCGATCGCAGTGATTCGGTGTGTAAAATACTGAAAAATGACCAGCTGCCCCATGTTTACGTAATGTGCGCTTGTTCTTTCGTCATCTGCGCAGAGCCTAGAAACTAAATACTTGTTTTTAACCCCAACTCACAATACAGCGTGATCGAAATTCTTATTTGGAAATCGAAATTGTAATCGGCCGCAGTTGTGAATTCGACTAACCAACGCCTCCTTCATTTTATTGTCCACCATATCTCACTTTGTAACCTTGGGAGCCACTTTCGTGCCATCGTACGTTTAATGGCCAGATTGGGGCCCTATTTCTGTCAATCGGTGGTTTACGTCACCTTGCGAAATAGTAATGCCTTCTTATCTTTCCCCTTTCTTGTTAAGCTATTTATAGTATGAAGAAATAGTCCCCTGCCGAGCGTATTTCTGTTCCACTCTTATAACTTTCGTATATTTTAAGGCTCTCTACTCCAAGTGCGTCTTTGATGCATGATCTGCTCATCATTTTATTTAGAAGTAGACCTTGGCAATTGTATACGCATAAATTATGATTATGCGGATATACGTGGAGAAAAGCATGCTTGAACTGTAACAACTGTGAATACAGTCAGCGCAGATGCATATGCAGGCATAGTGACTTAATTGAACACGAAACATCATGCGTAGAAACAGGCCTTCGAACATAACTTCCTGTGTATATAGGTAGAACGAAAGGAAGAAGATGGTTTGCACGGTATAAAAAAGAAGAACCGAACAAGGGTAAATAGGGTACGCCTCAAGTCGCAGATGAGCCAACGTTTCGACAAGTCCACTTGTCGAAACGTTGGCTCATCTGCGACCTGAGGCGTACCCTTTATTCCTGTGTATATGTGCTTCTGTCGGGAGTAGGCAAAAACGTTCCCGGAAGAGAACTTCCCGGAAAAAACGTCCCCGGAAGAAAAGGCCACTGAAGAAGTGACCAATAGAAAAAAAAAAAAAAAAAACGTCCCTGAAAAACCGATTGGCCCTAAGGATGAATTCTTCTCGAATTAACATTGCAAAACTTCCATTTTGTTCCGTTATTTCTTGGATTTCTGATAAATGTAAACATCCTTTGGGACCCGGGTTGTTTGGACGACGGAGACGTTTACAAGCACTGCAGAAGGAACTGCGAAAAAGCATGGCGAAAGAGCCATCTGGCTATTTATATGTTATGTGGAGTCCGAGCTCCGCAGCTCATTAGGCAATCATTAAGACAAGTCTAATCAGGTTGGTAATACTACCCACTAAGAAAGGTATACAGCCTTTGTCAAACGTATAGAGCCCAGGGGATCTGCTTCTGAGCTGTGTAGTGGGGCTGATTTAGCATTAGTGGAGGTTCTTCCCATCGGAGTGGGGAGGACAAGAAATCTCACCATCAAATATTTTGAACACTGGAAATGCGTCAAAAGCCGCGCTAAGTGGCACTGAAGCAGGCCTCCTAGACTCTTCAGTTCAGTCGTTCAGTCGTGTCCGACTCTTCGTGACCCTATGGACCATATCACGCCACGCTTTCCGGTCTCTCACTATCTTCCTAACATCACATAACTTCATCTGCAGTGCCTCGAGGATGCCATCTAACCATCGCGTTCGCTGCCTACCCCTTCTCCGGCGACCCTCAACCTTTCCCAACATCAAGTCTTTCTCCAGCGACTCCTCTCTTCTCATCAGATGACCAAAGTAGCTGAGCTTTAACTTTAGAATTTGACCCTCCAATGAGCAGTCAGGGTTTATGGTCGACAATATCGACTGATTTGATCTTCTGGCAGTCCAAGGAACTCTCAAGAGTCTTCGCCAGCACCACAATTCAAACGCGTCAATTCTTCGGCGGTCAGCCTTTTTCACAGTCCAACTCTCGCATCCATACATCACAACTGGAAAGGCCATAGCACGAGTTATACGGATCTTGGTTGGCAGACTAATGTCTCTGCTCTTTACTAGGCGGTCAAGGCTAACCATTGCTCTCTTTCCCAGAAGCAGGCGTCTCCTAATTTCATGGCTGCAGTCTCCTTCCGAGGTAATCTTGGAGCCCAAGACGAGAAAATCTGTCACAGCTTCCACTTCTTGTCCCTTGATGCTCCAGGACTTGATCGGGCAAGACGCCATGATCTTTGTCTGTTTAATGTTCAGTTTAAGCCGAAACTTCTCACTCTCTTCTTGTACGCGCATCAGAAGTCTCTTGAGTTCTACTTCACTTTCTGCCATTAAAGTGGTATCATCTGCATATCTAAGGTTGTTGATACGTTTTCCAGCAATCTTCACTCCAGCTGAAGACTCGTCCAGACCGGCCTTCCTCATGATGCACTCTGCATATAGGTTAAATAGGCAGGGCGACAGTATGCAGCCTTGCCTCACTCCTTTCTCAATCGGAAACCAATCAGTAAGACCATGCCCAGTTCTGACTGTGGCCTCTTGCCCTTCATACAGGTTCCTGAGGAGACAGATGAGGTGAATTGGAACTCCCATCTCTTGAAGAGCTTGCCACAATCTGCTGTGATCTACGCAGTCAAACGCTTTCGCATAATCAATAGAGCAGAAGTAGATGGGTTTCTCGAACTCTCTTGCTTTTTCCATGATCCAGCGAAGGTTAGCAATTTGGTCTCTAGTTCCTCTGCCCTTGCGAAACCCAGCTTGCACGTCCGGAAGCTCCCGATCCACATACTGCTGCAGCCTACCTTGGAGGATTTTCAACATCACCTTGCTAGCATGCGAAATAAGCGCGATCGTGCGGTATTTGGAACAATCTTTGGCACTGCCTTTCTTTGGAATGGGGATGTAAACTGACCTCCTCCAATCCTGTGGCCACTGCAGGGTTGTCCAAATCTTCTGACATATTGTATGGAGAATGTTAACAGCGTCATGGTTGAGGTTCTGAAGCAACTCAGCTGGAATGCCATCAATTCCGCTAGCTTTGTTCTTAGCAAGGCTGGCTAAGGCCCATTCAACTTCACTCTACGGGATGCCCGGCTCGAGATCAGTAATCACAACCGTCTTATGTTGGGTACATTCAGGTCCTTCTTGTACAGTTCTTCTGTGTATTCCTGCCACCTCTTCTTTATCTTTGAGGCTTCAGTGAGGTCCTTGACTCGTTTGTCCTTTATCACGCCCAGCTTAGCAGAGAAGCTTCCTTTGATATCTTTGATTGTCTTATACAGAGCTCTTGTGTTCCTTAATTGGCTGTTGTCCTCAACTGCTTGGCACTGTATGTTCAGGAATGCATTCTTATCTCTCCTTGCTATTTTCTGAAAATCCGCATTGACAACCTTGTATCTTTCTCTTTCCCCCATAACTTTTGCCATCCTCCTTTCCTCAGCTATTTGCAAAGCCTCAACACATGTAAAACTTTATACATTTTTACTATGCGCATGTGGGTACAACAAGTGTGTGTACTTATATATACTCTTCCGTTCTTCGAATAAAATCAGTTGTCAGTTCTGCGCTGTCGTTGTCCACTTCTCCTTTTTGTCTCGTCCTTTTGCGCACTATACATTACTGTCCATCATGGTTCACCAACTCGCCCAATCAGCCGTTCTTCTGCAAAGCCTCTTCAGATAACCAGTTTGCTTTCTTGCATTTCTTTTGCTTTGGAACTACCTTAGTAGCAACTTCTTGTATTATATCACGAACATCAGTCCACATCTCTTCGGGCTCTCTGTCTTCTAGATCTAATTCTTGAAATAGATTCCTCACTTCCACAGCATATTCTGATGGAATTTGATCCAGATCATACCTGAAAGGCCTTCTAGTTTTCTGCGTTTTCCTCAATCGAAGCTTAATTTTGGCAACAAGAAGCTGATGATCGGTGCCACAATCGGCCCCAGGCCTTGTTTTTACTGCTTGTATAGCGCTTCTCCGTCTCTGCCGGCAAAGAATATAATCGATCTGATTCCTGTACAGACTGTCCGGTGAAGTCTATGTGTACAGGCGCCTCTTCTGCTGTTGAAAATGAGTATTCGCTATGGTCAGGGTGTTTTCTTGACAAACCTCTACTAGCGTGTGCCAAGCTTCATTTGGCACACCTTTGACAAAGACTATATAAGCGCATCGGTGTGCGGTAGACTTGGGGAACAACCAAAACGAGAAGGTGTCGCTATGAACTACTTCCCAGAATTTCTGGTGACTGGGTTCAATCCCACCTGTGATGACGTTGTAAAATTCTCACTGCACTTCCGATGGTGATGCATATGCTGTATCAGGGAAGGCACACCTAGGTTTTACCGGTCGTGCATCATGGCCACACTAAAGCATCGCCCCAAACTTATGATTCATTAAAGTCAGTGTTTAGCTAATCCTTTCCCCGAAAAAGCGAACATAAGGTGTTGACACTATGTTACCACTGTGACCATTTTTATTGCTGTTGTCGTTGTAAATGCCCTGCTTCAATAAGATGTGCGGCCACACCCAAGCCGACAGGTGGTAGCGCACATCTTTGTAGTTCGCTCCGGGGAAGCGCAGTCTTTGTCCTATAGAGCGAAGAATACAGTACCCGTTTGGGGACATTTTTTTCACGGATGTTTTTACCGGAAGCTGCTTGTGACGCTGTCTGAAATATTTATTGAACTATGTGTAGCACTTGTCCGGTATCCAAACTGTCACAGTATCTCGCACTATTGTTCAGCTTCTTGACTATCTTACATTATTACAGTGTCTACTGGCACACAGCTAGTAACACGCAGTTGTCATTTTAAATAGAGCAGACTTAATTTAGGCATGAAGTAAGACTTGTCACGCCAACCTTTCCCATCGTCGGAGTCTTACCAACCTCCCTCATCGCGTATACTCTGAGTTGCTCCAGATGCAACCGCAGAATAACGTGGGCTATGTTACACCCTTTCAGGGAAAATAAAACTGTTGAAAAGGGGGGTAAACGTGTATGCCCGAAGTAAATTCTGCACATGGTCATTATAAAGAACGCTTGCGGAGACTAACTCTGCTTTAAGTCTCCTTGTAAATAATTTTCGAAATCGTATCCTGTCGCAGAGAGATTATGGCAATGTAAACGTGAAATCCCCCAAAGTGCTTCCGTCGTAGCACCTTTCATTTCTTCATTGGCCTGAAGAGCTGTAACCTTGAGGTCAACGCCAAAGTGCTTGATAACAAAGCATACATATCAGCTCTGGCAATATTATGGTTTATAATGACGAGGCGGAACATATTTCAAACTCTCAAAGCAATTTAGCCAAAAATATGAGCAGAAGATTACTATTGGGCGACGTTAATTCCCAGTATATGAACAACACCAACTACTGCTTTCTGCAAACTCTAAGCATTTGCTAAAGATGCATTTACAAAACGGAAGCCATGTATTGGAGGGAGAAGAAGAAGTGTGCATAAAACTAAAAGACCTTGAATCAGAGCGCACGTTACACGAAGAAAAACATAACCACCGGCGCTCTCAGTTGTACGCCCACACCAAAAGACAGCTAGGAGACAAAATATAACGAACATCAATGACAACAGAAAACTGACACCATAATAGCGAAGCCTGAACGCCACGTGCACAAGGAGATAGAGAAACAGCCGCGTACATAAACTAGGGGGGGGGGGGGGGGGGGGGGAAAGCCGATGAATAATATCCCTATCGACTTGGAGGCGCAATTAGTTTCCGACAAGGGAGTAAGAAGCGCGACGATGAAGCTTGCGTCGTACGCACGAACGTAGATATATGTCCTATTGACAGAGATTAATCGCTTCGCGTGCCGACAATCTTCGCTGGCACCAGCGACACCGTTCGATGTCCTTGTACATGGTAGAGGTAGAACTTGTCACCGCGGTGAGTTGTAAGGTGAAATTTCGTCTTCGCACGGACGCAGATAGTGAGATCGTTGTTCTCTGCTGAATACGATGACTAGAGTGAAACCTGCGCACACGCGCACAAAAAAAAAAATCAGAAAAAAAAAAAACAGTTGTTAGTACAACACCAGCGGAATGGCAAAACTCTTCTTAAATACTTCAACGAGCTTATCGCGGGCGAAGCAGACACGCAATTCGGCAGTGTTAACGGTTGCTAACGCGAGCCTTTACACAGCGGTGGCGTGCACGTTACTTTACAGACAAAACCCGGTTTCGCTAACTTCGCACTATATAATACGGCGTGACGGGCCCGTCACCTTAATATGAGCCCACGGACGTAACGCCCACATGTGCTAATTAACAAACCGCCGCAAATTGCGAGTGATAATGAGGTGGCTGCAGCTGCTGGGAACAGCGTGCTCGACCGGTTAATAACTACGGTGTATCTAGCTCCGTTTAGGCTCTTACGCGAACAACCGCAAAAGACGCGTTCGGATGATAACCATCCCGGTTATCACTGTTTGCCTGTCTTGAGAGTTGGACGAAAAGCTAGTGCCTGGAATGAGTTCTAGGTGAGAGTAATAATGCATACCGCATCTACCGACACGGCTTCTTCCTTTTCACAAAAAGTAGATCAAAGAATTTCTTGGGCGGCCTCATCTTGATTTTGGTCATCCTAACTTGAGAATGCTTTTTTTTTTTTTTTTTTTCATCCGGGTTGCGACTCATCGAGAGCAGAGAAACTCATTTCTTCTGCGGTGTAGGAAACATGTCACCGCGGAAACGAAGAAATATTTTTTTTTTGTGTGTATAATATTCGGCAAGCTCAAGTGACGAGAAGCAAATTTATATATTATCGGCGTGGTGTTTAAATAGACTTCAGCCTTTCATCATCATGACACTTGAAAAAAAAAAAAAGAACATGGTCAATGATGCCTCGAAAATATATCATACGCTTTTAATAAGACAAATATGAAAACAAAGTTTCTAGTCACGTGAAATACAGCATTATGATCACTGGATTCGACGTTGGCCGAGCATACAAACACCCATGCACACTCACCGCTACGAGAAAAACAGTGCCACTCAGGCACGAACAGCTAGTACGCAGTTAGCGTAGAGTCATTATTTCATTTGCGTGTTTAAATGCAGGTGTAACACTTCGAATGTGTAGCGAACGCTAGAACTAATATAAAGGGTCTCAATTCATCAGCTGAAACAAGCGCGCAAAATGATCGAGCACTAATATCGGCTTTATACGTATTCTGTGAATGTATTTCTCGTGCCCCTAAGACAATAAAAGGTAAAGAGCATTTATAGAAGAAACAATAGACAATATCCCTTATGGTAAGCGAGTCCTCACATCTTATGGTTCCATTAACCTGCTCTTCCGTTATTTCCAGAAGCTTCAAAATATGGCACCCGAAGGCAAAGGATTCGGCTAAGCGAAAAGTGTCATGCTTGTCAAGAAGCCTTATTTTTCCATATAAATGAGTCAATCAACCATGAAATTAGTTGGCCTAGAGCGCATCGCAAAGGGTTCCCGGCGCTGAGTGATTAATTCAATGTGGCATCCTTACTAAACGTTGATTGAAATGTTGTGCTTCATTGTGCTGAGAGAAAAATCAAGGGAAGATACCTGGTGAGGTCATTGTCGACAGAAGCGAAGAAAATGAATTAACGCCTGTGGCACAAGACGAACACAAATGTCGGACGACCCGAACGAAGAACAAAAAAAAAATTCTTTCTGTCGATGAAAGTATGCTGTAACAAGTTTGAGACTGAAAGGCGGTCAGGCAACTGCATCTAGTTTTTACGACGTACTTGAAAAAATTAGCATGTCCTTTCGCCAAGCGGCAGGCTACCTTTGAAAAAATGAGCGCATTATATGGCCCTCTCTTTGGATGCATTTCGACGCATACGCTTGAGCGAGGGTGTGAAAACCTTCTGTTTCAGTTCGGCGCTGAGAGTCAGTAGTGAGCGCCCCAAGCCACAACCCTCTTCGACTCGCGACGCATCTTAACGAAAGTTCAAGTGACTGCTGTCGCCAGGAAGGTAATTCTGTCAGCATTTTTTCCCCTCATTTTTTATTCAGACAATTTGAGAGCCCCTGTTCTAAAATAAAACAATGCCAAAAAAAATTAACCCCACGGCTGCCACCGTCACTACAGGGTCTTACACTCGTGTTCCATTCTAAACGTATTTTCATCCATTTCTAGCACCTTTGTTTAGTGTATTCTCGTGAATTGGCGAGGGACGCTTGAGTTGTCTCGTAGCGCTGAACAGCGCGGCAGAGATTCAGCGTCGTTTCTCGTAAGAAAACAGAAGAGATCCGCTCCCCGGGGCCTAATAGTTCCCGCGCTCCTTACGTTTAATCTGCCGTTTTTGTTTTTATTTTCGGATGCTGTCGGTGCTGTCTCGAACACTTCCTGCTTAGGATGCTACGATAGCCTAAATTTACTAAAGCTTTACTTACTCACTTGCCAGCTGCTTTGAGATGGTGCTCTCTTTCACTGTATCTCGTTTTTTTAAGGCAACTATTTCAGCGCATATATCTGCTGCGAAAAGAAAAATGGCAGGAAATTAGCAATGTAAAGACTAATCAATTTTTCATTCGGGATGGCAACAGATAGCCGAAGTTCATTACTTTTTTCTTCGTTGAGAGCGCTCTAAAGAGATCTGGATTTTATTTATTTATTACTTTCTTTTGCGGTTGTACTGCGCAGGGCCGAGGACAGAATACTAGAGCACTCCTCTATTGAAGTAGTTGGTTCCGGTGATATGTACAGAAGCCTTGCCCGACAACCCATTTGGTAGTCTACAGAGGATCGCTGTTTCCTCAGCGTTGGCTTTCGACTATGGTACCTATATGTTCTAATTTTTTTAGGATCGCCAGTTGTTTTACGTTGTCAAACGATTTCACAATATGAGCTCCGAGGATAAAATTGCCTTTGTTTGCGAGACTAAATCTTAGCACTAAATCACGGCGCTACGTCAGTCGTCATATGACATGTATTATATAAAGGTTACAGTAACTCTAAACTCTTATGTGCTAAATTATGTGCCAACCCAGTCGAAAAGTACTACAGAATCAGGTAAAAAATACGACAAAATATTCTGTAGCTCTGTCGTAAACGTCAGATTTTTCTTTAGTTCTGTAGTACTTTTCTGCAGTTCCGTAGTTTTTCTGTGGTATACGTATTTCTGTTGTCTGTAGTTCTGTAGCACTTTTCGGTTGTAAATACAAAACTTTCTGTTGTTACTACAGAACGTTCTGTTGGGGCAACAGCTTTCTTATCAAAAACCCCACAGAAATTCTGTCGTAACAACAAAAAAGTTTCTGTAATTTTTTTCGATTATGAATATTTTGGTCAATATCAAGACATTAACCTGGGATTTGACTATGTCATGTGAAACTCCATATCAGGCCATATTATATCCATGAAACTTTATTTCAATATATAGCATTCCAAGTCCTATTAAAGAAAGTGTTGTTTAAATATGTTTTGTGGACTATGCTGGAAGGAGACTAGCATATTCAATATACGGAATAGGAAGCATTATGATGCTTGAGCAACATACGCAAGTAACTGTTAATAGCATCCATCTGTACTAGCCGAGCACAGTCATGATACATACTTCTTTTCTTGCGTCACTTCGGCAGCGTATAAAGTAAAAAAAAAAAACTCCAATGTATGAGTTTTATAATTTATCACACTTCATAATCGCATCCTAAAACATATTTTTATCGAAACGTTCATCATCATCATCAGCCTGACTATACCCACTGCAGGGCGAAGGCCTCTCCCATATTTCTCGAATTAACCCGGTTCTGTGCTAGCTGCATCCACTTGACTCCTGCGAACTTCTTAACCTCATCCGCAGACCTAACTTTTTGTCGCCCCCTGCTACGCTTTCCTTCCCTTGGAATCCAGTTTGTTACCCTAAGCGACCATCGGTTATCCTCTCTTCGCACTACATGTCCTGCCCATGTCCATTTATTTTTAATTTCCGCTAGAATGTCGGTAACTTGAGTTATTTCTCTGACCCACTCTGCACGCTTCCTATCTCTTAATGTTACCCCTACCATTTTTCGTTCCATGGCCCTCTGAGTTGTCCTCAACTTAAGTAGAACCCTCTTAGTTAGCCTCCACAAACATTAGAGGTGGACAGTAAAGAGAACAAAGGATTAACCTAACTGTCTGCCATTTTTGTCTGTGTCTGAAATCGCGTTTGTAATAATGAATTTCGTATGTAAGTACCAAACACCAAATAATTCAATACATGCGTGTAGTTGCTTCCATGGTGACAGGTCTAATCATTACATTGATATCGCCGTCTTCTATTCTCACATCTTCTGCCGCACTCTTCACACCCTAAGCAGCCGATCAAAATAGAGAGTTGACTAACGAATAACGATACCACGGTTGACTGCGGACTAATAGAACTCAACAAGGCAATAACGGCCCTCAGTAGTAAATTTGGCTTATAAACGGTACCCTGGTAGATATGTTGGACTACTAAAACTCCATCTGACAAAAAGAGCTATAGTGCGTGCATTAATTCGGCTTATTTTAATCAGGACATGACCAGAGTCTGGCTGATTTTTTCGCAAGACATTAAATTTCTTTGCGTTTTTTTTCGGCGTTACTGGGCATTGAGCAACTTCCGTTACAACCGTTTTTTTTTTTCTTTTTCATAAGAAAGGTCGACCGTGTGAGTCTTTTCTTCTATTGATCACAAGTTTGTATATTTAAAGTTATGTAAGGTATCTCGCTGCTAGTAACGACAGCAAATGAACTTAGCTCCACATTAGTGCTCTCTGAGGTCACGCATGAATTAATGACTGGTGAGCCTGCCTGCCCACTGCTGCGCCGATCGGGTTTGGACGACATATTCCGGATTTTTTAGCGAGCATGTTCGTGAATTCGTATATTATCGTGTTCTACAGACAGAAGAAAAGTATTTGTATGAAAAGGTTAATCTCCGGGGAGGACGTATTACATTGTAGTACTATATGGCGATTACAAATGCTATTAAATGAAACTCATGAATGAACCGTTTTTTAAACACAGATAATATCTAAGTGCAGTATATATACATTTCGCTCTTATAATATTTATCTTCGCATAACGCAGAAAAGAAATTCGTCAACAACGGCGCTCAAATGTGCCGTTACCGAGTGTAGTAATCATCAACGAATTTTTTTTATCTCTGGCCTAGCGTCTTCAAGTACGCGTCAGTGTTCTGCTGGCTCCTCGGCTATGGTGTGAGGAGACAAAGGTGTGGAATGAAATTTACAGGTATAAAACATAGCCTCGAGCAGAAAACCAGATATCGTAGTAAAATCATGAGGGCGCTAAGTCTGCTTGAGCGGAAAAATGCAAAAGCATCAGCGCATCTTCCTGCTGATGATCCTGTATCACGCGACCTTTCTTCCTCACGTCACTCCGCGTCACGTCACACGTTTTGCAATTTAATTTGAATCACGTGAGATTTCTTCTGACTTAGTCACCATGTCAAAGTACTAGTATGAAGTTAGGTAACTCACACGACACTACATAAACAATTTTCCGCCAATATTTTTGTACTTTATCACTGGAGACTGAATTTTAGGCAGATTAATGACTTTTTGATTCATTGATCTATTGGTGAGTGAGCAACTGAGAGAATAAATGAAACATATAAATGAAACTTATATAAGCCCAACAGAGACGACACAACAAGCACCCTGTCAGGCACCCAACAACGCCCTTTCCTGCCTTTCTTGCCACTTGTGTCGTCTCTGTTCCGCTTATATAAGTTTACGAAATGAAACATTGGATGAAATATTGAAGCACACAAAAACATCTATGCCGCTTACCTCCTAATTTGTATGATCAGCTCGATAATGCCTTGCACTGCGTGAAATTTAGCCGAGAGCAAGACAAAACAAATGTCAACTCGCATATCGATTAACTGCGGTTGACCAGTCTCCCTTCAAGTCTACAGGACATACAGAGGAACTATTTCTTTTCTTCGCCCACGACCCCAATGGTTGCAATAGTCCAATTCGATTATGCAAGCGCCTTGCAAAACAACTGGAACGCACAACCGGTCGAAGTCCAAGAGCTACCAACACACTTGCCCCGACAGCCCAGCCACCGGCCCGTAGGCCTCTATTTGACTCTATTTGACGCGCATGGCATACCCGTTTATCGGTTCTTTGCTTCATATTTTTCTGTTTTACTTTCAGCAGCGGACACGTAGAGCCGTGCTTTCAGAAGCGGACACAAAGAGCTGAGCCTGATTGCAAATAACGTTATCTGTCAACAGCCTCCGGTGGTGCGCGGGATATTCCGGGCCATGAGTTTGCCGACACTCAATGTCTGAGCTATTAGCATAACGAGGGCAGAGGAGGCATTGGATTCGTACTACGGTGCACTCGGCATTTAGAGCTGCCCTGGCAATGGGATGCTGAGATTCTGGAAGCACTCGGCTGCGAGCAGACTCTTAGCGGAGCTAATGGAACGGCAGAGGGAACCAAACACCACAACTTACTACCGCCTCTATGCATTGTTCGTTCACTACGCTTATCTGATAGACTGAACTATGCGTGCTTCATGGATGAATGAATGACTGAAAAAGAAGGAAAGTAAGAAGGAAGGCAGAAAAGAAAGAAAGAAAGAAAGAAAGAAAGAAAGAAAGAAAGAAAGAAAGAAAGAAAGAAAGAAAGAAAGAAAGAAAGAAAGAAAGAAAGAAAGAAAGAAAGAAAGAAAGAAAGAAAGAAAGAAAGAAAGAAAGAAGTCGTCGGCCTCACAACCAGTTCTGCCCCCCTTTTTTCTTTCAGGAGTTATTTCTCGTACTTCTGTTTACTTTTTCCTTCCTCTCCGCTTGATACTCCTCTTCAAGGTGGACATCGACACGCTTTTCTTTCATCTTCTACACTAATTCCGCGGTATTCCTTAGTGGTTTCTCACCACTCTCCCTTTTCAATGTGTATATATTTTCGCATCCTCTTCCCCCGGTCACCATACACTATACTTTGTCCCTGTCTGCTGGCTCCATTGCTCGCAATTTTCTCTGCCTCCTCTTGAATTTCCACAGGGTGTCCCCTTAATCGACGTGCTAATTGGGTAATTTTGTGTAGAGTCGTACCAAAGCGTGCTAAACTCGCTACGCATTTTGTTTTATTTTGTACTAAATGGCTTTTCATGCCTATTTTGTCAAATGTCTTTCGGTTCATTGTTCTCTTATTTCTTGTTATTCGTGCGCCTTTCAACACTAATCATCTTCCCAGTTTATTTGCTTGGTACAAAGTACCACGCTGTCTATTTATCGGCATTTCACGCCAGCTAGCTTCAACTGCCTTCATCCCGCTGCACTTAAACGAAGTTTTGTTTGGCCACCATAATCTTGCTGGCATCCGAAGCAAGCGGCCACGTCTGTCTCACCACAGTTCCTCCGGCACACGCTAGGGGCCTGAATTCTAATCCGAAATGCCGCCCCTCCGGTACATCGGCAATGAAGTATCAATACGACGCATTTTATGCGATCGCAAATAGTAATTTGTCAATTGAGGTTACCGATCCACACTGTCGATTCAATCCGCACATCATGGATCAAAAAGCCTCTTCTTCAATTCTCTGGGAACTTCGCGGAGTTGTGTCGCAAACATAGTAACTACATCCACAGTGACTACATAAAATGAATATTGCAACAATCCCTTTGAATTTAGAATAATAGTATGCTATATTTTTACTACCGGCTACTTTGTCATGCTGCTAGTGCAAGAAGCTTTGTTGCAATCAGGAGAGAGACTGATTGTCGGCCGAACAAAGTGAAGAATTTTGAGATAAGGAACCATGTAAAAAAACAAAACAGAGATAAAAATACAGACAGCGCCCAAGTGACCGAATATGCTTACTGCGCTGTTCGGTGTATTTATGGTGATATCCCTTGCTAGTGCCCCACATGTACCATAATATAGGAGCGAAACCGCTACTGCAGAGGTGCTGGAACGCGCCACGTAACAGATCCACCAATGTTCCTCAGAACAACGGGACAGTACTAGTAGGCTCGTTATCTGTGGCTGCCGCCTGAGACTTTATGGCCATCATAACACGAAAGACTCGTGTCCCGCCAATGGGCTCGATTTTCACGGCTTCTTCCGACTGCGAGCTGCGAGCCTGCACTTTGGCGGCTGTGGATGGCCTTCCAAGGCTGGTCTGCCAACAGCAGTCCAGTCGATCGCGGTCTGCCGCGCCGTTTATACGTGACCTACTCAGAAGGGCCATTTGTTTAACCTCAACCAGTTACACCATGGTGGGAAATCCCTATGCCTACAATGTATTTTTGCTGCAATGGTGTAGCTGGTGTAGGATAAAATATCGCCCTAGAGAAGCGCGTTCGCTCACCAGTCTTCTTTCTCTATAGTTTTGTCCTCGTCGATCCGACGCCGGTGCAACCAACTTACACGCAACGAATTTTCTCAAAGATCCCTTTTCCTCGTAGTAACAAATGGGGGTGAGTGCCCCATGGCATGACATCGCTGCGCACGCATCGTTCATTAGTCTTGACTGTGTACGCAATACGCTGCGTGGGTGGACCGCCTACGGCTACTGTGCTCACTGACGGCGAAGCAGAATTCTAGCAAGCCGGGTGTGCCAGCGCTGCGGTGGCCTCGAAAGGAAGAGGATGAGATCGTGCGGTGCACTATCCTTCAAAGGCTTCGCTTCAGCGTTCGCGTGACACCTCATCGCAGGCTAAACGCAAACTTACGCGTGGGCTTGCAGGAAAATGCCTCGCTATACATGAAAATGCGCTTGAGAGCGTATATCCGGGTGGCAATTTCCACACGTTGAGCTTCCATTTTTGCCAAGGCCGCAATGGGCAACAAACATGCACTGGTTATTTAATTATATCTATTTCGTCGTTTTGTTTTCTAGAGTTATATTTCTTTTTAAAATAGTGATGCACCGTTATTTAGCAAGGCTGAATCCACGACCATATTTCTTTCTCTGAGCACAGATACGCACGCACGCGCACGCGCACGCACGCACGCACGCACGCACACACACACACACACACACACACACACACACACACACACACACACACACACACACACACACACACACACACACACACACACACACACACACACACACACACACACACACACACACACACACACACGCGCGCGCGCGCACGCACACACACACACACACACACACACACGCACGCACACACACACACACACACACACACACACACACACACACACACACACACACACACACACACACACACACACACACACACACACACACACACACACACACACACACACACACACACACACACACACACACACACACACACACACACACACACACACACACACACACACACACATTTCCGTTTGCTATTATGCCCTTACAGAGCCATGCTCACTCCGATTCTGGATTCAACACAACGGGAAGGCACAAAACAACATTCCTCAATTTTGTTGCGTCTAAATGAGCTCTGGTGTGGTCGGTGATGTCCGCTCAGTAAGCTTCGCCCAAACTGCGTCATCCATCGGGTTCCTCCTAC
This sequence comes from Amblyomma maculatum, assembly GCF_055883805.1. Taxonomy (NCBI): domain Eukaryota; kingdom Metazoa; phylum Arthropoda; class Arachnida; order Ixodida; family Ixodidae; genus Amblyomma; species Amblyomma maculatum. Next base: position 347,359,047 of record NC_139344.1, read on the forward strand.
TTCGAGGTAATTATGTTCCTATAGCGTGCTGCGCAGCACCTAATCGCTGTAGCAAAGATATTATGGCAAAGATATTATGCTCCACCGCACCTCGTAACGTGCGGTGGAGCACGGCCTCACTTCTCTCCGTTCATTTTAGGGAGGGTCACTCATGGAGAGTCATCCAGCGCGAACCGCCCTACAATGAGAGAAAAAAAAAAAGTAAACCCGTCAGCAAGCTTAACTCAAATGCTCGGGAGTTCGACTAGGACGGATATGTTCATCGTTCAGCGCTAGCCACTGGGCCTGAAATCATATTGCAAGATATCTTTTAGCCCGGTGGAGATTGTTAGTGCATTTTAGTCACACTAGAAGGCTGCCGGGTTGTCGATAAGCGTTGAGCCAGAGCGCAGCTTTGCTGGGACCACGTGCTCGAGCATTCGTGCTAAACGTGCTGACGGCTATACATGTCGGTGCAACACAGTTCCCTAGCTTTAGATGCTGTGTCCTAGAAGGTCTTCTAGGGTTTAAATAAAGGCGGTGTTGGAGAGAAGCGCTGAGGAATACAAAACGTTGTCACTCGTGCGGTTCTGCTGTCCAGTATTGGAGGAGAAAAGCTAACTGTCCGTGTTGCTGCATGCCTGCATTGAACGACTGTGATAATTGCCGTCAGAACAAGCTAGGTGGAAGTTTGGGATGTATAAAGAAAGAAAAGCGGATGAGAAAGCGCCTCTGAGGTCACAAAGTTAGAGAAGCAATTAATCATTATTTAACCTTACTGAGACCGGTAAATCCGTGCAAAGTGTGGAAGTCAATGTTCAACCAAACGTCTAAGGTCAAACCGCATGTGAAAAGGTAATTTACAACATGGCAGGGCAGGTGGTATACTACGTCGTGCATGACGTGGATATGGGTAGACTGTCACTATGCTAGGTTTCGATAAGGGCACCTTCAAGGCTAAGCTTCCCAAAAGATTCTCGATCGAATTTGACTGTGCGAAGTAGTTCTTTAATAGTAAGACACAATAAAAAGTTGGCGAAAAGTCAAACTTATTTCACCACTCCCCACAGGACTAGCCGGGAACGCGTCGCTTGCTCATGAACCCTGCACGATTTTGTGCTATCCAAAGGAGCAAGCTACCTGGAAAACGAAACTGGAACCGAAAACTTTAATGTAAAAGCGAAGGAAGACCGGGCAAGGCAAGAGAAAAGGTGCAGAAGAACAGGAGAACGAATGGAGTGGGAGGAAGCGTTAAGGAAACCGTATTGTGAGCTTTGACATTCTAGGCAAGAAGACGCAAGAAAATAAATAAATTTAGGGGATGTGTAAAACAGGCTAACGCCGTACTAACGATGATCAGCCAGTATTACAGAATAAGCGAGTGAATCAACTTATTGAAAAAATTAATTTCTGTCCAATTCGGTGGAGGCAACGCAGCATCTAGCAGAAATGGTCTGAAACTTTTCAGATATCTTAGGTAAACTGTATTTCGTGGTCCTTGAAAATTTCACTCAAGCTCTATTCTATTTTATGCGGCTTCCGATGAACTAATTCTTTATAGTCGTGGTTCAAAACATACATTGGTTTGTAGCGGAAGCTGCAATAGGCTTGTTAGCGGCGCATTTCCGGCAAGACTCGCTAGTCGCTACTGCGCATGCACCGTAACCATGGCAACTAGTTCCTCTGAGCCACAGAAGAAGAAGAAGAAGAATCGTCGATCACACCATACGGTTTGCAGCCAGTGCATCGGCGACGAGAACATTCGAGTCGGACATTGTGAACAATCCGTTTGGTAGCTTTCGCTTGCATATCCAGGATAACCGAATTGAGCCGCAGTCAGGCATGTCCCTTGCTCCGCCCGCTATCTGGTATTCTCCAAAAAATCCCGATCATGCTTGGAATTTCTAGATTATGAATTTATTTACGCAATTGTTAGCATAAGAGTGCGGCCTCTCGAAATGACACTCCGTTCAGTCTCTCTAGTTTTCTGTAACTTGTCTCCCTGTTCACTGTTCCCTTCCGACCTCTCTCTCTCTCTTCGAGAATTCTCCTCGCCGGGTCCATGGCTGCTCTGCGTTGTTCCAAGCTTCCAGCTCCTCGGAGATTCGAATTTCGAATAGTTCCTAGAAGCCAGCAACCGCTGCAGGCAGCCTCGCAAACGCAAACAGCCGCGGCCAGCGGCCAGCTCGGATGACTCGGGCAGTGCGCACCGCGGGAGCCCATATATCTTTCTTCGCTGCCGCCCTCTCGGCGCCAGTCCTCCGGTTCCCACCGCCGCTTCGCTTCTTTTGTTTCGGGAATGTCTGTAGTTCGTCAACGCTTGGCGGGACGCACGGCATATACAACCACACAAAAGCCGGCCGTTCGTTCTGCCGTTCTGCCGGTGCTCGGAGTAAAACCGAGCGCGCACGACAGCTGTCCTAAAATGTTTTTGCAGCTTGCAATAGCCACTAGCAGCTTCTGATGATATTGTCAGAGGACTGTGTAAGCACCTCACAATTATGTGAGAAGCCAGAAGCAGGCTTAGAAGAGGGGAACACCGCCAACCATTGGACTTGAGTCACGTCTCTAGTTTTCAGTAGCTTTCACCAGACGTTAACTTTGGAATCATCATAGTGGGAATACCTTTATCAAGAAAAGAACGTGACTGCAAACTAGCTCGTGGTCAGATGAAACGAATCTCCTACGAGGCTGCATACAACCTACATTACAGCAGATACTCGCTCGGCGACTTTCGATGCGCTCCTGATTATGGCTTATTAGTTACTAGCTAGGAACCGAATTATGAAAACGAAGCAATTATTACCAGAAGTGATATTTCGTTGACTCATCTCGCTTCCTGTGTATTTTTTCGTAAACTTTGAGAGGATCATCTACATAATGGTATCATGAGCACTGGGTTTGTGATGTTTAATTGTATACTGAGCAATCGCGGAAACATGAAAAATGTTAGGCAGAGCGTTTTGGATGTGGGAACAAGGTTGCTTGTTCAAATAAGCAGTACCATTTTTGTCGCTGCTCTTGGAAATAAAGAATAAACTCGCACTGACTCTTCGAGATCAACTTTACGGTCGCACTACGTTCGCTCTTGTTTGACCATTATCGACGTCAGAGTTCATTCCTAACCCTGCTCCCTTTTCCCCTCACGATTTGTTCCTTAGTATGCAGAGTTCCTAGTGAATAGTTTCTCACACGGAAAGCCTTAAAGAATATTTCATCCTGGTGCCTTTGTAAGAGTCACATATACGCTACTCTTTTGTCACATCCTCTGTAACAGTCCAGTCACTACTACCACTTCCATTGGCACTGAAGACCGACTTTATCCTTTGGGAATATCTTTTTTCTAGGAGGCTTTCAAGAAACAGCCATCAATGAGAAAAATTCTCTACAGAGATAAAAAAACAACAATATTGCACAAAAGTAGGCGATACGAAAAGAAACGCAAACACGGTCTGACATTTTTTTTTACATACACAATAGTACACGTACCGTCCATGATCGGGAAATCAAGCATGCAACAATGTCGCAGAGGACCTGGGCGTCCAGTCTATAAATACAAGCAGCTCTGACAGGGACAAGAAAAATTGTCCAATACACAAAGGAAAATTCCAAGCACTCTTACACGCACTGACATGTCCAGCAAGAGACTTCCCCCGTGCCATCGTTGGGTCCTGCTCGGTTACACGCCCGTATGGGGATGAGCGACGCGCAAATACGCCCAGGTCCATTTTCGGATCCGGCAATTTGTCTGAATCGTTATTTGTCATTTTCTGTGTATCCGGAGACGCTCTTCCCCTGTTCAGTATATCATGCGGGGTGCATATAAGTAGTTCCGAAATCGGTGCGTATCCCGTTTACACGTGGGTGACATCGGAGAGCGGGACAGCATCCCCCAGATGCGTGTCGAGGCTGCTTTCTGAATTCAACGCTTAAAGAGAAACGGACGGATACTACAATTGTCCGCCTGCAGATAAAGAGATAAAATAACTCGGAATTCTTTTGTTTTGTTTGAGCCGCCCGTGAGGGATGCGTGAGCTTTTGCTTGTCAGAAGATGATGATCAAGGAAGTTGATACCAGCTATGAAGATCATGGAATTTGCGTTCATGGTGGTGGTGTCAGAGGTGCAACGCTCAGCTCGTGATTGTGCCTCCGCGGTGTGTTGATACATTACGTCGCGTAGCTCCATGGTGGCATGCCGTGTTTATCAGTCCTCGATGTTTTTATTGATTCTGAGTACACTGACAATTCAATTGAACATTCTATTTGGAAATGAGTGAACGTGAAGCCACCCCTTTGATGAGAAGCCGTAAGTCTGCCTGTATTTACAGCCTCTTCTCGCTGGTCAAGATAAATATAGAAATATACAAATTTATTTTGCTGCCTACTGCCCTAAAAATGGTGCTTCACCGTAAACCAGCCTTGTCCTCAGCCTGCCTGCGCGCCATCAAACATTGATTACGATATTGAGTTGAGTTTAATGATGTCCCGGGCAATAAAAAGTGAGCTGAAAAAATACGGAACCAAACATGAGTACCCTATATATGATATTATGATTGCAATGCCTATATATTGATCTGACACCCATCAGTTGCATTCTGCTGACAGATCTTTCAAAGCGCTGGCCTGTAGCAATGCATCAACGCTGTCGGTCATCATGCCTGTCCTCAAACCGTTTTCGGCCCATAGTGGTCTCAATTTACCAGAAATACTCCACCTGTGAAATAAAGACCTACATACCCATGACCACCACTCAACATCCACACTAGTCCTGTTCAATGTGGTCAATCTGCGCCATTAACAGTGTTATGTGTATACCCACTGATTGACACTCCAGGATTCTTGTGGTGCATTCGGCTGGGGGGACGAGAGCAGAGGCCCCGAGCAGTACAGAGCAGTACAGGAACATACCGAGCGAGGATGTAACTGTCCTCCCACGGGAACGCTCTCTGCGTGTCGAGAGGAGAGCGCCGCGACCATGTGACCGCACTTCCCTCCCCAGCATTCTCCGCCTGCCCGCCGGTGGCAGTTGCAACCCGAGGAAAGGCCAACGCTCCGTGCTGAACCACTTGTTTTGTATGCCTTTGTTCTCACAGCGTGGCGATCTGCCTCCTTTGGTCCTTTTGACGCCAGCAGCGACTCTCAAACATGCATACAGCACCTGAACAATGCTTCCCGCTCGCCGAGCGCCGAGGCTTGGAAGCCGCCATTTTGAGCGTCAGCGATTCAAGAGAGAAAACAAAAATATGGTGCGGATTTGACGCTTTATGTCATGTGACTTCCTCTACTCTCGCTTTAGAAGAGAGAGCAGCCGGGAGTGCACTCGAGTGCTCTCAACGGAGGAAAAGCCCTCCTCCTCTACCATAGGAAGCCAGTGATTCTACTCCTGCTCTCCCACTGGAGGGCGCCCGCTTGTCTAAGAGCACTTTCGAACTGCTCTCGAGTGCGCCTGCTCTCCCACTCAAATTCGCCATTAGATAGGTATTTTTTATAAATGCCCCTAAAATCTCTCTCGAAAAAAAGGCTAAGCTAGGACCAAATAGACGTTTTGTATGCTCCCCACAAATAAGCGAAAATAGAATGCGGGGTAAAGCGCTGTTTAACCTCCTATGAAGAAGGAGGCCTCGTCCACAACTCTTTCGACATTCAGCACACTTAAGCACTATTCCACCACCTAAGAGGAAACCATGCACGTGCTAACGCAGCACGCAGGTTACAAATGGCGGCAAGCGAAGAGGACTTTCCCTAATGGCTGACCGACAAGAAGAAGAGCAGGAGCCTTCTCCATTTCCTGCCAGAAAATTGTTTAATTTCGTTTAGCACGCTTATGGCAAGGTTACGAACTACAAAGAAATATTCCACATGGTGCGAAAGAAAAAAAAAAAACAGAGTATGGAGCGAAAGCATTAGCTGCGGGTGACCGAGCGTTCTTCTTCTTCTTCGTCTTCATCGTCGTCGTCGTCTTTTCTTCGCGGCTGTTCAAGGTCATTCGTGCCTGCGGCCATGGACGACGCGACGGGCCAAAACCTGGCGTAGTATTGCTTTTGCGATAAAAATAACGAGTAAAATTCTGCGGTGGCATCAGTGCTTATTTAAAACGATGGCAGCAAGCTACGTAAAGCACTCATATTTGCCTTCACATAATAGTGGTTCGGGTGTAGCCCGAGGAATTAATTCCGCGTCTAAAATGAACTAAACGCTGCTGTTGTCTGCTAAAATGTTCAAATGGAAAGTTAAAAGTAGTTGAAATTAGTAACTATTCTCATTTTAAGACCACTAAGTTACTACGACCTGGAGTTCAGCGCGTCGGAAAAATTATAACTGGCGGAAACACGCGCTCCCCTACGCAGAATATCTAAGGTCTATTTTTCATCTCTGTGCCAGCAGAGAAAACAAGTAATCTGCCTTTCTCAAAACTCTTCGAAGCACGACATAAGGTTTATTCGCGATACTCCAGAGCAGAGGTGGGCAACCTCATGAGGTTTCGACCTCATGAGGTCAACCTCAACCTCAAAATGACCTCAACCTCACGGAGTGAGGTGAGGTTGAGGTGAGGTCGGCAACACCTGAAATATTTTTGAGTGAGGTCAGCAAATGAGACCTCAACCTCATGCGTGAGTTTGAGGTTGAGTGAGGTCGTAACTTAGTGAGGTCGGCTTGTGAGGTCGAAATTATTGTTTCCCACAGCGATAAAATAGCCGGAAAAACACATTTCATAATGCCTGCCGTGTACACTCTTTTGGCTACCAACGCGCACTTAACGAACAGTTTGCGTCTATGTGTTTGCGTTCGACACGAAAAAACAGGAGGGGGGGGGGGGGGGGGCGTAAAGCGCAGCGCGGCAAACGAGTGGGGTTGGACGACGGCTGCAGACTCGAACGAAGGTGAAACAAGATCCCGCCACCATTCCGAGAGAGTTTGGGAAGTGAAGAAAGTCTGCGCAAACTCGAAGGGTTTCCAGACCTACGTGGGTGTGTCGACTTCTCGGAAAAAAAGAAAAAGCTAGAATAGTAGAAAAGAGGGAAGCGCAAGATTCAGCAACCAAGGAATTGCTTGGGGAGGATGGCACGAGAGAGGAGGTTTCAGAGAGGCATATGGAAAGAACAAGGATGCAGAAGAGACGAGAGATAAATGTCTTGACGAGAAGTCACCCCACGAAGACTGTATATTAGTAAATAAAATCTGCTTTTGCTATTGTATATGGTACGAGTTAAAACGAAAGAAAGCAATAGGACGGTAGATCGTAGTTGTATCAGTGCAATCCACTCTTTTATTATTATTATTATTATTATTATTATTATTATTATTATTATTATTATTATTATTATTATTATTATTATTATTATTATTATTATTATTATTATTATTATTAGTCACTAGACATTAAATTAACCCTTACATAAAAATATAAATTTAATGTGCCCTTCTCGAAGAATCATTGAAGAACAGACAGGTGACTGACGACTGCTTGCAGTCATTCTCATACCCTACGTGAGCTTGCGCCTTTTTCATTTACATGTTTGTTTATCGAGGGCCTCCCCTCCCCGTTTTACAGCTTGCAGCCAAAGTGGCGGGCGCGCCTTTTGTTCGTAAGCTGGCTTCTGCTCTTTCGGCTCCGCAGCCGGTGTCCGATCTCAACTAGCGGACAAAGCGCAGACCCGGGAACCCCTCGGCAATTCTTGGAAAGTAAGCCACTGCACATACGCGCGCCTCTGGGAGTTCGTGAGTTTTAGGTATTTTTAAGTGCGTTTCTGTCAACGGGGCCGAGAGTTACAAGGACAGTGGCAGTGTGGGCGAGAGAGCGAGTTGTGTGCGCGGTGCTCGAGCGTGTGAATGCGCGAGTGAAGATCTGCGTCTCCTCTTCTCGTTAGTTTTTCAGTACACTTGCACCACCCCTATTTTTCCTCACTTCTTGTTTTCGTTTTGTGTGGTCACTTACCATGTGCCCCCGCTCACGTTTGTGCACCCGCGTTTACTCACAACCGGCCGCTTTTCTGCGGTACGGCCAGTCGTCGCCCCCCCCCCCCTCCTCCTCCTCCCAAGAAAAAAAAAATCAGAAAAGACAATTCTCAGATTCTTCCTCTCACAACTTTTTTTTTTCTTTTTTTTTTTTACTTCTTTAGCTTTTGGTTGTGCGCTATACCTCCGACTGGCGTATTCCCGTTGGTCTAAAGAAATATAAAGACAGGCCCTTCTCGCTTCTCGGAACGCCGCGGCGGCTGCGCGGACTTCTGTCGCTTGTCGACCATGCAGGCATCTCATCGTTTCGCAGGAGGGAAACGCTAGTCAGTGTTCAAACTCTGCTCTTCCTCTCTGTAGACGCGTTGCCACCCTGCTCACCACCCGCTAGTCTTCCTCTTTTGACAAATATTGTGCAGTCGAAGAAAAACGAAAACTCCCGTAGCATGGGTTAAGTGTTCGCGCTTCCTTCTCCCAGTAGGCGTGGTTCTCTCGTCGCGACTAGAAGCTGGTGTCTTAGCCCCACGTTCTCATCGACACCAATCGTTCCTGGAACGTCTGCTTGGAAGTCGCCCCCAAACGGCGTCGATGAGCCGCCCGAAATCGGCAAAAAAAAAAAAAAAGAAAGAAACGCAGCATCTAAACGACATGCTGTGTTCTTCGCCATTTACCGCGGCCGTCTTTTTCAAGCGAAGACACGCAGCCATGCCGTGGTCGGCGACTTGCTGTAATTTATGACGGAAGTATCCGCCCTTTCCAGCTGAGGTCTGCCCTTCTTCGAGGTCTATCGCATTGTTGCGTTCGGCGTCGAGGGTGTATGACATGGTTGCGGTTATGGCAGGTGTGGCTATGGCAGATATAGCGAAAAAATCTAAATATACCGACGATGATGTGTGCGCGCGCAGTTGTCGAATTGACGAATACATCGAAGGCCATTTCCGTTACAATAGCCACGCAAAAGAAACGAAAAGCACTGTAAACTTGGAATGCATTCACTGCGACAAGAAACTGTGTGGACAAGGAAACTAGCTTTTCAGCTTCTCTCGGCATCTCAAGGTAATGTGCGAATTATCCCTAATCCAACGTATTATTTCTTTAACTTACATCAATGATAAAAGCAATGTTTTGGGGCTGCAAATTCACCGTTAGTTATTATAACTATAAGGGAAGGTAATCTTTCCAATAATTTGTCACGGCGTTTGTTCTATACAGCACAACCCACTCGTCAGGATTATCGAAAGTAGCGCAATGTCAAAAGTCAAGCACGCTTTAACTTTTCGTAACTAAGCGTCTCTACATATGGCAACATTTTGTCCTGTCCGCCACTTGCGATAAGCCCCACGTCAGAAGTCAGTTTGAGAAAAGAATGTTATGGTACTACAACTTCCATATTACGCAAGTGGTCGATCTACTTTTTTTTTTTTTTTTGTAACAGAGACGTTACACTGAAGAAACATTAGATTGTTTGTGATTTTGTCATCCGATTCGATTTCAAATCGCAGGAAAATGTCTTCACCAAGAAATTATGACTTGCTTGTCATGAGGAAACACTATTTGACGGTCACAGATATGTGCGACGTTTCACTGCAGACCTTCGGGAGTTCGCATCCAGCAGCACCAAGGACACATAAGCATTGCAGCGGGAATTAGGTCAAAAGTCACCCTATTAAAACAAATAAAAATAAAATTTGAAAAGTTGAAACTGACCAATTATACCGCCGTTATTAGGTCAGCCTGCTATAAATCAGTAGCCCCGCTGGCAAATGTTCATTTATTTTTTTTTTACTTTACAAGTAACCCTAACCATATTCAATGTTGTTTAAAATTTATGTCGTCATTTTGGCGTGTCACCGCACAGGACTTGTGCCATGACGTTTTATAGTTAGTGTTCTCAAGTGAAAAAACTTTTATTTTTTTATTTTTTTTTTTTTTGAGGTCGAGCGACCGACCTCAAACTCACAGTTTGAGTTTGAGGTGAGGTTGAGTGAGGTCGGTGGTGGCATCAGAAAAATTGAGGTGAGGTCACCTGGTCAAACCTCAACCTCAAAGCGTGAGGTTGAGGTTGAGTGAGGCCAGGAAATTTTTATTGAGGTTGAGGTGAGGTTGCACTTTTTGAGGTCAAATGCCCACCTCTGCTCCAGAGCGTCAATCCCACTGTGTAAACCCCAGTTAAATCCTCACGGTTTGGGTTCAACTGTGGTACCCGATCATTTTCATGTAACATAATTCATTACTTTCTTCGTGCCTTTCTTTTTATGCATCCACAATAATCCACAGTTTACTGTCTACACAGCGGCTCTAGGCGCCGTCCGTATTACCGAGCTCTTTTTCAATGTAAATTGGCAATTCTAAAATGGCAGCACCATGTTGCAAAAAAAAAAAAAAGCTGAACCCCGCTACGCCCATGAACGCATGCGGGAAAGCCCTGACAAGATTTACAGCCTTTCAACGTAGTTATGCAAGCTGCAACCGTTCGTCCCCTTTCTCTCCTTGTCTTCCTACTCACCCTGCCACGCTCCCCTTGCGCCGTACACAGTATCTTGTCCCAGCAGGCATTTAGGGAGGCAAGTTGCGCAACCCGCCGCCATTTAATCTGTCACGAGTGATATATATGCCTCTGAGCACACAGAACTCTATTAATGCGCATTCTACGTATACACTGCGCCGAGCCTCAGTGCAGTTAAATGTCTCCACAGCCGCCTATGATGTTTTTGAGACCTCCATTTGGGGTCTCGCGCTGGAGGGTGGGGTACATGCTGTGGTTATTTGAACGCAAAATCAATCGAGCGTAATTACGACGGGAAAAGTGGCAGGGAGCAGGGAGCGCTGGGCCTTGCAGGAAACATGACGTAAACGAAGAGGGCTTATATATCATCTACCAACGGGTTCTAAATGTGCCTATAGCCATTCCTCAAACAATAGATAGATTCTTCGCGAGAGTTTCGTGGGAATGTGATTGCATCGAGTGCTGGAGCAGCCGGCGTGAGCCAGGGGTAACAAAAAATGATGCTTTTGAATGGCATCAGCTGGAATATACACTTTCATAACTCGTTACGTATATTCTTTAGCAAGATAATATCTAACTTTCCCATCCAGGTGAGCCAAATATCTCAAGAATGGCTGCAAGCCGTGACTTCCGCAATATGAGTGAGCAAAAATGCTAGAGCATCTGTGCACTGTATGATCTCTCTGACAAGAAAAAAATGCGGTGGTTTATTGCGGTTAAACCTAGTTATCCGAGCATAAGCTGTGTTAAGCATAGATACACTGTTATGCTGGCGTTTTGTTTCTTAACGAGCTTCTTGCTCTTCGTCGGTCTCTGTCTAGAACCGGTGCTTCTCGGCGAGCTATATCGGCTGAATTATCCCAATCAGTCTGACGCCCCCGCCGAAGCATTGAGGCTCTCGAGCCGGCACACTCCTCAACCATGATGACACTGAGAAACCAAGCGCCAGAGAAAGTAGATTTTCAATAACCCTCACCTATTCACGTGGTATCACAGCGAAGAGCTTCAGTGTCCGCCATCGGGGTTGTAGCTGGGTGGCATTTGTAGGGCTACGAATGAGGAAGACGAAGAAGCGAGCAGTGGCGTGGGCAGCAGCGCTAGCGTTAAGCCCGCTGTGGTGGCTTAAGGTCAAACATGCAAGTGAATGACCTTTGACGTTGCAGTGCAAAGAACAGAGCTACATTAAAAAACGAAGAGTTGCCTTAATTAACCGCACGCTCTGCGTTACGGCATCCTGTACAGCGACGGAATAATAAAGACGACTTAGCAATGCGTAGCAGAACAAGCAAGAGTAGGATAGACTACTGCCTCGAAGTACATGCAGGGTTGTGTAATAAAGGAAACATAGCGACATAAAAACATTATATATATGTGCCAATTCATCACAGTCATGAGCAAAAGTAGAGAGAGCAGGCGCTTGAGAAACTACCCGCCAGCTTTTTCTGGAAGTGAAGTGATTATTTCTGAGATACACACAAGCACACTTCCAAATATACTTGCTATCTTGCAGAAGCAATTTTGTCTGGAATATATTTTAAGCAGAAAATAAAGTAATCTCAGTGTTTCGCGTAGCCGCTCCACCTTTGCTCATGATGGTACTCGCCGTCCCTCAGATCGAGTCTCAACAAAATATGTTGAAACCATTTAAAAGTCACATCAAGTTATAAGAAAAATCTAAACAACGCACCTGGAAACACTACACTTTGCTGACGTCATGCGCAAGAAGCATCGTTAAATTGCGAAATGATTAGAAAGAAAAAATGGAACAGCAGTTAATTACTTGTTTCTTTCATTACAATTTCTGAAGGCAAAAAGGATTGCAGGAACCATTAAACCGGTTATTTATGAAGTGTGAGAGTATTCGGCAGGATAACCATGTGCGAAGGTTGGTGTTGTGTTTTCATAACAATTTAGCGTTGAGTAGTCTTGTACAGTAGTAGCATTGCTAGTAACAGTACTAGTAGTATTAGACTTATTCGCCAAATTTTCAGGCCGAGCATGTATGCAGAATTGGGCGTAAATGGCGAAAAATAATAGAGGATGAGCACTGTGAACTAGTACTCATTTCTACATGTAGGCAACGCGAGCAGGAGGCATAAAGTCAAATGATAATTAGAAGCAACTTTTCAAGTTAAAGCCAAATAAAACATTTCAGTCGCTTTATTAAGTGCGTCGGTTACTATAGCTCAAACTGCGGCGTTGATATCTCCGTGAAGCTTGGTCCTATTTGTTCACACCCAACGTCGCTGGGACGCAAGGCTTTCAGTCTCTCTGTAAAGCAGTGTGTGTGTGTGTGTGTGTGTGTGTGTGTGTGTGTGTGTGTGTGTGTGTGTGTGTGTGTGTGTGTGTGTGTGTGTGTGTGTGTGTGTGTGTGTGTGTGTGTGTGTGTGTGTGTGTGTGTGTGTGTGTGTGTGTGTGTGTGTGTGTGTGTGTGTGTGTGTGTGTGTGTGTGTGTGTGTGTGTGTGTGTGTGTGTGTGTGTGTGTGTGTGTGTGTGTGTGTGTGTGTGTGCGTGCGTGTGCGTGTGCGTGTGTGTGCGTGTGTGTGTGTGTGTGTGTGTGTGTGTGTGTGTGTGTGTGTGTGTGTGTGTGTGTGTGTGTGTGTGTGTGTGTGTGTGTGTGTGTGTGTGTGTGTGTGTGTGTGTGTGTGTGTGTGTGTGTGCGCACACGCACACACAACTGACAAAGTGGAAGGCATACGATGGGCTTTACACCTAGTCGGTTAAACTTTCAGGCGCTGGCGTGCGAAATGCTCTTTCCTCTCTAAAGACCTTTTCCTCGCTTATTCGCGACTGCTTGACCATGCCGCGGCCCCAACGCGTGGTCGCATGCATTACCGAGCTCTTGCCGACCACGGCGGGCCATGCTCTTGGACAACAAAGAGACAAACCATGTTGATAACAAACAGGCCTTTCTTCGTGTAATAACAACAACGCAAGGTCAATACAACACGCTAATGAACCTAAGTTTTCCGACTCACTCGAAAGGTTACGGTCGAATTTTGTTCATGCTAGGGCAGGCGATACCACCGAGGTCAGAGAGGACGAGCAGGCGGGATACGTCACGCTAGGCTTCGCCTCGATGGGGATTGCGGAGTCCCTCGCCGGCACATTCGATGCGTCAATAAAAGCTTTTAGCACATTCTTACTGCAGACACAACTACGGTAAATATGGCCGTACGGCAAATATTACCAGCCAAGACATAACTAAGCATGCGCGCGCTTTGCCGTTCAAGCCCGCAAAGCGTTCTTCCCTCTTTGTCCCACGCTTGTGAGGCCCTTTTCAAGCCAAAACGATCCTGAGTGAGCCAGCGTGCACAGCTGCGATGGGGTTCAAGTCCTCTGCTCAAGAGTAGCAGCTCGTCTCTAAATACATGTATATACACAAAACCAGTTACGAAGTGCATTTCGCAAGCTTAGCAACTGATAGCAAAAAATATAAATGTATTAGTCCTGTACACAACTGCTTTGAGCCTTCTCATTTATATGACCATTAAAATAATATCTACTTCAGACAAGCCAACTTTTCACGTCATTGTGTTTGCTTAATGACCATTATATTGTTACGTGGTGGCATGACAAGCGATGGAACACGGCGACACAACAAAACCAGAACGACGTGATGACATGATGATGAAATATGCTTTAATGGCCAGCGGGCCTGGCGCGAGCGCTCCGCCCCGCGCCACTGCCCGCTTCGTCATCTTCGTAGCAATGTCATCGTCACAACTCGCGTATGGATACAGCAATCTGTGAAACTAAAACATATTCTACAGTTATGATGCGTCAGACGGCAAGTACGGCACTAGTAGCTACTGCAACTGGCTACTGTAATTGTTGTGCAGTTGTCCGGCACTGCTAAAACGCCCTGATGTCCCTGTGCCGAAAAACCCTCTTCCCCGCGTGCGCAATGACGAAGCCGTTGGTGGCGCTGGTGCTGCCGCGACGCTGGCGCCATCTCGTGATAGAGTAACTACTGCATCGACCTCGAAGGGAAGTTGACTTTAAACGGCACAATAAAACATAGTTCCCCCACATCATCATACCCTTAACGACGAAACTTAAGTGTTCCCTCCCCATTCCCTCCCACTGTCCCACGCGCACCAATTTTATTAGTTCCTTGCCAATCTGTTCGTTTACTGCTAGTAGCATTGTCATCACCTCGTGACAATATTCTGATACTACTCCTTTCTTTTAAATTTGTGTAGCACAGGCTGCTACTTGACATTATTCCGCCGTTATGAACCGCAAGAACATTAACGTTTGAGTGTAGAGTGGCCCTGCGGGGGGCCCAAGCACCTGCATGTTCGTAAGTCGTCTGTCTGTACAAAACATTTTGTTTCTAGCGCATTATTTATTTTAGATAAGGCAAACTTTTGCGTATTGATTCACTATATAAGCTTTAATTATTAGAGACTGTATTCCGGTTCGGTTTACTCTGGTTTGTAGGGTCGCAAGTCCCCAAGAAAACTCAGGCCATTAGGTATGCCGTAATGGAGGGCTCCGAAACTTTCAACCACCTGAAGTTCTTTAGCATGCACTGACATCACGCAGCACATGTTCTGACGCACCTTGTTTCAACCTCACACTCAAAGCGAAATTCAGTGTCGTCAAGACACGAGCGCGCGCTTTTTATGTGGCGGGTATCGCGACAATCCCGCGCCGTGTGCGAACCAACTCGCGTTCCTTACAGGGACTTTTGTTTGGGACGGCAGAAAATCGCTAGTCGCCCGTCACATCCTACACCTTCCGACGAGCAGGGAAGGCCTTGGCCAGTCGCAGTGGCTGGAGTACTCGCGTTAAGGCTGATGAAGAGGCTATTAATTGACGAGTCTTACCCTGGTCGCTCGCTCATCCTGTACTGGATGAACATGGCGCGTCGTGTGCTTTCACCCGAACATTACCTCGGTCCACAGGCGGACAGACCTCTGCCTTTTTAACGCGAGGCTGCTGAGACAAAGTCGACTCTCGTTGCTGACCTATCAGATGTTAATGTAGGCGACCTACCGGCCATACGCATCCGCGAACTAGTAGCAGTTCGTAGGCTTTCAGCTGATGAGCAACGAGAAACCGCTGTCCCCAAATGGTGAGCGTGGGTACCTTCGGCTGCCAAATGAAGTGCGAGATTTTTACTGGCTTAGGCGCTGGGGCGTCCTCCCTGCGAGACAGCACCTTGCCAGAGGGGGGTATTTACCCAATGACCAGTGTGTCAACTGCGGAGCTCCCGAGAGCCTCTCGCATGTTTTATAGAGCGCAGCTCGTTGGCGCTCGTTCCTGCGTTTCGCGTCGTCGTCGTCGTCGGGCCTCGTAACCAGCTCCGCCCACCCTCCCTTCTCAGCCCATAAGCTCAGACACCCTCTTCCTCCGTGGCGGCAACCGCGCGTGTTCTCCGATTGCTGTGCGCGCTCCTGCCACCACCGCTCGCCGCTGCATGCCTCACACCCCTCTTCCTTCATGGCGGTGACGGTGTTCTCCGGTTGCCGTGTGTGCTGTGCGATATCAGCGCACATTAAAGATCCCCAGGTGGTCGAAATTACTCCGCAGCCCTC
This sequence comes from Amblyomma maculatum, assembly GCF_055883805.1. Taxonomy (NCBI): domain Eukaryota; kingdom Metazoa; phylum Arthropoda; class Arachnida; order Ixodida; family Ixodidae; genus Amblyomma; species Amblyomma maculatum. The sequence continues at coordinate 347,375,035 of NC_139344.1, forward strand.
CACTACGGCTTTTCTTGCTCTCTTTCCACTTTCACTCCCACCTCCCTCCCGTCCCTTACGGCGCGATTAAGGTGTCCACAGAAAACAAGTGAGACAGTTACCGCGCCTTTCCCTTCCTATAAATCAAATCAATCATCCTCCGGTTGCCAAAGCGCCGGCTCGCTATCAGCGGATCACGTTGCGTGCATTCCAAGCAAAAACGCTGACTCGCTAGTAGTGCCAGCGACATCAGTCAGTCGCTCCTGTCTCTTCGCCGCGCAACGTTCCTATGGTCCCACGCGCTGCCTCCCACAACCTCCCGATAACTTAATTGCTGTCTTCATTTCTCCGACCCCAAAGCTTCCTTCATGACAGTCAAGAACTGTTAGTGGAGTGTTTCTTGAAGGAATATGCGCGAAAAATTAAACAAAAAGTTGCCTGTAATTATATATACTTGTCTTGCTTGAAATCTTTGCCTCAATCTATCGAAAAGGGGAAACGGCTGATGAGCTGCGCTGAAATTGTCGCATTAGGAAGTAACTTAATTGTCGCAATTTTTTTTCGAGTGTGTAGTTGCGAGAACAATGTCGCGGCTCGCATATATGTTTAACGTCCGTATTAATCCCGGCGTCAGGCGCCAACGCAACCCTTTCGAACATCTTGTGCTCACTGTGGTTCTGTCTGTGTTGTGGCGTCGCAGGTTCCCCGCTGAGGCGCGCCGCACTCCCGCCCGCGCAATGTACTCAACTCAGCCTTGCAGAGACTGTGCTTCTTAATTTCGGAGTATCTGTCTGGCCAGTTAGAAACGGACGGCGAGGCGGGGTTTCTGTGAAGCTGGCACACGCGCTTCTATGTTGTACGGCAGAGCAGATTTGAGAAGCCTGTCGTACTTTATTAGAACCCCGTCCCCACTTCTATTGCTTTTCCCTCTCTGGGGAATCATGTATTTCAGTTTATTATGTATAAGTACCCTATAGTGCTTTGTATAGTACTATTGGTCTGTGAGTAACGGGCGTTTTTGTATCTATGTATGTGCACAATAAATTTGTTTTGGTTTGGTTTGTGGGGTTTAACGTCTCAAAGCAACTCAGGCTATCAGAGACGCCGTAGTGGAGGACTCCGGAAATTTCGACCACCTGGGGTTCTTCAACGTGCACTGACATCGCACAACACACGGGCGCCTTGCTTTTCGCCTCCATCGAAAAGCGGCCGTGCTTATTATGTATAAGTACCCTATAGTGTTTTGTATAGTGCTATTGGTCTGTGAGTAATGTGCGTTTTTGTATGCATGCATGCATGTATGTATGTAATGTATGTATGTATGTATGTATGTATGTATGTATGTATGTATGTATGTATGTATGTATGTATGTATGTATGTATGTATGTATGTATGTATGTATGTATGTATGTATGTATGTATGTATGTATGTATGTATGTATGTATGTATGTATGTATGTATGTATGTATGTATGTATGTATGTATGTATGTATGTATGTATGTATGTATGTATGTATGTATGTATGTATGTATGTATGTATGTATGTATGTATGTATGTATGTATGTATGTATGTATGTATGTATGTATGTATGTATGTATGTATGTATGTATGTATGTATGTATGTATGTATGTATGTATGTATGTATGTATGTATGTATGTATGTATGTATGTATGTATGTATGTATGTATGTATGTATGTATGTATGTATGTATGTATGTATGTATGTATGTATGTATGTATGTATGTATGTATGTATGTATGTATGTATGTATGTATGTATGTATGTATGTATGTATGTATGTATGTATGTATGTATGTATGTATGTATGTATGTATGTATGTATGTATGTATGTATGTATGTATGTATGTATGTATGTATGTATGTATGTATGTATGTATGTATGTATGTATGTATGTATGTATGTATGTACGTACGTACGTACGTACGTATGTATGTATGTATGTATGTATGTATGTATGTATGTATGTATGTATGTATGTATGTATGTATGTATGTATGTATGTATGTATGTACGTACGTACGTACGTACGTACGTACGTACGTACGTATGTATGTATGTATGTATGTATGTATGTATGTATGTATGTATGTATGTATGTATGTATGTATGTATGTATGTATGTATGTATGTATGTATGTACGTACGTACCCACGCAATAAATTCTCTTTGTGGATTGGATATAAAAATGAATCCAAAACTTTTTAGCACAAAATGTACAAAGCAAGGGTCACATTGCGAATTTACGAAAGTCAGCTGCAATAAAACTACATGTGGCACTCACTTCGAAATACAATCTTTAACTTTCTCAAATCCTAACCGGTTGAAATAATTCCCTGATATGATCGATGTCATTCAAGAACCATTTCTTTTTTCGTTCTTTTTTAAAAGAAGCCAATTTTTTAAAATCATTTTTGAAGCAGGTTTTCTCTGCACTGCATGCACTGCACGACTGGTATATTTAGTGTTGGTGGTTAGGATACCCAGTCTTGTTTTCTTTCCTCTTGATTAATGGAATGTATTTGTGTTCTTTCTCCATTTAGATAACTTTCATTTGTACTAAGGTGCTCTATTCATACTACATTCTTTGTGTGCTAGAAATAAATAAGTCTTCTTGTGTTATTTTGTTGTATTGTGTTTAATATCCAGTATATGCGGTCTGTCCACAGTGCGGTGGTATGAATTCATGGTGTAGAGTCGCTTGGTCAGGTGTGTTAGTGTCATTTATTTATCCCTCTTCATTTTGGCCAGTGTTTATTGCCTAAATTATAATAAATGGCAGACTTCAATTTCTAAACAACAACCGCTGAAAAAAACCCGTCAACTGCAATAAGTGTCCATCAATTTAAAAAAGAAAACAAGGAATCTCAAGCACGAGGCGTAAGTGAGCAACAGAGGTCACGAACTTAAAATAGTGCAAGACATAGCAGAAAGAACGTAGAAACAGGAACGGTCATTTTGACAGACGAGTGCACATGGCGGTACGAGGCAATTTTGGGGGCAGCAGCAGAGTGTATAATAGAGATATGCGTGGAAAGAAAAACGCTTTGACATAGGTAAGGCAACGTATGAACAAAACCCAGAGAACTACGACTATGCGGCACAAGGCTTCTTTAAAAACGGTACAGATGGTCGGAATATTCCCCTGCGGTGAGTCGTAGACGGGAAGAAGTCACGAAGAATCGTAGATAACCAAATATCTCAGCTCGGGAAGGAAGCGTTACTGCATGGAAAGAGGGAAAATGCCATAGAATGAAGGCATTGGAAGAGGAGAGAAGCAAAGGAGATTGACACTGGCTTAATCCTCCCTCTCTCGCTACCTGATTTAATATAAGATTTTCCAGTGCAATCCGGCAGACACAGAGTCTCGGCTCCGCCGTCCTTTCCAGTCATCCCTTGAGCCTTCACGAATCCCGGGCAGGGAACGTAAGGAAAAATAGCGAGAAGGTAAAGAGACGCGGATCGGTGCTGGTCGAGCTCTCGCGGTCGATGCCGTGAGCCCTTTTGGTCTCCTGAATCAGTGAACTGCGGAAGACAGCGGTGGCGGATGGAAGGAAAGCCTATCGGGAACAATGGTTCTCCCTGTTTTCCTTGCTTTTCCTTTCAGTATTTGTCTCACGACTTCATTGAAGGTTATTATTTTTATCTTTTCTGCCTCACTTCAAGCCTATACTTTCGAGGCACAAGTTGAGCACTCGCTGCCGTGGAAAGAGTGTGAAATGTTTGTTGACAATCAGTTTCTATGCAGATTTTCGAACTTCCTCTAACCGTTTAAAAGAAAAAGTTCAAGAACTATTCATTTTGTGCTGTATTTCTGACTGAAGTTTTTGTTTTGTTTTTTGCTGCCACCGTGATCACCTCCCAAGTTAATCTAGCTTGTATGCCTTTCGCTTAAAGAAGTAATTTTTCTTCATTCTTTTCTACATGCGTGCACACGTGCTTTCTGTGTGTTTTAGTTCAGGTTTACACTTCTCTGCACTTGCCTTTTCCTTTTTAGTACACTTGTAGTGCAATTTTGTTGGAATACACCGAAGGCGCACAGGCCACAACCCGAGTACTCCAACCCTGGGCAGCTCAACACACGGACGAGCACTACTATTCGAATATGCTGACCCAGTACTCGGAAATACCACAACATTATAGGATAGGTAGAAGAGAATACGCACCACTTGATAACCAGCTCAACAGAAAACAAAAAGTAAAACTAAAGCATTCAAACACATACTCAAGCAAAAAGAGACTTCACGCAATCTACCCACTCGATATGAGCCACAATGCTCACACTGGGACATGAATGCGACCCTATACCAGATCGCGTGGGCCTGTCAGTACAACACCGCAGTATAACTGATAATCCGACGATTGAGCGGTGGGAGGAAATGCCGTCCAGCTGGGACCCGAACGTTCAGCATCAGCCGAATTCAAGGGAGAGCGGCTGTAAAATCCATACTCCCGTAATAAGGTGGCCTACTAACAAATTTTATTTCATGAAGAAATGTCTTTATAAACATCATAATCTCAGACCACCTGCACACGAAATCTTCGCCAAGCTCCCTCGCGACCTTTACCAGCTGCAGCCGCAGCTTCAATTCTTCCTAGAAGGAGAAGAGATTAAGGGAACGTTCTAAGAGCAAGATACCAGGGAGTGACAGGGACAATAAATGCCAGGCCGCAGGTTTGTACGCTATAACGTCTCTAGAGAACTCGAGAGCGTATTGTCATTTCATTTCGTCTTATTCCTAACGAAAAGAAATCCTCTTTCGGTAACCGTTAGCTAAAACTCTCAAACTCTATTTAGATACTTCATCATTTTGATTGGCCTTGTGAGCGATAATAGTGGTTTATATATTTTATAGAAGCTTATGTACGAACTATATAACTTTAACCAAAAATAATTTATGTGCGACCTTCATGGTTAATAAACTAGCGCGGAGCGTCCTCGCACATTTCTTCCTCGACATTTCTAAGCGGATATCCCGATTAATGCCTCGCGATGCCGTGCTCGCTGCTTGTCCCACGCAACTTAATTAGCTAGCTTTGCAAGAGTCTCTTTCCAGGCAAACAAATGAAGCAGTAACTAAAAAACTGCTAATAAAGTAACAGACAGCACAAAACTTTAGCGTACCCTACCAAAAAAAAAAAAATATATATACCACCGGCAAATAATTTAGCCCATCTCGTTGCTCAGCTCCCAGGGAGAATTGTCCGGGAACGGCCAAGCGTCGATACATTTGGCGGACGCTGCCTTCTCCTCTTTCGTAGCGGCGATCGGAATACCTTAAATTCCCGAAAAAAGCGCGCTTCCTTTCAACCATTCACCCTCTCTCTTTATCCTCTCAAGCTCTTCAATAAAGATCTCTTTGGTCAGAGGGAGCGAGAACACAGCAATATATACAAAAAGAATGCCACCTTCTGTCAAGAGCACGGAGTCTGCAGCGTATAAAACAAAGCAGTCTCGCACCATCCGCTCTTGATCGGAATGAATGCGAAGAAAGCAAAAGTAAAATGAAGCAAACACGGAAGTATGCCGAAAGGCCAGATCAATGTGGTCGGGTGAGTGCACGTGAAAAATTCAATTCGGCAAGTCGGAGCGATGGCCCTCGAAGCCACCACAAAACGACATAACCCGGACTGCCATTTCCCTCGTCTTCTTCCTTTTCTGCCCTTTCCTGCCATTTCTCGCCCAAACCTTCGCGAGTTCTTCTCAGTGCGTAAGCCATCCGGTTTTATACATACGGATCTTGGAATGCCAGCCACCATCTGAGCGCGTGCAGTGAGCTTCCTGTTCTACATGCCCCGGACTTCTGGTTCCAAGGAATAAGGCGGAGCCGTTGACGCAAGCGAAGAAGCCGTTCGGGCTCGAAGAAACAACCGAGATTTCTTTCTGTCTTTCTGCATATTCGTCAGTCACATGCTTTTGTCGCCCTTTTAAGACACAATAGTCGTTTATATAATATTCATGGCAAGTCGACTCTGATGCTCCACCCCCGCCCAACAATTCGGTCTCGGCGTCTTGTTCACTGTAGCTGCAGCGCTCGTCTCTTAGTTGAAGGCCGTGAGTAGCATCCCGTAAATTTCAGAGAACGAAATCCCAGAAAACCCCAGAGTCGAGGAAGAAAAAATGGGGTCAACGGCCGTTGAAGCTCGAAAAGAAAAAGAGAAGGATTTCAAGGAACCGAGTAATTATGGAATAAGCAGGCAGAAACGCCGTAATCTCTTTTTTTTTTTTTTTTTTTTCAGTGAGTTTTTCGCACTTTATGCTTAAGGAATAGAAGAGAATAATCCTTTCGGTTCACGCAGGACCAGTTTCGGACGATTAAATGGTGGATTTAGGGGTGGCGAAAGGGTGTACACCGTATGACGCTTTCAAAGTGTTCGGCGATAACCAATATAGGGTTTCTAAAATGGGGCTGTAGAGCACAAGGAACGTAACGCTTTCGTCAGAGCAATTTCGGAAACCGCATTTCGAACTTGTCCGAAAGCTTTACTTAAACACCACTTCTTGTGTATTTCTTTCCTTGAATGGTTCTCGCAACACGCAACACACGTCCATAAGATGCCTAAACGCATTCACCTTGCGTTCATACTTCTTATATCCGTGATAAACATGATAAATTCTTGTCAAATATACGGAATTAACGACCGTTCGTCAACCTTCTGACTTTGTAGAAAGTTTAGCTAATACTACGTACACATGACATCCTCTTGTTGAATAGTAAAGTTGCCAAGGGTTCGCTCTAAGCCGAAAAGTTGAGCTCTTGCAGATTCCATAGACGTCCAGACTTTTCGAAGAATGGGAACGGCAGTTCGTGTTTACGTAGTGAGGTAGGAACGCTTGTGACACGCATGTAACTAGAGCTTGGCCGAAAATGAAATCATTTGATCCCCTCACTTTTTAGAAATCCTGTTAACGATTACTGGCAGCAGTTGTGCTGGTTTGGCTCAGGTGACGTAAGGTGGAGGATCGAAGAGTATAGTGCATTTCTGGAAAGCCATTGGCTGCTGCAAAGCGGCTCATATATGCAGCCACGCACAGGTAACAGTCAGTTGTATATGCTAATGAGCGTCTACAAGCTCAACTGGTTTTGATAATCTGTCCAGTGGACGTGCAAGTCCTCCCTGGCTGTTCTGAGGGCTCGACGAGTCTACATGGTCTTTGCTATGCTCAACGAGATTGACTTCCTTTACAATTTTTACAGCTTTTGCGGCTTATATAACACTGTGTTCAGCATCTACCGTTTTCAGTGCTGGGGAGGGCGCTAAACGGCCCCTGGTGATTTCGCAGTCTACCACCCCATCACGTTGGTTTGCTCTTCAAGGGCTTACTGACGCTTTTAGTAACATTTTGAGCTTCCCCGACGGTTACTCATCAAGCTGAAGTTCAAGGCATTCACTTAATCTCAACCCGAACCTCAAACATCACAAAGCGGACATACCACATACAACCATGCAGAATGAGCAGCGCAGTGTTCCGAAAGTAGCCGACCTTCGAATTGACACTGTGGCATGGCTTTCTGGGAAATAGGTACTCACATGCTGGGGAAAGAAAGAAATGCTGCTCAATGCTACACAGCAGTTCTGAAGAACGATTGATGCTATCAATCAAGTTAATCCTATTTGTCCATCTGGATAGAGTTTTTACTTCTAGTTATCGCGGTTAAAATGTGACGTAAAACTGTACAGCACGCTTTAATAGACATAATAGGGAACATTGTGCCGCTCTTCGCTTACATTTTCATTGCCGTCTTGCTTGCGCGTGAAAAAAGGGAGGTGGTGCGCACGGTAGTAATGGTACAACTTTATTTGAGCCCCTTACGTGTCTCGGCGAGGGTGGGCAAGGAAACAAGGGAGGGACAGGATGGCGACAGGCCCTCGGGCCGCTCTAGATAATAATAATAATAATAATAATAATAATAATAATAATAATAATAATAATAATAATAATAATAATAATAATAATAATAATAATAATAATAATAATAATAATAAAAATTGGTTCACACGAAGGGAATGGCGCAATATCTGTCACACTTGTTTCTGTAGACACCTGAACCGCGCCGTTGGGAAATAAAGTGGAAAGAGAGAAAGAGGAGCCGGTAGTGGAGGGCTACGAAGTAATTTCAACCACCTGGGAATCTTTAACGTGCTCTCCCCTGATGGGGCTGGGAAAGGGAATGGCGCAATATCTGTCACACTTGTTTCTGTAGACACCTGAACCGCGCCGTTGGGAAATAAAGTGGAAAGAGAGAAAGAGGAGCCGGTAGTGGAGGGCTACGAAGTAATTTCAACCACCTGGGAATCTTTAACGTGCTCTCCCCTGATGGGGCTGGGACAGGTAGGTCACCGCCGCTTGCGACGGGGGCTAGCCTGCCACCGAATTTTAACGCGGTAGCGTTAAGGAGCTCGTGTCGCAGAAAAGCCGGTGTCGTCGGCGTCGGCGGCGTTGGCCGTGAGCGATAAATCCCGGCATGCACTTCATAAATAAAAAGCAACTTCCAAGATGGGCTGGGTGGGAATCGAACCAGGGTCCCCGGAGTGTGAGACGGAGACACTACCACTCAGCCACGAGTTTTTTTTTTTATTCTTTATTGCCGACTTTGACATTTGAAAGTGAAATCAGAAATACAGTGCATAAAACGCGTAAGCCAGGCTTCGGCAAACACGGATTAAAATTCTCTCAGCGACACCAAAACATCAAGCAAGGTAATCCATTCTGGTGGATCAGGGAGTGCTCGGTAACACTCTCTTAGTGAAACGACACTTTCAACAAAATGCTCGCGAACAGGACGCACGACAAGATCAGCATGTTCAAATTGCATCCTCGTTTTCCATATTGAGTGCAGGCCCAGAAGCATACCACTCAGCCGCGAGTTCGATGCTTGAAAGCGGTACAAAAGCGCTTCTAGTGAATGCGGTGTTGCCTTAGAAACGTGCCGTAAACGTTATACTGCGGTGTATATCGGTAATTATGAGCATGTTACTTACAGAAGTCGCAGTTACACGAGTAGTGAAGTACGTTTCCGCTAAATAACGGCTTGAGAGGCTAGTTGGTGCATCATCGTATTCAGATATGTGGCGCAAACAAAGACAAACACAGGAGAAGATCCACAACACACGCGCACACTACCAACTGTAAGAAGAACCGGAAAACACTTCCTCTTCTACACTCAGGCACGTCTCAACTTTCTCTTCTTCTCATCTTCCTCTTCTTTGCCAAGGGGAAAATGGCACTCTCTTCCTCACAGACCATAACCTTGTCCAAACATGGCGGTGATCAATCTCTTTTTCCTCTTCTTCTATTCTTCCTCTTCTTTACCAAGGGGATAGTGACACTTTCTTCCTCTCAGCCCAAAAAACATCGACCAAACATGACAGTCACAAATTCTATACTGTCTTGTAAATCCACACCACTGCATTGCCCAGTAACTCCCACCACACTGGACAGGCAAATATAACCACATAGTCACAAATCATACACTAAAAACACCACCACACAAATACAGCAAATACAGTAGGACATGTCCATCTACACCCCATAACTTAAGTAGTCCCTATCAATTGAGAAACTATATCTTGCCAACATCTAAGAAGCCACGAGGCCCATGTACTTAAGGGGAAAAAAAATTCTGCAAGCTCCCATGGCCCCAAAAACGTAAGATGAGTCCAAGAATAACAACTTTAGGCCAAGAATAACAGCTTGAGGCCCGATAATAATCTCGTTCTTTGCATAACTCAAGACAGTATAGAATTTGTGACTGTCATGTTTGGTCGATGTTTTTTGGGCTGAGAGGAAGAAAGTGTCACTATCCCCTTGGTAAAGAAGAGGAAGAATAGAAGAAGAGGAAGAAGAGATTGGTCACCGCCATGTGGTTTATTGCGGGGACACGAAAGAACAGCACTTGAGAAAACAGTTAACCAAAAAAATATGGCGCAGCTATTTTCTTTCTTTTTAGACTTTTGCATTGGGGTAAAGCCGCCAGCACTGGGAAGAAACTTCCTGAGAAAAAAATGGGAGCATTGGTGCCCAACACCTTTAGAGCGCAGCTCTTTGGCGCCCGTTCCTGGGTTGCGCGTCGCCGTCGGTGTTGACCGCGTTGGACTCGTAATCCGTAATCAGCTTCGCCTCCGTTTCATCCCCCCAGTACGACCCGGCGCTTTGGCAACCAGAGCCTCGTAGAAAGAGGGGTAAGCGGCGAACGATGGGGGCAGGAGCGTGCGCAGCAACCGGAAAGCACAACGAAAGGAAAGGAAAGAGGGTCGCCGGAGGCAGCGCTAGCAGCGACTGACTGATGCCGATGCCTTTGGGAACAGTAGTCGAGCGCCGTAACCACTGCGCCACCCCGACGTGGCAAAAAAAAAAAAAAAAAAGAGTTCTGTAATTGCAACGACTGCTCATACGATGAGCCACAAAGGCAACAATAAAGTGCGGCATCCTGACACAATTTAGCTGACTCGGCTTGCTGACGCGGTCTGCGGACGCAATTTTCGGACGCGGTCTGCGGACAGAAATCTGTAAACATAGATTAGTAATGCTTTCGCATTAATAAAGATGAAATAAAGTGAAAAAAAAAAAAATCAAAAGTGAAAGAAAGCGCCGACAACATTGCCCACGATTACGTTACTTCGTAATGCGAAAGTTGAGCGCAGCTTATCAGCTGTTTCACCTTTTCTCTACATTGAGGCGAAGATTTCGAACAAGACAGGTATGTACAAAAAAAAAAAGAGTTCTGTAATTGTGAAAACATCCCGTGCACCTGTGTTCATCGCAAAAATAAACTGGCTTGATTCAGTATTTAATAAAACGCAATTAAGATAAATAAAGAACCATAGAAGCGGATGTGGAGCTAAAATGTTAGTTGTAAGGTTATAAGAAAATAAGCTTGCAGAGTGGGTTATGGAACTAATGCGATTATCAACATTCTATTCCAAATGAAAAAAGGATAAAATGGACTTTCGTTCGAATGCCTAATCATCAATTGCAGGTGCCGGTGCCTCCAACATCCCAGCTTGTTCGGAACTAGGGTTCAAATGCCTTCTGGCTAATGCGTTTCTGTTGGAGCAGGTAGTAAAAATTACTGGACTCTATATAAAGAGACAGATGGAATACCCGCGCTTAAAAACAGGAAATCATCCAAAACATAATTTTCATGCCATAGATTAGTATTTTATAAATTCGCCTTTTCTTACAAACTTTATATTGGCTTTTATGATCGACTACTTTTTTAATCGTAAACTTCTACCTTTGCCTGAACGCAGTGATTTTATTGCAGAAGTCTTCAAAAGGATGTATGCTAGCGTCAACCTCAGATTTGTTTACATTACCTTTAATCTTTCCAAAGTCTAGGGCCTTCAGAAGCACATCTGTGCCTTCCAACTTTTAGCTCGCAACGCCGTGCAGCCTTTCTCTCCCTCTCTTTCTCAAACACACACACACACACACACACACACACACACACACACACACACACACACACACACACACACACACACACACACACACACACACACACACACACACACACACACACACACACACACACACACACACACACACACACATACAAACTCGCACGCACATACAAACTCGCACGCACGAATGCACACAATATCTCCCTTTCCTATAATATTGAGATCTGAAGGCTGGAAAAACACGAAATTGAGGACATAATTCTTCTCCATTTTTTTAAGAAAAGAAAAAGAGAAAAAATAAGAAAATTTTATATTACAAATTTAAAGATTTGTTATTCCATGCTTTCTATTCAGGTTTGCGCTTTGCTTGTAAACCGCTACTACAGCACGCCTCGATGTGCGAGTATAAAGGAATTGTCGTCACCCTTTCTAAGCTTCATTGCGTTTCATATTATAACGTCCCAAATCTACATAAGGTAGGAGGCCCAAGGTAGATGCAGTAACCGAATGTTTTCGATTACAGGATATTATTTAACGAGGAATGAGATGCGACAGCACACGGGTGCCTTGCGTCTCACTTGCATCGAAACGCAATCGCTACGACAAAGATCGAACCCGACTTCCCTCAGCTTAATTGTCGATTGACTATGCAATCATCTGTTAAGACATTTTCCTTCAGTCGCTCCGGCTACGAGCAAGTTGGCCGAAAGCAGGTCACACAGATACTCCCGGATGAACGAATGCCTTATTGTTTAAGTTGAACAAAACGGGATGAGCGCGTTACCGTGTGATGAAAGCGGCACAAACCACACAAGCTACTTTAGGCGATTACAATCCCTGCGAATCACGTTGGCTGTTGAATAAGTTGTCCTCGGGAAAGCTTTAGAAAATAATATGCGACATGTAATCGCATGTTCATTAATTGATGTTTAGGTGAAACCAAGCAAAAACTAACTTATACGGCCGCTAAATCTTTCACGTTTACTTTCCTAGAGCAAGTAAGAGAGAGAGAGAGAGAGAGAGAGAGAGAGAACGTGTACTCCTAGTGCATCATTGCCGATTATCGTAGTATATTGTTGCAAATATTGAGAAACGCTCGCCAGCAGTTTAACATTTGAAAGGAATTCCTCTATATGAAGTTATCAGTGGAAGAAAACAGCTTGCAGTATGTAGTGGAGTAACATTGACCGGATATTTCCCAGTGCGAAGTGGTTGACACGGCATCTGCTGTTGAGTAAAAGATGTACACATCGATTCAATGCAACAAATTCGAAGCACCAAGATTGTAAATCACAGCAGTCATCATCTCTGAGCAGTAAATCGATATTTTGTAGAGGCGAATAACAGCCCACATTACCGAAAAAAAATTAGGGGGACTATGTCATTTTTTGAACATTCACAGTTGAAAACAAATTAATGCGGTCTTATTTCAGTGTCCTCGATGCTTGTGAATGGAGGTTTTTTTTCCACTGGAATGGTACGCGGAGTGAATTATCAAATAGAGGAGGCCTTGCAAAATCAGCCTTGTGGCATACTTTTCAGAAATGGGTAGACTAACGTCATGATGAGATACTCAGTGACTCCGCCAAAGCTTTTGTAATACATCATCATCATCATCATCATCATCATCGGCAGCCGCCGCCGCCGCCGCCGCCGCCGCCGCCGCCGCCGCCGCCGCCGCCGCCGCCGCCGCCGCCGCCGCCGCCGCAGCAGCAGCAGCAGCAGCAGCAGCAGCAGCAGCAGCAGCAGCAGCAGCAGCAGCAGCAGCAGCAGCAGCAGCAGCAGCAGCAGCAGCAGCAGCAGCAGCAGCAGCAGCAGCAGCAGCAGCAGCAGCAGCAGCAGCAGCAGCAGCAGCAGCAGCAGCAGCAGCAGCAGCAGCAGCAGCAGCAGCAGCAGCAGCAGCAGCAGCAGCAGCAGCAGCAGCAGCAGCAGCAGCAGCAGCAGCAGCAGCAGCAGCAGCAGCAGCAGCAGCAGCAGCAGCAGCAGCAGCAGCAGCAGCAGCAGCAGCAGCAGCAGCAGCAGCAGCAGCAGCAGCAGCAGCAGCAGCAGCAGCAGCAGCAGCAGCAGCAGCAGCAGCAGCAGCAGCAGCAGCAGCAGCAGCAGCAGCAGCAGCAGCAGCAGCAGCAGCAGCAGCAGCAGCAGCAGCAGCAGCAGCAGCAGCAGCAGCAGCAGCAGCAGCAGCAGCAGCAGCAGCAGCAGCAGCAGCAGCAGCAGCAGCAGCAGCAGCAGCAGCAGCAGCAGCAGCAGCAGCAGCAGCAGCAGCAGCAGCAGCAGCAGCAGCAGCAGCAGCAGCAGCAGCAGCAGCAGCAGCAGCAGCAGCAGCAGCAGCAGCAGCAGCAGCAGCAGCAGCAGCAGCAGCAGCAGCAGCAGCAGCAGCAGCAGCAGCAGCAGCAGCAGCAGCAGCAGCAGCAGCAGCAGCAGCAGCAGCAGCAGCAGCAGCAGCAGCAGCAGCAGCAGCAGCAGCAGCAGCAGCAGCAGCAGCAGCAGCAGCAGCAGCAGCAGCAGCAGCAGCAGCAGCAGCAGCAGCAGCAGCAGCAGCAGCAGCAGCAGCAGCAGCAGCAGCAGCAGCAGCAGCAGCAGCAGCAGCAGCAGCAGCAGCAGCAGCAGCAGCAGCAGCAGCAGCAGCAGCAGCAGCAGCAGCAGCAGCAGCAGCAGCAGCAGCAGCAGCAGCAGCAGCAGCAGCAGCAGCAGCAGCAGCAGCAGCAGCAGCAGCAGCAGCAGCAGCAGCAGCAGCAGCAGCAGCAGCAGCAGCAGCAGCAGCAGCAGCAGCAGCAGCAGCAGCAGCAGCAGCAGCAGCAGCAGCAGCAGCAGCAGCAGCAGCAGCAGCAGCAGCAGCAGCAGCAGCAGCAGCAGCAGCAGCAGCAGCAGCAGCAGCAGCAGCAGCAGCAGCAGCAGCAGCAGCAGCAGCAGCAGCAGCAGCAGCAGCAGCAGCAGCAGCAGCAGCAGCAGCAGCAGCAGCAGCAGCAGCAGCAGCAGCAGCAGCAGCAGCAGCAGCAGCAGCAGCAGCAGCAGCAGCAGCAGCAGCAGCAGCAGCAGCAGCAGCAGCAGCAGCAGCAGCAGCAGCAGCAGCAGCAGCAGCAGCAGCAGCAGCAGCAGCAGCAGCAGCAGCAGCAGCAGCAGCAGCAGCAGCAGCAGCAGCAGCAGCAGCAGCAGCAGCAGCAGCAGCAGCAGCAGCAGCAGCAGCAGCAGCAGCAGCAGCAGCAGCAGCAGCAGCAGCAGCAGCAGCAGCAGCAGCAGCAGCAGCAGCAGCAGCAGCAGCAGCAGCAGCAGCAGCAGCAGCAGCAGCAGCAGCAGCAGCAGCAGCAGCAGCAGCAGCAGCAGCAGCAGCAGCAGCAGCAGCAGCAGCAGCAGCAGCAGCAGCAGCAGCAGCAGCAGCAGCAGCAGCAGCAGCAGCAGCAGCAGCAGCAGCAGCAGCAGCAGCAGCAGCAGCAGCAGCAGCAGCAGCAGCAGCAGCAGCAGCAGCAGCAGCAGCAGCAGCAGCAGCAGCAGCAGCAGCAGCAGCAGCAGCAGCAGCAGCAGCAGCAGCAGCAGCAGCAGCAGCAGCAGCAGCAGCAGCAGCAGCAGCAGCAGCAGCAGCAGCAGCAGCAGCAGCAGCAGCAGCAGCAGCAGCAGCAGCAGCAGCAGCAGCAGCAGCAGCAGCAGCAGCAGCAGCAGCAGCAGCAGCAGCAGCAGCAGCAGCAGCAGCAGCAGCAGCAGCAGCAGCAGCAGCAGCAGCAGCAGCAGCAGCAGCAGCAGCAGCAGCAGCAGCAGCAGCAGCAGCAGCAGCAGCAGCAGCAGCAGCAGCAGCAGCAGCAGCAGCAGCAGCAGCAGCAGCAGCAGCAGCAGCAGCAGCAGCAGCAGCAGCAGCAGCAGCAGCAGCAGCAGCAGCAGCAGCAGCAGCAGCAGCAGCAGCAGCAGCAGCAGCAGCAGCAGCAGCAGCAGCAGCAGCAGCAGCAGCAGCAGCAGCAGCAGCAGCAGCAGCAGCAGCAGCAGCAGCAGCAGCAGCAGCAGCAGCAGCAGCAGCAGCAGCAGCAGCAGCAGCAGCAGCAGCAGCAGCAGCAGCAGCAGCAGCAGCAGCAGCAGCAGCAGCAGCAGCAGCAGCAGCAGCAGCAGCAGCAGCAGCAGCAGCAGCAGCAGCAGCAGCAGCAGCAGCAGCAGCAGCAGCAGCAGCAGCAGCAGCAGCAGCAGCAGCAGCAGCAGCAGCAGCAGCAGCAGCAGCAGCAGCAGCAGCAGCAGCAGCAGCAGCAGCAGCAGCAGCAGCAGCAGCAGCAGCAGCAGCAGCAGCAGCAGCAGCAGCAGCAGCAGCAGCAGCAGCAGCAGCAGCAGCAGCAGCAGCAGCAGCAGCAGCAGCAGCAGCAGCAGCAGCAGCAGCAGCAGCAGCAGCAGCAGCAGCAGCAGCAGCAGCAGCAGCAGCAGCAGCAGCAGCAGCAGCAGCAGCAGCAGCAGCAGCAGCAGCAGCAGCAGCAGCAGCAGCAGCAGCAGCAGCAGCAGCAGCAGCAGCAGCAGCAGCAGCAGCAGCAGCAGCAGCAGCAGCAGCAGCAGCAGCAGCAGCAGCAGCAGCAGCAGCAGCAGCAGCAGCAGCAGCAGCAGCAGCAGCAGCAGCAGCAGCAGCAGCAGCAGCAGCAGCAGCAGCAGCAGCAGCAGCAGCAGCAGCAGCAGCAGCAGCAGCAGCAGCAGCAGCAGCAGCAGCAGCAGCAGCAGCAGCAGCAGCAGCAGCAGCAGCAGCAGCAGCAGCAGCAGCAGCAGCAGCAGCAGCAGCAGCAGCAGCAGCAGCAGCAGCAGCAGCAGCAGCAGCAGCAGCAGCAGCAGCAGCAGCAGCAGCAGCAGCAGCAGCAGCAGCAGCAGCAGCAGCAGCAGCAGCAGCAGCAGCAGCAGCAGCAGCAGCAGCAGCAGCAGCAGCAGCAGCAGCAGCAGCAGCAGCAGCAGCAGCAGCAGCAGCAGCAGCAGCAGCAGCAGCAGCAGCAGCAGCAGCAGCAGCAGCAGCAGCAGCAGCAGCAGCAGCAGCAGCAGCAGCAGCAGCAGCAGCAGCAGCAGCAGCAGCAGCAGCAGCAGCAGCAGCAGCAGCAGCAGCAGCAGCAGCAGCAGCAGCAGCAGCAGCAGCAGCAGCAGCAGCAGCAGCAGCAGCAGCAGCAGCAGCAGCAGCAGCAGCAGCAGCAGCAGCAGCAGCAGCAGCAGCAGCAGCAGCAGCAGCAGCAGCAGCAGCAGCAGCAGCAGCAGCAGCAGCAGCAGCAGCAGCAGCAGCAGCAGCAGCAGCAGCAGCAGCAGCAGCAGCAGCAGCAGCAGCAGCAGCAGCAGCAGCAGCAGCAGCAGCAGCAGCAGCAGCAGCAGCAGCAGCAGCAGCCGCCGCCGCCGCCGCCGCCGCCGCCGCCGCCGCCGCCGCCGCCGCCGCCGCCGCCGCCGCCGCCTGATTATACCCACTGCAGGGCGAATGCCTCTCCCATATTTCACCACTTAACCCGGTTCTGTGCTAGCTGCATCCACTTGACCCCTGTGAACTTCTTAATCTCATCCGCCCACCTAACTTTCAGTCGCCCCCTACTGCGCTTTCCTTCCCTTGGAATCCAGTTTGTTACCCTCAGCGACCATCGGTTATCCTCTCTTCGCACTGCATGTCCTGCTCATGTCCATTTCTTCTTAATATCAACTAGAATGTCGGTAACTTGAGTTATTTCTCTGACCCACTCTGCACGCTTTCTATCTCTTAATGTTACCCCTACCATTTTTCGCTCCATAGCCCTCAGGGTTGTCGTCAACTTAAGTAGAACTCTCTTGGTTAGCCTCCACGTTTCAGCCCCATAGGTCAGTACAGGCAAGATGCAGGATGCATTAATATATATGCTAATAAGTCAAAGCAACCAACAATAGTCAAACGCGGTGTATGGTGCTGGAGAGATGTGCAAAACAATTATAAGGCTTGGAATCAATAAGCAAGCGGCGTTATCCGTGGGCAATGCCAAAAAATACAGTAGCCGTTTGTTCTGTTACAACTTATGCCCACATATTGTGTGTATTTCATATAGGATTTACGTCCTAAATTTGTTTATGAATGGTGAATGATGTGATTAAGATAAAATCATGATTGATGTTCGTGCTTCTTAACGAATACATTCACCTGGTTCTAAGCATGTTTCGATTTCTTTTTCATAATTTACAATCTTTCATAAAAAAAACCTGTAAAACTGTTTTTTTTTTTTTAAACCACTCAACTGACATACATCTTTATGCAGTATACATATACCTTTCGTTTCCCACATCAGGAACACATCGCCTACCTTCTTTTCCTGAAGACCCATATTATGCATGTCCCTTCAAAGCAACGGCAATGGTACTTCGCCACATATAGAGTGATTATGAGGCAGAGTATATCAACAAAGTGCAGGTCATGAAGTCCTTTTTGAGGCAGAGTTTTTTTTTGGAAGCATCCTACAGTGTGGAGACGCTAAGCAGCCTTTTGGCGGCTCTAGTTTGACTATGAGTAAGCTGTTCACTATATTCTTGTTGGTTGAAAGTGGAGATGGGGCGTCTTCAGATGCTTCGTTGGCTGAGACATGTACTGCGCTGAGTGGCCGCACTACTCGTCAAGCAGCTGACACAACAATCCATGAGGCGCTGCAGAAAGAGAACTTTTGTGAGTAATGTAAACGACGACGTTGAAGTTCCAGTAGAGTAGGCAATGTTCTGTAATTAGTGAAAATATTTCCACTCATTTTATAGGGGGAGAAATAAAAGGCCGTTCTATGAAGCCGATCAATACCAGGGCAATGAAGTGTTTATTTTCTTTTCGAGATGGCGCAGCAAAAAAAAAATGGTTTAAGGCATGAGGCTTGAAGTGTCTTTTGGAAACCAAAATGTCACAAAAATGCCCAGTACAGTCGTTCAAACTATGAGTACACGCTTGTATCGAAGACTAGGCAGGACCTTTCAAGCGAATTTCGTTGCGCTCCGCTCAGCGTCGGCTCAGATGGGTTAGGTGCGATTGAAGTGGCATATAAAGCAAAGGAAACAGTTTCGTCCGCATTTCGGTCCGCCTCCTCTCGTCTGGTTTGCATTTGCTTAAACTCCGTACAACACTCGGCTAGAAGATTGTTTGGTGAGTTAGGACCGTAGCTATGGCTCCAACAATTCTTACCGTTCTCTCCGGGCTCGCAGCCCGACACCTATTGGAAAAAGAGGCAAGCGAAGCACTTGGATGACCTTGTATGAGTTGGGGAAAGCTCTTAAGTATTTCAAAATGCTGCAGTCGTTGCTATTCTGTTGCACACATGAGCCCCTTTTGAGGTCCATCGAGAAGAAGCAAGTTTGATGTATATAACCCCCGCCAATTATAGTGCAAAATATAGACATCCACTCAGATTTATGAGGTCGTCAGGTTGCTGTCAACATTAAGTCCACCCCTAATTATTTGCTGTGTGGGCTGTATCTTCTTGGGCCTTTTCCGACGTCGACTTCAGGAAACAAATGGATTGCTTTGGCGACTGATTATACCACTCGTAATGCTGTAACCAGAGCTATTCCTATCAGCTGCGCCTCCGACGTTGCCGACTTTCTTCTGCACGATGTCATCTTCAGTCATGGCGCTCCCCGAAAACTACTCACAGATCGTGGTAGCTGCTTATTTTCTCAAGCGGGTTATGACCTTCTCCGCTCGTGCACTACTCATCCCCAATTCACAACGGTCTACCATCCCAAACAAATGGTCTTACTGAGCGCCTTAATCGCACACTAACTGACATGCTGTCAATGTATGTGTCCGACCACCATCGTGACTGGAACGTATCTTTACCTTTCGTAACGTTCGACTATAACTATTCACGTCATGATACCACCAGATATTCTTCGTTTTATTTTTTTAGGCCGCTACCCTTTATCCCCTTCGAGGCCTTGCTGCCGCTTGACGGCTTTTCCTGCAGTCTCAACTGCTAGCTTTCTCGGGCCGACAAATATACGTTTCGTTTTAACGCATTCCATGTTTCGGGAGCATGTGTACAAAAAATCCGCAGCCAAAGTGCGAATTATCAGCCAACGACAAGCACATCTTAGAAACTCGGACACGTCGAATCCTGTACGAACCCTGTACATAGCGCGAACTTGGCGTAGCGTGGTTTAAATATTTTTTTTAGAACAGTTCAAATGCAGGGCTTATGGCACGAATACAGACAGACCGGTCTTCATCCATCTACTTTGCACTGTTCTAAGACGTGGACAACCATCTAGCCGACATCTCTAACCCTGCATTTTAGGCCTGAAGTGTTCTATTTCTGGGATATATATTGATAGTGGTGGTAAAGGTACCGGTGAGACATAAGCCTTGCATTACCTATGTCCGCCCATTCGCTGCCCGCGTCTGAACGAAAAGAAGATATGTAGCCCACAGCGCAGTCAAAGAGAGCCAGTGGGCTCTGAAGTTTGTCAATCCAACTTTTTTTTTTTTTTTTACTTTTTGTTTTTCGTCGTGAACTGCATACTATGAGCAATGAGCATTGTTCATTTTTAAAACGCAATTATAGCATTGGGATATTGAGCATAATTTGAATATCTCTGAGTCTATATATTATCATCAGTAAGGTGACAAGTTGCGAAGGTCTCTAAACTACCTCAATAAAACTGTGTCAATGCGAAAACAGTGGTATTGCCAACTTGCATCTGACCAGTTGCATTCCTTCCATTTCCAAACAACGATACATATCTTCCACGCGTTTGCTATGACTCCGGTGCCAAAAGAAGCAATAATATGTGAAATGAATGCACTTGCTTCAATTTCCGCATGGTAAACGTAGGCAGCCTGAATTATGTGCCCTTACGATGCATGCTGTAACGTTCGGCGGGAATGCGAACTCTGCCAACGCAGTCGTTGTCCTATTACCTATCATACACGTTGTCAAAATAGTGAGATTACTGTAATTATTGCAGAAATAGCCCGCTGCGTGGCCAACTAGCCATGCAGTTATACGTGTAGAGTCAGATAGATTACTTCGCCGAGCGTAATTACCGGTAATAAACGAGCCGCTCCTAACCACCGCTGCTTTATCTCCAAAATGATTGCCCTTAATTGAAGGCATTGAAGAAACGGATAGCGGGCAGCTGTTGCAGCTTCTAATCTCGATTCCATAACACAGACAACCTAAGCGTCAAATATGAGCCAGTGACCTTAGTTGCCTGCAATAGAGTGTTATTTGTAGTTTAGACAAAGTACGAGGAAGTAATGGGAGCCCCCTTTGGCCATTTCATTCGGCCGCCAACTGTTTATATTCCTTAATTCATTGCTCGTTATTTTGTGTTCTGTACGTGACTTGCCTCGTGAGCCATTTTTCATACAGTTGACAATGATGAAAAAGATACATTTCGGACACCAAAGTGTAATTTAATAGCTGACAGTGAATTATTTTTTTATGATTTACGCGATAATGATTGCTCTGCGGAGAGACTTACTGTACATTGAAATGCGGGCCTGCCTTTCAATTCAATTCAATTCAATTCAATTTTATTATATCCGTTTAGTATATTCCAGCTTATACATACAGAAGGAGGTCCCAGAGTCAGTGACTGTATCGGGACCTCCGATAAATGACAGATAACAATTAGTATACAAGACAGCAATATAGCAATAATTCACGGTAAAATAAGTTGAACGTAGACAATAAATGAGTTCATAATAAAAATAACATTATTTTGCAACAAAAAGCACACTGAGCAAGCAAGTTAAACACCAAATCAAACAGTAATAAAATATATGCATAAAAAGGCATGGCAGTACAGACTTTAAACATGTTAAACCACACAAAAATGCATACCACGTAAAGCTGATAACATAGTCATTATTCAGTATCAGTTTTCTGTTGTTAAAAAGAATTGTTTAACTTTGGATGCAAATCTGTTTTTTCTAAGAGATTTGACGATGGATGGTAACGCGTTCCAGACCATGATAGCAGAGAAATGAAAAGTTTGTTTCCCATAATTTGTTCGTACTCTAGGTAGTAATAAATTTTTATTTCTTGCTAATCGCGTTTTGTTATCATTTATTAGTGAAATCTGTGGGATAAGTGATACTAGAAGTTCGTCGTTTAGTAACTTGTAGAAGAATGTGCATAGGTTGTATTTAACGAGTTCAGCGACTGCCAGGATTCCATGATTACGAAGTAAACGCTTAGCGCTAGAATCATTGAACGTGTAAGTAATTATTCTAAGTGCCCGATTTTGAATAGTTTGTAGAGAAAATAAATGCGTGTTATAAGTGTTTCCCCAGGCTACAATGGCGTAGGTGATGTGGGAATGTATGAATGCATAATACAAAGACATCAGTGTAGAATGTGAAAAGAAAGCTCGTGCTCTGATTAGTATGCGTATGCCATATGCTAGTTTAGTTTTGACGTGGGCAATATGCAGATGAAATTTTAAATGTGAATCTAACTTCACGCCCAAGTAGATGCAGTAATCGCTTGCTGTAATTATATGGTGGCCAATTCGAATACACGGCGATGGTGCAATAGTTATCTGGCTTGAGGTGCATAAAAGGAAAGAAGTTTTTGAAGGATTAATCTGAAGCATATTAAGGTCACACCAGTTTGCAATATGAGCAAGGTCCTTGTTAAGGTTACTAACTACAGTCGATACGAATTTGTCTGAGGTGAAGATTGTAGTATCATCGGCCTTTATTTAATAAACAGCAAAAGTAATACTCTATGAAACCACGACAATGCAGCTGAATGTTCATGTGCGGCACACCACAATGCACGCCCGCTAAGCTGCAGTCGTGAAGCGTGTAGGCGTTACCTACTCTGCAACGCAAAAAGATAGCAATGATAAGAAAATAGGGAGAGCAAATTTCTTAAAGATTTGCTTTCCCGGCAGCATGAAGGCATATTTGCAGGTACTTTCCGGTGGCGTTATGTGATGCCCTCATGTCTAAGAGTATGCGCGTTTGTGGAGAGTAATGCCTGTTGCAGTTAACGCTCGTGCCAGTCGTAAACATTTTGTTTTTCAGCTGGTGCTACGCTGCCATTCTCTCGAGAATGTTCAAACCAGTTGCTTTCCCTCATTAAGATTTATACGTTAAGTCTTGCAGGAGAAAAAATGCCATTGTGCGACGCTTTCAGCATTGATATGAAACAAATAACTTATTTGTCTTAATGGGATTTATAACACTTTAGTATGCTTCTAATATAATTCCTTCTTGATGGCTATTTTTCAAATGTTGGACAAATAAGCTTCGAAAATTCATTTTAGAATGCTTTGCTTATCTTACTTAGGTTCCTATAAAGTTTAAAACTGTGGAATTCAACTCTTATTTCGATGTATTCTTCTATTACATTTCTGCTTTGCCTAGCAGTAATGGCGAGGTTAGCGATCCTAATAGAAAGCAAATAGACGTTTGCACGACGATTAAATTACGAAAAATAATATCTCCCAAGTTGTTTACTCACAGCACCTACTGTACACGTTGATGTTTAGGTTGGCCTAATTTCGTGCTTTTTAATGCGATAGTATAGAGCGTTAAATACCATGTTCAACGAAAATACGGCGTCCGACTTTGGCATTCTGAGCAAAAACATCGCGAGCATGGCGCTGGCAGCTGGTAGTTGACATGGACGAGCAGTAACTGGAGGTACCGATTGCTTGACATTACGTTCGGCAGGAGCTGCCAACTCGGGCCTCTATTTTCATATGGGATGGTGATATCCCAATCAGCGTGCCAAGACCGTTGCATTCACGTCACCCTTTGGCCACACAGGCACTTCATGCGAATTGGTAAAAGTCCATTAGTTTATCTTCAGCAACTGACCTTAAACAGCGCATACTGCCGCTTTGGCCATTGCAGCATCAGGAAAAGCGCAGACTTGGACTTCTAAATACCAATGTTGGCGTTAATCAGCAAGCAACATTATATGTGCCTATCATCCTTTGAGCAAGAGTTCACAGTAGGTTAAAGTTGCTGAATATGCGTTTTTTTATATACACTAACCTGCTTGGCTTTCCATTCTCTTCTATTTTGCTTTCTTTAATAATAAACAGCTCACCGTCAGAATCAGGGGATGGCTGAAGGGATAGCAGAACGTTGGAATAGTGCGTAATAATAATAATTGGTTCACAGGAAGGGAAAGGCGCAGTATCTGTCACAATTGCTCTGTGTAAACCTGAACAGCACCAGTGAGTAAGGGGAGGGATGGAGGTGGGAGCGAGGTCTAAATTTGTTCTCACCTAGAATAACTTCACGTCGTCGACTCCCTAATATACTCCGGACACCAGCTAGCGCCACGGCCAGCGCTCGTCAGGCTACGTAAAGTTCAGTGACGCAAGCGCCGAAGATTACCCACCAGCGTGAAAAGAAATTGAAATTCAAGTAGCTTATTTCCCTGTTCCGAACGCTATTGCCTCCGAACTTCGACACAGAGCGCAGGCCCGAAAAAGCGGTGCTGCTTTGGATCCAAGTGTGCATGGCCTCCGTCACTTCATCCCAGGGTCCTCTTTAACAGTGCCCTCTGGTCTTTTCAATCATCGATTCGAAATTTCGCCTCGAAAACAGTCTGTTCACAGCGTGAAACCGCCTCCCCTCAAAACATTCAGCCTCCGGCAGTTGTAGAAAGCGGCAAGGTCTAACGGATTGTCACATGCCGTCAAGCAGGCCCCAATGCTAGAATACAGTGTACGATGTCGGACAAGCTTGGAACGTCCAATTTTATTTATTTTTTTTTTGCTCCTTTTTCTGGGTGAAGCGGCGCTTCATTGCTCTGACTTTCGGGAAAAAGTGAAGTGACCGAAGGCTTCTTTTTCTACGTCACAGAAGATGTGGTCTAAAACAATCACTCTATCGAATTTTCTATTTCTCTCTGTATACCCTCTTTAATCGATTCGCTATAAAACAAATATTATTTTTTCTTAGATACATAAAAGCTATCGTTTCCGTACCATACGTATCAAACTAAGCTCCATCGCAGGCCCGTTTATAAAGCAATAGGTCGCTCACACCTGCTGGCTTTAAGCAACTTGACTTTTTTGGACAGGCTTCCCGTTGCTCGTTTTCTCGGGCGTCATCATAGTACAATTTGAATATTTAATTTGAATATTAATTTCAAATATACGTTCGGTAACACGTATACATTTGTATAAATCGGGGTCATAAAGCTTTGCTTAATGCATGCAAAACTGCATTATGGAGAAAGTGCTGTTAAACGTACGGCTGCAAAACTTCCTGCTTACGCTTGCAGGAACGCAAGATTTAAATAACCTGTTTTGATTAGCGGGAAAATTAATTTCGTTGCTGTGTTAAAACATTTGCGGCACTGCTCAGCGCGTGTCTTTTTTCACCGGCCTGTCAGAATGTTACTAAAAGCCTCATTCGTCGTTTCTTTTTTTCCTATTGCGAATTTTGAACATAAAATTGCGTCGTGGCAAAAAGCAAGTGGCATCCAAACGGGAGACAGGACCGCTCATCGCTACAATATGGGCATTGTGGTTCAGAATGTCTGCTGCACATTTGTGGAACACAAAGGGCGCGCAGACATTATGTGCCCTCAAAATGTTTTTTTATGAATAACCTTGAA
Organism: Amblyomma maculatum; assembly: GCF_055883805.1. NCBI lineage: Eukaryota > Metazoa > Arthropoda > Arachnida > Ixodida > Ixodidae > Amblyomma > Amblyomma maculatum. Next base: position 347,399,968 of record NC_139344.1, read on the forward strand.
CCTTTAACGTATAGAGCCGCTGAATGACGTCACAGTAAACTATAAATTCTAGGATATTTGATGGTTCAAAGAGTGGAAATTAAGGCACCTGTATGGAGACCCAGACTACTGGCTTTCATAGTGCATCCAGTTCACTGACAGAGTATTGATTTCTGTGGAGACATTCGTTAGCTTCCTTTATCCCCCTTCACCCGCGCCTTGCAAAAAGAAAAAAAAAAGCAGAACGTTGTCTAATTAACTTCAGTGCCTTTTCTCTACTATGCCCTATCTATGAGATTGTGTGAAGAATCTGCAATGAAGACAACTCTTAAGGCAGCCCTTCTTTAGAATCCTTTTTGGCTCAAGAAAATTAACGCGTATTTTCAGTCTTATCAGATTCTCTGCCATTTCCCTACCCATTGTCTGAGGACTCCTCTAATTAAAGGCAATGTTAGAGTACGTCGAAAGCTTTAGGTTATACTCGGCTTGGATCTATTCGTGGTGACTCCTCTTCAAAAATAACGACTTTCTATAAGGCCTAATATAATTAACTTCTAATAATAAAGTCACTGTTAACAAGTTCCTTTAAAAGAGTGCATTCAGGCGGGATGTTCGCGTATGATACAAGGCGGCTTGCGTCTCCACTTCGCTCTTGCTAAATCCCGCAAAGGAAAACCGAAGGAGACAGGGCCCTAATGTTACGTCAAGTGTAATAACGATGGCACGAAGCGAGCTTCACGGTGTCGACTTACATGAGCTCAGGCCTCGGTGACTCCAAACGTGCGTACTTGGCTGCTTTAGCCCTTTGAGATACGCATGTGTCGACCTCTTTATAATTCAGGATAACTCTGAAGTTTGGACAGCTTTGAGGACCTGAACTCGACTGCTGTGGCTTCTCGTATTCACGAAAAAGGTAAGGCTAAGAAATTTTTAATGCCGCTGAACTGCGCATACCAGCATATCCTCATCTTTTCTTTCTAGTGATATATTTATACTTAGAAGAAACATTTCTCGGTTCTTTTTCCGTCATAACATATACGATTGTTAGGATTAAGGAGCAAAATTTATGGAACTCACGTTGCACTAAAAAAAAACGATATATTCAAATGGCATCTACAAAGTTGCAGTGCTGTGAATATTTGATGGTTTAGGATACCTTATGTAACTATCGGGTCTGAAGTAGTTATATATAGAATAGTTATAATGATAATGTAATTGCTCTATTTCTCACTGAAGAACTTTAGGTAACTTTTGAAACCCCAGCTCGTACAGAATTTTGTAAGAGTTTGCTCGTTGTAGGCATTATTCACCATCAGATTGTAAAATAGGCTCTCTATTGATAGCTTTATTTCATGGTCGAGAAAAAATGCATTTTGCTTTATTCGTGTTTCTATAATTGATTATTGGTAAACCATAATGATAATTTACATAGCCAGCTGTTTGTTTGCCTTTCAATCTGATATTCCGTGGACAACGCCGGACATCAAGTTTCGTGCTAATGTGGCACACAAGTCTTTCGCCCCTGCATACAGTGACGACCAATAAGATTCATGCGACATATACTTCAGAGCGTTGCTTTTATTCTCTAACATAATTATGATTATATTATAGCTTCTGGAAAGAAGCTATAGAGACATTATTGTTCGCTTCTTTATTAATTACTCTATTGCGGCAACTTCGTTTCATATAATTGCACATGTGACTTATCACTGCCCATCCACGTCACCTTTCATTTACCACCTGCAACAAAGATTCGCGTGGTTTTTCGAGGCTGCTTGGATTAAAACAAATGTCACAAGGGGTTTCGTTGTGTTCAAGTCCCATCACACTCTTCTGAAGAGCTCGCCGAGTTCGCAGCTCCTTTTTAATCGATCATGCGATGTGGCGCCATGACGTCACCCTGATCGCCAACCAATAAGCTCCTGGGCATGCCACGTGCCAAATCACACCTGCCAGAGACATGCTGTTGCTTTTCGTGCCGTGAACACGAGCTGCCGGCGGAGTTTGTGCTGTTGGGACCATTAATGCTTTTGCCCTTAAAATGTCCTCACAGGATCCGATTTAGGCAGAATAAGGAATTCATTGACTAGGATTGTACAGTTTTCTCTAACTTCTGGATGCACCTTTCTCTAGAAACCTTTTACTTGGGCGCATAACCTCCTCGCACTGTTTTCAAACGGCACACTGCAAAAAATGCAGTTCAGTTTAGCTGTCCACGTGTCCTTCCTTTTGCTCGACCAACATCACGAAGGAATTTGTGCGTGTGCGTGTGTGTGCGTGTGCGTGTGCGTGTGCGTGTGCGTGTGCGTGTGCGTGTGTGTGTGTGTGTGTGTGTGTGTGTGTGTGTGTGTGTGTGTGTGTGTGTGTGTGTGTGTGTGTGTGTGTGTGTGCGCACGCGCGTTAGCACCTCGCATTAATGGGCATAATTGGCAACAGCTTTCTGCCCCAGCCACTACAAATAAGAATAAGCGATTTTCTTCACAACTGGCCTTCAGACAAAGATTGAGTCAGCGCTAATAACGCACTGCACCGCACGAACGTCCGCAGGACGGTCACAGACATTGCGGTTAGAAGAGCCCAGATAGAACACGCGGAAGATATCCTAAAGGGCTCGTTTTATCTTCTTGTCACTGAAGAATAAATAACGGACTCGTCCCTCCGATTATTAGTTTTCTTTTCTACTCCTTAATGACCTCATTTCACTTTCTCTGTGATGAAATAGACCAATGCTCACGTTTTTAAACCCCGTGGCTTAGAAAGTGCTTTGTTTTCTCATACGGTCCTGGTTTCCTAGAACGGCGCTGCGTCGCTATGTCACTGACTGCGGAGTTCACACTTCGCAGAAACAGCTCCATTTGTTGCAAACAACTATACTTTCTATGCAATACTTGGTAAGCGTTCAATTATTAGCGCACAAAATTAAACAGCAAGAACTGAAACCTGGAACTGCATGAATGCCCAGATCATTAGAGACCGCTCCAAATTTACAACACAGAAGACAGTCATGGCGCCGTATTAGTGACCTAGTTTCGCTTCCGCAAACAAGCTAGACATAGAGACACTAAAAAACGTTCAGAATTAGCGGATGGTAAATATTTAGCAATAATCATAAATAGAAAAGACCGCGTTAATGAAGATGGACGCGATACACGTCTGGCACTAATTTTTATGGATTTGTCAGCCGGGCTCTTTCGGCTAGCCTAGGTGAAAATTGCGCTGAGACAAACGGTCGGCCCTCGCACCGCCCTCAGCGGTATCATTCTTAGTTGTTTAACCTCAAAACAATGTAGCAGAAATGTTTCTAAAGGCGGAGAAAATTCAATAAAAGATAGTCGAAATCTGAGAATATACCTAAAAAAATAATAAGTACCGAAATCAAAAGCCGGTGACAGCGAAACAATGTACACAGAATGCGGTGAAAGAAAAAAAAAAAGAAACGTCTGGAAAGATACGACGTTGCATCTCACGGCTTTTGTTGTTTTCGTTTACTGTGACACATATATTTTTACGTAAACAATTTGAAATTGTACAGCGCCTTTGTCGCACCATTCCTTTTGCGAGTACCATCTATAAACATCAGCGAAGGATGAAATGAAAGGTATGGTAAGAAACAGGGTTGACAGAGTATGAATTGATGATTGTATTCTCATGCGGCCGTCCTTTGTTTTGATGTTTTTCAAATAAATTCACTGCGAACCCCGCCGGGGTGGTGCAGTGGTTATGGCGCTCGGCTATTGTGCACAAAGATTCGGGTTCCAATCCCGGCCTCGCCGGCCGCTTTTTGGTCGCGCAGAAAAACTAGTCGCCCGTCCGCTGTGCTATGTCAGTGCACGTAATAGAACCCCAGGTGGTCGAAATTTCCTGAGTCCTCCACTACGCAGTCTCGCATAACCTGAGTCGCTTTGGGACAATAAACCGGAAAATCAAATCAAATTATTTTGAAAATGCTAATAGCGTGGAAAGGTGCTGCTATTGCATTAAGTTTGTTTTTACTGAAAACAAAAAAAAGCAAAGGAATACGGCTCTTGATGCTGGGGTGGGGGTGGCAAGAACGGACGAAACCAACGCTCTCATAATTTGTATCGTGTTACAATGCATGTGAATTAGACAGATACGTTATTTGAACGGTGTAATGAGTGGTAATGGCCTGATACGTATCCAGTGACTCATCCCGCTGGGCACTCGCGTCCGAGCTCCCCTCGCCAGCTCGGCTGACAAAACCTCGAGCATATTGGTGAGCGGCCTCCTTCTCCGGGACGCCCGAGTGAGCCAAGACCCATACCAAATCCACTAGGTTCCTATCTTTTGTCAACGCACTAAGAATTTTAAATGCAGTGGTGAAAATACGGCCTCTGCCGAAGTTGCGAAGGGCCGTTTTGAAATCATTAAGAATGGTGCTGGTTCCGTTTTGGACAATTCCTAGGGCTATTGCGGCCTCTTCTGCCTCTTCTACTTTGCCCGTGACCACCGTGGCTGCTACCCTGCGGGAGATGCTCACCGCGCTCACAGCGAAAGCGTCCTTTTCTGTAATGCTGTATTTTGCCACATACACATACACGGCACTATCATTTCCTTGATACTTTTTGTCTACCGTCTTCGCCCTGGCCCTCCTCCGACGTTCGTAGCGACCGCTTGCATGTTAATGGGGAGTGGTTTGACCCGAACGCGTTCACGCATCTCTATAGACAAGACACCTGGCTTGAAGGGTCATCGCCCCTTATACCTAAGCCTCTCAGGATACACAGCCCCACCTCAGGCTGCCTGAGCCGCTGTTCTTGCGATGTCAATTGTGGCTCAATGATCTCTTCGAGGGTGTTGTGGACCCCTAGTGACAGAAGCCGCGCGGTCAACGTGTATCTAAGGAGACCGAGAGCCGCTTTGTATGCCTGCCTCGTCAGGCAATTCAACTTTTCACTGTCGGCCTTTTTGGGTCCAAGTAGGGGGTGGCATGCACAAGCCGACTGAGTACAAAAGCCTGAACGAGCTGACATGCGTCGCGCTCTCCCATACCTTGTCACCTATTCGCCATGCGCTCAATTAGCCGTATCTTCTGCTGGATCGAGGTCGACAACCTTTCCAGTGCTACCTTGTTGCATCTGTTGGATTGTATAAACATTCCAAGCACCCGTATTGTTTCTACCTCCGGGATTTCGCTTCCGTGGATTTTTACCTGTTTTATTTTGCAACCCTTTCGTTATTACGGATGACCAAACTGTTCCGACTTCTGTAGGGAGCATTCCAGTCCTGCGCATTGGGCGTGGGCGTCCACGGCGTCCGCCGCCTCTTGTAGTACTTCTTCGTGCCAGTGCTGAGCAACGCGAAGTAAAATTTGTTCCGGTTGGTGTGCAAGGCGTGTAGACCGAGGTTTCAGGTAGCGGAAATGAAAGGTGGGACAAACTGGGCGATTCGCTCAACTCTATATTCATTTATTTCTTTCATCGAAATAACTTCGCGAAGTTAGATCACGAATTGGGCATGTCGACAACGATAGTAAAATAAGTGCAACCAGATTTTGTCTTTCAATTGCACGCCTGCGTGCCACTTGGAACATTTACTGAGAGCAAACTATTTTGAAACAGAAATAACAAAGGACGGCTGCTTAGCTGTGCAGAAAAACACATCTAACTAGGTGCTTTCTCATGCGAACATTTTCCTAAAAAGCCTATTTAGATATCCTGCTTCGAGGAATGCATGGTTACTTCGCGAGTAACAGTCGAAAACTCACGCTCCAATTACCTGCATCAAGCGTTGCATAAACCCCTTAGTGCCAGCGACAAGGTTTTACCCAAGAATTTTCCTCGGAAGATTACAGCGCAGTAGTAACGAATAAAGTTGTTAGCCAGCAGTTGTGCTCGCGTTCTTTCCGTCTCGTCCTTGTTACTGTTGCGCTGCAATATCCAGTATGCAAAACCAACTAGCCAATTGCTATGTTTTCAGCAAACTTCCTCGTCGGTAATGCCGAGCTTCTATGCATTAAAACTACAACCCCAATTGTGGAGCACAATATCTTGGCGCGTACACGCTGAAGTACAATGGCGATTACAGAGGAACTGATAAAGGAGCGTACAAAGCATAAAAGTTTCCTGTGCATTACATCAATCTCTATGTGATTTATTACATCTATCTTCTCTTGATTCGATTACATTCTGTAAAGACGCCGTGAAACCGCTTCTTTTTATCTTAACCTGCTCCCTCCAGGCTCCTTGCATGGCTACAATGATCACAAGCATTCTTCCGCTATTTTGTTAATGTTTCCCGCTCCTTTTAGGCCCATCCTCTTCCTATAACTATCTATCGTGAACGCGCAGGAGACGATGTGTGCGACTTTCGACCCACGCGAGGACATTCCACTACAGCTTGGAACTCACCGCTACGTTCAGCAAGTAATGTAGGCGGGCTAGCTTGAATCTTGCGATACCATGAAAGGTTATGTGATCTTCCTGCCCTCATTTGCGTCCTTATTTGCGCTCGTCCTGTCATGTCTATTGTCTTCCTTTCGTCCTTTTTAGGCATAGCCTTTCATGAAATTACATAAGAATAGCTACGTCCTTACGGACATGAAACACGGAGCGTACGTAGGCGGGCAGGCAGCAGCCATAAGAAGGGGTCGAAAGGAAACGGTGAAAAATATAGATCCACATTGTCCTTCTTGTACCAGCCTCCCTCACCGCTACTATACTTGCTACCTTCCCACTGGTTTTTTCTTTCCTGCTTTTTTTCTTCTCTTCAAGTCCTGTGGTGACCTTTAAAAGTTCCACGGGGACGCTTCCTTGACGAGGGTACGGCGACTGACATTTATTCTCAATTCTTCAAGCCAATTACCTTTTCGTTTTTTATTTTCTGCATTTCTTAATGTGAGTACTTTTCATTAAATTTTTATCTATCTTAATCTACCTTTCCTCTTGCTTTTTGCCGCATCTCTTTTTGAAAAAGGCCCCATACGCTGAGTGCGCATTTTATCACCGCGCTCTATACGAAGTTCTCTCGCGGTCACTCGAGCGCGAAGGCATCCTTCGCTGAATTTTGAAAGGCTGAATTTTGTTCTTTAAGCACGGCGGGTGCACCTGGGGCGCCAGACAAAGGCGAATTAATAATTCCAGACTTCAGGTGCTGCATACATGTACTTCCATATTGCGCGTACGTGTTTTCCATGCGGTCCAAATTAATGCGAGGGCCAAGAACCGTTTTTCTTTGCAACAATGTCGACAGCCGTTCTGTTGTTGCTTCTTTTAAGCTTAAACGCGCAGCTTAATTATGCCGATCAATTCGTTAAGTATTCTAATACTCCGCGTGATGCTTTTGTTCTTTGATCGCGATTCATCAGGTATTTCTGGTTTATATTTTAGAAAATATAATACCGATTGTCTGCCAACACACACAAACCATGCGAAAGGCATAAAACACAAAGTAATTAATTCCGAGCCAATATGTGACAACGTACTCTCAAGCACGTTGCTTTTGTTGTTTAGAAGGATTGAAGTTGGGGTAAGTATGGTTACCGTGTACAGCCTACAAGAGTTGCAACTGCTAGAACGAAACCGTGCATGAGTGTTAAGGTTAATTATGAGGGCCTGTTCCCAGCCAAACAGGGCGCGTGCTCATAAAATTAAATTTTGGTATTTCGGCCGCGGTATAATAAATATATAACCAGACAAACGCATTCTTAACGCGAGAAAAGCTAATATGAATATCGACTCGTGTACAACAAATAGGACAACCAGAATAGCAGCGAACTACAATCAGCGCCGCTGACATATCAACACCACTGCTGCTCGCGATACAAAGAGAAAGCCATTATACAATTCGAAATCGAAAGCATTTAACACTGAAAGTCTCTTACATTAGAATGACATCTTGTATCCTGATACCAAGTACTAGTTTGCTAAGACATAAGGAGTTTGCCTTAGTGGTGGCGTATGACAATCTGCCACATTCAGTTATGCAATACCGACTCTTTCACCCTCCCGAAAAACAGACACTTGAACGAGACAAAGTAAACATCGATCATTGGCAACCACTGCGCCACTGCGTCACCCTTGCGGGGTTGTTAGTCAGTGTAGCTATAGATTAAGTTCGTGGTACGTCCGCCAAGTGCGGTCCCCACATTTGCCAGAAAAGCACTATCACGAGATTAGCACTGAAGCTTTAGCCACAGACATTATTTGTCATTTAATCTTCTCGGCGCTTTCTCACAAGATTCGCGAGCTCATCACCATCCACTCCTCGTGGCAGCTCAATCCTACAATTAACGCGTCGGAAATCGGAGCAAAGAAGATGACCTCGGATGGATTCTGCTTGCCTTCGTTCGTTTGTTGCCGGGAGCAGAAGCCCCGATGAGTGTTGGTGTGTGTCTCGATGTCATTACAGAAAAGACGGGATTCACCGCCACTGTATGATAGGCCCACCAGTACACAAACAGGCCGCATAAAAGGAGACGTGAGAAAATTAGCGTCCTTAATATAGCTACAGAGAGAAAAAGAAAAGCTAGCTGCCGGGCCGTGCAATGCGATGAATCTTCTCGGAGAGCACAGAACAAGTGACAATAGAGAAGGAAGGTAGTGAGCGGGTAAAGAAGAGCGATGAGAAAGGAAATCCAATCAGGGCGCTATCTCGCGATGTGTGCCCGATAACGACAAAGGAGGTAACGATCAGTACTTTGAACACGGCGAAGATATCTTCGTTGTGGAACGCTCTTACCGACAGCTTCTCACGCACGCACAGAGGAAGAAATTGCGCATGTAAACACAGCTAGATATGTACGAGCATTAGTGGGCGCGGAAGGTTGTGATGACGAGGAAATGGGTTCGAGAGGAAAGAGGACGATGACAAACTAAGTTGTTTTACTGAGTCAGGCAGAGCGCGTGCCTTTCTGGAAACAGAAGCGGCTGAGGAAGCGCTGATCAAGAGTGTTTGAAAAAGGAAAAAAAATTATATCGGACCAAACATTTTGCTACCAGTTTTGTCAGGTGAACGAGGACTTCAGATGGCAACCCGTAGATGCCCAAGATTGCACCACAAATGCAAGGCGCGGGGAAAAAATGAATATAGTTATAGGGAAACAAATTGGGCGAATTTTAAAAGTGGATAATATTGTGAAGGTACGCACGGATCTCCGCGGTCTGTTCTTAAAACGCGTGCTTGCGGCCTAACTATTACAACTAATATGAGCTTTCCTTGCTTTGAAGGCGGGTAAACAGAGGCAAGTACAAAGTGGGTGCAATTCCGGCTTGTTCCGGAAAGCGTCAAGTCTCCATCAGGCCCATCTGATGACAATGTACTACCTGCACATATTCAAGTGTGTTCCTCCAAACGAATGCTTCGTTAGTATAAATTTTCATCATTTAATAGATACACGTTACTATTTATGCGCTATGTACTCTGTATAAGCATGAAATACCAACATTACTACACTTATTCTCTACCGTAGCAAATAGAAGTTAGAAGATAGAAACCACAAACGCAGTGAAGCAGGCGAAGAGACATGACGAGTGGCTAAAAACGAAGGGAAATGAAATACGTTTCTGCGTTCATACAGATCAACGTTTGTGATGTTCCGAGAAACTCGCGCGCTTCATCATATTGAAACCTTGCTTCATAAAAGACATGAAAGCCAATTACCGTGTTCACTGTAGCACTCGCAGCTGGGAGAGAATAATCTGCCATCCATCGAGTTCATTGTCTATAGGTCTTTCCGTCTTCAGTTTCTAAATATTTTCAGGAAATGGCAGATCCGATTTACAAGCTCTAATTGTATCGTTCTTGGATTGTTCCTCGTCGGCGCGGATTTTCTAATTAGCGAGCTTCGTGGCGAAAATTCCAAGTAAAGTAAATAAACTACTTGAAAGAAAAAAAGGCGAGAGACTAAAAATTTGGAGGACGCTTAAGCTTCGCCTTCAAGAGTGGAACGCGATAGCGTTATTGCACCTCGTCGAGAAAACTTATTAAACGCAAGGGTATTGGGGCATCCTCGCACCGGTACCCGCGCGGCCCGAAGGGGAGAAGCGAGTGAGCGAAGATAGTGATCTAAAGAAAGGAAAGACGCTTGATTCTACAACCCGTGAGGGTGCACGGCGAAACGTCAGGGGCGAGTGGCACGCCATGTGTCGGGGCAGCGCCGCACATTGCGAGGAGGGGTTCTTCTGTGTTTGCCGCAAGATGGCTCTGCATGTGCGCAGAGCGCAGAAGAAACGTAGCGGAAACGTACTTCGCTACTCGTGTAACTGCGACTTCTGTAAGTAACATGCTCATAATTACCGATATACACCGCAGTATAACGTTCTACGACACGTTTCTAAGGCAACACCGCATTCACTAAAAGCGCTTTTGTACCGCTTTCAAGCATCGAACTCATGGCTGAGTGGTAAATAAAGAAGAAAAAAACTCATGGCTGAGTGGTAGCGTCTCCGTCTCACTCCGGAGACCCTGGTTCGATTCCCACCCAGCCCATCTTGGAAGCTGCTTTTTATTTATGAAGTGCATGTTTGTTTATGAAGTGCATGCCGGGATTTATCGCTCACGGCCAACGCCGTCGACGACACCGGCTTTTCTGCGACACGAGCTCCTTAACGCTACCGCGTTAATATACTTACAATGTTCCGAGAGCGCTAGCTATGGAACTACACTGCATAAATGCGAAAGCTTGAGCATTGATGCTGCGCAGGGAAATCACGTTTGCTCTTTTTTGTCATTATCAACTAAATGCACCGCATTTATCATCGCTACTGCCGTCATATCACTAACCGCAGCTTCATTATCGTCGCTACTATCCTCATCACGGTAGAGAAGCAGAAGTATACGTGCTTCTCATTATACAGGGCGTGGCGCATTTTTTTAAAGCCCTCGGCTGGGTATCCGAGGGCTGGAGGTTCGATTCCAGGTGCAGACAGGATATTTATTTTTGTGATGACGTCATCAGGATGACTGACAGCTATAGTAGAACAGGTTGCGCCGACGGACGGACAAAAATGAGCCACGAGGCTTTCGTTCGCCTTGTAATATAAGTAATTGTATATGTTCGGGCAACGGTTGGCAGTGTTTTAATGCGGCACATGACATAGTTTGGTACAAGCAAAATTAAAAAAACCAGGTTATACGAAGGACCTGAAAGAAGCATAGTGTCGCTTATTCAAATTATTTGTTAATATTGAAATAGCTGGTCAGAGCTTTTCCCGTAAGCTTGTATTTTTAACGCGACTGTAGTGAAGGTCTTGTTGTAGATAAAAATCTGGCACCGGCGTCGTGAGTGAAAGATCCCGAGCATGTGTGTACTAGGTGCTGGTGCTGCCATGTAGCAAGGCCGGACACTGTTTATGTGACGTTACTGCTTCTGTGACAAGGTTTGTGTGACGTCAAGAGACCAACGAAAAAAAAAAAAACGCATTCCCTGCAAACCAAGATACTTTGTTGGGCGAGTTGGTACTTATTCATTATTGATATAAACAGCGCGAACACGAAAACAAGGTTTACATTATGGATGTTTTTACTGAGTGTGGATCCGACCTGGAATTTACTGTTGAGAAACCAGTGGACGATCAGTTACAGTATTTAGATATTTTGATTCAATTCGATGATGATCATGTTTGTTGGGAATACAACCCGAGATCGATGAAGCCGTTGCTAGGCTCCAATTCAGGACATTCCAAGTTAGAGAAGAATGGGATGATAAACACTTGTTTGTTAAGTGCGTTGACGAAATCTTGTTACCACGGCATGGGCACGAGTTTTGAAAGACAAGTGAAGAGAATTGCAAAGGCCGGTTATCGCGAGTCAGTTATTATTGAGGCCAGTTGCCGGGTACTGAAGAACCTTAAAAGAACGCACAGACTGAAATCCCTGCCTAGCATGGGTGAGAGGAAGAGGAAGGTTGCCGTGGTACCGTATGTGCACAGGATTTCGCATGGCCTCAAAAATGTAGGCAAGAGGTATAATGTGGACGTCGCACTGACCGCCCCGCTCAAGATGAAGAGGATCTGCCCGGCTGTTCAAAGGGAAAGAGAAGAGAAGAAGCAAGAATGTGAGGTGAAACATAGAAACCCCTATGTTGGATGCAAGACAGGTGTTGTGTATAGGCTTCCACTCTCTTGTGGAGCCAGTTATATAGGACAAACCGGACGGTGTATAAATAAGAGACTACAGGAACACTGTAACAACTTGGAAATTGGAAAGCACAAAACGTTTCTAGTATCCCATTGCCAGTCATGTGAAATAATGAAGAAGGAGAAGAAGAAATGCACTCCTAAGTTTGACAGTGTTAAGATTTTATATCGCCACAAAGAGAAGATAACGAGAGAGATAGTGGAAGCGTATTTTATTTCAACGGACAATAAGTGTGTCAGCAAGACGTCTCTTGCTCTTTCAAGGAAAGAGGTGTCTTTTTTAAGTGATTTTTTTAAGTAATTTTTATGCAGCAGGTGAACCCAGGGGTTTTTCACGTGACAGTTTCGTTTTCTTCATGTTTGTTTTTCTGGGCCTTGCAGTAAACGGCTTAGGCTTAGTTGTGAGTCAGCGCATGTACTGTGGCTTTCGTGTTTCTTGTCCCTTGTTTTCGTGTTCGCGCTGTTTATATCAATAATGAATATTCCCTGCAAAGCTTTCCTATCGTCCGGCCAAGCACCGAGTAATAAATCCTCCTTGGGTGCCTTGCTGACCAAACTCTTCAAGGATGTAGATAGAATTATCCTTTCGCGCGCATACACTGGGGAGATAAATAATGTAAGCTACACGGACTTCGAAGGCCACAAGCTGAACATTCCATGGAGTCCACCTGTCCATTTAAATGCGAGTATTTGAGCGTGAAAGCCACGTTTAGAAGCAGTCTATGAAACATGCATGACAGCGCGGAATTGCAAGCGGAATAGAAAATGACAGCGTTCGATCTTTTGAGACACATGTTTTAGGTGTGTAGCTGGGCCCAGTAAGTCACCGCAGCATTCATCGTACAGTTCGTAAGGACACACGTGGTATTTTCTGCTCAACATGTCTGTTCTGTGTTCGACATTACGAAAGTTCAAGCCATGAATATGTGTTCAACGATTCCTCAATAACAGAATCCTTTTCTTGGAGTTACAAGCGATCTTTGAGAACTAAGCAATTACTACCAAGTGTGCTTCATTTAAATTCGTCGTAGTAACGCAGTCTTATGAACATAAATGCAAGACGACACCCCAGTCCTATTCAAAATACGAATACCCAGCGTAATCATCAACAACTCACACACGTGAGCAGGGATCTCAATGTTATTCATGTGAAACGCCTTGGGAGACTACATTTATGCCCTGCCCTTTTGCTGCACACTGTATGTAGATGTATTCAATGAAGACATCACGAGGAAGTATAGTAGACTAGATTGCAAACTAAGGGAAGCATAGTAGACGCCTGGAGAAACTTGAGTGTGCAGAAGAGCTTAGGAAGTTTCCGGAGACTATGCGAACGAAGCTGGAATATGAACGAATCACTGGAAAGAATATGTGTGTAGTGAACTAGAATACTAGTATTCTAGTTCACTATAGATATGTGGGAAGCATTTTAACTGCGGCGGGTGCTGTGAGGCTGACGATATGATTATTGGAACGGGTGATCACGGTCAATGTTGGCAATCTGTAAAACCTGTAAAACCGGCAATCAAATTGACGTCTTCCAACGGCGTCTCTGCGGCAATCGAGCAACGCCTACACGTTTGTTTGCCCTCAGGGGTGTGTCGCGCGACGTCGTCCTTCATGGAGGCTGCGTTTACGACCCGACCAGGGCAATGCGCATGCCACAAAAATGAGCCCCACCCGAAAAGTAAAACAAAAAAAGGAAAGACGCTATAACAAATACATTTGAAGGGAAGGATTCATGTCCGCGAACAAACAAAAGACCTGGTCAGAGCAGCACGGCTGTCCTCAGCGAAAATTAAAAAAGTTACTCACGATCACATTGCGTACTGCTACAAATATGCATTAGTGTTATCGCATAAAATGATTGTCTTCCATTGCGCTCCTGAATTGAATTGAAGCTCGTATTTTCGCATCACTCCTTTTTGGGTTTCCCGTGAGTGAATGCTGCGAGGGTATGCAATACATTGAGAATGGAAGAAAGCTCTCTTGTTGGTTAAGGTGAGTGGCAACAGAGGTTTCAATGGTCCATGGCTTTATAGAGAACGTCAAGCTATGTGCGATTGTAAGTGTGGCAGCTATTATTTCTGATCAGCTGGTGTTCTTTAACATGTACGGACAACTCATAGTTCAAAGGCGCCTTGCATTTCACCTTTTTCGATAAGCAGCCGTTCTTCGCAGGATCAAACCCGGCTCATCCGGCTTCATAGTCGAGCGCCATATCTACTGAGCTCCCGCGGCAGGGAGAAAACAGTTGGTGTGATGAATATACCCTGTCAGTAACTTACTTATATTAGTCTTTTTAACAAGGTGCCTTGACCTCTACTCTATCAAAGAAGCTCATGCTGGAGGGCGCTACGTATTAGTGTCCAAAATCTAAGTCGCTATCTAGAACAAAATATCAGGCAACCACTAGCAGAGACCAGAGCGCTGGAAATGATGCGCACAGTTTTTATCCACTCACCACATAATTTGATCACACACTGAAACGAAGACTTTAATTATTGGAGAGCTTTCAAACAGCTTGTTCCACGAATGGCGTCCAAGCTAGTTAATACGACTATTCAGTTTGTCGCATTAGCAGGTATGATGTTGGTGCCAAGGTAACTATTGGTGATTTATTGGAAGAATTGCCACTGTACGATGGGCTGCATTGAGCTAGCCAGAGTAGGCTAACGCGAGGCACCATCGCAAGGTTGGAACTCAATACTCAGGTTGGCTGCTTCTTGGTGTAGTTGCAATCAGTTGCGCCTGTTTTTCGGGATGACCCGTGCTACTTTTGAGTAATTGCGACAAACATGACTGCGCTGAGAAATGCAAGAGAAGGTCACACTGTACTTTGAATAATCATCTCACTTATATACGTTTCCAACCATTACCAGACCAGGATATTACAAAGTGTCGGGGCCCCACGACCTATGTTATACATCGCTCGTGTATGTAGTTGCCGTTGTTGTATGGTTGTCCTCACCTCAGAATAAGTGACCTCATTGGGCAGGCGTACCGATGGCATATCTATTATTCGGCAGCTGAGATATCGAAACGTTTTTTTTGGAATATGTAGATCAGAAAATTGCGAGAGCCAGGGAACTTGGCCTGATACGTTAAGCAGATGGTACACTGTAAACAAAATCGCACATTTAATGATGCATTTCAGTGCCTATGACTCCCGCCCTCCAGAAAGGGTGCATGAGTACCTCGATGCACCCATTCTGGAGGATGCGAGTCATAGACGCAGAAAAGTGGGCGATTTTGTTCACAGTGCATTCAGCCGCGTCTTCAAAGCTTTCCAAGCTTACAATTACTCATCGAAAGCGGAATGTTACGTCTTAAAAATATAACCGGTATGTTCCATAACTCGTGGCGTGCAGCAGGTGGATTGGTGCAGCAATACAAAACAAAATCCAAGATTTTCTTCTCCTGTATGGCGCTTGTAGCAAAAGGAGCAAACCTAGCTGGCACAGAATCTTTGTTGTGACTTTATGCAATGCGCGCTATTTCAGCAATTGTTCCTAATTTTTTATAAATATACATCATTTCATATAGTTGTTGCTGTTAAAATCTCTGACTAGATTCGCAGTATAAAATATATAAACAACAATGATGGTTTAGCCATAGTCAATTCCTACTTTTACGTGCGTAAATAGATGTGCTTTCGCACTAAACAGGCTTAGTAAGATCCAATATATTAAGCTAAGCTTACTGAATCCTTATCAGCGCTAGGAAAGTAGTTATGGCCAATGTATAATAAGGAAGAAGTACATGGTGGTCTGTATTTGTCTATTCGAGCCGTTAAAAAGTCTCCTGTGGAAGCCGCTGAAACACACACTGCATCGTAGCTTGTGAGTGCGTTTTGGATAAGTAATTTTCCGTCGGAGCCTGCCTGACTTTTCTGTCATCGGCGAAAAACAGCATTCGGCTGCGCCAGAACGTTTTCGTAAAGGCGAGAGGAGCAGCTGACCGGGCAGCCTGCGCTATCTTGTAAACTGCGAAACCCACCCCCACTCTGAATAGAGTATTTGTTGCCTCATATTTCGCTAGGAGTGCGCCAAAACGAAACAAATATTTCTCATAGAGAAAAGGTGTGGTTAATGACACGTTATACTTTTTTCCACACAGTGCTTTCGTTGACGTTTTTACAGATACTACAACACAAAAAAAAGAAAAGCAAATATCTAGAAAGGCAGGGGGGAAACTGCGCCTTTTGGCGGCTCAGTAGTCGGCATAATGATCCCCCTATACTGCAAGAACGATACCAGCCTATCCTACTCCAAGTGTAGAGTTGATGAGGCCAAGATTAGTACCGCCCCCCCCCCCCCCCCTCCCATTACGGAGCACATAAACATTTCCAAGAACGCGAGTCGCTGCCCACTCTGTACTACGGTGATCAAAGCGAAGATGTGGCGGATGGCGAAGATGATGGCAATGGTCCCCCGCAGGCCTCCGTGCAGCAATGATGCCCTGCAGTCTCGTGGGCTGCGGCTGGACGAGTTCGCGCAATACCGCAATAGCGCAGAACCGAAAGAAAATACTCGGGACGATAAGATGGAAACGAAACCGGAGCCAGCTGCGTCGAATTCGGCATCTTTACTAACATGTAATTTTCCGTCTATGTTTGTCTTTCTCTAGGACCGACAAAGTAAAATATGTACAAGTCAGTAAACAAAAAAAAAAAGAATAGAAAGTTCGCTCAGATAGATAGGCATGTTTCTTGGGTCTTTCTGGAGCCCTACACTTCTCTTCGCTTTCCTTGGGACTTCCTAAAAAGTCGCTGCCTGGGATGAGTTTTTCGCTGGAGAAAGACTGCGCGCCATATTCCTTGCCGTGATCTAGCTTTTCAGAATGCGGTTGAAAAGCTGTCGTCGTGTGGCCTCATCTTCGTCACTTAATCTGACTCCCCAGAGAGCATCTTCAAATGGGATCCGCAACAGTGGCATAAAAAAAAAATGTTTTGAAAAAACAAACTTGAATAATTCTGCACTTTTTTTTTATTTTAATTGCAACTTCTAACCTAGCAAAACATTTTGAGTATTTTCGGAGCAGAAATACGGTCCAAAAAGAAAAAAAAAAAAACAAGAGAAGTCTAGCCTTTCATCATGATTTCCGGTAGGCATGCACATACGATGAAGGCTCTTATTTAAGTTACCCTACTTGCAGTATGATAAAAAATACCACAGAAAAGGTCAAGACATGCCACTGAATTAAATTTGCTTTTTGAAGAAGATTGTACTGTTTTATCCTTTCAGTTTATTATTAATACATGAGAAGCGATAGGAAGGCACGTTAGTTGTGATTCTGTCGCACATATGCTTAATATGGACATGCTTCTAATAGCTATACGCAGAAGATTCACTGCCAAAGCTAGACCGTGTCAACTACTTCATTTATTATCGGGACCTCGACTTGTCTTTATATAAAAATTTTTTCTTCGAGTTGATCGACTAAGCTAAGCGATATACCCACCTTTAAACTAAACGAATGCCAAGAGGGTATTATTAGGGTGCGTTGAGTCCTACAAACAAGGACTCAACTCACTGGTCATGAGCAATTAGCACCGAGGTCAATACAATGGCTAGTATAAACTTTGCGAACACAGCACACATAGTTCTTATTATCTGGACATGTCAAAACATAAACTAACACATCAGGAAGAAAGAAACAGAGGCCTCCTAGACTACTAATGCACTCCTCAAACCCAGCTACGCGATTTCCTTCCGCTCATCCAACCGGAGGAAGAAGCCGCCCGGACCCAAGAGCTCTAGACCTTCGTCTAAACGGATTGGTAACTCTATCCGTCTCAGTTGGACAGTCAAGTTATTTTAATCAATTTGGTTGACGGTCCTCTTTCTCTACCACTAAAGTAACTTCTAACCTTTCACGTGGGCATCAACCAAGCAATGGCAGTCTCCAGTTCGGGAGCCAAAGTAGGAGCACAGATAAGAATGTAACAAGGAAAGAAAGAAAAAAACAACTATGCGCCTCTGTGCGTCATTCTTCTTTGCATCTTCAGAACTTTTCAATCTCCTATGTTTACTGTTATCGCACACGTCACGCAAGATGCTATATACTACAGAAAAAAGCTGAATTCAGTCTACAGTCGCAGCTGATGATCACATAAGAACGTAAACAAATACGCAAGTTGTTTCTTCTAAGATTGCAAGAAAAATCCGAAAATCAGCTTTGTTATTTAGAAGAGCGTTAAAAGACTCGTAAGTTAGATGAGGCATAGCATTGCCAGTCATCGTGCATTAGAATGCAACTAAGACATGCTAGCAAACAGGATGGTTAATTATTACTACACAGGTGTAGTTCCAAACAAAATACAATTAGGGTCTGGACAAATACGTGGTTCTGAGAAAACTTTTAATCTTGAAAACTATAGAACACTGCAACGCACTGATATGCAAATGTTGATGGGAACGGTCTAACGTTTTGACGCGTAGCAAGAATGTTGTTCTTAATGTTTCCCTGCGGTCGCAGTCAGCACTTGAAATTGCAAAAAAAAAAAATAAAAAAAAAATAAATTGTCAGGCGAGCATGGAATATTAACTTCACTCTCTTAACATTTACATTCATTTAAAACACAGCAGTATGGCACATGTCTTGCTGCGTTGAAGGCCCCGCTTGAAGAGCCGAGCACCCATGTCGTGGCAAAGTTCGAATTTACATTGTGATCATAAAAGGGGCGTTCCTTCTCGAGGCGTATGAAAAGCGTAACATTTGCGCATTAGCCGGTAATTTCTATTACGGTTTGTAGAATAAGCATGCTTCTTCTTCTAAGCCCTACTAATCTTTGGATTGATAGGTTCCATGAATACCCCAGTGAAAACGCAAAGGCAGACTCAGAGCTTGAGGAACGTTCGTCTTTGGGTGTTATTAAAATGCCACTATTAGAGTTCTGAACAAAAACAGCTAGAGGCTGCCTACCCACGTGTCACATATAGTTTAGCTTTCTGGCACGCCTCGGGTGAACGTACAATAACGTACAAGGTCTACTACTGAAAAACAAAATATTGGAGTTTCCTCCATTTTTATGAGCACAGTGCTAGACAGCGGTCAAGTCAGCATACACTTCCTTTTTTACGGTATCCTTTTTCACGGCATGATCAATTAATGCCGCCCCCTTGCAAAGACCACAGCAGCAAGTTTGCAATTTCGTAGTGGGGCCAATAATATAATCCTTCAATTTAATTATGTTATTTGCACAAAATGAAAAAAAAAAAAAAACATTTCAAGTGCGTTGGTTGGATGGCTATGGAGTTTTATAAGAAGTGGCGAGCATAAAGCTTGTGGAGCTGAGACAGCTTCATGTGCATTATGTAACTTATCGTTCACTTTTCAACCCCTGTTACTAATGTAGTATCAGGAAAAGTGCGGACTCACAAAAAAAAAAAAAAGACCAAAATATGCCTTAAGGCAAACGTGTATTTCTCTTCCCCCCTCCCCCTCATCTCATCATTCCGCGCTCGGTCTTGTAGGCTTAGCTCTCACTTCCGAAGGCTCAAAATGAATTACCGAGGACCAAGGATGAGCCAATGCAAATCGTGCCATCTCCGGCAAGCAGCCTCATTTTGCCATGTAAATTAGGCAATCCCCCAGGCAATTAGTGGGAGCTGCACCACTAATCACGTCCGCAATAGCTGCGCCGCGCAAAAGGAATCGATGTGGCTTTTACCTGAGTCGCCGATAGAAATTTATTTCGTGCTCTAGAATGTGTCCGCGCTAGGCTGAGCGTGGAAGGAAGCGATGAGAAAAGGTGATATGATTGTCGACGGAACTGGAACTATTCGTGGATTAAATGAAGTGACGCTTGCGGTTATAAGGCACTTGGATCGGAGAGTTGCGGCTGCTTATTACGCTGAAGCACACGTAGTTGCCATGGTTTCTGCGGAGAACGTAATTATATGCACAAAGAACTGTGCTTCACACTTTTAGCCCACAGGTATTGCGCTAGTTTAACAGAGAGAAAGTTTTGTCGTGGAACGTATTTCGGCATGGCTGGCGGAGGATTATATTCAAGCACGTAAACAGAATTACTCGCAACGTGCCGGGATCCCGTGCGGCGTGCACTAGGTGCTGAGTACTCAGCAACTAGCTGTGAGATTAAATAAAAGTTTGCCTGCTGTTCTAAACTTACCCTGACGGCTCCTAGCGTAACCCGTTATTTTTTCTTCGATTAGCAGTATGGACGGTATGCGTTTTACGACAGCATATTCGCTAATAAGCGGCGGCTAACATAGCGACTGCATCAGGAAGTCTGTTTATTTAAAAGCATGTTAGAGAAAGTGAAGACCATGAGGAGGAAAAAATCAGCTGCATTCGAGCAGCTCGAGCTCGAATTACATAGTGTTTTTATTGCGCAAAGTTTATTGCCTATCTGTAACTGAAGGCACTGTCTTTAAAGAAGCCCACTCATGTGCCGCGCAGAGAAATTTATATTCGTTTTTACTCCTTTTCCCTTTTGAAATAATTTTACGCGCGAGAAGGCACTGAAGAGAACGAAATGGAGGCAAACGTTTGACAAAGATATTTGCGTCAGCCATCTACTTTGTACGCATATATGCATTTGCACCGTAAAGCTTAGAGCGACAAGGAGACATCCAACAGGAATAATGCGATAATAACACTTTTATTTTCCGTACACTATGAAACACGTATTCTTTTAGAAAAATATTAAAGAGAAAAATTAAAAGTCTCCTCCTGGTTTGCCGTCCATAAAAGGTCTCATGCGCATGATGGAAACTTTAGTACTCTCTTGTAGCGGCTTCGTAAGCCACTCGAGAAATAATTTTTGTTTACTTCATCAAGAAAGCAAGCTCCAAATTAGACAGTATAGGCAACAGCTATAAATATCTCTAAGCGGTAGAACATGTTTGGTGGCGTTCAGACGAAACGAAATACTTTATTCAAGAGCATGCTCTCTCATGCATCTGAAAGAAAAAAAAAGCGCCTCTAACGCGACAGTGTCACGCCTGTCACGCCTAAAAATTCTAGCATCGGCTTCAGCATTGTGAACGAAAAAAATGGCGTTCAACTATAGTGAATCTAGTTTGCAGAACGGAAGTCTGAATAAACATGGTCAGGCATGGTTTGCCTTGGTGTAACTCGCCTATGGCTATCTGCAAACCTGAAATTAACGCAGCGGAAGCACTGCTTCCAGCGCGCGAGCTTTTCATGGCTGTCTGCAAACCTGACACCGCAGCCAAGTCTATATGACACGAAGATATCGGGGCGTTTAGAAAGGGGAGGTCCCAGGAGGCCAGCCAGATGGGCAGCGGTGGCAGTGAAAGGAAAGGGTAGCAGCGGACTGGATGGCTGTGTGACAGTGTATCGGGCATGCACCTCTACGCCTTTTCTATGCTGTAAATCAATTTCAAACACCGCTGATGCCTGCTGTACTAATTAATGCCTTCTAGACATCTGGGTCTGCTCCTATTTCCTTTGTGGTGCAGAGTTCGAGGAAGCGGCAAATGTAAGGCGCCGCACGGACGCCTGGATCGGACGCTCGGCTGCGTCAGCTTCGCATATGCATGAATCGCCTGGAGTTCGCTGGCGTTGTATAATTCGTCTACAGAAAAGGAAAGGCGCAGTATCTGTCACTCGCGGAATCTTACTTCCGGGCAGCCGTAGGGCAGCCTGATTGCGATGGGATGGACGAGAGGCTGCAGACTTATAAGGAAATTTTAGAACACTACAGACTTAGCAGAAAGACCCTGCCACTACCGGACCGAACGCTAACTAAGAAGGAGGCCGTCGCTTGGCGGCGCCTGCAAGCTGGGAATTTCCCAAGTCCCGTCTGGCTTTTCCACACGCAAGTGTAGAAAAAGGCGGACGATAAATGCGAAACCTGCGGAGAAAGGGGTACTCTGGATCACATAATCTGGCAATGCCTTGATTCCCCTGGCGCCAAGGAAAACATAAATAGTAGAGAAGCCTGGGAACTGCTACTGCGGAGCGAGTCCCCCGCCAACCAGCAGCAAGCTATCTGCCTGGCGACTGAAGCCGCGAAGAAACACTGTCGCTGCGCCTGTCTTTAGTCGTGGAGGCCCCGGCCTCCGTCCAATAGGCCTGCGTGCCGGGGGCGGGGAGTAGGGGGCCTCCTACATCGGTGGAAAAATCAAGCTCATAACAACAAACAACAACCCGCTATCACCCTGCCGGTAGACAAGGGGGATTATGCAGAACGTTCTACGATCTGGGGCGGGGCGCAGTATTAAAGTGCTGGGCTGGAAATGCAAGGAATGAAGGCTCGATTCCCGGTGGAGACAAGGTTTATTAATTTATTTTTAACTGTCGCTCTCGAAAGCGTGAAACCTCTACCTTCTGTCAACCTGACAAACCTGACAACCTGACAAGGTTGTCAAACTGACAACCTTCTGTCGACAATGATGAGGCATTAAAGGCTTTCGTCTTAATAACGTTCGACAAATGCGTGAGAATAAGAAGTAGAGAGCGGCCCTGGTTTCTTGCGCCACGCCTGGAGTCAAATCTAGGCGTCAGATGACCTTTATCAATCGCAGCTGTAGAACTAACTCTTTAACACTGCATTCGCTCGGCAGACCGCGGCTGTCAGGTTACATATCCGGGCACTGACAGGTCAGTAGTTTGCCGCCGACGAGAACACCCAAGTCACAACACCTCGAGACATGACCAAATCGACAGGAGTTGTGCTTTCGTCTTGTCTTTCCGGATGGAAGAGTGAGACTGACATCTGACCAGCTGAGACCCATGAATCTTGCATCAGGTACGCTAATCCAAGGCCACAGGGGCACGTCAATCAGCACGGCTTCTTTAAATCGGGGATTTCTATATACATATGGAGTTCTTGCACATTACCGGGTAGCTTCGCCTATATGCTAATTAATATGTACGAGATAATCGGGGCGCAATTTCAGTTTCTGATGGCACGTTCAAGTGAGTACTGAAGTCCACATGCGTGGACGAAGATCCGAGAAAGGAGACGGCACGTCATGTTCTTTAGTTCGAGGCCTGTAAAACACTTAATTTTGCACTAAAGGAAATGTAGATAGAGTTCCTGAGAAGAATGTTTGATTTAACTACGCCACTAGCGTTTAGCACATTCTGCAACTGCAGGTCCTGGCTGGACAGCACTTGCTCTCACCACGCAGGCATCAGATTGTAGGTATTTCACAGCCCTGAATTATATTCACAGGCCCCATAGTGAGGTAACTTAGCTGTGTTCTTACGCTTCGATGTACATTAATCTTGTATTTAGGCACGCGTTGGTTTCGATGCGTCACCTTCAAAACATCTGAGCCGTGTTCTGTTTTAAAGTACTTCATTTATATTGCGCTGTTGACGTTGACTGGCATGTGTAAAATGACATCATGCATGACGGCACTACAACGAGACCAAAGGCACGTTGGTTCATTCAGATTCACGAACAGGTTAAAAATATTCAAATAGATGTCACAGTTTTCAGGGCAACAGGCATTACCGAATGAAACAATAGAGCTATAAAGGAAATTAGGTCAATTTGAATGGCTTGAGAGGCAAGCTCACCAACTTCGGTGAGTTTGATTCTCAACCACTTAAATGGCCCAGTTTTCTTTAAAGCTCCATTGTTTCATTCGGTTATTCGGTGAGTTTGATTCTGCATTCCCAAAATTATAGGTCAGACACTTCATTAGCTCAGGATAAATAAAACTGAACCTAACGATTGTGCGATGCGAATGTGAAGGACCAAATGATACAAACGGGTACAGCGCTTAACCTAACAAAGATGGAAAATACACCGTCGTAAAGCTGAACTTTGTCTTTTTATACCTGAAAAATATCATAGTGAGAAGAAAGAGAAAAAAAAAGGAAAATACTTCTTGAAAACACTGCCTTTTATCGATCCGTTGTAGGATTCCAGCACCACCCAGTAACCTGTCTCCGCTAGCACGTCCGTGTAGTGGCCGCGTTTGTTTTGTTGGTTTACAATTATTTTAGAATGTATAGTTGGCTCGACGCACATAAACAAAAAAATGTGTAAATTTGCCTGCACCAGTACTATACCGTCTTCGTTGTTTCCATCAGCCAAAACTACCTTGTTATATAGTAAGGAAATACAAATGCTTGTGCCGAAAGGCCTCTAAGGGGCGAAAATTCCCCTTTGCACGCGCAGCGTCGTCGTCTTTTAATTGCGACGTGGGTGCGTACTTACGAGTGGCGTAATGAAAAGATTACACAAAGATTTCTTTCGGAACTATCTTAGAGTGCTGCTCGTGCTTATGTATGGGATAAGAACTTTCAGCACCACGCATGCATTAATGCTGTCGCCTAATCTAGGAGTGGTACAGGGTACGTATTCCAAGTTTGTGTCATTTTCAAACGTGTCATTTTCGTCCTCATTTCGAGTCGCCTGATTTGTCGAAACGCCGGAACCAGATGTCAGTCCGGTTACCCCCCTTTTCGGTTCCGGCGTTTCCACCAATCAGATGAGGGCGGAAAAGGCGAAAGCGTCACATCTGAAAACGACACACACTTGAAATACTGGCCCCAGTTTAGAACGCACCTATTTTTAGCACAACATTATTATGACGTAGAAAAAAAAAACTCGCCTTGTAAGAAAGTTTTTTGCCTACACAAACTAAAGAACCAGTACTAGTAATGGATGTCACTGTGGGATGGTCACAGTGGTTTACACTTTTTAACCGAAATTCTCGTGGTTACTAATATAAAATGATATGGGCATCCCTCAAAAGTTCATTGCAGTTGTTTTCTCTTTGCCCTCTTTTATGTTCTTTTTTTATTTGACAGAGCTTCAAATAAATGTCTCCCTCGCATTTATATCCTCTGTTTCGCCGCCCAGCGCAAAGCTCTCGGCTGATAGAAAGAAGAGGTATAAGAACGGCTCATTGAGGGAGTTGCTTACGTGGCTGGCGGGGAAATGAAATTCCGCTCAATTTCGTCCGTAGATTGCTGTGCCGGTCATCAACGGTGAGTGGGCGTAGAGACTACCCGGCAGGACACACTACGTGAAAACAAACAAACATGACGAGCCAACTGAAAAAGCTTGCAACGCTTAAACGTAATATCCCTCCTGGACCCTATTATTCCCCGAGTGGTCAAAGTGGCCCTGAGTGACCTTGTGTTGGGGCGAAATGCAATAACAGAGCGCTTCCTGCATTCCCACTTTGAGCTATCGAGAGTAGGGATTGCGACTAGAGAACCTTGCCTGACGCTGTCTTTACTCGAGGAGTTCGTTAAGATGCAATCAGCGTGAGCACGTTAGTAAAGGCAGCGCGACAGAGGGGAGCGGCAGTTTTGGCGGTGGAGATCAAAGAAATTTGCGCGAAATCTTTTTGGCTCCAAAGGGCTGTCCGCGTGGTTTTTTACAAGCAACTCGCCCCTCTCGGCGCACCGCAAACCGTATACCCAAAGTTGCCAGCGAAGCATTTTAGCTTCCGGAAAGGTGCAAGCTCTATTGGCGGCGGCCGCCAACGGCGTGTGCGCGGAAAAATTAGATGAGTGAATGCGGATGAAAGGGGGTTCATGCGGCGACAAAAATATGGGAAAGAGCAATTGTAGTGAGTATTTGATAAGGTTATTTTTCAGCAGCTACCGTGTCGTAGGGTTAGCTTGTTCGGCCTGTAGTGAGGCTGGTACGGAATCCCCAAAGCTTCTGAATTTCTGGACATTGCTGATAACAGTTCTACTCATTTAAGAGTTCGCAGGCGCCAGGGGCAACACAACGGATTCGTGCGACGGAAAGCGACGCTAATTCCAGTATCCTGAGAAAGTTGGAAAATGACGTTGCGTACTACCTGTGATTCTTCGAAGCTGAATACAAAGCATAGATTGCTGTAGGAGTTGGCGGTGCGCTCAGTACAACCTGACTGCATTCGTTTACAAACTACTTACTAATCAACATTGCTAAAGTTAATTATGACAGCCTGATACCCCTGTTACACGGGCACTTCAACGGTCGTTAAGGAAACGTCAGTTGGCCTTAACGGCCTTTAGGCGGAGTTACACACCAACGGAGCTCGCCGGTGTTCATTCCGCCGCCGTTTCCGTCCGTTTCGTTGTGAAATAGGGAAGATGGCAGGCCCCAGCAGCAACGTGTTTACGCTTCAGGCCAGCGCTCCAGCTCAAAAACGCTTTTTATTTTTTAAACAACTCTTTAAAACGGTTTTAAAAAAACACACTGTACAGCATGTAGCGAAGAAAATAATTAGAGGAACAAATTTTTTTTCAAGTTGGCGAGGTAAAAAGATCAGGAGTCACGTGATTAATCTTGGAAACGGAAGGGAACCGACCGAACATGGAAAGTGCTGTGTGAGCGCAGCCACCAACGTTCCGTTCCCACGACCGTTGCGGCGTTCAATTGACGCTCAACTGAACTGCCGTTGAAAACACCCGTGTAACAGGGATATCACTAAAAACAAATCTGTGCTTTGGTACGTTTTCTATTAACCTGGCATTTTTGCTCCATAAATGCCAAAGTAATTATCGAAAAAGTGCGTTTTAAAATGTAGTAATGGTACTTACTAATTATGTACTGATTAGGATTAAAATAATCGCTACAAAATTTCAATGTTGACAATAATAAGACCTTGTTTTGTTATAACTGTAATATCTCACATTCGCTTTTCTTTGATTCATTTTTACGTCTTGCTGTGCGCTGCGAATAAGTGATATTGTGTTTTTTTCTCCATTACATTCACTCAGTTTCATTTTTAACAAGGCATATATTAGTTGTACTATTGAGAGACAAAAGCTTTTCATCTAACTCTTATTTTTTTTGCCAGTAACTATGTGCTTCTCCCCTCAATTAGGTGCAGACAAAAGAAGAAAATGCAAAAATCTATTTTCAACATCAAAACAAGCTTAAGTCGTCATCATGGCCTTTCTCCAGGTAGATTTCATACGATACCAACATCCCTCCAATGTGTATAAATTCGACACAGCAGCAGAAACAGATTTAAGGACTCGGGTTCCATAGCATTTTCTCTTGCGTCTATAAGTGAATTTGAAACAAGGCCTACGAATACTTAATGATGCCTTACTCATTATAGCCAGCTCGCTTAAGAAGCCTCGGTAGTTAAATTACCCCGAACACCTGCACTACAGTGTCCCTCGAAGCCTGCGTTTCGCTTAGGGACTTTCAGCCCCTTACATTATATCCAACGCTTCAGTACGAACAAGACATGACATTGATTGAATTACAGCAATTAAAAACTGCAATTTAATTACTTTTCCCGGTAATTTGCAATGTAATGAATTGCTTTTTTGGTTTGGTAATTTAGTAATGTAATGAATTACTTTTTGACAGTAAATTTGCAGCAAAAGTAATTAATTCCTTACAAAATTGTTTTTACTAGAGTGCACCACTACTTCTTCAATAGAAAACAAAGTAGAGTGCTGCGAAAGCAGGAACGACGTGCGACAAGCCGAAGCCAGCGTAACGGATCGGCAAAAGGAGACAGAATTGAGAACAGCAGTGCTTCTGAGGCCTCCTGTGTAATAGGGTCACTTAGTGCGGCTGTCCCATTGCAACCACTCTCTAAGCAGCAGGATACAAGGCGTCAAGGAAAGGCCGAAGAGACAGATGGTGCAAGACGGCCGGAGTTGAAAACTAGTTGGGAGCGCGGCGCAGCGGCACTCCCTGTGTTGCGTTGGCTAGGGCGCAGTGGTGCCTGGTTGTACTCGTCACCGCCGGACGAGGGTGTATTTGGGTGGACGGAGACAGGCGGAAGGGTCCATGGCGTGGGCAATACTAAACGCAATGTGCCGACGCCGATTCTTGGGACTGCGGAAGCAATAAATAACCTAGATTCATCGGTCCCTTCAAATGGCGGATACAGCTCCGGGCCAGCAAGACGCTGGGTTCGCCGCTCATTTCACTACCGTTCGACCATACTTCTGCTCTTGCTGTTTTTTGCGGCTGTCTTATTTTTTGTAATGGCAAGTGTTGTAGGAAAGAGAGAGGGAATAGCTCAATGAGGCGGAATTTGGCGGCAAGACTAAAGAATCTGTGTGCTTTGCGTCTGTAAAAAAAAAAGTTGTTTTTTGTTTACTAGCTTTACTTAGTTTTTGAATGGATGAAATCTAGAAAGTAATTTAAAGTAATTGAATTATTCAGTAGAAGTAATTGCAATGTAATTTCACTACTTTTGGGGAGCAGTAATGAGTAATTGAATTTAATTACCTTTCTGCGATTTTCAGGAAAGTAATTAGTACTGTAATTTAATTTCTTTTCAAATATTATTTTGTCATGTTTGCTACGGACTACAGCACATAAATATCATTATCATATCGCTAGCCCCTGTGTAAGCTTTTCTATGAAAAAGACCTTGCAAGTCTGTGGTGCTGCAAACGTATACAGCGAAGACCGGAGGGATGCTTAACTGCCACTGCACAGAGTTTCTGAAAAGGACTCGGAAAGTATTTTGGTATAAGGATGCTTTGAATTCTCGTAGTCACCGCGGATCAGGGAGACCGCAGCTTTTCACGAAACCGCTCATTTCGTCCACCGTGAGCAGACTCGTATGGTAGCCGCATAAGGGCTGTACACCGACCCCCTCGCAAGCACATAGGTAGAAAGGCGAACAACAAAGCATGCGCGCCACAGCACCCGAGCTCTTTTCAAATGTATAAATTTTCCGCTTCAGTACGCCTTCAAGAGTTGAGCTTTGCAGAGGTTGGACGGGTAAACAACTCTGTTTACCTTCAGGAAATATATAGCGCGAACAGAGACAACGGATGAGGAGGTACACAACACAAGCGCTCTAGAGGAATCCTGTCCCCACTCTATGGAAGAATGTGTTTACCACGCGCCGCCATTTTGGTGAAAAAAGTTAACAAGCTTGTTCATACAGTTACTGTGACACACTCTGCATAATAACAGCATCTGAAAAATAAACAAGAAATAGAGAACAGAAAGGAAAAAAAAAAAGCGCACGGAAGCGACAGCCGAGTACAAAGAACATTAAAAAACTAACCTCTGCTCCGGAAAGCGGCCTCCTACTATACACCAAAGAGAGCCTAAGGATTTGTTATTTTTCTCTTTGTCGTATGACAAAGTGGATCAGGAAGGAAGAAATACAATTATTGGTTCATACCTCTTTTTTTTTTTTTTTTGCGCGAAGGTACTTTCTGAATGCTTATTCCAAAACCGCAGCAATAAGAAAAAAGTAACTGTCAAGGGACAGAAAATGCACCCATTGATTAGCGGATGCTGTGGTGTACAACGAAGCCCCGTCTCCAATAACGGCCGCCTGGACGTGAAGAGTTATGAAATTGAAAAATAAAAAAAAAAGATAATAACATGGATGCCTTATTATTTCCTCTCGCGTTACATTTTCTTCCTTTTCGTTCCTTCCTTTTTCTTCTCTCACGTTGTTTCCTCTACTGGACAAGCCAAGCATCGCGTGGAACAAGGGTGCTTACCACATAAAAACAGGTTTCACATCAGGGCGGCAGAAAAGCCCGAGACTGCATTATCGCAAATTATTAAGCGATTGGAGGCCGTAAAATTACAAGAGCGTTAATCTGGCTTTCGACCCTCGACCCCAGTTTCTTTAAACCTCTTTTTGCTTATATCTGTGCTTGCACCGTTATGTAGTGCGACACTGACCTTACCTCGCCACTGACTTGACGGGAAAAAAAGTTGTGAAAAAAATAATGGCGCAAGCTAATGGAGCTATTGCCTGCCCTGCACTTTTGCACATCCAGTGGACTCTATTCTGTGGCCTGTAATCCCAGAAATTGTGCTCTCGAGCGTAGACCCGCAGTTCGGGTGCGTATCTCGTGCTGTAAAAAAACAAGAAATATAAAAGGCGGTAAATTAAACATGCGCATGCAAAGAACGATAAAAGGTGTAGTTTGTGAAGAGAACAAGCAACCGCATGAATAAGTCAACACGCGGAAACAAATGGGGATCTTAGAGAGTCGCGAATGAGGCAACAAAGAACCGACGAACATGGGGAAGGCATGCAGTTTCTGCGGAGAGAGACGATTGGATCCCAGTGTGAGTACGGCTGGCTTTAATTGCGTGCCATAGATTTCACCGCATGCGGCGGGTGGTACGAGGCGGTGAGGGAGAGAAGAAGTTGAGCAGACAGAAAGACGGCCCAAAGGCTGAGACATTGACCACATGGCGCTACAATGGCAGATAAATAGATATGACTGAAAAAGAAAACGTTGAAATATGTCTGGATATTCAGAAGATAGTCATCAAAGATTATTATCTTTTGAACATCAAAGCTGAGACTCACCCAATAAATATATAGAGGGAAAAATCCTTGCTTTTGTCACTTTTTGGGTCTCAGTTTTGTAAACAGCAACTCCAATCCGGAACATTAGAGGCGTTCTTCGGGGTAAGCCACGTAACATTTCTTTTTAGAGTTTAGCGTGTTCGCGAGGTTTCAATCGAATACGTGGAGAGAGGGAAAAAAACGGAAAACTAAGAGCATGAACCAAATAACCTAATTTTGAGAAAATGGAAAAGACAGCTGTCAGACCGGAGAATTTGTTTCACGCTACCAAAATGTCTTCAGTATTGAATCCCCAACTAAAAAAAGGCAGAACAGAAAGGAAGCCTATGAAGAAACGA
Organism: Amblyomma maculatum; assembly: GCF_055883805.1. Classification (NCBI taxonomy): domain Eukaryota; kingdom Metazoa; phylum Arthropoda; class Arachnida; order Ixodida; family Ixodidae; genus Amblyomma; species Amblyomma maculatum. Next base: position 347,430,607 of record NC_139344.1, read on the forward strand.
TAAGGTTCGATACTATCGACGCAAGCTACGAGCTCGATTGGCAATGCAAAAAAAAAAAAAAAAAAATGGCGTAAGCCGAGGGCACGTCACTGTCTGTACTTCACACTGAAGCGCCAGCCGGCAGTCAGGTCGATGCGTTAAAATTTCGTGCTGAGGTGTCATCTATCATGAAGCTCTTGGACTTCTGTGCGAGCTCGGCAGAACTGGTTGTCCTGTCGATAACTTTACTCAAGCAGGTCTGCACTCTTTGCCTCTAGCATGGATTGCTAAAACTTAAATATGGATATTTCGCAAAAAAGTTGGTAAATGAATGAATTAATGAGTGAGTGAAATCTATGTATAAATGGTAATGTAATATACCGCTGTCTTGTACAAAAAGACTCCTCCACCACAAGTGTGTACTGCACTTGTTGAAGCTGTACTCAGGCAAGACATAAGGTATATTCAAGTTCTGTTCATCTGCGATTAAGTCTTCTTCCATTAAACTCTGAGACGTGCAGATTTGCTTCTTCTCCTCCCTACACAATTATCAATTGGCAGCCTACATCGATCTTCGATTAGGAGAGAGAACAACTCCGATGGAATCAGCCGGGCCGCAGGTCGAAGGAGGTAAACTGACCAGCGCTTGACGGCATAGCACCATGACTCTGAGTCCATAACACTGTTTGACGTGCATACTATGAAGGGTTGTATGTATGGCGCATTTCCGTCTGTACAGGACACGTTTCGCTCAGTCTGATGGCAAGCGGCGTTAGCAGTCACGGCCTTGGTCTAAGGCGGAGGATTGCGGGGTATGTGATAGGCAATATCTAGCCGTTCGCGGAATGGTGACTGGGGATATGCAGCAAATGCCTACGTTTCACTCGTTCTGTTAAGCATATCTGACGTACAGCGGACGATTAGCGGTTGAGTGAGCTCTGATAGGATCGGATTCTCGTCACAGCTAATAGATATTACCAGAAATGACTGAGCCAAACTACTCACTTCACTGTCAGTTTGGATGTGTCTTTTTGGTTCCCTGCGCGCTTCTTTTTCTACGTGCTTAGCGTGCTTTGACGTAATGAAAGGAAGATAGAAAGAAAGCAAGGAAGGGACAAATAAAAGAAAGAAGGTGAAGGAGGGAAGGAAAGGAAAAGGAAAGATGAATAATAAAAGGATGAAGGAGGAGAAAAGAAGCAGACAGAAAAAAGGAAGCATGGAAAGAAGGAAAGAAATATGAATAATACGCGAAAATAGCAAGTAGTCCACACACTAGTGTGTCCTATACATAAATCGCCGGCGTCAACGTAGTAGCGAGACCGGACTAGATTTTACAACAAACGAATTAACAATTACTTCATAATGGTTTTTAATAGCGATAAAGATATTGTTGTTCACATACCTGTTATTAAGGTAAAAATATTGATATTCGCGTATCTGTGATTATACCATTTTGACACGCACACACGGAAACAAAACTTTATTACAAGCGATTCCCTTATGCTGTGGCCCAATAAATTTTGCAATTCATAATAACCAAAGCTATTAGTTCTAAAATGATGACTAACTTTGCAGTAAATTAGCTTAATACAGACAAAAAAAAATGAAAATATGACTTTTAGTAATTAGTGTCATCAATCATTGACTTGTTCTGGGAGGAGGAGGAATAGCTTTATTTGGAGTTCGACAGGGTTTAACGCAACCAGGCCTAGTTCTCCCACCTGGGAACGTCGAGCTCTTGTCTTTTCACCGCCACGAAGGCTGCTGGACGGCCCTAAGTTGGTCGTTGAGGCTGGAGTTGCGCGAGCGGCGGACCACCTCGACGAGAGGGTATCGGGATTAACACCTGTCAATTATGCTTTGCACTCCCAGAGTGTGTGCTTAGGTGTTGCTATGTTTGTCGTATAGACCTTGCATGTGTTAGTGACATATATTTCGGGGTAAATCCAGCTTTACTGCAGCGGGTTCGGGTGTGTATTTGTTTGTAATTCCATGAGCTCTGCATACTTTGCTGCTAGGCGGAGGGAAGGTCCAGCGCGCCAGGTGGAAGACTTTGGTTAATTCATTAAAGCTCATCAGCCTCTCCTTTCCCCCTTCTTCGCCATGACTCTCTCCGGCACGGTATGCGAGACCTCGTGCGACGAAGTGAGCGACTTTGTTGAGGTTGGTGAGATGTGGAGAGACGTTCCCCATATGTGCCGGGAACCAAACTAGCTCGATCTTGTTGTTCGGTAAGAGTTTCAAGTCCTTGTTTATTCGGCAGGCTTTCATGCATATTCTCCCCTTGGCGTAATTCTTTATGGTCGTACGTGAGTCACTGCCAACGACCCCGCAATAGGGATGACATATTGCAAGGGCGATGGCTAATTCTTCGGCCACTTCAGCGTGTTGGGACTTTATGCTGGCGGAGTGGACCAGCGTTCCAGCAGTGTCGATGACGGGGACAGCGTATCGTAGATTGTCGTGATACTCCGCTGCGTCAACGAAGCGCGCTTCCTTCGCTTTTGCATAGTTCCGCAGCAGGGCCGCTACTCTGGCCTGTCTTCTGCCTTGATTATACGTGGAGTGTATGTTTCTCAAGACTTGTCCGACTCGGATGCCATGCCTGACGTTCACCAGGATTATTTCTTTCTCCCACGTTGACAGTGGTAGCCAGTGCCAAGCCGCTCGAGTATGTGTCATCCAGCTACGGTGGTCGTCTCTCTTTCTAGCTGCGGAAGCGAAATTCTGACCTCCAATTCCACCTGGGAGAAATACGGTGGCTTGCATGCAAATTGGCGGATCAGCTTTATCTGCAGCAAAACTCTTTAACGGTGGTGTCGACCATGCCTCGATGCGACGCCGTCACGAAGATTCGGTCGTATTCGACGACCGTCTATCTTCCCGCAGCGAAAGTTGTTCTAAAAACGTGGAGATAGCGAAGGGCGTGCCTACGTAGCTGCGCCCCATATTGATCCTGTAAATCCTTCTCGGTGAGGACGAGAGCGCTGGGAAGCAAGGACTCGATGCACCACAACGGTGGCTGCATTGTTGAACGGCAGTTTACGATGAGTAAAAAGAAGCGGAAATACGCTCTTTGGTTCAAGGTAACGAGTTTGTTACACTTAGAAAGTAGTTCACCTTACAAGATAGTTGAGAGCTGGTGAAGAATAAAGTGATGCACGGATGAGGGACACGCACCCCAGCAGGTTCATCAGGCCTGATTCAGGCTAGTGTACTGAAGTAAGGCTAGCAGTAAGCTGCGTCTCTCACAGCCTGAGTCGCTTTAGGACGTTAAACCCCGCAAACCAAACGAACCAATAAGCTACCGACTGGTATGGCGACAGACATAAAAACGCGTACGACTCCAGTATAAATATTCCGCAAATTATTTACGTTTTCTACGAGACAAGTACTGCAAGGCAAGGCCTCCTCACCTAGTGCATTGTTCAAGAGCAAGCTGTCATCCTTCGCTTCACACAACAACGCCTTCGTGACGAAGAACTTCACACCCAGAAGGACCTGGAAAGTCTGCGGGCTTTCCACGATAATCCGAGAACAGAACATATCCGGTTTGGAGGCACGTTTCACCAAACACAGGAGAAATATTATTGGCAGTGGTTAGCCTCCGACTTTGTACGTGAAGTGAAAACGTGCTGTGGGTATCAGTGGCGCAAGACACTGTCGATCAAGCCACCTATGCTGCTGAACTCCGCTCCGCCCTTGACGAAGCTCCTTCAACAAATTGGTATGAATCTCTCCAGCCCCTTCTAAATTTCATCAAGAGGCAACCGACTCTAAGACCCGTTATTCAGAAGCAAAACCCCTGCCTAATATTACCGCAGCAGAAGCCAGCGAGATTTTCGTCGAACGCATCCTCATGTGATACGGCGACTCCGAAGGGCGCATCACGGACAGAAAAACACCATTTATATTGAACCTGACGCAATACATTGTTACCACGAACCAAATGCAAGACGCGCTACGGCATTGTTACCCACGTCAGAACATAGCCTACATTTCTACAAAATTTTTAACAGAAACATGCGCCTACACCCAGCACTTTTGTGAGTCATCGCCTCTGAGGTAATATATATCGACAGCTCCTTCAGCATGTCGCATTCATTAATTTTCCAGCGGAACAAAATTATCTTGCATAATTCTTCAATATAGCCCCTTCATTTGTCTTTCAAAGGAGCCTGAATACATACTACAGAAATGAAATGAATAACATAAGGACCACAGTTTGTTGCCTACGGCATTGTCAACACCACGTGAGAATTTGCTTTATCTATGCAATATACAATTGTTCCCGAAAGTTTTTTGACTCACCGCCTCTGAGGGAATATCCTCGACATCTCTTTCTATATATCGCCTTCATTGCTTACTCCGCGAAACAAAATTAGCTGTCATAGTTCTTCCGTCGATCCTCTTAAGCAGGTGTTGAAAGGAAACTGAATTCACATGTCAGAAAAAGAAAATGGATAACACAAGGACCGCAGATCACGCAAATGAATTGTAACAGAAATATTCTATGTGCGCACTTAGGTCGGATGTTTCAGCGAGCACATTGGAAAATTCCTGAAGATGAAATATTTCCCAAAACAAGCTCCCAGCCACTACGAACGTAATTTATATTTAAGATTATTCTAATTTATATCTGATGAACCAAAACTCTCTAATCACTTTTTAATTAACCTTGTTCGATAGTTATTACCAATCAGGAAGTCGAAACCGCATAGATAGAGAAGACATGAGCTTTTGAAACATAGGAAAACTCATTTTTCATGATGTACAAGGCGAGTCAATCTAGCGCTTTTCATCAGAAAACCGAAAGTGAGTTCTTTAAATGTCTGGCAAGGAAGAGAGAAATTCAGCATGCACTTTGCTGCTGATCGACCTAGTTACTACCGTAACTGTTACGTCTATATTTACACACGCACTCATTGACGTACAGTTGTAAAATGTGAGGCAAAAGATCACACCGCGTAAACTTAGCCCCCTTGTTCGCTATAGGTACAGCCGTCCATAACAGTGCCTGGAATGTAGCGTATCTAGCGCTCAGAACAAAAACCACTGCTTCAAATTGCGATTAAAATGATTGAAATAACAGGATTCCCGGGAGCAGTGCCCTATCCCCTTTCAGTGCATGCATCGGTCCACTCGCAGTCTTTTGATTCCCCCTCCCCAAGTAATAACAGCCTTTATGGTTCAAAGGTAGCCAATGCCGCAGCGGTATGCTGACGGAATGCTACTATTCGACCCCGATACCGACACTCATAGAGTCTGTTGTATAGAGGGAACTTACTAGAGTCTCATTCAACCGACGTAGGCTAGGAAAGAGTCAAAGGAAGGAAGAAAAATGGAATCAAGAAGAGCACAGGGTGGATGGGTGCACGCGAACAACTCAAGTCCGCCAGCCAGAGACAATGGCCCGCAAGGCAAACGCAAAATGGCACAGTGCCACCTGCCCTACTCCTTCTCTGTCCTTTTCTTTTTACTCTCACCAAACAATTTAACGAGTTTGGGTTTTTTTTTTCTTTTTTTCACGAAACCCTCTTGTTTCGTACATATGTTCGCTGCAGCCTTGCGGATTCATGTTTCGATGGAACGAAAAGTGGCAGCTTACGTCAAAAGAGAAACCGTCGGGCCTCCAAGAAACGGTCGAGGCTTCTTTATTTCGTATGCAGCTCATTCGTTGCCCGCACATTCCGGTCGTGACTCTCTCGTTCCCTCTCTCTCGTTCCCGTCCCCCATGCCCCAACACCCCTGGGTGCAGCGCGTCGTTTATATAGTATTCATGGAAAACCAGAAACCCAGCTCTGTCTCCACCTTTCCACTCCATTTTTCCTCTTCCAGCGTAAATTCAGCGTTCGCCTCTCTCCTATGCATGTGTGCCTACCGTTCTTTAAATATGGCAAAACGAAATCCTACGAGAGCCCAGAGTTTTTTGTAAACACCGCATAAACTTAAATTACGAATATCGAGAAATAGAAGACAAAAACAAAATTAAAGTTGTGTCAGTAATAGGGTACCGACAGAAAAAAATCCAGCAAACTTAGTTTCGTTCCGGACGGAGTTTCTCACTTCAAGCGAACAGAATGGAATCGACAAAGCCGTTCCATTCGCGCAGAAAGAACTTCAAGCTACCTTCTCTTTTTCTTACGTACTACCTTCTTCCACAACTCTTAAAGTAAGAAAAACGTTCATTTTAACAATCTGGGTTATAATAGCTCTTCTAATTGGAATCCGTTATGCAATTTTCATCTCTACTGATCTACTCGCTATGATGGCTTTGCAGCGCTAAAAAAAAAAAGAGACCCTTCATACAAAATATTTCAGATCTACTGTTCTCTGAACTCAAATTGTGAAATTGTGTGATTTACATTCCCAGGATTATTATTGTCATTTTTACCGAGCTGTAGGACACGTACGAAATAGATTTTATTAGTCTTTACTGCTCCTTGCTGGCAGTAATATGTACACATTTATAAAGGGCGGCTATTTTAATACCGGTATGTTTGCCGGCGGTGTAGCTAGGAGAGATATGGAGCAAATATTTCTGCCGTTTGGATGCAAGAATGTTATCAGTTCATCGACCTGAAGTACTAACGCCCCATGCATCGTGCAAGATGCGCTGCCTGGCGGCCGCCACACGCAGCGCACGCGGGGCTCCCCGGCAGCCTTTCTCCTTGGGTTTCTATACAGTCGAAGGTTTTGGCGCACGACAATTGCAATCGTTCGGTTCATGCTCTTCAACTAGGGCCTGGGTCATGTCTAGAGACAACAGTTGTGTGGTGGAGTGCTCAAACAGCAATAAAAGCTTCCCGGGAACGCGTTTCTTCAAATTTCCTGGCCGGCCTTACGAACAGGAGAGATTGCTGCTGCGCGGAGAAAAAAGTGATACTGATCACGTCTCGTTGCATTTGTAATTATTTACTACATCGCTGTTATGGTGCCGCTATAAAATGTTCATTGTCCACTATGTGTACCCGGTCAAGCAGCATGAGTTTGTTTTAAATGTTTTCTTTTCTTTATTTGTGTGCGAAAGACAGTTGGACGCATCTTGTCACAACAGACGTCGCATCATGTGCAGAGCAATTTTTGTCAAAGTGGGTGCAGCACGGACCGGATCATGTTTCACGCGTGATTTGGATCGTTTCTGTACTCTTTATGCACGTACCTGCGTGCTTAACTGTGCCGCGGGCTGAAGGGTTGCTACTGTGCCCACGCTATTTGCTCGAGATTTGGCCCAGCTGCCACAATTTCTCGCCCAGCTGCGGAATGCCATTCTATGCGTGTATTTGCGGAATGGCGTGCTGCAGCACCTGTACAGAAAATAGGTCATGATTGTGACATTTACTAGACGTCCACTTGCTTTATCTTCCCATTTGTAATTGGAAATATATATTCGCCTGAACCCTTTCTTAACACATCTTGTCAATTTTTGTTGACACATTTTTTCTTTCTTGTGAATTTAGTAAGAGTAGAAGCCTCTGGGAGCCTATCAAAAACAGCGGAATCGGCAGCCAGCGTTTTGTGAATGGCGAAAAACCAAATGACCCGAGGTGCCCATCGTACCCGCCTACAGTATTTCCAACTGTTTACAGATGTTCGAAGCCAGGGACATCTGAGAGATATCAAGTATAATTCTATTAATTTTTAGTGGCAACATGAATCTAAACATGGATCGCGGCACGTTTCACGCATAGCATTCGATGGTTTTTCTTTTTTACTCTTTGTGCACATCGATTTTTACACTGACGATGCGCGAGCTGTAAAGCATCGCCAATGTGTGCATGCTACACATTTGTTTACTTTATTTATTTAGAAAAAGGATTTTATTAAAATAGAGTATGCACTGGATTTTTTTATTCAGAATTTTCCGCAATTGGTTCTTAAATTTTCGGTTCCAGACTATCGATAATTCGGTTATTGCATTTGCTGAATGGGCATGCTGCACCTCCCTTATTTGGGCCATAATGCGGTTTCTAACAAGCATGAAGTTGAACGTTGCCAGACGCATAATACCTTTGCGATGGTTGGGTGCTAACTCTATCTGCCGACTGGGACATTTACTTAGGTTCAGCCTAATTAGCCTTCCCTTTTGTATCTAAATCAGAAGCTTTTGGCTGGAAAGGTAGTTGACAGTTGTGATATTTCATTCGCGGGTACTCATTTGGTAACTAACAGCTTTTGCAGCTTGCTGGGCGCACGTTCGCTTTGCTGTCAAATTTAGTAAAGATGGGAGTTCGTGAAAGCCAACAAAAACATCAGTCTGCGAGCAGCATTTCGTTAATGATGACGAGTAAAATGACCTGTAGAAGTAAGAAGTGTAAATTTATTTTTGGAGGTTTTCCAGCTTTTCATTTCAGCCTGCGTAATGCAAGTTAGGTAATTGCGAGGCACAAAATATTCGAACGAAGCTTTTCAGCAGTTTCAAATCAGGCAAAAATGGTGTGATGACAGCCTTTTAACAAAAATAACAAAAGCAAAAACATACGTCTGAAATGCAAACCTTAGCACGAAAGTTGAAGCCGAATTCGGGGAGGCGGGGAGTAGGTGCCAATCACATCCCTTGAATAATAATCAATCAATCAATCAATCAATCTTTATTTAATGTGCGCAGGAACAACCACGTGGCCTTTGTGCTGCAGCACAAATAAAAAAAAGAAACAAAAATGAAAAAGCACGAACGTGTTTACACACACAGAGAGAACACAAAAAAAAAGAAATAAATAATACATGAAATGAAACTTAGACGAAAAGTATCACGGAAAGTAAGCAATCAATGAGTAGCATCACTTATATACACAGTGAGAGAATTTTTTAGCACACCAGGCGAGAGAAAAAAAAAAAGAATGGTAGATAGAAGAGAAAAAAAAACAGCAACAAATAACTGACATTGATTATAGTAATATAGAAATATACATAAAATAAACAACCATTCCAGACGCAACAAGTGCATGGTACTTAAAAGACAGGCTAGAAATACAGAAAAATACAATAAAGAAGTAGAATTGAACAAGGGACAGTAAGATTCGAATATAAAGTTTAAAGTTGAAATTTAAGTAAGAAATGGATAAAAAGTAGTTCAAGATACAGACAGCATTGAACAGGAGAAAAAGCAAAAAGCAAAAAGTGAAGTAAATACAATATTAAGGGTAGAATGTGGGAGTTATATGTGATAAAGTACTATTTAGAATACAACGCTACGAACATTTAATGTAAATGAACAGAGCGAGTTTTGGAAGATGTCAAGGTGAGGACAAAAAGAGTTAAATAACCACTGCATCCTGTCCAGAGGGGAGTGGGAATGAAGAGGAGAAACCTGAAATGGTCTGAATTCCCTCATGCTCTTTCGCGGAACTCGCAGTAGTATGTACTCTAAGAGCTGAGGGCACATAATGTGGCCATGAAGGAGTTTGTACAGAAATATGATATCAAGTCTGATACGACGGCAGTGAAGAGAAGGAAGATTCAGTTGGGCCGAAGACGCCCGACTACTGTGCCGGAGTACCCGGGATCGAACCCGACCTCGGCGGCTGGATATGTACCACTGCAACGAATGATGAGAGCCAAGTCATAGAAGAGGACGGGTAGGCTTTCGCCATTCTCCTAGGCATGAGCGTCCCTTGAAGGGTTGAAGCAGGCGGACACGCGTCACTTCGGCTCCGCAAATTTTGGCCGATTTCACCGGACCAACGCTTTTTCGCCACCGGATTTCATTCGGAACTGGGAGACATCAAGTGCTGGATCCCCTATATGCCATATTTCAAGCGGTAGGACCATTTTTTTCGGATCTTTACCGGACTTGAAAGTTCCAAAGTGGGCGCCAGCCCGCTAACCCTGACGGGACGCCCAGTATGACATCGGGAGAGCACGGGACGCTAGGCTTATTGACGACGGCGGCGCCTAGCACCGACGCTTCTTCAAAGAGAGACCATATGGCAGGGCCAAGCCAAGCCCCAAGTGCGTCGCCACAACCACCAAATGCCCTCCTTGACGAATTGCAAGGGATGGATGAAGACGACTTTGGAGACGCCGAGTCAGGAAGCGAAGACGGAATCCCGTCAGATTCCTCATCTGAGCGCGTCGGGTACAACAATGATGCCAGTTGGGAGCTTGTTCAATCCAAGCGCCAGAAAAAAAAACTTCAGAGACAAGGACAACGGAAAGGCACAGGAACCGGCCCGGACGCCCAACCTCATGATGAAAAATCACTGGGTAATGCGACCGGCTGCCACAAGACCGGACAGGTGGAGCAGAGGAGGCCTAGGCGAAGACTGCCGCACTCCCCAAAAATGACATCAAAATAATTTTTCGACCTAAGAAAGGACCCATGGTGAAATCACTCACCACACACCATGTAGCGCGCGCCGTTATCATGGCGTACGGCCAACAATGCAAGGACGAGGACATACTTGTAAGGCTGCGTACAGGATCAAATATCATTATCGTTATCACCCCACATGAAGAAACGGCTCACCTGGTGCGGCGCATTACCCGCCTTAAATTCGCCGGAAAGTCGTACGAGGTCAGCGCTTACGTGGCAGCTCCGGAGGACGTCTTTCGCGGCGTAATACACGGTGTTGACCCAGGTACGTCTCCCGAAGAGCTGAAAGCACACCTACGAGTCAGAACTCAAGGAGTAACCATTCTCCAGGCAAGGATGCTTGGAAAATCCAAGACCGCAGTGATCACGTTCGACGGTCCGATCTTGCCGAAATTCGTAATATCCTACGGAGGTGAACTACCGTGCTAACAGTACCGCCCCACGAGGCAAGTGTGCTACGTCTGTTTCCAGCAAGGACACCGCTCCGACGTGTGCCCTACACCGGACATTATTGTGTGCGGACTGTGCGGAGATAAAAATCCGACGAAAGACCATGTGTGCGAGCTCAAGTGCCTAATATGCGGTGAGGCGCATCGCACCGGATCCAAAGAGTGCCCCGAGAGACTGAAAAAAGCAAGACCAAAGCCCAGCGGGGAAAGAGGGCGCAGTGGCCAACGCGGGCGACCACGCAAGCGATGGTTCAGCTCAGAAGGAGAGACCTCGAGGAGCCGATCAAGGTCCAATTCCTTCCCACCTCTGTCGCCGGCCGGTTCACAGGAGGGGAACAAACAAGAAAAGCAGAAAAAGAAGCTTTCCCAGAAAGGCGACAGCAAGGTAAGCTGGGCATCTACCATTGATCCGCACTCGGTAGAAAATAGTAACACAAACAATACAAACAACAAAAATATTCCTGTCAAAGAAGCTAAAGACGCGAGCAGTGATGCACTCACACGCGAGCTTGAACTCGCTAGACTCAAACAAAATGAGCTCGAACGCAAGGTCGAGGAACTAACAAAAACACTAAAGGCACAACAGCGGGAGCTTGAAATCACTAGAGCCTTTCCAAAACAGCCACAAGCATCCAACAATGGAAAACTTGAAACACGAATGCAACAGATGTTGCAGCAGATGATGCAGGATATGATGCGGCAAATCCAATCTCAAATGCAACAGATGCAAGCACAATTTCAGGGGCAGATCTCAGAAATCAAAAGTGCTTTTCGAAAACAAAGACATAACGAAAACATTAGGGAAAGAGCGTACAACCGTCCAGCGTTAACGGCGTTCGCTGTCGAACAAGGCAACAGCACGAACACGTAAACATGACCAAGACGTGTCAGCAAGACCAAGAAAACTTAGAAATTTGGCAATGGAACTGCAGAGGCTACCGCAAAAAACAGGCCCTACTAAAACAATACATAAACACACAGCTTACACCCCCCGATGTGATTGCGCTCCAAGAGACTGGAACCAGGCCCTCTTTACAGGGGTACGATGTTTACGAGAGCCAAAACGGAAGTAAAGCAGCCGTTGTAGTCATCAAAGCCATCACCGCAATCAGGCACGATACCATCGCCGACACGGACATCGAGCACGCGCTTGTCGAAATCATTCCGAAAAAGCGAAAGGGAAGGAGCACATTCGTACTGAACGTGTACAGCCCGCCAAGACAAAGAAAAGCCAAATTCTTCGAACTCTTCCACGGAGCGCACAAGCTGGCCAAAGAAAATGCACTCATTATCGTGGGAGATTTCAACGCCATGGACACGAGTTGGGGATACCGGAAACAAGATATCAAGGGAAGAACATTAGCGGACGTAGCCGAATATTTTGGCTGCAAGCTAATCACAGATCCCGCGACCCCCACGAGAATCGGTAAAGTGTGAGCACGGACACTTGCCCGGACCTCACGTTCGTAAGGAAGAGCAAGGAGTCACAGTGGGAAAACATGATGGAAAACCTAGGTAGCGATCACTTTATCCTCCGGACGCGAATAGCATCGGAAAGGGTAAGATGCCGGATCGGACAAGCAAAACTCACGGACTGGAACGCGTTCCGCGGGGCTTCCAAAAAATCTGAAGGCGACATTCAACGACTAGAAGACTGGAGCGGCATGTTGACAGAAACGCGAGACAAATGCACAAAAAGTGTAAGACGAACAACGACAACGCCCGAAGTAGACGGGCACCTTCTGCGACTATGGGAAGCCAGACGCAGTCTCACCAAAAGATGGCGGAAGCAAAAACACAACAGGAAACTAAAACTAAAGATAGCAGAGGTTACGGCAAAAGCTGAAGAATACGCAGCGCAACTCGCGAGACAAAATTGGGAACAATTCAGCGACTCGCTTAAGGGAACCTTAGGTACGGCCAGAACCTGGAATCTCCTAAGAGCACTAATCGATCCGACCAAAACAAAATCAGAAAACAATAAAAGCATCCACAGATTCATCCACTCCTTCGAGGGTTCGGACACCGACCTTTTAGAGAAGGCACGAAAAAAATGTTTCGGTGATCGCCACCCCTCACGATACCAAGGAACCTATCGCGGAGCCGAAAACGAGAGACTCGACCGCCCAATAACTGTGGAAGAAGTTTATGCGGCCATAAGGAATACGACCAAAACACGGCAGCAGGAGCCGACAGAATCGACAATGCCCTGATCCGAAACCTGAGTGACGACCTCATACAAGAGCTCGTAAGCTTCGTAAACAAACACTGGGAAGCGGAGACGGTTCCCGAAGACTGCAAACACGCCGAAGTAATTATGATACCTAAACCTGGCACACAGCTCCAAATTGAAAATCTCAGGCCCATCTCGCTCACGTCGTGCCTCGGCAAGCTTTACGAGCGGGTGGTGATGCTCAGACTGCAAAATATCATGGAAGATAATGAACATGTACCCCATACCATGTTCGGCTTCAGAGCAAAACTCTCGACGCAGGACGTGCTGCTTCAAATACAAGATGTGCTCCGCAATGTACCCCGAACAGGTGAAAATGTCATAATGGCCCTTGACATCAAGGGAGCATTTGATAACGTCAGTCACGAAGCGATCCTTAGAGGCCTAGACGACCTGGACTGCGGACGCAGAATCCACGGGTACGTCAAAGCCTTCCTGTCAGATAGAACTGCCACCATCGGCATGGGAGACCTTCGATCGAACAAAATTCACGTGCCAAACAAAGGAACACCACAAGGATCAGTCATCTCACCTATCCTCTTCAATATAGCTATGATAGGTCTAGCACGAAAACTAGAGAAGATCGAAGGCATCAGGCACGCCATGTATGCAGACGACATAACAGTCTGGACGAACACCGGTTCCCTCGGGGAGAAGGAAGAAAAATTACAGGAAGCGGCCTCCTGTGTACAGAAATATCTCGGAGAAAGAGGACTCGCAAGCTCGACCGAGAAATCGGAACTGCTTCGAGTGTGGAGAGGCAAACAAAACCGGACCGTCCCAACCAGTGAGAACCTGAAACTCAACATCTACCTGGAAGGAATGCCCATCCCTGAAAAGACAACAATAAGAATATTAGGTATGTGGGTCCAGTCGAACCAACGCAGTTGTCACACCTTTACCATGCTCAAAACAACAACGCTACAAGTGACACGCATGATCACCCGCATCACCAACAGGCGGCATGGCACGCGCGAAGAGGACACACTAAAACTAGTTAGAAACCTGGTAGTGAGCCGAATTATGTACAGCCTGCCCTACCAGTGCCTCAACAAGAGTGAAATACAACAAGCGAATGCAGTGCTACGCAAAGCGTATAAGACGGCGCTCCGATTACCGCGCAACACGTCTACAGAAAAGCTCATGGCGCTTGGATTGCAAAACACATTCGAAGAACTACGCGAGGCGCAGCTTGAGTCGCAAAAACTCAGGCTGCTGCAGACAACGACTGGAAGAGCGCTCTTACAGAGACTCGGATACTGTGAGCAGATGCGAGAAATAGCGAGGACGGTAACGATCTCCGACGAACTTCGCAAGTCCCTCAAGGTAGCTCCAATCCCGAGAAACATGGACCCTAACCTGCACCAAGGTAGAAGAGAAGCAAGGGCCGATTTTATTCACAAAAACATACGCTCCTCAAGACACGACTGTGTATGCAAACGCGTCCTCGAGAGGAGGACACAACAAAATTTCAGTGGCCACGGTGGTCAATTCGTCTCTACGCGAAGTGACCAGCGCCTCTATCCGACACTGCACAGTAGCAGAGGCCGAGGAAGTAGCCATTTCTCTAGCGGTGGCGGATTGCTATAGAGCTGGGCGGTCGCTAACGATACTCACAGACTCTCAAACAGCCTGTCGAAATTTCATGAATGGTAGGATTGGTCGTCACGCGCTCCGTATACTCCTCAAAGCGAGCGACAGAATTAAAAACCCCGAAGAAAGCAAGACCAGACACAAAATTATATGGGTACCGGGGCACATGGGGGTGGCAGGGAACCAAGAGGCTGACAGGATAGCTCGAGCATACACTACTTTCCGAGCATCCGACGGGTCCGCGGAACTTTTGCCAGCACCCAAGACATACTCGGCCATACTAAAAAAGTATAGAGGAAGAAGAATTCGATATCCCCCACCGCACAGTTCTCTCACCAGAGAGGAAACTGTCATATGGAGACAATTACAGACAGGTTCATACCCAAACCTGCACATACTAAACAAAATGCACCCTACCATATACGCTGACAGATGTCCCTGGTGCGATGAAACACCAACACTATATCACATCACGTGGGCATGTCAAAACATAGATGTGGTCCCCAAAATTCGAAACCCGAGTGCGGAGCAATGGGAGACTCTGCTGTCCAGCGACCGCTGCGAAGACCAGCAAGGTCTGGTACAGCGAGCCCAACGGGCGGCAGCAGCCAGCGGAGCCCTAGACTGAGGGCAACCGACCATTGTGAAAAAGCGGACGAACTCGACGGAGAAGAGAGACTCTTGTGGATACAGCAAGCAGACATCTCTGAAGACGTCCAAAAACCGCCAAATAATATAGGGCTAAATAAAGTTTTTCCTCCTCCTCCTGAGAGGGGGAAGTTGCGCAAGGAAAGCGATAATGAAATATCCGCAAAAATTTTTTTTGTACTCTGTCAACCTTTTGTACTCTGTCAATAATAATAATAATAATAATAATAATAATAATAATAATAATAATAATAATAATAATAATAATAATAATAATAATAATAATAATAATAATTGGTTCATAGGAAAGGAAAGGCGCGGTAACTGTCTCACTTGTTTTCTGTGGACACCTGAACCGCGCCGTAAGGGAAGGGAGGAAGGTGAGAGTTAAAGTGGAAAGAGAGAAAGAGGAGTCGTAGTGGAGGGCTACGGAGTAATTTCGACCCCCTGGGGATCTTTAACGTGCGCTGACATCGCACAGCACACGGACGCCTCTTCGTTTCGCCCCTATCGAAACGCAGCCGCCGAGGTCGGGTTCGAACCCGGGTATTCCGGACAGTAGTCGGGCGTCTTACCACTGTACCACGCCGGCGGGGTCACATCCCTTGCTTCTTTCCTTTTTCGTTGTCGCTCGCACTAATGTACCCATGTTGATCGATGACGTATCTTTCATGATTACAGTCACGTGCACAACAGCATAGGTACAGACAATGTAGAGGACCTATGAGTGCAGAGAGTCGTAGTAATGAAATGAAATTAAGGCACAAAAGCAGGGGCATCCGTTGCATTTTACTGCCACATGGGTAACAACACTGTGGAAGTAGTATGGAGGAGAATAAGACAGCAGTGAGTCCAGAGAGCGACTACCTTAAAACTGCATTGTTCTCTGTTCCTGTGTGCACAATGAGCCGTGTTCTCTAGTGATAATAAAATGTTTCTATGGGAAGCGTTATACTGTCGGGTTCGATGTGCAGAACCTGCTGCGTCAAATAACGAGATGAAAGAAATAATCAGCAATTTAAAAAAAACCTACTTAACTTTGTCATCTTTCGTGTACAATTAACATGCAGCAGTTATCGAGAATATGTATGTTAGCTTAACTAGAAACGTTAACTGTAAACTTCTGCGAGAAAATAAGCCTCTGCTCGTGGAGACTAATCTAAAGGTCTTATATAATTCGCTTTACTTTTTTTTTCCATGAGAAGAACTCCAATCAGCCATATATCTCGACTGTACGCTGCAGTTGATGGCGTTGTCCGTTTCAGTAATGGCCCCGATAGCACCTTTGACGTTCTGTTCCGGTCAGCTTTTTTTTGTGTGTGTGACGTTCCTCTGCCACGATGTGCAGCAAATGATAGGGGTGTTGTAGGCGACGCATGTCATTCTCGTGATCCGTAACAGCCATCCTTTTATATAAAGGCTGACTTCACAAGGATACACTAAAAAAATGTTCCTGACGGTAAGCTACGTTAATGTGGAGGAAATCCGGAAGCAATGTCCTTTTAACATTTGTCTGTGTATCAATGACGACAACATTAAGAATCTTCAATGTTTCTTGTGACATAATAACATCTGGTTCTTTTCTCTCTTTTTTTGTTTTTTTTTCTTTCTGTTTGTATTTTATTTTCTTGACAAGTCTTATTACTGGTCACGTTTTATACATAGTCACTTCGTTAAAAACTCTTATTATTATCGCTTAAATCGTTCGTCACTTTCTACATATCAATCTTAAGTGATAGGTGGAAATTCTATCAAAACTTTATCCTAATAATTATTTAAGCATTTCATATCAATCATCGACTCTCATTCTATTATCATTTTTACACGCAGCATCGCACCAGCATACACCCGGGTATTGTTGGTGGAAATATTTATTGCCAATATTACACAGCATGGGGTCAGAGCCCCCTACATGGCACTTGAAGGCCCTCCCAAAGTAGGGAGGGCCCTTTAAAAAAATTACCGACGATTACGTTACTTCCTAATGCGAAATTTGAGCGCAGCAAATAAGCTGCTTCACCTTTTCGATAGATTGAGGCAAAGAAATCGAGCAACACATGTATGCGCTATCACAGAATTTTTTTTTATTTTTCACACGTATTCCTTTAACAAAGACTCCGCTAACAGTTCTTGACAGTTATGAAGGAAGCTTTGTGGTCGGAGAAATAGACTGATATATGTTCGAATTGGTACACCAATGCTTGCTTCTCAAAGACGAGATTTATACAAGTGCCTCGCGAGGTTGTCACAGCCGTGGGACGCGTTACGAGCGAGAGGAACGGGATGTTCTCCCGCATAAGTGTGAAGAAATTCCTGTTTGTCTTTATGTCAACATTCGTCTCGCTCATGGCTCAGAAAGAACTGGCAGATAATTTCGCAGTGGCGAACGGCAGCAGCAATTTCGGCTCGGGCGGTGCACATATACAGATCCGCCGCCACCGATCTGGCTCTCTGATTGCCACCGCACAGGGGTTGCATTGGAGGAGGAGCGAAGAAAGGAATTAAGTTCGAGCCGGCGCTTTGACAACCGGAGACTCGCAGGAAGAGGGGGGAGGGGGGCGGCGTGTACACCCAGCGGCAAAAGATGGGGGCAGAAGCGCGCGCAGCAAGCGGACAACGCGATAAAGGGAGGAGGGAAGAGATAGCAGCGACTGACTGATGCTGCTGACGCCGATAGGGAGTCAACCCCAGCTGCGGAGTTGGTTTCAGGGACAACGCCGCCGATGCCGACGCAAACAATATGATACCCTCGCTTCCGCAGCGCCAAGAACCAGGTCTAGCCGTGGGAAGGTGGTCACGTATTCGTCGATGTGCCGGGGCCTACGTGAAATAACCGGCGCGTCGGCAACTGAAGAGCACCCTATCCGCCCCACAGGAACAGGGGGGGGGGCTCCCGTCCTCTTTCTGCATGGCGGCGACGGTGTTCTATGCAGTCACGTTATCTTGACTCTCTAGCGGCGTCAGCGGCATCCAGCGGTATCAGTCGGTCGCTGCTAGCACTGGGGGGGATGAAAGGGGGGCGGAGCTGGTTACGAGGCCGACGACGACGCCGACGCCGACGCAAAACCCAGGAACGGACGCCAAAGAGCTGCGCTCTAAAAGTAAACGAGAACCCTCCTAGAGAGAACGCTAGTTACGATCTTGCACTGAGCTCGCTTGTCTTCATCCAGCATTGCTGCAAATAATACCGCCTTCCCAAGTCGCAGACACCTGCAGTGCGCTTGCCGTTCCATGCGCTGTGTAGTAAACGATTTTACACTCGGCACAGGGCTGACAACCGTCTCGCCAGCTTTCTGCATGGCTGTCCTGCCTGCCTATAGCTCGTGTTTTAAAGCTATAGCGTTAAACATCCCGTTATGTAGAAACTCGTCGCTGTCAGAATTAAAAATCAGGACCATGAACCTGGCAAGTGGTTGACGGCAGATTTTTAGCCACAAGAACCTAACATCTGCGTGTTTACAGGAGCTGATCCATTAAGATGGGAGAGTAAGGTCGAAATCTAACAAACACCCTTATCCCGAATCAGACACGCTTGCCACGTAGGCTCGATCGTGGGGCTCGGTTAATGCAGATTCTTATGGAAACATTTTCTCGCCTGTGCGAGGCTTCGCTTCAGAGTAAAAACATTCATTGTAATAAAAGGAACAAAGAAATGCGCTAGGATAAGTATAACTCGAATCGCAGCTATCTCCCATCAGGTTTTATACCCTCCCCATCATTTATTTCCTTTAACTAAAGCGCGTTTGTCAGAAAATAGTATATTGGTCTGTCCGGGCTTCACCGAGGTATGGAGCCTTGGGACGTAATGGTACCGCTTTAGAGCTAGGAAGGAGGTTCTGGGAAATGTCTGTAGTCCAGCTTACCGACCACGACCTCAGGAAGAATTCTACGCAACAAAAACTCTATATATGCAAAACTTGCAGCATGGTGTACAGGCCACGACATGAAACGCTCCTGCATAGCGTTTCTAGCGCCCCAGAAACTACTCAAATGTCCTGCTGCCTCATCATCATATGAGCTATCTTATGAAGCCAAGGGTGTTTGCTCAAAACCCGTTTCTGAATAGCAAGGCGTATACCAGCTGCTCTGTACACCGTTCGTCTTGTGTAATCCTGCTGCCTATTTCGGGTTCTTAGGTGCAAAACGCAGCTGATGCCAGCCCCAAATGCTCTCCGGGGCAACGCCGGGAAAAAAGGTAAAATCATGGAATTGA
This sequence comes from Amblyomma maculatum, assembly GCF_055883805.1. Classification (NCBI taxonomy): domain Eukaryota; kingdom Metazoa; phylum Arthropoda; class Arachnida; order Ixodida; family Ixodidae; genus Amblyomma; species Amblyomma maculatum. Next base: position 347,450,037 of record NC_139344.1, read on the forward strand.
GGCGCTGACCATGAAAATAGTTGGGGGCTTCCAGAAAGCTTTAAAGACTCCTTCCGTCGCGTGTTCTTCAGTCCTGTGATAAAGCTGTGAAAGCTTGGTGGCATTATTTAAAAAGGTATGTTCTGCGTAAAACGCTTTCTGGAAGCCGCTGTTATGATTCTGTCGCCTTATATAAAGCAGCATTAGCTCCGATCTCTCAAAAATATAATCCCCTGGTGTTTACAAGAGGATTTCTTCGCTTCCTTATGTAAGGAGAAAACAGGGTAAGTTATTGCGCTCCTTTCCGGGGTATAAGAAACAAAATGTCAGGCTTTCAGAAAATAGCTTCTTTTTTTTTTTTTTTTGCTATCTGCGCAAAAAACGTTTGTGCGGTTGCTGTGGGAGCTCCATATGGGTAACAATTGAAGAAGAAGTAAGGGACACAGTCTTGAATTCAGTCATTACAGAAAACAGAAAGCGCATGGCGTTTAGCATCTGTTTTCATGCCACATAGCCTAGCTTCGCCAGAACGCTGATGAATAGCTTCTCGCATTACGTTTTTCACGCGTGTCGAGAACCGAAAGTGGTGGGCGCTACGACAGCTGGGCGTCACGTTTTTTTATGAATGGCTAAACATCTGGGAAAGTACTACACTGTGTATGGTCTATTCGCATTTGTGGTTATGATAATGAAAACGTTTATTTGCTTTTAGGGCCACCATCTGCTTTAGTATACGAAGCAGTCGCATCTATTGCGATGGTATGATATGCTACGAGATCGTACTGTGTGCCATATGTTACCACAGTGAGAGATCAGTGCCTCAACACACATCAGTGTATTGACTAAGATATGCCTTCAAACCCCAAACGCATACACAGCACTTTGCTATGTATACGTACGTGTTTATGCTTACGTCCCTTCATTTGCTACGGTAACAGACCACATCTTAAGGCATGCCTCTTGTTGTCTCTAAAATCTAAACTTCTGTCCCTGTGGATGCGAAGAACATATAAACGTCACAATAATATTAAACTGTTCGTTCCCGGCAATAAATCACACTCCAAAATGCTTTGTTATTGTGGATGCTGCAGTGGTTCGAATCTCCGACCTTTCAGTCTGCCTCTCTCCATGATCATCGGATAGCTCTTCTTCGCCAAGCCTTCAGTGTGACTCTGTCAATGCTCGTCAGATGCTCTTTGATGGAAAAGCCTCGGAAAGGCCTCGAAAAAGCTTCTACTCGGATTATTGACGTCTTAGGACGCCTTCTATTAGCCAGAAAATGGCAAGCTCTCAATATAACGTGCAAGAGGAGGTATTATAGATTTGCTAAAAGCTGCATCAATACGGTAAGCGTCTTGAGAAATGTGTACAGGCATGCGCAGAATTCTGTACTTCTCACTAAACTTTTCCATTTCTTTCGGCCCTCTTTGCGTTACCCAACCACATAACAGTATAAATTATAAGAGACTGCGCGATATACGTGTAACTCTTCATGATACTTCTTCAGGCAATAAAGTGCACCATAACACTCCGTTCACGTAGGCGGACTCGCACTCTCTCGAGACTGGAATGGTGTTGCCTAACTCGAGCTGTCCACCGCCGCGGACAGGTTTTATTTAAGCGGGCACTTCGTTGGGTGGAAAGGAATGCGAAGAAGAGCCCTAGGCACGAACTCCTTCTTATTTTATATATTGCTTTTGGCCGACAGAATGCAATCTTGGACCAGAAAGATGTCAAAATAAAATAGTTACGAAAGGCTAGTGCCTCTTTGGGCACCATTTCATCTGAAAAGACAAGCATGTACGTGCGGCCTTATCGAGGTCCGCAGACGCAGGCACATTGTGACGCAACCATCGTTTGTCGGTCACTGTAAAAGGCCTATAACTGCAACATTATTCTCCATAGAGATGTCTCTAAGTTCGGTAGCAATGGGCGGCAGCGCAGCAAAGCCATAGAGAGCTTGTTCGTATTAATGTCCTCCATATACTAGTTTATATATATGTCGACAATGTCCAAATATTTATCGCAATGAACATAAAATTTTAGGAATATTTTTTTTTTTTTTATGAGTACAAGCTTGGAATCTGCGCGAGTGTGGATATAACGAGATATTATTGATTCCCGAAATTTTTTGAAGCTGCGTAAACATTTCTTTTTAGCCAAATTTTAATTCATACAAAAAATCCGCCCTCCCCCGCCTTTCTCATAGCCTATGAAAAAGAATTCTGATATCAGAACGTAACATATGTCAATCTCGACTTTCGAAGGTATGGAGAGCAGTCATTTCTTCCGGCTTGGTGACATCAGCAGGAAATGAGCCAGGCGCTACCTTTTCAATGATTCAAAAGGCGTTTTGGGTAATCACTACAGCATGTATAAGCGTGAAATAAACAAGGATGTGGAGGTATTGAGAAATCTTTCATTCATGCAAAGTAGAGCATTGTCTACTTTTAACGTACACACACACACACACACACGCAAGCACACTCACACACACACAAACAAACACGCACACGCGCGCGTGCGTGCACACACGCACACACACACACACACACACACACACACACACACACACACACACACACACACACACACACACACACACACACACACACACACACACACACACACACACACACACACACACACACACACACACACACACACACACACACACACACACACACACACACACACACAAATGTGATGGAAAGAAGAGCTTTTCTTCAAAGGTATGCTCCAGACATTAAAAAGTACTTGTGCACGCGTTGCGCGCGCGTATTAAGTATTCGTGCTTGCGCGTGTGCTCTTGGGAGATTTTCAGGTCCCCATTACTCAGGCTGCTCGTTTTCAATGAATACCTTTTGTTGAAGATACTTAGACGGCGACATCCTTGCCGCGTCGATGTGGAAAGCTTTTTAGACATATTTATCGTTGATCCAAACAGCGCGAACATTTCGTTTAAGTGCTAAAAGTCAAACACCCTGGTGGAAAGTAACGAAGTGTTTTATGTAACTTTTCTATTTATGCCTCGAACATGTTTTCACACGTCAATTCCCGTGTGAATCATTAAATCGGCTTTGTAATCAAAGAAGGAACTATTCCCAATAACAATACCAATAATTTTATTTTCTTTCAATCAGGGGCGTCAAACAGAAGATGTAGTCATGGCAGTGCCATTTTGGGGCTTGTAATGTATCGCTGGGTCCCAACAGCGTCTGCTACTGCCATATTTGTGTTATAGAGTTTCACAACTTTTATACACCGGTAAAAACAAGAGCTAATTGAGATTATCTCAGCAATCTTTAGTTTCCTCATGACATTGCCTTCCTGGGTGAGTCATGGTTCGAATGCAAAACCTGAGCGAAGACGCAGACAAGCAAAAGTGAGTTTGGGCCATAAACTGATTATAAAGAAATCTTCAGCAGTTTCCAAATTTTTACCTGTTCTTTAAGCGACCAACAGTTCGCGGTAGACAAAGCAGCGTATGAAAATACATTCACTTAAGGCAAGGATTGACCGGTATTAAGGGCCACGCCAGTAGTAATGAAGTGTAGTACCCTTAGGGCACATTAAGGCGATGATAATTTGCGAAGGTTCCTCCCACTTAATCCTAGTTATCCGTGGCCAGATTGAACCAACCAGCGCCGGTGAAGTTGTTTAATATTGCATTTAGTTATGTGGTCAGTGCCTTTTGAACGAACCCCAGGTGGTTAAAATTCCCGGATGCCCTCCACTACGGCGTCTCTTAGCTCAGGGTCAAATGCACAAGTTATTCTACGCAAGACAAATATGGGAATTGCAGCACGAAGAGTAGAGCCCACGTTCTAATTGCAGTTTGCGAACATCCCGTAATAGAAAATCATATTAAAACTCTGGCTGACAGGCACTAACCCATAGACCAGAAAAGAAGAAACTAAAGAAACGTGTTCAGGTTAAATTGGGGACAGCACCGCGAACTGTGGAAAGTGACAGGTGCTTTGGAAGCAGACACAAAGAAATCACCTTAGGCAAGGAGCGCACATTATTTAGTGATATTGTAGTCGACACAACAACCAAAATGGGCTTGGGCAGGGCAGCGTTATGCCAAGGCAAGGCATCCAATGGTCTTCCAGATTGTGGTGCGGATTTCAACGTAGGGAGAGTGTAGGAAAGAAGGAAGAGAGCTACGCTACCGGATGAACGTTCGAAGATTGCTGGTAGGTGATCGCAACTGCTCACGGCAATTGCAGGCATGTGGGAGGGGCCACTGTCCTGCACTGTGCTTTGTTAGGTTCATGATGATCACAAGGACAATGATTATGATCACAGGGCAAAAAAAAAACTAAATGAATGAAATCGCGCAAGTCAAATGTCTAAAATTTACCACGGGGGCATATAAGAAGGCACACCTCATCATCATCATCATTATCAGCCTGATTATACCCACTACAGGGCGAAGGCCTCTCGCATATTTCTCCAATTAACCCGGTTCTGTGCTAGCTGCATCCACTTGACCCCTGCGAACTTCTTAAACTCATCAGCCCACCTAACTTTCTGCCGCCCCCTGCTACGCTTTCCTTCCCTTGGCACACCTACGGCGCTGTTATTGGACCAATTCTGAGAGCGGCGGGTATGATATTGGCTGCATCCTTTGCCGTGCTCATGGGATAGAACGTTAGAGGAATTACGGCATGCGTCGATGTCTGTGTTTATATATGCCTCAAAAGTGTTGCATGCCCGGGCACGCCTTCATTATTCAAAGCACGCGGCCTATGTGAGCGCGTGCCGCTCACGCTTCTTTGCACTCTCCTCCAGCTTTCCATGTCAAGAGAGCGAGAACTTGCTCGGTCCTACGTGTGTGTTTGCCTACCATCACCCTTGGGGAGAAAACGGGCGAGCTGGACAACCGCGGTGCTGCTAATCGAAATCGACCTCAGATATCGGCCCCTCCCTCAGATTCAATGCGGCGTTTCACTTTTCCCAGGCTCCCACCAACTTCGTTTTTTTGCGTATGAAATCGGCACCGGACTTTGGAAGCTTCGCTGAATAAGTGGGCTTCAACAAGGAAATTACGGACATGCCTATTCTCTTTGAACGGAGATCGTTTGATGCGGTTATAGGACAATAATTATTTTTGCACCTTTTTTTATCCAACTGATTTTGTCATGTCGGTCAGACTGGATCATTCGTGCATAATGCATGTGGTTACATTGGGACCATCACCATCTAAAGTAACAACAGGAGCAAAAATGGTCTCCTTGATGATATATTTAAATGTCTATCCCAGCTTGCTCTACGGATCCAAAACGAGAATTGCCCACCTACAAAACTACATAGTCATGAATGTTCCTCTTTCAACTCAGTTATTCACCCCAACAAAATGCGTCTTTTTTTTTAGGTAGACAATAAAGTTTTGCTTTAAGCGTGTTTGGGGGTTTAACGTCCTGAGTGAACGCACCGGATATGGGAGAGGCCATATACTGATTAAGTACGACCACCTGGAGTGATTTAACGTACCATTTCAGCGGACAGCCCACAGGGTTTTTTTTATTTGCCTCTATCGAAATGCGTCAACCGCAAACTGCACAGTGCTCGTAGCCTTGCCATCACCGAAAGCAAAAATTACCGAGATGCCGCGACGGGTACAATAAAGAACATTTACAACGTAAATTCTGCCAAAGATATTTCTTGTGTCTCTCTTTTTAGAGGATAACCAGTGTTCCACCAGATGACAACGAACGCTGCTGACTGTTATAAGTTTACTGAAGTCCCGCGTTTTACGTATTTACGTAATCGTATAGACAATGCACTTACTCCTTATTCGCCGGAGTGACATCCGTGTGCTGTGCTCAATGTCAGTGCACATTAATGAACCCTAGGTGGTCTAAATTTCCAGAATGCACCACCACGGCGTCTCTGATAGCTTAAGTCGCTTTGGGACGTTAAACCCTAGACACCAAATCAAACCAATCATTATTCGAGTGCTGAAGACCGCGGCTTCGAGAAGCAATGCTCCGACTGTTTTCCCTTTAAGTCACGTAAGTGGCCAAAATGGTCTTTTTCACGGGACCACGAAGACATTTCACCTATTTTTGTGATAGAAGCAAGAAGGCTTATGGAGCGCAGGGCCCTGGAAAAGAAGCACGAAAGGCAAGCTGACTTCTACAGGCCGCAATATCTTGAGTCGCATAGACGACTGCAGGCGCGTCTTTGGCAGGTTAGTGCGTCTTTGCAAGCATCGAATCCAGCTGCGCTTTTCCGGCGCATAGGGAAGAATATGTTAACAAGCTTAAGGTAGGAAGGAAAAGCGTCATACTTCCGATTCCATGTTTTAACCTCCCCGCTTTAGAGCTTTAAATTCCCACTTGGCCATTTCGAGGTCAAGTCCCTATCGTACTCAACCATGCAGAAGAGCGATATAGCACGGAGTACGGTTGAAGAAGACGGTGGATCCAATTTTCGGTGTCATTGTGGCGTGCGCAGCCGGTCGTCGACTGATCAAGACACAGACGGCTTTTTTTTTTTTATTTTAGCAAAAAAGCAGCAGAGACAGCATGCTCACGCTGCCTGCAGCTGCTGCACATAAACGTGAACAAAAAAAAAAATCGCTGGTGGTTTAGCTTTCATTAAACCCAAAAAAACCTACAGCGGTAAGCCGACTGTCAGAATATACTAATCTGATTCAGTAATTGTTCTTAATCCACTTAGCGATTCGCCTGATTTGTACCGATGAATTATCAATACGGATTGCGAAGGAGTACGGTGGATTAAAGTGGATTAGTGCCCGGATGATACGGCCTGTCTATAGAACAACGATGGGCAAACTGCACGAATATGCTGCACGAATACGGAAGCTCCGATGATGCAGAAAGGCGAAACGAGACGCGGAAGTGGCTCAAAAAGATAGCAAAAAGACCCTATTTGCTTCTGGCGCTTAACTGCCTGTCAGTAAAGAACGCTCGCGCTTACTTTCACCAGCGATGCGAGCGGACAAAACAAAATACAGGACTGAGCTTTAGCCCATGAAAAGCTATTTACTATAACTATAAAACGCGCACCAGCAATAGGTATCCCTTCAATCCTCTTTATAACGCAAACAATTTTAAGCTATATTTTTAAGAACCGAACATACAGGCGATCGAAAATGACGGTCCTCATCTCCCCCTAAACTTAAACCACGCCGGCATGCAAGAAAAAAAAAAAGAGAACAAGTAGCGACAGCATATTCCCCCGTGCCCTTTCCCGCTCGCCTAACTTGGGAGCGCCCAGCAGCCCCACTGACGTCAGTGGTTTGGCTCGAACACAGCGATGTGTCGCTCAAATAGGCTGCGAGGGGTATCCAGGACCAATTTTTAAAAGTTATTTGCAAGTTATCGGCTAGACGTAAATCTTTCAGATCGGACTCGAATACTTACAATGACCGCCAAATAGCATATCAGGCGCCCTTAACGAGCGAAATAGGCAAAAACCCTTTTACAGGACGGTTTTCGCTTGCTGCACCGTCATTGTCACTTCTATTATTATCATCAACATCATTATCGCTACTATACCATCATTATCATTCTCACTAATGCATCGTCTTCAGCGCTAGTGTTATCCTCACGATAGACAAGGAGAGTTACGACCGGTTTCTCAACAATTTCTCTTTTTGATGGATTTTCGATGCAAAGAGAGAAAAAAAAGTAAGCCCCGCATGGTCGTGTGGTTGCGCGTTCGGCTGGGGATCAGTGGGATCGGGGTTCGATTCATGTGGAGAAAGATTTTTGTTCTTCAGATGTTTCTGAAGCCTAGAGCCTAAAAAGTCTTTAGCCTTAAAAAAGCTTTAATCATCGTGCGAACAGTTTCATTTTAAAGAGTTGTCATTGTTTTATACTTCTTTGCATCTATCGTTTGAGTTTTCTTATTGATATTTCTATTAAGCCTCACCTTACCCGTAAATACGTGTTTAGTGCTTTCAGGTACAGTGATATATACAGTGCCCGCCAACAGAAGGCAAATATGTCTACGTATAGGGGCTAGGTGCCTTTAAAAATAGTTCTGTGCATCGACGTAGCTGTCACGTTACCCATAATTTCTTGCACAGAAGCTTTTTAGACACGAAGATTACAGAATAAAAAAATTACGAGGGAGTTTAGCGACTGAAGTAGAGAAAGGCGCAAGCCCGAGTGCCGCATTCTGCTACGCAACTGGTACTAATTAGTAATTAATTAATCATACGGGCTTTAGTTTTTCAATTAATAATAAATTATTATTTATAATGAAATACTTCGCCAGTTATAAATTACGAACTTTTGATTTATTAATTAGTCGTTATTTTATTGGTCATTGATTGACATATGGTCATATAAGGCACACATTTACGCATATTTTGGTCGTGCTCTGTGATTGGTCGAGACCTCTATGACGTCATCTCTCCTCGGCCAATCAGAGCCGCTGCAAAAGCGGCAGACATTTTGTCCACGACAGCATGAGCCATTAAAGGCTTTCGCCTGAATAGTGATCTCCAATTGGTAATTTTTTGACGCTTCCACGACCTCTATTATTTCTACCCTGCTTCGGCAAACATTGGACGTTAGTTTGTCCCCGCCGGGGCGGTGCAGTGGTAAGAAGCCCGACTACTGTGCCGGAGTACCCGGGTTCGAACCCGACCTCGGCGGCTGCGTTTCGATGGAGGCGAAACGAAGAGGCGTCGTGTGCTGTGCGATGTCAGCGCATGTTAAAGATCCCCAGGTGGTCGAAATTACTCCGTAGCCCTCCACTACGGCTCCTCTTTCTCTCTTTCCACTTTCACTCCCATCTTCCTCCCTTCCCTTACGGCGCGGTTGCGGTGTCCACAGAAATCAAGTGAGACAGTTACCGCGCCTTTCCCTTCCTATAAATAAAAAAAAAACGTTAGTTTCTCTATTCTAATTAACTGCCTTTTTATATTCATTGTTTAATTGAAAAGCAGGTATATTTTTAATATCATCTACAGATAGAACAATAATCCGTGCTGCAAGTGCAAACCCTCGTGCGGCTTGGAGTCCACGAGAGGCAGTTTTATTGCGCGAATGCGTTCTACAAGGAACGGGGAGGAGGATTCGATGCCATACAGAAGCAGCAAACAATGGACGGCACAAGGCAAAGGCAGAACCCGCGTAAACGACAACAAGGCGCTCCCTTGAAAAGGGGCGCCTGAATGTGGAGCGGGCAGGATGGAGGAGAGCACCAAATGATAGCGAATGACATTCACGAGAGTATGCATCTCTGCTGTGCCCTGGAACGCGTAGGGTACTCCCCTGATGGGGCAGGAACAGGTCGGTCACCGCCGCTTGCGGCGGTGGCTAGCCTGCCACCAAATTTTTATCTGTTGTAGGCCGTCACTGCACCCGCCACCGCTTTGGTGGCGGACGACGGCTGTTGTTGCGGCGCGCGTCTTCCTCTCCCTCTTCCTTTTCTTTCTTCTCTATTTTCTCTTCTGTCTGCACGAGGCAGCGGAGCTGGCTCAGCTACAGAGCCAGTAGCAGGCCCGTGCATTTTCTTTTTCTTTTTCCTACAGCCACAACAACAACAACGCGTAGGGTTTTCAGAAATGCCTGCTCACTCATGCGTGCCTCCGCGCGGGCTCCCATTGTCTTCTCACGCGCAAAAGGGACAACCGTGAAATGTGCGCTCTTGCGAAAGCCCCGTTTTTCTCTCCACACGTTGCCGTTCAAGATCAAGGTTGCATCGCATTTTATTGTTGCCTCTTGCATTCAGTTCAGCGATTAACTCTTGTGCCGAAATGAATGCATGACCAAATCACCTCATCTGGCGCCGCTTTTTAGCACACTAGCTGGTCTCGCATTAAGTCCTAATGAAAAAAAAAAAAAGGACTGCAAGAGTTTGCTTTCAGTTGCGAATTAATTACATGGTTCACGAAGCTTACTCGTCATTGTGGAAGCGCCTTTTTTTTACAACGTGTTTCAATCGCTGATCCGTAGCAGGGCTTGTAATGCGCGAAGAAGCACCTAAAAATGTCTTATGGACCACCGATTTGAATACGCTATTAATGATTCACTGCATGAAGTACGAGCTACTGGCACAGAACCCCGAGTAAGCTAGCTCTAGAAAAATGGCACATATTTGTTCCATTTATTAGCCATCCTCATATAGTTAAACCAGAATGAGGCGGCGCCAGTATTTTAGCACGCCTGTTAGAAGAACGAAATTCAAATATAGTGTTAAACCATGTTACTTTATAGAAAACTTTGGATGACACTCAGGCTCCGTCTTTGTGGGTGTCACGCGAAAGCCTAAATGACTCTAGGGACTTCCGGCTGCATTGCATATTCGCGTTCGCGTACATGTCCTTTCCTGCTTTCCTGATCAGCTATCCTTTAATTTCCGACCATTAGCTCAGACGCAACGCAAGGTACAAACCACTATACAATTACCGTGAGGGATTTCAATAAAATACATGTTTAAATCAACATCAGATATACTCATTAGCATACATCTAGTCGTGAGCTACCATGCTCTATGACATAAGACCTCATTATTCATTAGTGCGTCACTTTAACAATCCGCTATGTCGTTTGGTATGAGGACGTCACACAACTCCTTCCACGCCCCCGTCTTTCGCGTTTCTATGTTCTCTATGTCGCCCATCTCGTCATGCATTCAGTGCCAGCGAATTACAACCTTCCAGAGGCATGGAGATTATTTTAATGCGAAAACATTTGTTGGCTATTCGATGCCGTAGCCAGAGCCTGTGGACAGAGCCTGTGGCCAGACTGTGTCGGCGAAATTGTCAGCGCGAATTGTACATCAACAATCGCATGGGTAATTTATACACCATCTGGTTAAGAACATATGTAAATACAAATGATTATAATATTCAGCGAAATGTTTAAATGATTCGTTAATTAAACATTGAAATAATTATCTTGCGCCCGAGAGCTGTTATCAGAGTGTCTCCGCAAGAATAACCATCTAATTTGACCACATTTGGTAGCCAATCCAATTCTAACATGGCCAACTCAATGGTGATGCTCAAATTTGTAAGGTACATCTCCAGAATCCCCCCCCCGCCCCCCCCCCCCCCCCCCCCCCCCCCCGCAGCCCAAAACTTTGACCTCGTCAGAATTGGACCAAAATTTATTTCTAGAACCTAAGTCGCGTATGGCCTATTCAGCGGTGACCTCCGAATAGAAAGGGGTGCCCAAAAAATTTGGTCCGCTGGAACACCAAAGTTAGAAGTCACCTGAATTTAACCAAAATCGATGTGTAAACTATTTGAGTATGGCCGATTCAATGGTGACTGCATATTTAGGTCGGCTATCCTCGAACTTTGGCGCCATGGATTTCCGAAGGTTTAACTGATGACAGTTCTGCCGAAATCATGTCTAACATATGATTCTAGAATGGCCAATGGTCACCGCCAAATTTACGTGAGTCACCCTCGAAATATGGCCTTCCTGGTCCCCCGGAATTCTAATTTGTCCGAAAATGACCAGAATTGGTGTCTAACCTCATTTGAGCATGACCACCCCAATGGTGACATTCAAATATGGTTGGGCCAACCCCTAGATTAGGTCCTTGACTCCCAAAATTTGACCTCGTACCAATCGGACCAGTAGAAGCGCGAGCTGTAAGCAACGCTACTAAGCAACAGAACGCAGAACTAATAGATTAACTGGACACAGAGTTCGCAACGCTTTCGCATTTCTGCATGTAAGCAGACTTAAATGCATCCCCGTATTTTTTCGCTCGTGGCGTCCATGAGATCAATTCGCAACGCAGTAATGTTCTTGTGTCAAGTTCATAATGTGTGCGCCCGACCAGTGTTTTAACAATATCGCGCGACCGTCGCCTGCCCAACGCTGCTGTGCCGGAAAACGTAGATGACAAGACAAGCAAGGGCAAGGACATGCCCACAACCTCTCCTGCTGCAGTGAGCATCGTCTGCTGCAGGCTGATATGACAGTGCGAACCATCGCCTACCACAATCGGCCGCCATTCATTGCCGTCCCAAGAAGCTGCCTCTACTTGTTTTTATCAGCTGCCTATAATGTGGATAGCATGTGTAATAAACACACATTCAAATAAACAGCCTAGCATGCCCAATAACTATTCACAATGGTTGTTTTGGAACAAATAATTATCGAGTTCATAAATATCGGCACACTACTTAATTTCGAAAGAAACCTCCTCGAAAAAGTACCCACAAATGGAACCGGGTACAAGACTAACACCTGACACGTTGCAAGTTTGCACCAATCAAAGCCGCAAGTAGACAAGCACACGTGTAGCCGATATGATAAGCTCTGTCGGTAATCGCAAATGAAATTCAATTCCAGGGGCCGCTTCTGACGGCGCAGAACAGCCAAGCAGACTAAACTTGCTCGGGGCTCGAGCTTAATTATTACATACGCCCCTATGGTCGTTTACTCTCCCAATTTCTGCTTTCCTTCGCCTCAGGCAGTCGATGGTCGCGCGGTACTGTTAAAGAATTGGTCTAGTGCACCTCTTCGAAACAATGAGCAGCTTATGAACTAATTAAAACTGATGAAAGTGCACCACGTCTGCGGTTGCCAAAGACCGGCGAGGAGTAAATAAACAAGCGGGAACAGCACCTTGGTAATCAAATTGTACCACCAAACAAGTTTTGTAATAAGGGAGTAATTACTCACTCACGTCCATCCAAGCGCAGCCAAGCGGCAACAAAGGAAAGCTATACAGCTTTTTCAGAAACTTCGTAGGTAAATAAAAATTCGTCTTGGTCCGGGGAACGAACCCGGGACCACCGCCTTTGCGGGGCAGTCGCTGTATCAACTGAGCCAACCAAGACGGTCAGCAGATCAGATGGTAGGGCGTGAGCGAATTATTAACTCGAAGTGGGAACGGTGTTGATCGAATATGTTAGTGGAATCCCTCAAAGTGGAGTAGATTTGTAATAAGGGAGTAATTTACCCAAGCGCAGCCAAGCGGCTACAAAGGAAAGTTATCCAGCTCCCTCAGAAACTTCGTTGTTAAAAAAAGATTCGTCCTGATGGTGTAAAAATAGGGGGAGGGGGGGGGGGGGGTAATTACTCGCTTATTACAAATCTACTCCACCTTGGAGATTTGTTCGCGTACACGCACATCGCTAGAAGCAAAATCACTAATCAAATATTTTGGTCATCTATTGACTGACACAAATTCACTGGCATTCAGTCGTAATTTATCACATTATCTGAAACATGATCCAACATACATATCATGTCCCACTTTAGCCTAGTAGTACAAACGTGCCTGTGCGTTCTTAGAGACGCATGTTTGACTCGGAATTGAAGGTTCAGAAGGGGTTTGATCCCATCATCCAATCTCGCACTCGCCTCTCGAAGGAGTAACCCGAAGAGTAGCTCCTGCTAACACGGCCTTCTCACGCGGTCTCGAGACGCCACGTAATCTGACGATGATCACTGTCTGGCCGTGTCACCTGCCACCACCTGTCAGCACCTGCCAGAAGCATGCTCGTGATTTCTCCCTCACTACGCCGACAACGGTGACGGCCGCATTTTCTGAACAGGGAATTTAACGCTGTCTCCCAAATGTGCACTAGCCTTCGACGTTGAGCCGTATTAAAAAACAATGTTTCCCTCAGTTGTTGTGGAACTGCAGTAGGCATTGTTGGATTGGTGTCTTTATATACCCAGTTGTACCCAAGTACTCAGACCAGTATAACCGAATTCTGCAAAGAACGTGCTTTGTCGAAAGTGGTAGTTGGGATCAGGCCACATTCCTAGTAAGTTAAATGATCCTTTTTAACATTCGGGTTTACCTTTTTCGATTGAGTAATGCCGTAACACATGGATTCGAACCATGAACCTCTTGCGAGAGCCTCTGGATTCAGGTATGGAAGAAGGTCTTTACCTCATTGGAAGCCCTGGCAGTAAGTCAGTCATTGTGTAACTCATCAGTATCGTCATCACCATTATAATCATCATTATCACTATTATCATAATTACCACCATCATCATCATCAGCCTAAAAACGCCCACTGCGTGATAAATGTCACCCCTATATTTCTCTGAATGCCACGGTCCCGCGCCAACTGCAGCCGTCTCTTTTATCCCTGTAGCCTTTCTAAACTAATCAACCAACTTTAATTTCTGCCGTCTCTAATTGCCTCCTCTTGGAATTAAGTTGGCTGTCTTTAAGGACCATCAGTAATCTCACTTTCGTATTACATGCTCCGAAGATGCTTAATTATTCATTTCTTCTAATGGCATTAAGACGCGTTTGTTCCCTGATCCATTCTGCACGGAGTACAGCTGGGTGTAAAATTGTTGTGCTCTACTATCTCTATTAATATCATACCCTCGTTACATCGGCTACTCTAGAGACCTGTGTAGAACTACAGCTCCTAAATGCGTTAAAATGCCTGTCTTACACACACACACACACACACACACACACACACACACACACACACACACACACACACACACACACACACACACACACACACACACACACACACACACACGCACACACACACACACACACACACACACACACACACACACACACACACACACACACCAGCTACTTCAATTTAGCTACTTTAATCCGCATTGGTTATTACCTTTCCAGCGTTGTCTGTTAGTGTGTACACCTCATCTGACCCATGTCTATTTTTCTCATTACAGATTTTATGCTACCTTGGTTCTTTATCGCATGCCCCTTTCTTTTAACGCTAATTTTCCTTCTAGCCTGATGTTTTATGTGGATAGAATAACTTTCAAAGCCCTGTGAGTTCTGTTCGGTCAGCTCGGTTAGAGGCTTTCATGCTTGGGTGTTGCTAATTAGAGCTTTAGTTTCATGAGACAGGCCATAGGTATCCACCCTACTCTCTCACCATCTATTTCTAGGGCGCATTTCTTATAATGAAACCCGTGAGATTATTGTTAATAGCTTTAATATTGACTACCATAGTCGTTCATAGGGAAAACGATGCAATGCCATTCACGAAGGATGTCAGGCAAGGAATCATGATCTGGTATCTCTAGTACTATTTACTGTTCGTGAGCAGGAGGTGCCGACGAAACTGTATTACAAAGGTTTAGAATATGAGCTAATTGGGAATACGCCAAACAATTACAATATCCTTACTAATCAACTCCGAGGCCAAACTGCAAAGCACGATTGAAAAAATGAACAGGTTGGTTAAGTTTAATGGCGGGTCTAGAAATTACAGGGAGAAATATTACGTATCTTGCAATAGTATCCGAAATGAGCGGCGCCAAACGAAACCTTGGATGAGGTAGCAATTAGCATAGCAGACGCAGTAGTCACGGATCCGGGATACGAGAGTGAATAAAACAGAAATATA
The DNA here is from genome assembly GCF_055883805.1 of Amblyomma maculatum. NCBI lineage: Eukaryota > Metazoa > Arthropoda > Arachnida > Ixodida > Ixodidae > Amblyomma > Amblyomma maculatum. Next base: position 347,465,335 of record NC_139344.1, read on the forward strand.
AGAATGGCATCAAGTACAGGGAGATTGAGAGGGCATGTTATGCAAACGAAATCCAGCTGATGATACCTCAAGGTACCAGAGTCAATTCAAAGAGAAGCCAAGCGCAGCAGGAGGCTTCAGTGAGTCAAACGGACTTTTGAGATTAAGAATCAGCGTAATATGGCCGCTGATGGCAATGGCAGCGTAAACTGTAGAGATGCGGGAGCGGTCTCTGGCACGCAGTTGATGTAGTTACTGATGTTGGTGGTACGGCTTTTATTGGGGCTCCGAGGTATCGATGAGAAGCAAATACATACGAGAGTGCAGTGCTTGCAGCGATATTGTTCAGTAAAATCGACACGAAATTGGGAAGCTGCTTCGTGCGAAAAAGTATTCTCGCTGGAGTTCTGCAGTGTGTGGCCACACATACCTTGCGACGCTTCTCTGTGCGGCTCAGCGGCCCACACCAACCACCCAGAAGGCTTATAAAGGCATGTGGCTGGGCTGTCAGCGCTTCAGCCGTAGCCAATCAACGCTATTTTTTCTATAGACAGGCTAACGCAAGAAAAAATAAAGGGCCACTTGCTTCTCATTCCCTTGTTTGACGACCTACAACAGTCGATTACTCCTATAGTTGAGTGGAAAAGGAAAGGTGCGCAGCAAGACGAAGAAGCGCTAATGGAGTAACCAGGACGGCTCTGCATTAACGCACTGCTGTCGAAGCCCATTTGTCAGGCAGGCAGGCATCGTTAGGAAGTGTCGTACTAGCCAGGATGAGACAAAGGAGAAGCAGGGCACTGCGGGAAATTGCCGCGTTGATAAAGGTCGCAGGTCGCGACCTTTGTCTTCGTGTTCGCGCTGTTTATATTAATAATGAATAAGTACCAACTCGCCCAACAAAGTATCTTGGTTGACGAGAGAGACGCACGATGCCGCAGAGTTGCATAGCCTGTCTCCATTACGACTGTGCGCAGCGCATGGGAGCTTTGTTAAATGTGGGGACGCCAACGTGTGTGTGAATGGGACAAAACATATTTTTGCGCCAGCATAGGACGTACTTTTCAGCCTTTCGTAGCTCTTTTAACATAGGAGTTTGTGAACACCGCTCCCAAAACTTCTCTGTCTGCCGCAGTTCCTGATTGGCTTTAGAGCGACTTATTGGTAAGCACAAGATAGTGGGCTCAATTCAGGGCCGTATCGGAGTGTTATAAAGTAAACGAACTGGAAAAAATTACTTCCGGAAAAAATTACTTCTATGTGATAAAATGTAATTACAGGCCTAACGATTTCGCTCTAGGGTAAATGAACGAAGCTCTTCTGAAAAGTCTGCCTCGAAGATGCCTTTTGCCCGTGCGTAGCATGTGATAAATTCAAAGTAAAACCCATCAAAGCATGCCTTTATATATCATATTCTGCCATTCTGAACGCAGTCTTTCTACCAGTTAGTAAAAAGGACTCTCGCGTTCTTTCTTTTCGGTTTAATGAACTGCAAGGCCGTAATCGGTTCACCATAGCTCCCCAAATATGAGCAAGTCACTATTCGACAAACCCATCTTCGATTTGTGTGATTCACATGCTGGCGGCGCGCATACAATACCTGCTTTGTAGAAGCTTCTCGAACAAAGAAAATTTCGAATTTGTTTATTAGCATCACTCTTCACCTATTGAACTTTGACGTTAGCTTATACATAGAACTTACGAATCCCAAATTAAAAACAAAGTGTGGTACTGAAAATTATCATATGCAGGGTGTCTCGTTCGTCAGCACTTGAGCACCACCATTCTCTTGGGTATAAATATACTTCTAAAGCAGACGGACGTGGTTCCTACTATGATGTAACAAGCCGCCAGCATTAAACGCGTGCTTCCACATGTTTTGGTCTAGCAAAATGAGAGGAAGTGATGAACCTGCGAGTCCTCACTCCAGCATAAACCTCATCAGTTGTCACAGACAGCGCTGATTACTTATCGCCATTACCAGGCAGTCAACCGGTCACCGGATGATGTCGGAATTTTGCACCACAGCAAGCAGGATGAGTATCGTAGTGGTTTCGAGGCCTTCTCATGAGTAAGTAAGCTGTACAAGCTTAAAAATAAACACGCGTGTGTATAATGATCCCGAGTGACAACGCATATATCACATTACGAAACTTGTTTGGGGATGCACCTGTAAAGAAAAATTTAATTGTAGTTTAACTCTAATTAATCCTAGTTGAACAGCGATAGCAACGGTGGAAGCTTCTTTTTCCTGCTACATTATTTCCCTATCACGTCCTATCAATGTAAGGTGCTACATTACTGGTGGATGCTTAAGCTCATCCTTTAAGAGTATGACGCGAGACCCACATATAAATGAGAGGGGTTCAACGCTGCTGAACCGAATACGGAGCGAAAGCATTACCTGCCGGTTACCGAGCGTTCTTTTTCTTCTTCTTCTTTCCTGTCTTCTTCTTCGCGGCTGTAAAGGTCAAACGTGGCCCTTCCCGGGACGACGCGACGGGCCGAAGCCTGGCGCAATATTGCTATCGCAATAATATATCAGGAGACAAAGAGGCGCTGCTGAGCCATTACACACCCACGCAACCGGTAGTGACAGAGCATTACAACTTCGGTAACCGCGCACCTTGATCCAGATAAGCTCCTGACTTAATTACAAAATTGAAGTGCTGGGGGACGAACTCTTCGTGTGGGACATTTTTAAATGAAACACGTAGGGACCAACTTGTCGGGGGTGCACACAGTCGACTACGTTAGTCTAGAGTGGTCCCACGTGCGCCCCCAACTATGCGTGCGACACATGGCGGTAGTCACCACCTCGATACTGCTTTGTCGAAGGTGCCTTTAGCGTGGATGTTTCGTCAGACGCGGCAAACCCCGATGCCGGCTAGCATGATATGCAGACAGCGAGCTCCAACTTTTTATCGGGGAAAGTTCAACAGTGCTCCAGAGGCCATATCCCGTAAGCGTCCATTTTTCATTTCATATCGAAGTTGGTCCTGTGGTGTCGGTTGGGCGACGAAGCCCTAGTTTTAATTCATCATGGTCATTAGCGACCACGTCTCAGCATTTGACTGCGTGACGCAGCCGGTGGTTAGGGGTGCATGCAAGAAGTTTTGATAACAGGACCTCTTACCTTTCATTGTTGTGGTTATCCGCTGCCTGCTTGCTTCTGATGCTGCCATATTGCTGAAGTCCGCCCAAATGAAATGGAAATGGCAGGAAAAAGCACTTGTGCAACGGAAATGACGGGGGACAGAAGACGCTTCGCCTTTTCTGTTGCGCTACAAGATTTTTCGTATTGACATAATGAACCAATTCGCCCAGCAGTGAGTGCTACCGAAATCTCTGTTAACGCGTGTGACGAACCGCGCACTCCTGTCCCTGGCGTTATCGCATCTAGCAAGTCACCGCAAGCAACGGTCTTGTCAGCAGCGGGCCACGCTCGCTGCTCATCTAGCAGTGCTCTATCAGTAATGAAGAGCGCATAAGCGTAGCCAGCTAACTACACAGGCCTGTATCTTGCTCGGTCGCGATCATTGTCCTATCCCAGATAACTGCGTTATCGTCTACGTAAGTATAAGCCGCGGAAAACCGCACAAAGGAGATACTACCGGCCCCGATCCTACCGCAAAACTCGGAGAGCGACAGATTTCAGCGCAATCACAACGCAGTTCCAATATAATGGAGCTAGTCTCAAATGATCTGCTGGAGACAGTTGGCGACTTGCGACGTTGGCCACAAGGAAAGTGTTTGCCGGTGAGGAGTTCGCCACCACCAGGAGCGCTGTAAGCGTACCAAGGCCAGGTGCGACAGCTGGTTTCCGAAGTACGTACATACACGCCGATTCTTCATGTTTTGAGTGTATGTAGAACTTGTTTCTTTAAGACAAGTTGAGGCGGCGCACATTTTTTGCCCACCCGTCGCGAAGGTTCTTATCACATGAAAATTTATGGCCGATCACGACCGTTGTCGCCGTTGAGACATTTCTTATTCCACAGCACAGCGCAAGTTCCCGAAATGCACCATTCAGGAATAGGCAACCTGCAGTGAAGTTTGCTCTGTCGATCGCCGCGCCGTAACACATATCCTAGCGAGAAGAGCAAATACTTCTGATGCGGCTTTTTAGGTCGTTTTCACGCCACCTGCATGAGCTTACAGAGATCATATTGCACGCTCTGTCGAAGCTTTGCGTGGCGTGTGTCAGATAACTGGGCTACATCGAGAGCGCCTCGGAAAGGACAATATCTGTCACATGCGCATCTATAATAGTGATGAATATGGTCGGTCGTTTATTGCGAACCAAGCGGCTAACAGCAGCATTTTTTGAGTCACGCTGCGGGGCAATTGCAGCGCTACCTATGCAGTGCAGGTTCCCTATGTGAATCACATCAAGCCAAAAGCGATCGGTTAAAGTGATGAGAGTACGGTGAAATGATGAGACACCGCTTTCAAGCCCCTGGATCCGCTTAGCGTGACCAACACGTGACTTCAACAGCACAGGATTGGGTGTACAAATCGCTAGTGTAAGGAGTATGGTTCGTTTCGAGGGGCACATAAAAATTTAATTGCGGAAAAAATACGCTCCGTATAACAACGAAATTTCACATGGGAGATCTGGATACCATAAGATTAGCATTAAGGTTTCGATCTGTGAACGTCTAAAATGCGCCGGAGTTGCCCTCTAACGCCACGTGGTAGCGAAGCGCGGGGGATTGCTCATCGGCTCTAACTCGGTTTTAACGGATGCACGTGGAAAAGATGTTTTGTTTTCAACAGGCAGTTTTTATTTATTGCTTTCTATATCGTGATAGTGTTATGATACTTTGTTCTTTAATTTTTGTTCAGTTTTATTATTTTTAGAATTGTATTTCTTTATTTCTTTCAACTGCCTCCAGCGTCCTTACGCATAGACGGGGAGTCTGCGTACGGTAGTGGACTGCAGCCCGCTCGGCCTGAACACGGAAGGGTGGTGGTTCGATTCAATTCATTTATTTCACCTTCTATACATGGTTCATGGCGCTTACAACATTTTTGTTTCTTAAATGTCTGTTCATGAGGACACAGTCTGGTGACACGCTCTGATGACGTCCCTCAGGAGGCAAGAAATGGTTTTGCCTCAATAAAAAATAGCCAAATACTAAATTTTTGACAATCCACAGCTTATTCTCATGTGGGAGAACGTGCTAGTGAGTGACCAGCGGTGAGCACGATCTCTGACGTAATACCAGCAGCACACGGCGCGAGGTCTTTGTGGCTGCAAATGGATCAGACCACCGAAAAACCTGACATGATGACACTTCCGGCGTGTGCTGATGCGTCTTGGCGACCGGAGGCCAGTAGGGTCACACTGCCTATGATTACCGATCCCATCGGATAAAAGCACAACCCGGCCTTCACACTCTACATCGACACAGATGGCGCCGAGTTGTAGGGGCAGACCACCCGAAAATCACTGTGCCTGACCGGACAAGTGGTCCCGCACCATCGTGAAGTGTTATCAGCAGTGTCCGGTACTGACCGACTTCACAGAAGTGTTCAGATATATCTCAACGGTTTACCAAGAAGATACCACAATGTGTGCGACTTTAAAAGGACTTATGCGGCCGTAACAATATACAGGGAGCTTATTAGCACAGAGAACATATTACTATTAGCAACGAATGGTTCACGAAAAGGTAGCGAGCAGGGCTTCAATACAACATTCTAAAAGCAGATACCGAATGGTCCTAGTAAAACTTTGTAAAATGTCTTCGTCGAAAGAGGTGAAGTTGCTGCAAAAAAAACTCAAAACGAGTTTCTCTCCAACGCACCTCACTCCGATGACTCCGCACTTCCCAGTTTCCCACGAAGTGTCCGTGTACTCCTCATTTGGGCACGGCCTTCATACGCCTAGGGAGACGATGTCGTTGCGTCCTAGAATCGCCCTGTAATGGGCGTAAAATGCCACAGTGTACGGATCCTAATAGCGGCTCATCAGAAGCGTCCTTGCCAACTATGCTTCTTTTGCAGTCGTGAGGTGCCTCCATAAAGCAAGTCACCTTGTGTATGTGTTCCCAGAGGAGAATAATAGCAATTAGCAACGCCATCCTACCTCAGTGCTGTTTTATTTTATAATTGAGCGGGCGGTACAATAAGAAACTAGTCACGTTGTGGCCTGTGGTGTATATTCAAGGCATCGAACCACCTAAACAAGAAACTTTAGAGCCAAATTACCACCAAGTGTCGCCTTTCGTGATGCTGTGCAGCGTTGACAAAAATGAACCCATGGCGTGCATTAGTTAGTATGAATCGACGGGTCAGCTTAGACATAAAGAAAGAGGGGAGATGAGGTGCGTCGGACAGACATGACAAACTCAAGTCGCCATCTGGCTCGATCGGCTGTACGCCGGTCTCCCAAGGCGACAGGAACAGGGCTGTTTTCTCGGCCTGCAAGGGAAATCCGGAACGCAAAGGGCAGAACCTCCATCCGCCAGATGTCACGTACGGGCGACAATTAGGGCACAGACAACAACCGAAGAAACTGGTGTTGCACTGAATGCACTCTTTATTGGTCTGACTTGCGCCAGCAAAGAGAACTAACTCGGCCATGGTGGCAACAGGAAGAGCGTGGTCGTCGAACAACGAATGCTCGTTGCATTTGTCAGCGCTCAATTTAAAGTCGGCGAAGCAGCAACTAAATAAAGCCGCACTCAGGATTAGAACAACCTGGATTAATATGGAAACAGACGCGACCGGCAACAATCATTTGAGATACATCTCGGCGCATTTTTGGCGACGAGGAAAATAATAAATATGTGGTTGGGCGCTTTGATCATGAAAAAAAAAGCAAAAAAAGTTGTACCATTTCCTGGAAGTTTTTGTTTGTTTTGTTGTTAATGACGAGTTGCGCACGCATAAAAGATGAACACAGGAATAGAACGATGGAGATGTAAAGAGTTACATGCAAACTGATTAGGCCGCATGTCCGAGGCTGTTGGCAGCAAAAAAAAAACAATACCATTACAACAGTTTGCGCCAGTGTGACATCTTGGCTCGCATCTCAGCCATGAAAGTGGAAGAGATGCGACGTTACTAGCGATATACTAATGCACGACAGAAGAGACGCCCGGGATGACCACTGGGCGTATGACGACAAAGCAGATAATTGACGAGTGCTTAGCAGGCGCTGTCTTTCTTCCGACACGATGAAAACAGTGCATCCTTATAAGCTGGGGCTTCGCCGCACTTTATCAGACGACAACGTTCCAGTCATGCACATAAGACACGTGCGCGATCACCGAGGATACGGGAAATAGCTCCCAGGAGACATTCAATCTCTATGCGCGGCGCCCGGTGCCTCACAGAAGAGAAAAATCAAGCTCGCGCTGGACGGTCATCTCCGAGTTTCCACGCAACTCATCAGAACGGCACGTTCTGTTCACGGGCCACGCTGCCACTGACACGGCGCGGGTCGAAAACCCCTCCGAAACGCAGCCGCGCGGGGCGCTGCATTTCAATTCCACTTCGAGCGCAGACTGCACATGCGCAGAAAGAGCAAGATCGAAGCCGGAGGCGCTTATTGGCCTGACGCCAAGGCTCCACCGCTCTCGTAACGCATTCCTTTCGCTTTATCGGCAGTTTTCTTGCAACGTACTACGAAGTACGCAGCGTGTGGTCTTGTCGTCGTTATTATTTTTATTTTCCTGGCAAACATATGCGCCATACGGTGCGCACGCATCGCCGCAAGAAAAGAAACGTTAAAAAAGCGGGCCCTGAGCTATCAATGGGACCAAGGAATTGTTCGAGGCGGGAAGAGCTGGAACAAAGGACCAAGACTCAGCGAGTGTGACCGCCCGGCGACGAACCCATTGAGGGCCCATGATGATGCGGAAAATCGTTTCCATCGAGAAGGAATCGCAGACAACGAATATATTAAAAGAGGGAGGGGTAGGAGGAGAGGAGGTGGGGGCATCAGAAACCTAATGCCCAGAACAAAGGTTACATACAATTGCGTAAACTTTTACTTAGGAGCTCCCAACCATGTCTTGTTTTCTTACTTAGCTGAGAAAGAACAGAAAGTATGCTTTTGAAGATGTAGGCATCGCCTTCTGGCGCTCTTTTGCAGGCGTTTTTTTTTTAGGTAATCTTTTCAGATTGTATACATGTTATGTGGACTTTGCTTCAAATCTTGATTTTAAGCACCCGCGCTGGCCTGCTTTCATCGGGGCCTTTAACGGATGAACAGCAGCGTAAACAAATTCAAAAGTGACGCGTCTTTCCTTTAACAGCTTTATCATCAATCTTATCCACGACGTTCTTGGTGAAATCCGTTAACTGCCTTTCCATCTCGTGTTCGTACCGGAGCATTCGTCATGTGTGACCTTAAGCGATGGACCCCTTTTTTTTTTTTGTTTCTCTGCATTCTCTTTATGCTGATGTAGGCCCTCATAAACTGAAAGCCAACTAGGATCCTGACAGTGGTGCTTGAATGGGCATTTTCAAGAGCTGCACAGAAATTCTGACGTAGCAACGAAAACTTTTCTGTAGTTATTCTTTTTTCGACTCTGCGTGAGCTACGCGTCCGATGAACTGCATACACCTAAAAGTCGCTTTCCAGAATTAACTGTTTATTCCCGTGTATGTCATATGCAAAATTAATAGTTGCAGAGCATAGATTTCAGCGCAGTTATATGCGAGCTCTCTATTATTGATGATAAAGTCAACAGGCGCCGATTAATTAATATGCTGAGAGCACCGACTCCAGGAAGATATAATTTACAGCAGTGACAAGGCTACACTGTAAAAAAAATTTCGCCGATTTACGTAGAAACATGGAGGTAATTTATTGCCGAGCTGTTTCCGTATTTCGTATAACGGACGTTCATAATATAACGTAAAACCGTAAAACGGACTCTGTTAATTGGTTACAGAATCTCTGTTTCCTGATTACAGCATAATGTTTATTTCTGCATTATAAGGTTTCCGTTTTCTAAATACAGCATTGAGTTCATTTCTGCTTTACAGAATTTCTGTTTTCTCAATACAGCATCAAGTCCAAATTTCCATTATAGGGTTTCTGTTTTCTGAATACAGCATTGAGTTTATTTCTGCTTTACAGAATTTCTGTTTTCTGAACACAGCATCAAGTCCATTTTTGCATTATAGGATTTCTGTTTTCTGAATACAGCATTTAGTTCATTTCTGCTTTACAGAATTTATGCCTTCTGAATACAGCATCAAGTCCATTTCTGCATGACCGAATTTTCCTTTTTCTAATTACGTTAAGCAACCTGTTACACAGACCTTCTCTTGCAATTATGAAGCTGTCTGCTTTCTGAGTCACGCGCACAATCAACAAAAAATGAAATCTGTTCTTTTACCGACAGTACAGCATCGGCTGGTACAGTTTGTACCAGCCGATGGGATAGATTGTTGATTTCTTTTTAGGAAAAATGTTGGTGTTCTTTCAGCATGCAGTTGAAGTGAGAGTAGCGTCGGTGACCACATGTGAATTTTGCGATTTATCTAGTGAAGAAACATGCACGCGTGCAAATTGTGTAGGACTTTGTATGCAAAAATATTTAACACCCATTCAATGGAACACGTACATACGGTTTATTTCCCTTCGTACATTGAACTGCCTTCGGGGCATGCATCCTCTTTTGTAATCTGCCATTCTGTTTAAGGTCCTCTGAAAAGCAAAAAAAAAGATAGTTTGTCAGAACCATAAGATTCTAGGCACTGGAAAAAGATGGAGAATTGGTTCGATTTGGTTTGGTTTGTGGAGTTTAACGTCCCAAAGCGACTCAGGCTACGAGAGCCGCCGTAGTGGGGGACTCCGGAAATTTAGACCACCTGGGGTTCTTTAACGTGCACTGACATAGAACAACACACGGGCGCCTTACTTTTCACCATTAACGAAAAGACGCAAATTGTTGTTTTCAGCACTTCTAAGGCAGTGATAAAATTAACGCCTGAGTTTCTAGAATTCGACACAAGAAATGAAATAAATTATGAAAAATCTATGAACCAAACTGCAGCGGAGGTGACCCCGCCGGGGTGCTGCAGTGGTAAGACGCCCGACTACTGTGCCGGAGTACCCGAGTTCGAAACTAACATGCAAAGAATGGATGTCAGACATATAAAGACCTTTTACTGATAATTTGCACGCTTAGATAGGGTAAAGGACTTGAGTTTAAACTTAAAAAAAAACTGAGTGACTATCAGTGATCTTAAATGTACCACTGCACAAGGGCAAAATTATTGCAGAAGTCAGAACCATTTTTGGTAGGTCAGCTGTTTCAGTTTTTTCATGAGCAAACTTTCGACAAATGGGACGCTGGCATTTGAATGTTACCCCTGGACGTTCATTTTTCTCTGTACTCAATATTGGGAACCAAGTGGCACATGTTTCGAATGTATTACTACATGCTAAATCTGCCATGCCTTTTACTTTCTCTATGTAAAAAAGGTAAATATTTGTTGAAAGTCATGCACGAGATGAAATGGGAAAAAAGCTTCGGTGATGCGGAAACGCAGAATTTTCAATTATTACACTGTTTCCAGGATCATGGTTAAAGACACATAAATAAATATATATATATATATATTAAAAAGACGAAGATCATGGCGTCTTGCCCTATCAAGTCCTGGAGCATCAATGGACAAGAAGTGGAAGCTGTGACAGATTTTCTATTCTTGGGCGCCAAGATTACCTCGGAAGGAGACTGCAGCCATGAAATTAGGAGACGCCTGCTTCTGGGAAAGAGAGCAATGGTTAGCCTTGACCGCCTAGTAAAGAGCAGAGACATTAGTCTACCAACCAAGATCCGTATAACCCGTGCTATGGTCTTTCCAGTTGTGATGTATGGATGCGAGAGTTGGACTGTGAAAAAGGCTGACCGCCGAAGAATTGACGCGTTTGAATTGTGGTGCTGGCGAAGACTCTTAAGAGTTCCTTGGACTGCCAGAAGATCAAATCAGTCGATATTGTCGACCATAAACCCTGACTGCTCATTGGAGGGTCAAATTCTAAAGTTAAAGCTCAGCTACTTTGGTCATCTGATGAGAAGAGAGGAGTCGCTGGAGAAAGATTTGATGTTGGGAAAGGTTGAGGGTCGCCGGAGAAGGGGTAGGCAGCGAACGCGATGGTTAGATGGCATTCTCGAGGCATTGCAGATGAAGCTATGTGATGTTAAGAAGATAGTGAGAGACCGGAAAGCGTGGCGTGACATGGTCCATAGGGTCACGAAGAGTCGGACACGACTGAACGCCTGAACTGATATATATATATATATATATATATATATATATATATATATATATATATATATATTTATTTAAATGAGGAGGCATCAGTTGTTTTTAACGTAGCAAGAATTCATCAACAAAGATCAAGAGAGCCATGAAGGCATGCAGTCAAGAACAACCATGAGAAAATTGACATACATGCTTAGTGTATCAGGAAATGGAACGAAGCTTCTGCGCCAACTTCATAACTGTCGAATGGACACTGGTGAGAGACTTCTTTCCGCCTGGCCACTTGCTCCCTGACAAGGGACAGATGAAAAATATTTGCCTGTAAAACAGAAATGACTTGTTTTAGTTATGTTTGTTTTACCAAAGAATACATTGTAACATGCTTGTTATGTTTGTTGCTTAGTATTTCATAAACCTTATGAAACACTGAATAGTTGGCTAAGTAGTTCTGCTAGAATATTCAAAGGCGAACAAACGTTTTCAGTGCAACTATTTAACATTCATGCAATTCTCGAACACTGATGTGTATCGCTGACTGCTTACTATTCCAAAAGCTTCGGCTGCAGAAAAAGGTGAAATGGTGGCTAAACAACCTGTAAAAGTTCTTTTAGTTATTTATATATCTCTGGATATAAGTAAATAAAATCGTAATGTACAGTGGCATAGATTCACGTATTCTGCAATACCCCAAAAAAAGGGAATTGCAAACGCGCACAAAGTCACAGGTGTATATTTTGTTGGAGCTACGAGAGGTTGCACACTAATAGAGCTTAAGTTATGTGCAAAAATATTTCGTAGATTTTTCTTACAGTAAGGAACAGATCTGGCCATCACATCGGTGCATGTCAGTAACGTGTTAATAAAAAGCCCTTGGGCTAGGTGTTTAGAAGGCTCTTGACGAAAGTGACAAGGGCACGTTGTTCGGCCTAGTCCCGCGAGGCAAGCAAAATGAGCCATGGTGGGGTTCGAGGCAAATAATAAGTGGGAGACTAGAAGTCTGTATGGCGTTGTGTGAGGCAATGTTCTATATCTGCTTATATATGTGAACAGCTAGGGCACTGTGATATGGAAGAGTGTTTGTACAAATAAAGTTTGGCTGCTGTGTGAAGACGGAATTGCTGAAGGATGCACTTTTCACAGATCGATAAGGGTGGGCGTTCTAAGTGGCAAGTTAGCTGAGTCAAATCACTGGTGCGTGCATTATTCATAGCCTATCGCTTTATACACCGTCTGCATTCACCCTCGGTGGGCTCGTCCATAGGAGCCTCAGCACCCGGTTTACAATAGAGCAGGCAAGCTAGTAGTAAGCCAGCTCATAGAAGTGCACAGAAATTATGTTTTCTTGCCTGCACCACTGCTGAATTTGACAAGATAGGGAATACTATTTTCTTAATGAAAAAGATGAGTACTGGAAACAAGACTAGAAAAGTAGCGTTACATGCATTAGTATATACAGCACATAATTATAAATCAGTTCTAAAAGCAACAAGAAAAGTAAGGCCAGGAGGAAAGATATTTTCAAATGGTCATTTAAAGGCACTATCCTGAAATGCTTCGCCTCAATATGTACAATAAACGAAGAATCAAGTGTTAAATAGAGAAATGACATTCATTCCATATATACGATACAACCAGAAAAAAAAAAAAAAAAAAACGATAAGAGCCTCACCTCTGGATAAATTCCAGCGTCGTTGCCGCTGGCTCTGCATACTGAAGATTCAGGACTTATTACAGCACGAAAAGCAGGCAAGCTGCCTCACTGAATGATGCTGGCTCTATAAATACAGCCTCCTGTTCACAAAACACGCACTGCTTTCCATATATGGTACCTGAAATAGAATAAACATTTTTGTTTTGCTTCTAATGCAACACAGTGCCAGTGCTTTATTTACAGTAGCCTAAAAACTGATGGCATCATACGCACTGGTGCTGCCAATATGGAAGGAGCAGGTAATTTGCAAAAAAAAAAAAAAAAATGAAGAGAATTTTTTGGTTAATTTTTAATAACATAAATATTGACTTCAGTATTGTAAGCCATAAAAAATGCTAGTAACAAAAAAAAAAGAAAGATGTGCCTGTCGCGCAAATTTATATAGTAATCATTATCTGAATACTCGAAGTAGCAACTTTGTCCCATTCTTTTTCGGAAGTCTATGCCTTCAAATGGTAATTTTGACTGAAATAGGAACACATAGTGATCTTGTATAATGCTCGCATATCTACAGTTTACAAGAACATATACCCATACCCATTGGTCTGATATATGACAATATCTCGTAATCTATGAAGACAGCTTCCCAAAATTTAAACCGTAATTTAATTTTATTAGTTAGCCTTTTTGTGAATGAAGAGCTAAGTAATCCAGGAGAAGGCATGGATCACTATAATTAGTCCAACCACACAATCTGCTGCCGCATCCATATGTGCAAAGCATGATAATAAATACCGTCATCAAGCTTACCGAGTACAAATATAACTGGCGTGGACGGCAAATCGGAGATCCTGGATGTAATGCTCGTGCCTTCCTGATAAGAGACGGGAGTAAAATCAAATGCATGTGGTAACGAACAAGAACAGTTTATAGTGCTCCAAAACAGTGATAACTGACTAACTTTATAGCCATGTTTCTTTACTCAGCCGATGCACCAAATCCTTTGGTTTCTAGGAACATATGCGCGGCAAACAATACAGCTGCTGATATTCCGACAGTCACCTGCAGATTTAACTTCAATGGTGCAGCTCTCTATTCCATACTACAGATGCTAAGCATTTCAACCAAAATGGCGGTGACAGGTGTACCTTTTCTTTTTACAGCTAAGAAGTTTCCTTTCTCTGATGGGTTCCGCTCCTATTCCGTATAGCCATAAGCATCAGTCTTGCAAGCAGAGAAGAGTGGTGCCAGCATATGGCAGCTACCGAACCTAACAAGCATACTGAAAAGACGTAAGGGAAGTCAAACTGCAATAATCAAGGCTTCTAATAATTATAGTTCTTTCTTCTTTCTTTCATATAGTTCCAAGTTTCAATGAATAAGGCCATGAAGACTGTTAGGTTATACCTGACACCACAATAGTTTCACATTATTTTACAATCTCCAAAATGGATTGCTCAGGATTCACTACTGAGGTACAGTGGGGTTTATAACTCACTTCAAAGATACGGTAGAGAGCACGAGGGTCGTCCTTGAAGTATGCGGCAAGGAGATGCATTACCACATCTGCCTCAGCTCTGATGTTGCTTTTTGTTTCTTCGAGCTGCCGCTCCGCAAGCAGGTACATGATTTCCTTTGAAGGTGCACTGTCAAGGTACTTCACAAGGAGTGGAGCGCATATTGCAATACTGTCCTGAAATGTGACCTGGAATAAATTAAAACATTTTTTTTTCATCATTGGCAAGCAAAGATTATCGGTAGGCTTCAATGGAAAAAAGCAAATGTTTGCGTTGACATGTATGCTGAAATTTAAATTTGCAGCAAGAAACACTGCAGTATGCTACCTATTTTCTACGGCTATCACAGTATCACCATTGAATATGATGCGGGTCTGGCAGTCCTAAAGCAAAGAAACAAATTATCGGGAAAAAAAATAAACATTTAAAAGTTCTCATAAAATGTTGCCATATACATCTTACTGATTAAATGTAGCTGCAGATCTTCACCACCCTAGGATTTCCACAACTTTCGCTGCTCTGCACAAAGTCTGTGCTTGTAATGCTCAATTTTTTAATTCGCAAAAGCAAGATCTTTCACAGCATAGCTTGGTTTCCTCACATATCAGTCAGCAGAACTGAATATTCACAACTCCAACTTGTACACTGCAGCCATTCTCCTTATCTTACCTGAACATCTTTCCCAAGAAAGTTATGCGCGTGACTGCAGAAGAATGGTCTGTGAAATAACAATGGCCATTCTTCTTTCACTTGGTCTGTGGTATGCACAGGGTTAACCGAGTTGATGAACACCCGTTGGTAAAAATATGTTTCTTTCACGTACGCCATTGCAAGCGGCACGTCTATATCTCTGAATGTTTTCCTTCCTTCCTTTTTCAAAAAATCAATTTTTTCATGGTCATTTTCGGCAATTGGCGTTTGAACAGGCTGCCAGTTCTGACAGCCATAGCTGCTGCTTTTACTTTTCTTAACTTGTTTTTTGGTCTGCTGAAGTGCCTGTGTTTCACGATGCTAATTTTCTACTCTGTTCTCTATTTGAAATGGTCCACAATATATGACACAAGCTGCATCCGTAATGACTCGTATCTCCCGCAGGATGGCACAGTACACAGGAAGGCAATGTTTTCTGTTTCAGCATGGTTTCTGTGGTGCCTGAAGACATGGCTTTTGAAGGTTCGGTAGTTCTTGAACGTAGCACCGCACGGACTGAATGGACATAAGTCTCCACCGAGTACACTACTATGATAAGAAAAATGTTCAAAGTAGGCCAGCCATGTAAAAAAGCTCTGCGCACATCTCGGACATCTGTTCATCTTTCAGCACCATCCGGTAATAACGCTATAATAAAAAATAAGTTGTCATATAATTTACAAACAAGCTGTCATACGAAGACCACCCCGCGCAAAACCCTCTGAACAATCAGCACCATGTCTTATCACCTGCCAAAGCCACGCCAGTGATTTTTCGCTGACAATTAGCCGAATTTTCTGCTAATCAGCAACTTTAACGCTATCGCATTAATTTTGCATACTGCGGTCGAACAGCTCCAGTTGAAAACAAACTTCCACGGTAGAAACGAGCGGCTTAGTTCGCGATTGACAAGTGGTTTATGCCTCCTTAAATCTGATAACCGCAGCTGACCAAAATACAAGCCAAGGTGCTGCTGTGTGCTGCTTAAGTACCGCTCAACATCGGACGTTTGTTTAGTCGGACAGTGCTATAAAATAGTTTCGATATGGTCCGAGTAGTTCCTCTGTCTGGACTCATCATGCGGAGAAACGAAAATCATATGAGCAATGCAAATAAACAAGTTTGCAAAGAGAGCGCGCCCTGTATCGAAATTGTTCACTGAATAAAACGTTTGCACTGCCTGAATGGCGCCTTTGCGAAGCGCGCAGCACTGCTCTTAGACACCCGTACGAAGCCAGTCACGAGTTGCACCTCAAAGACAATTGTAAGATTGTTCTCACCTGTTAGGCGAACACGTTGTCTTTTTTTGCTCGTCGGTGATCCAGATGTATTCGCAAGCGCACAAGATGGCTGGGTCGTCAAAGATAAAACGTTGCAATGCAGTATCGCAGTCCAGACGTTCAGCTCCACACGTCCACGCCATGTGCTCACTTGAAAAAGGCGCGAGAATGCAGTGCGCAACCGCTACGGCGCATGCGTCATTGCCCTAGCGACGAGGGGACGAAGCAGTCGTCGGCGCGGGCGCGGGCGGCTTTATGCAGCAGACGGTGCGGGGTAAGCGCGAAGGCGTGAGAACGTTGTTTTCCGCTGGGAGATGACACGTACAAGGCGTGATTAAAAAAAAAAAAAATTGGCTTACATCGAATCGACCAACACGGCGACAACCGAAGAGCCTGGGAACACCGACTTCTAGAGCAGTTTTCTATTTGTTTTTATAGTAAATGGCGCAGTACCCAAGGTCTATGTACAGTACCTCTCACTTGTCGGTGGGCGCAGCGCCGAGAGGGAAGAGGTGAACGAAAGAATGAAAAAAAAAAAAAAAAAAAGTACGCCAGCGGAGGTTTCGATCTCAACTTACACTGAGACCGCATAGCAGACAGGCGCACCTGTATTTTGACTCCATTGCAATACCGCCGCCGCGGCCGCGATGAAAGCGCTTCTCCGATCACCGGCCGAGAGCGCTTTGCTTTGCGCGTTAGGTGATGCTGCTGTGTGTACTATTCTTGACAGCAGCAGCATCCGGCCAGAGGAGAAACGATGCGCGGCTTTGGAATGTTGCTCTTGTGCAGGTGGTTCTAGAAGCCCAGCCCGGCGGGAAGGCGTGGGAGCATGTACAGTGTGCATGCTTGGGGATCTTCCATACTTGGGCATGCGGGCGTCGCAGTGGCGCGAACTCCTCCTTCATCCATGCCCCGTTCACGGATTTTCAATACTTATTGAATAAAACGGAAGCGCCTGAAATTCAATTCACGTATGTTCAATACTTATTGGGTAAAACGGAAGTGTCTGAAATGCTTATAAGGACATTCTCCTTCATCCGTGCGCCAATTCTCGGATGTTCAATACGTATTGAGGAAAACAGAACCGTTTGACGTTCTTTTAAGGAGGTTGTCTGCGTAAAATTACGGTTTTTTTTTTACAGTGTATAACTAAGCGATTGTCCCAGGATTCGCTTTTCTATGGAGAATGTGTACTAATTTCGCATTTGTTTTCTAGCTTCGGTGAGAAATGTATTCCAGCACTGCCGCTCTTCACTGATTGTCCTGTATAATCTCAATATTTAGTAATTCGGTCGGGTGAGATTAGGAATCCTATTTTGCACCGATACTGCTGTGACGACTTTCGTGATACATGTCCGATATTTCGCTATTACTCATAATAGCTTTTAGTTTTAAGTTGATGACGTTAGCCTTTAACCTAAGAGATGAGATAGATAAGAGACAGAGAGGTCGATTAGGCATGTCTCTGGCTTGTTACCTTGCACATGATGGTGGCGACAAAGAGCGTTAAGGGGAACCAATAGCATGGAACGTGGCCGTGGTCATGGGCCCATTGCGGCATTTGAAAACATTGTCACATTGTGTAGTGCAGGTGCTCGAACGTATCGCGCTTAAAAATGCGAGCTGTAAATTTATTTTTTCGTTGTCCACAAACACAGGCTGAGACTACGGTGTGAAAACTTGGCATACGTTAGGGCGCATGACTTCTAAGATCGGAGTGCTGCCTCCAGATGCTTTAGTTCACTAAGTAAAGATGACAAACTACCAGTGCGCGAACTTACCACCCGGTCACCATGTGCACAAACGTAAACAAGTAACTGAGCTTCGGTTACCGCATGAGCTCTTCCGGAAAACTGGGCCTTTATCTTCAGATACACTTCGTATTTGGGTAAGCGCTGGATTATTCAATAAGAAAACTTAACGGACGAGAGGTTTCCTGGACACTGTTCTTATAAAAAAACAGCACTCGGTTATTGATGCCCGCTTTTGCCTGCGGCATAAGAGTCCCCGTGACACTTCTTGCAATTGCTTCATAGCGTAATGTATGCTCCCCAATGAGCAGAGCGTGACGACCTGAGGTAGAAGACTCTGCCTCTGCGCTCAACGAAAATGTTCTTTGGAAATAACCGCGACTGTATTAAACGCACATTGCCTTGGAGCATTGAACTAAGTATACGATACACAAAAACTACTCAGGGAGAAAAACCTCCACTACGCATTTAACGAGAGCATGTTATGGACTATTTACTTTTCAACATGCTCTGGCCTAATCCAAATATAAGAGTGCACGGCAATACTATGATATTAGGTTATTTGCCTCCTTCCCTGTTATCAAAAGATTTGAAGTTAGCTTCATAAAGCACTCAGCGTGCCACGAAATTTTTGGAGCGCCCAGCATGAGCGATCAACCGTAGCGTTTCAGTGGCGATTGGAGGAAGAATATGAGCGTCTTCTAATGAGGATACCACTTGGGCATTTTCTGCAGCCGACTCGGAGTTTTTCTTTGAATACGGCCGTGCAGAGATCAGACAAAAAAAAAAAAAAAAAAAAAAGCATAGGAATGGCAGACGTGATTTCTTCGGTGGAAATGATAACAAAAATTTGTATAACGAAAAAATTCGATTTGGAAAGGAAGAGCCGAATGTGAGCCACGAACCAGTATCTGCGTCAGAGTGTGGCGGCTATTTCTAACTCAAGATGAAGAATGAGAACAACCCGGTAAATGTTTCTTCCGCTCGCGTTACAATGCCTGCCTTCCACATTATGGTGGTGTTAAAGCAGATGGAACTGATTTTTTTTTTTTTGATTTCGGTTTGCTTCAATGTCAATTTTATGGGAATACAACTACATGAATGGAAGCTTCTTTCATCCAAGAAAGACGTGAAAATAACCGTCTATTTGTTTTACTAACTAAACAAATTCAAATAGATGCACACAATATTCGCGCAGAAGTTTAGTTTTCAGCACCGAAACAAAGGGAAAGGGCAATATCAAAGTGTGCTAAGTTCAGCCAAGCAGAGCTATAGTACCGAAAAGTATGGAGTCATCCTTACATGGAAACGCTACCTCGGCGGAACGAACGCATATACGAGTGCGCGGTGTATGTGCGTGTATGTGCGTGTGCGCGAGCAGTTAACTTCTCGAAGTCTTCTCCAGTTCTCGCTCTGAATTCTGTAGAGGCGTTGTTTAGCTTTTCTGTACCCGTGATTCTCCACACGTATTTTTATCTTTCTTTTTCTTTGTCGGTGTGTATAAACGGATTGTATTCTGAAGAGAGATGGACTACGACATCCTCTGTCTCTGATCTATTATCCTCCTTGGCTGGGCTCGTGCGCAGGAAAACTAATGCGCCCTCAGTTTGCAGCAGAGTCCCCCAGCGGTACTCGACCTCCAGTTCTCTAAGGCCAGCGCTTGTGTAGAGGCTGAAAGAATAAACGCAGAAACACTAGGGGAGGAAAGTGTGCTTCATTGGCTGAAATGAAGCAAAATAAAGATAGAACATCGCGGCATGTTGTAACGACTGTCCTGCCGCACCGCCTCTTTCGAGTTTCAGCCCACAAATGGCGCGTTTATTTTCTATTAGGCAAAGAAAGCTAACAATCGTGTGTTTCCTTATTGTTTTTTTTTCCTATTGTCTTCATTTCATTTGCAAAGAGTGGTCGTGCGCAGTTTCACGAGCACGTGTGAAACTGCCGCCTTCGAGTCTGAAATTTCTTAGACACTTTAGCTGCATCGTGCGCATCGAATTTGGCTTGAGCCTTTCGCTTGCCTTTGTCTGGTGAACCTGACAAAGGCAAGCGAACTGCGCTCTGGTGTACCACCATGCGGACTTGATTTCATGCTTAAAGCGACATCTTCGGCTAGGCCTAGGTAGCCGGATTTATGTTTTACCCAACCTTGCTGTAGTTACTGTAAATATTGTAAATTGTTGTGCACATAAACCTCAAGTAATCTCAACTGCCATCTCATAAGTGTCGTCGCTTCCATTATCATCTTCGCTCCTCATTACTTTCCGGGAGGAATCACAGCACATCGCAACAAGAAATACAGTTAGCAAGCAGAGCAGCATTCAAGGAGAGTGCCGCGGACAGTAAATTGGAAACGATGACGACAGTTTGTCTTTTTTTGTTATTTTGTTCGCTGCTCCCACAAATTTAATTCTGCATCAGATTTTCAAAAAAAAAAAAAAAGTAAAATTCGAGAAAACAATGGAGCCAGGTTCACTGGGCTCTGTCGGCCATATTCTAAAGGACGCATAGCCCCCTTTTGCCTCGACCAATGACGTTTCTTCCGTCCAACTGGTATAGACAAAGCGCTACGTTTGGTGTTACGCTCACCCCTGATGGTTGGGAAAACGTGATGAAAAAACAAATGCAGGAGAAATTTACGCTGTGTACCAATAATGCAGTGTGAAAACTTTTCCTGCGGCGTAATGATTTTTGTTGCTATCTTTATTGGTATCGGTTTCTAGGAAAATGTAAGAACGCGTAAAAGACTTACTTTCATGCCCCCTTCGCTTCACTAGAAGCGCACTTACTTGTACTGAGTCGTTTCAGAGGTTACTTAGAAAGAAACTTGCCTTTGCTGCGACGAAACTTGTGTTTCTTTTTTTTTTTTTTTGCTGGTCGCAGAACTTAGATATTTGGCTCTTCATCTTTAGGTCTGTGGCAGATTCATCGTTAGTTATGAAACTATCGATGACACAGTCACAAACTTAAAGATGAAGAGAACAATTTTGTACCAAGTTTACAACCACAGATGTCTAGGGGAACCGCGGGCGATCCCACATGTTTATGCGGACATAATTTTGCGTGGCACCGAGAGATGGCACTACGACTCTTTCGAAGAAGTTCTTGGCCCGCAAGAGCTCCTGGTGGATTTACACAGAAAACTACCATTAACTATGATTTGGACACACCACCACCATCAGCCAGTTTCTGTCGGAATCGTTGCAATTAGTGTGCTTAAATAAATTAGTAGGTGAGGAATTTCCGTCATTATGATGAGTATACGAGCGTACTGCTTCAAAATTTTAGATCCACCTGCAAGCTGCTAGAAAGATTTGTAGCTGAATCGATTGGTCAATCCGAGGGTATATAGGTCGTGTCAAAACTTGTCCGCTGAGCGGTTGAACCTATGTCCAGTGAATGCTTAGCAGCACAGAAAATAGTCCTGCAGATACTGGCACACTGTTTGACTACTTTTCGAGCAACTATTGCAACGATTGGATAATTCAGCCATCTTCTTTCGAAAGTCCAAAGAACGTTCCAATCACATTCATATATAAGCAGAACAAATGCGTGCGAATAAAACATTGCGACGCTATATGCCTACTGAGAAGTGATGAGGTGCCATTCGCGAACATAGAATCCGCCCATGTAAGGATTCTTCCTTTCCCACTGATGGACTTACTAGTCGCGGAATGTCGCACGCGGAGGAACACATTTAGGCAGCGTGCGCCGTTCTGATTGGCTCACATCGCCATAAACTTCACAGTGCTGAAACACACTTGTGAGATCTAATATGCGGTGAAAGCATGGCTCGTTGGCACTATTCAATCTCCCTAAAATTTCGAACTTAGTTTCATTTCATTACTTTCGTGACTAGTCGCTCTAGTTTAGTATAGGGCTCCACGATGGTACCGCTATCGAGGCACCCTGCCATTTAGGGCACGAAGGTACATGATGTGTGGCGCCTGACTAGCACAGGTGCAGTAGCGGTTGTACAGCTCCACCCATTCAAGTGTTCACCTCCGCGCCCTAAGCTGCTGTTCCCATGGTAACGGAGTCGTATCAGTAGAAAGTTATCCATTTTATGCTTCGACGGCATGTGCTGTGGTCGCTTTGTGGTATGCGTGCTCAGTTCCCAGCCCTAAGATTGTGAGGCTGGATACCGTTTTCGGCATGTTTATTTATGTTCCTATTTCTTTCATCGCTGTCCAGCCGCTTTAAATGATGGACATTTTTTTGCTTAGACACACTCAAGCGTTAAATAAAACTACACCAGCCAGAGTGCGCAGAATTCAGCGCTTCATTCTGTGGTCTGTATCTTCTCGTATGCATATCTATCTTTATTATGTCAGTTATTACAAGCGAGCGTGACACAACACTTCCCTCTATTCGGCTGCTGTGGGTGGGGTGTCCGGAACACTTTATTTCTTTATACCTCACTCGTCCATGCAGTGACTGCACTATGCTTCTCGAATGGCAGGGTGGAGTACAGCCGAGATAGCTTCACGGAGAGGGTTTCGCCGAAGATGCATGGCGGCACTGAGGCTCGGGGCGTGTAGCAGGGTGGAGCAAGAGAGAAAAAAAGACATTTTCTCCACTCCCCCCCCCCCCCCCCCCCCTGGGAATGGGTCGTTATCGGATGCGTCTCGATTTCACGCACGATTTAGCAGACGTGCGTGCCGATGTCCTGCGATCGCCGCTCCCGCACGCAGGCGTGTCGTTTCAGCCGTACTTCTTCATTCGTGCAATGGGAACGTTTCATGCCTGAGATGATGTGTCTAGCTACTACTGCGAAAACGCTTTCTCTCTTGAGATATCTTTTTACATTCGCAGAGTATGTATGTGCTACTCGCTGAGCGCGTGCGTCCGTGAATCCGTGCGTGCGTGTGGCCGTGCGTGAGCGTGTGTCTAATAAGAGCGAGTTGGCCGGGCTAGTTAGTTTTGCATGGTGATGGGACAGCGCAAGAGAAGGGACACGGTACATGAGAAAGCATAAACATAAGGCGCTAACTATCAACTGAGGTTTAGTACGAAAAGAATAGCTTATATAGCGAAAAGAACAGGGGGAGCACATGGATCGCGATAATGCTCTGTCACCGGCCGTCGGAAGATAGTTAGGTCAGTGAGTAAAACATCTGCTCATGAATGAAGTTACGGTGAAAAGGGTAACAACCATCGAGGGAACACAAGATAAACAATTGATAAACAATAATGGAAGATGAAGTGGAAACGCAATAGCGGTAAAATCTATAAAAGGTAAAAGGCGATGCGTAGAGGGCGTTTGTGAAAACAGATCACACTAAAACCGAATGGCAGAAGCAAATAAATGGGACCAAAAGAGGCTAAAATCTTCAAAAGTTAATTTACGAGGTGTAAAGGGCCTACGGGTGAAAAAACATTGCAACCGGTAGAAGGAATAATTACAGCGAAGAGACTGGGGATGAACAATAACACGCTAAGAAGGGTTAGAGAACCTTCACAACGCATGCCCAGAGGCGCGTAAGAAGTTCAATTCCTTTTTCGATAGACAGATGGATGGTGGTGCTAGAGGTGGTGGATAGATGGATGGTGTGCTAACACAGCGGTCCTTGGTGAAATAACGGAACGTAGCCGGCGGCTGGAGGCCAAAGGACTGCCCCTTTATTGATAGGTGTGCTTGGTTTTATAACAGAACCGCACTGATTACAGATCATGATACGCAAGAATGCGGCACGTGTAAACAGTCAAGCTTATGCTATACATAAGCACGCGTACCTGATAACACTGCATCCCCTCCCCCTAAGCTGGAGTACGTAAGACGATCTGGGGGCTTCCGCAGGCGAGTCGAACGACGTGGTGGTTGTTGGTCTTCGGCTTGAGAGCTGACTTCCGGTGCCTCCGTACCTTGGCGAGTTTCTGCCTCCCCGGAACTACGCTGAGCTCCGTCGTTGGTCCGGTCATGGCTCTGCTTGTTAGGTGATGAACCTGTGACTAGTCGTGGCCGGAGTTGGTCTACGTGGCGTCGTTGCTGTCCCTCAGGTGTTTCCAGTGTCACCATGCGTGCTCCCGTCGTGGACACTACGGTTGCCGGCATCCATCTCCGGGCAGACTGAAACTGGCGCGACCATACATGCCTGCCAGGTTGAAACCGGGTCGGTACTTCTGCTGCTGCTGGAACCGCTTCGCTCGAAACGTCATGTCTTATCACCTTGGTATCCGTGATAGAAGCTGTCAGCCGGGTTCGGGGACGGAAGGCCAACAGCCGTTCCGCTGGCGATTTTCCTCCTTCCAAAGGTGTCGTTCTATAACGGAATAAAAACTTGATTAGTCGTTCTTGCAGTGTACCTGTTGGATTCTTCCGAAAACCTTCCTTTATTGTTCGCACGGCCCGTTCCGCCAACCCATTTGACTGGGGATGGTATGGGGCGGTTCTTATGTGTTTCACTTGGTATTCCTGCAAGAAAGTGGACATGGCGGAGCTTGAAAATTGTGGTCCATTATCCGATACCACACAGAATGGCAAGCCAAAGCGTGCGAAAATACCTCGAAGTACTTGAACGGTGACCTCCGCTGTGGTCGTTTTCAAAGGTATGGCTTCAATCCACTTTGTCTCAGCATCAACCAGCACAAAAATTTGGTAGCCCTTGATGGGGCCCGCAAAGTCCATATGAACCCTGTACCAGGGCTTGTTGCTCACCGGCCAGGGACTGGGAACTTCCGCAGCCGGCATGGGCCAGCATTGTATACATTGCGGGCAACTTCGAACCAACACTTCGATGTCCCTATCTAACCCAGGGTACCAAAACAACGCCCGAGCCGTGCGCTTCATGGCACTGATACCGGGGTGACTGTCGTGCAGTTCCTTTAGCATGCTTTGTCGCGCCGCCTCCGGCAACACTACTCGATGACCCCAGTAAATCAGGTCGTGACTGGCCGCGAGCTCGTTGCGGCGAGAAAAGTATGGCATCAGGTGTTGCTGTGCTGCTGATAAATACCGTGGCCAGCCATGTGCGATCCACCACCTGATCTGATGAAGCGTATCGTCCGAGCCGCTTAGGTCCACTAGCTGTTGAGCGGAAAGGGCGGTGGAATTGAGGCTCTCCGTATAAAGTACGTATTCCATGGGTTCTTGCCCTCCTCGGTCTTCCATGCACGGCAGTGGAAGGCGACTGAGAGCGTCTGCGTTAGCATTTAGCTGTCCTGGCCGGTACTCCAGATCATAATGGTAAGCCGCCAGTAACAACGCCCACCGCTGAATTCTTCCTGCTGCCATTTGCGGAATCGGCTTTTCCGGGTGGAACAGACCTGTCAGTGGCTTGTGATCCGTCACCAGAGTAAAATGTTTCGCCAACAAATAATCTCGAAACTTGGTAACGCCGAAAACCAAAGCCAGCGCTTCTTTCTCCAGTTGCGAATAATTCCGCTCCGCAGGTGTTAGTGCTCTTGAACGGAACGATATGGGATAGTCCCGGTTTCAAATTCGGTGTGACAACACAGCGCCGACCCCCACTGGCGAAGCGTCGCATTCAAGCCGCAACGGCTTTTCGGGGTCGTAGTGTACGAGAAGCTGTGCTTTTGCCATAGCCTGCTTTGCTGCCTGGAATGCTTCCTCATGCTCGCATCCCCATTGCCATCGCGCTCCTCTAGTCAACAGCCTATAGAGGGGAACCAGCGTAGTGGCAAGGTTGGGCAAAAACTTGGCGTAATATGTGATCAATCCCAAGAAGGATTTAAGCTGGCTCACCGTCTCCGGTCTGGGTGCGGCTGTGACGGCTTCCATATTCTCAGGGGGGTGTAGTCCAGTTGCATCAATCTTGTGGCCCAAGAACGAAACTTCCTTCTCGCGGAACCTGCATTTGGCACGGTTCAGCTTGAGCCCATTATCGCGCAGCCGCTCGAAGACTTGCCGGAGAGTTGAGTTGTCGTTCTGTTTTTCGGCAATAATGATGTCATCTAAGTACACCTTGACGCGAGGGATGCCTTGTAGAACGGACTCGAGGCGACGCTGGAACAAAGCTGGAGCCGATGCGATGCCGAAAGCGAGGCGGTTGTATGCAAACAACCCTTTGTGGGTGTTTAACACGGCCATTTTTCGTGCCTCGTCGTCCAGTGGAAGTTGATTATATGCGTGCCGTAAATCCAGAGTGGTGAACACCTCCCCTCCGTACAGAGATGCGAAGATGTCCTCGATTTTTGGTAATGGGTACTGTTCCAAATGTGTCGCCTGATTCACGGTTAGTTTGAAGTCACCGCACAGTCTAATTTCACCGTTCCGTTTTACTACGGGCACGACAGGCGTAGCCCATTCGGAAACTCTCACTGGTGAAAGCACTCCTTCCTGTACCATGCGGTCAATTTCTGCCGATACCTTTTCCCGAAGCGCGGAGGGCACTGGTCGAGCCTTGAGAAAGCGTGGTACCGCGGCCTCTTTTTTGTGTAGTTTCACGGGCGGCCCCTTACAACGACCCAAACTATCCTCGAAAATTTCCGGAAATTCCGCCAAAAGTTCGACTGTCGCTGCGTCACCCTGAACCACATGTACTTTCTGCGGCGAACATTCTTCCAGTAGTGCCATGCCCGCATTCTGGAAGGCTTGGATGGTGTTCCGGCCGCACAACAAAGGCCCGTCGCAATCCACAACCACGAGCGAGCTGTCCACTTGCGTGTTACCGCATTCGACTTTCATGGCCACTCGGCCAAGGACCGGAAGCGGCCCCAGGAAGCACGATAGGCGCAGTGCAGTCTTCTCCAGTGTCGGCCAAAAGTCGCGGTGGTTCTCGAATACCTTCCTTGGAATGACGCTGACAGTAGACCCTGTATCCACGAGCATGCGCAGGTTCCGACCTTCCCAGATGAAATCCCTTTCGAATGGCCGTACGGACTCGTTAGTACTGTAGCTGTGAGCCACCAAAGCGTAGAGCATATCTTCTTCACTGCCGTCGCTGCCGTCTGCCTCCTTCACCGCGTATGTTCCTGAAGGGTTAGCGCGACCACTGGAGCACATCCGTGCTAGGTGTCCTTTCCTGCCGCACTTGTGACACGTCGCTTTCTTGTGTCCACACACTTCTGAAGCATGGTTCGAGCCACATCTCCCGCATTGCGAGGACTCGGTCGTGGATCCTTGCTTGCGTCCGGATTTCTGCGGATACCGGCTGTGCTTCCGTACGACGTTGGCAGCCGCCCCGTTGTCATTAAAGCTCCTTTCTTGCATCACCCGGACATTCGCCTCGGCGGTTTCCGCGGCTAGAGCAAAAGCTTCTGCCTCTGCCAGACTCAGCTTCTTTTGCGATAACATATGCCGTCGAGCTTGTTCGTCACGGATTCCGCAGACAATCCGATCCCGCAACATGCGATCCAAAAACTTATCAAAACTGCAATCCTTGGCGAGACGCCACAGGTCGCTGATGTAGTCCCGTACCCTTTCGCCGTCCGCTTGGTTCCGCATAAAGAAAGCGTAGCTAGCTGCTATCTCATTGGCTTGGGGATCAAAGTGATTGTCCAGGAGCTGTACGACGGCCTCGTAGCTCAGACTGTTCACCGATTCCGTCTGGCACTGGCCTTGAAGCACGCGCACCACGTTGTCACTCAGTGCCGACACCAGAAGCGCACGCTGTTTTCCTGGATCTGTGATGCTGTGGCCCTCAAAAAAGGCCTCCAAACGAACACGGTAAGTGCCCCAGCTACTAGTCGTGTCGTCGAACTCGGGTGGCCTGGCTGCCATCGTGCAGCAACTATCCCATCCTCGTCGCCACTGAAATAACGGAACGTAGCCGGCGGCTGGAGGCCAAAGGACTGCCCCTTTATTGATAGGTGTGCTTGGTTTTATAACAGAACCGCACTGATTACAGATCATGATACGCAAGAATGCGGCACGTGTAAACAGTCAAGCTTATGCTATACATCAGCACGCGTACCTGATAACACTGCACTTGGCACGGCGGATTTTGATGATTAAGGCCCTAATCCATCCAAATTCTAAATCTATTGGTGCAGCATGACAGAGGGGTGTATAATCTTTCAGGCGCTCATCGGCGAAACGAGATGAGAGTTCGATGACAAATCTGAAAGACTCACGCATATCTATGCTATAAATATCGATCACTTTGCTATTTGTATCAAGAAAGAAATTGAAATTTACACTAATTTAAAGACGCAGATTCTCCTTTGAATTGAAACTTTCAACCACAAATAAAGCAGAACTTTCAAATGAAAGTCTTAATAAAACATTGATATAACAACATATAAATTCGAAAACGGTGTTCATCGACTCCAAATATGTGCACATCAGAAGCATTAAGTAGTATAAAATTATCGACAATAGATGAGTTTGTGGCTGCGGCTACCTTAACATCCACTTATATCATTTTGAATGTCAGCTATTGTACGATCGTTGTTTGGTTCGGGAAGTGAAGCGACAGGCCGGATGGCTAAAACGATGGAAAAAAGGATGAATCAATAAGTTGAACCCTGACTTCATTCTACTTGCTATTATAGAGTCTGTAATATTTGTCGTATTATTTGTGTAATTCAAGTCGACAGCGTACTCAAATTGTTACCTAATAACTACTAATCAAATAGAACGATTCATATATAGAGCGCATTCGAGGAGAGCAATCCATGCAGAGCTTGCTACTCGCTATAAGTCAAACACCGAAAAAAAAAAAAATAATTGACCTGCATAGCCAGAAAAGTAATAATAGAAACAGAATAGTTACTTCAGTGCGAAGGATGTTGGCATAGGCGTGCCCGGTTCCTTTTATGTGGCTGTATCCGTAATGGTCTCAAGACATCTCAGATAATAAGCGCACCGCCGCCAGCCAACGAGTCCACAGCACTGGAAGGAGAATGCACAGATAAATTATTGTCATGCTGTTATTTGAGACAGAGAAAAGCTAATAATATTTAACGATATGAACGGAAGTAGAGGCCATCTTCAAGGAGCGCATATATACGAATTCAATGGAGGCTACTCGAGAAAGCGTCTTTAGTAATTAAATTCCACCACTTACGACTGGAACCCGCTGTTCGTGCAGACTGCACTGTTACGCCGAAACGATGGCTCCTCAGGGAAGGAGAAGACACAGGGAGGCGTTATCAAATGAATCGGAGCAGAGCACTGGAAGCTGAGCAGATGCCTGCAGTCACGCCACCTGGCCAGACGCACCTCATTACTTCCCACCGGTGTAAGCCATTTAAATAACGACTTGGCGGTGTTTTCGATCGGATGTTCAGGCCAACGGCCCGGCCCGGGGCACGAGGCACCGCTAGCGAGCGTGTTCGCTCATGGGAGAGGAAAGTGCTTTTGATTCGTCTTTCCCCGAAAACGACCGACTGCAGGCGTTGCTGTGATTGTAAACAAACGCAGGCCCATGCATGTTATACAATCTTATAATGTAAGAAAAAAATATGGTCGGGTAGAAGGACGACCGAATAAACGCCCCCTTTTGATGGCTCCTTTTGTATCGGTGCCGATAGCACGACGTCTGCTTTCGCCATTGAACCATTGAACAGTTACCTAGCTTGGCCGTGCGGAGTTTGCCTAAGGGACCATTTTTACCTCGCACATCAATGTATAGACGAGTAAATAAAGATACCCGAGTGTGGGCAGAGTAGTTAACAAGGGGAACAGATGACCAAATGGTCGCTTTGTCGATTCCCAAAGTGAGACAAAATAGCCGGGAACGAGAAAGGGTCAGGTGGGTGGCAGAGGATCGGAAATTTCACTCATATGGTGGCCGAATACGATCATTCCATCTTCAAAAGCCCTGGCCCTGTAGGCTATAGCTGGCACACTTGTCCTTCACGAGACGTAGTTGCGTCAATGTTGATGCACCAGTTCTCTTGACAGAAAGATATCTTTACTAGGACAGCATCGTTGAACGCCGTCGTGGTACTGTCACATTTAAGAACTCAGACGGACGACAGAACTGTGGAATAATAATCTAGACCATCATGTTTCGGTTTTATTCCTGTTATTTTTAGAAGTTTTCTTTATCGGCATAATCTTTAGAGGTCTCCTAGAAAAAAAAAAAAAAAAAACGCCCTCACACTGACTGGCGCTCACCTGAGGAAAAAAAATACAAATAAGTATTCTGCCGGCTAGGGAATGTATTTTTGCAAACATTATTGCAGCGTATTTCGCGAATGAACATGAAACGCATTCACTATCCCATTTTTGTCATTATTCGTTTCATCTCTTCTCTGAATGTCTCCACACAAGATCACAGTCCCCTTGCAATCTAATGTACATGAAAAGAAACTGTTGCAAACAACGAGTTACAGAGTGCCACATCTCGCATTATTTATCGCACAACAATCAAGAGTTAAAACCACAGAAGGCTGCGACTAACGGATCTCTATGCAAACATAAGGAAGGACAGAATTTATTATGAGCGCCTTAGCGATTTTGCCATAAAGAACTGCAGTTCCGCGTCGCATAAGGCATAATTGGGGCCATAAATTTCGCCAATTACGTACAGAGCATTTACGTTTCACCGGCCTGAACCAGCACCGCCATTACATTCAAATGCTTCGCAGGGCCTCTTATGCAAAATTGCAATAGCCTGCATAGCAAGAATCCACGCAAAAATGACTCGCGAAGAGTGTAATCAGTGATAATTCGAAGCACTACAGCCCACCTTGTTCCCATTAGTTCAACAAAATCACTGTATCACAGACCAAATGAGGATCGAAATCATTCATTCTGGTCAAGTTGATATATCTTAGGGGAAATTGAACAAGCATCCCAGAATGAAAGGGACGCTGCCTATTGCGCCACTTTAACGGGCGTAGTGCCAGAGAATTACACCTGCGTATGCAGGTGTACAGCCGTGACATCGCACGTGGATTTCAGTCTATGTGCTGATTAACTGCGCCGTTTCCTGCTTGCGAGTGCGGGTACTGAAAGTGCGACCTGCGGGCTATTATTCTCAGTATATCAGAGAAACAGAGAAATGGACACGGCAGACCTCAGACATGTTGATTTCCACGCCTAGCTGTTCGGGCTTGCAGGAGAGACGCTCATAAAAGTCGAACATCACATACTGCGCGCCCCAATGGGCATTTTGTAGGGTAAAATGTGTAGCTCTAAACGAAGTACATACCTACAAGAGCGCAACTGAGGTATGCAAATCACCCCCCTAAGAGAGTACAATTCCGAAAACGCAGCAACAGTCACGTCCCGCACGCGACCACTCCTTTTTCTGCTCGGGTCTCTTCTCTCCAGCAGAATTTCCTCTCAATGTGCGCAAACCTTGCACATAAACGCAGGCATTCTGGAGATTACGGCAGTGAATATCAACAGTTTATTAAACACCAACAAAAAGGTAAAGGAAGTATTATGCACCAACACAAACATCCTGCTTAATTTTAAATGCAGAAGACCCGAAAGTAAGCCCGGATGGTAGCCCGAGAGTTAGCCCGGGAGTAAGCCCGGAACTGAGAATAGGCTCGTTTAGAATAAAACCTGTGCCCCTCCTTGTACTGTTCATCCGTCACCACGCAAGGCCAGTTTGCGTAGCTGTTAGATACTTCGCACGTAAATTAAGGCTCTCGCAGTAACGGAATAACAGTAAAGATGAAGGCAACACTTTAGCTCCGGCTTAAAGGTATGACGCGATAGCAGGCTGTGATCAGGTTAGAGTGCTTCCTCCCCGAGAAACGAAACGACGAAATGAAACGAGGGCTCCAAGTTTATACCGCAAAGCCTGCCTCCAAGCATCCGAGCCCAGAAGGCTGAAGCTGCAATGTTGCGTTGGTCTCGGACTCGGGTTGAGTCCTAACACTCCATCTCTTTTCTATCTCTTGGGGAAGGGGCGTAAGTCATATCGCGGAGATTCTGGTGGCCTTGTTCAGCCAACGGGAACGAACTGGACAGGATCTGAAAACACGTCATGTGACTATTCACTCCATTCGAGTTTCTGAAAGTACATCTTCGACCCGGACATTTGAAGCAGACTTTGTCAACAATCCGTTTGGACATATATGTAGCGTGTACGAAAGCCTGTAGCACCAAATGGATTTGACACCGTTGAGTAATCCAAAGCATGACACTTTCCGTTTGGGGACTCTGTCAAATCGAAATACTGTACAGACAAAATTGAGACCGATGCATGCTACTTCACGGATCATCGGGTAATCTTAGTCTCTGTCAAACAAAGTGAATAAAAAATGTGTATACCTAATGTCTCTTATTGCTAAGCATACATGCCCACAACAAACTCAGCCAGGGAATCGTACCTCTCGCTACTTCTGTCTTGGCAAAGCTGAGCTAATCCACTCCATTTTTTCCTCTCTAATTACTAATTGCAGCACACAGACAAAGAAGTAACCTTACTTGAAAGATAGCACGACATGCATATAATTATCTTTGCGTGGCTTAAACGCTTGCTTATCTCGCTCGCAACACGAAAGTTTTACATTCAAATCCTGCCTAACGCCATGGTTCCTTTTTTTCGCTCGAAATATATTTTGTTTAATGTTCAATAATTTATAGCACAGACCAGCCTTTAATTCGTATTAAATGTCATGCTTAATCACTTCTACCGCCCACGTAGTGTCATGTAACGTGAGTGCTGCACTGTGTTTCAACTTCCCTCACATGGTACTGTGGCTGTGTCGTCGTGACCGCGTCAACCAGTCAAGATTGTTCCACCACTCCAACCTTTGCTGACAAGCGACAATAGGCAGCGACGCAGCTTTTCTGGGAAACATGCAGCCTTACGCTACCAAGTAAAATGTAAAAATGCATAAGGTTATGAGATTTTTTTGCATTAGGAAGGTTCCTCACAAACAAAAATTCGCCGTCGAGTTGAGAGAAGCGATGCTAATGTCACATTTGAAAAACGTATGGATTGGCGAATAGAGCTCCTCATGGTGAAACCTGAGCATCGATCGCGCTAGCCAAGCGCGTCCACCACAGGTGACAGTATGCGTCGTATTAAATGTCTTGCTGAGAGTGATTGCCGCATTGAATTTGGCAATGTACTGCCCGAGGACCTGTTTCAAAGGTCACATGGACAAGATCGTAATGATAAATTAGGAATACATTATTTTTTAAGGCGTAATCTCAAGATATGCTAAAAAATGTTATCATAAGATATGCGAAAAATTGCGCTCATAAATAACTTTCCGTCGTAGACGCTCCCGTCCGAACATTCTCGGTATAAAACGAAAACGTGCGAAGCACTGGTGCGCCAGCGGCGGTACTTTGGTACTGTGTTCTATTTTATGGAGTGAGAGCTATTGCTGATGAAAGACCCCACATCGCTAGTCTCTGTCAAGTCGCAAAATGAAATCAAAATATTAAAGGCTGTTAGCATTGCGGAGACGCTTTATAACAGATGCTTAGACCTTAATCACGCGCCATCATTTACCACGGTGCGCCAATGTAGTAAACCGCGATGCGCAAAAAGGTGACGGTCAGACCTCGCCGTGGCCACAGTTGTAAGAGCACTGTTTACCAAGTTTTGTAATTTGATGTGAACCAATCTGTTCACGCATGTATCTTTTTCCGTAACAAGATAAACAGTAA
Organism: Amblyomma maculatum; assembly: GCF_055883805.1. Classification (NCBI taxonomy): domain Eukaryota; kingdom Metazoa; phylum Arthropoda; class Arachnida; order Ixodida; family Ixodidae; genus Amblyomma; species Amblyomma maculatum. Next base: position 347,498,931 of record NC_139344.1, read on the forward strand.
GGCGAGCATTTTTAGTCATAACCTGAGTCGCTTTACGACGTTAACCCCGATAGCAAATCATTTTCAGCCTCTTAGAGAAAATCTCAGAATAGATGACACTCCGAAAAGAAAAAAAACAAGAAAAAGAAAGAACTGTGCCCTAAAGTTACTGACAACGGGGTGGCTTCTTGGCCGAGCTCGATAACTTTCTTGATTTCGTCTCCAGCCCCAGGCTATTTACTTTAAAAGGTTGTTTTTCAAGGCATATATTTTGGAATGCATCGAATTGTTCTCTTTCGTCTTTCTCGGCCCTCTGTGTAAGCCTCGGAGTGGAGTGTGGCATGGATCGTGCTTCGAGCGCATACTGAGTGCTTTGTCCACTGAATGCAAGCGTACACTGAATCGCAGCGCGCCATGTGGGGTGCACTGTCTCTTTAGAGAAGAAACTAACGGTAGCGACGGGGCAAATTACTGTTGCCCTCTGTGAAGCTATAAGCGCGTACTTACAGCAAATACTAAACTTAATGTTCGCGTAAAATATTAGTTTAAGAATCTGCTTGCAGATTGATACCTCATGCAGAGTAATAGCGGAATAACAAAAAAAGAGCACTGCCGGATTAAATCCTGTCAGCTCATCTTCCACGCGCACTGATGCCTGCGTATGACCAGCTCTTACGTGGGATATTTTTATTTGTGTGCGAATCTTTGTTAATCTCAGACCGTAGGATGCTATTAGAGAGGCACAAGAAAGATGTAAGACGTAAAAAAAATTTACAAGAGGAACAACGCAGAAATATATCAGGTATGTGTATCTTGCCCGCAACATCAGTTTAGATTATTCCTTGAAGTTCTAGAAGTACCGCTACAGAAAGTCAGTAGTGTCACAAGCTCCCTCTTCCAAATCGATATGTACGCCCAGCTGCTATTTATTCAACTTACTGCATTTCTGAACCACAGCAGCATCTTCATCGGTTGCCCCTCTTATCTCTTTTCATCTTGCACACGCTTTCGGACAAGCAGAGGAAACAGGAAACAGTGAAGCTGTGCTTCTTAATCATTACAAGCGTGCGCGCAGAGTAAGGGAGAAACAGAGACCCCCTGAAAGAACCAACGAACAAACAACTCTCACTAAGGCGATCGGATAGAGATCTATCGGAAGCGAAGTCTGACATTTCTAGGGGCGGCAACAGGGCGTAGCCTGGGCTAGCCATTTGTCATAGCTCGGCAGCCAGCGGGGAGCCCCCCATTTCTTTCTCGTGGCCCCTTCTTTGTACTTGCCGCCGTTTTTATCTGCGGTGGTGCTTCGTAGTCCTCGACCGGGACGGGCACCACACTCTGACGTGAACGTAAATATTTATTTCTGTACTGGCTGTTTAGTTTGCTGTTTGTCGTGTGACATCTTGCTTAGAATACAAAGCTCCACTTGGGCGCTGACGTTGCTGTATCTGTCACTTGTGTACCTCTATCGATGGTTTATGGTGGGCCTATCCATGAATACTTTCTTCTTTAAGTCTCTTTGATGACGCAGAATAAACAGGATAAAAGATTATAAAGGGTGAGGGATGATTGGCGCTGGTTCTTAACGAGAACACACGAAAAAAAAAAAAAACACGACCACCCGTGAGCGCGCCAGTCCTTGCAAAGGCGTGCTTATGGTGCGAATTAATTTTTATCTTTTAACTGTGCTTTTGCATTGACTGCAAATATTAGAACCTAATTGTGGTAGAAAATTTGGGTGCATAAGAATGTTTGATTATTAGCCCTTGAATATAATAATATTTTCTTTATTTATGGCGGTTGGGGATGATACGCCTAGAAATTACACTCTGACATATGATGCGCCATAACGAATTATTGTGTGTTAATGTTTGGCTGCAAGCAAATGAAAGCGAGGAAGAGTAGCGAATCTCCTTTTTCACAGTAATCGAGAAAATACAAACGACACGAGTACAATGGAGTTTCTATACGTCATTAGAGTGATACATTGGAGAGGTAAATGCTTATATATTTTAGTGAACGGTGTCACATTATATGGTTCAATTCGGCCATCAGCAAAAAGAAAGAATATCGGGGTCTTAACCGCGTCACTCTGTATCGACCATTTCGGCTTTGCTTATCTATTTTTCATGATGATCTCTCAGACAACACCCCTGATATCTCCTGACGATCTTGAGGGACATCAACACATTGTAACCAGTATATCTTAGCAGCTACCAAATGTCCCTAGAAACTATACCAGCAGGCTCTATGCCGCTGGGTGGGCCATGTGCACGGTCATCCACTCCAAGCGTGAATTCGCGGAGAGGTGGTTGCTCCCTTCAAAGGGCAGTTTCGTTCGACACGGCCGCATATCGAAGCTAAGAGGGGCAGGTATTCAGAGACTTCGTGTGGTTTCTTCGCATGAGCTGTCATTTCTCTCCGAAGTGCAAGTGGGCCAAAAGCACTGAAGCTGCGAATTGAGAGGCCGCGTACTCGCGTGTTCACCCTGAAAGTAGACAACCCTGTACGTACTGTTAGTATTAGTACAGCGCGATCAGCAAACACGCAGAATACCCTTGGCGGGCTCTCAGACACATGCGATTAAAAAACGAATATAAAAAGAAACAGGACTTCCAACTGTTTTGGTTTCACTTCACTCTCACAGTGAGCTAATTTGTTATCTCTGTTTCGAGACATAAAAATAACTATTTCAACATAATCCGGAGTACAGACTTACATATAGAACTTTAAGCGAAAGTCTTTTGCTGGCGGTGTGCCTGACAAAAGAGCATAAACATTAAAAGTCTTTTCATAATATCAAATGAAAGATTAACGTGTGCACTAGACGTCGTTTTTCCTCGAGTGTACTGTGAGCAGCTTCATCATGAAACAGAATTAATCACAACTCTAACCTTCAAACTAGACTGTTCAAACTGGAGCTTTCTCGTTATCTTGCTGCTCCAGACGTTTCTCAAGGGAGACAAATGGCGAAAATCTAGCTAGTTTTCCTGACATGAGCTATGCGAAAAAAGTTTCAGCACATACCTCATTCCAACTTCGTTAATTATGCAGCGCATTGTCCCCATTTAATTTTTTTTCCTACATTTTCTCTTCAGCGAGAGAACCTCATTGTGCCGCGCTGTCGTACTCCACCATTATTGCGAGACAGTACTAATCTTCAGAAGATAGGACGTATGAAGCCGACTGTGTAATAAGAATCCTAACTAACATTCATTGCAGTGCAAGAATCCGTGTGATTACGGCCATAGTCACAGTTCTTGACTTTATTACCCAGCTTTTATAGTAGGTCATCAATATCGCCCCTCTGAAGCGTAACGTTATTCTTGCAGCTCTTGTTTAACAATGTTCCCAGTCACCTTTCCTTAACACGAATAATGCCGTCATGATCGTATATTGATCGAGACGCAGGTTACTGGCTCCTTCAGAGCCGCAGCAACACGCCTGTTGTTGCAGCTCATTATTAGTCAATAGCGTTTCAGAAACGGCTCCGTTTGCTTCAGTTGTATTGAAGTTGGTGTGAGTAGAGAAACAGGCATAAAGATAACGCTGCTCAACCTACACCGCCAAAAACACAACGGGCTTAAGCCAATATAAATTTTCACCAAAAAGAGCAAATGTTGCATGAGAGACAAAACAAAATAGGGAAAAGAGTGGGAGGAGTGTACGTCAAAGCTATGGAGGTGTTTGAAGACAGCCATAAGAATTCATTTTCTTTGTACATATTTACCTTTCCTCTCTTTTAATATCTATTTTTCCCATTTATTTATTTTACGATAGTTTGATAATTTGTCCTTTGACTGTTCTTGAAAGATTGTCTGTGATAGATTTATTAACATCAATATAAAACTATGATATTTGTAATTAAATTGACTATTACACAATAAATGAAGAGGCAATGATTCAGTTGCTTCGGTTGTACTATGGGCGAAATCCAAAAGATGCTGGTTTCAGGGCTCTCCACTCGGTGTGCCTGTGCGTTCATGTTAGCGTATGCGAGCAATGCAAATTTAGTAATATGTTTCGATTATATTAATTTTAGCAGTAACTGACACCGTTTACTGCGCAGCAGGATGGTAGATCGCTGGTCAAAATTTTCCAGGCCAAAGCAATGTAGCAGGGCAGTTGCGACATCCCCGAAATTCTAAGTCTCTGTAGTCGACAGGAGAAATATCATTCTCACCTCTGAAAGCACAAAGTTTTGGTGGCATCTTAGCTCCCAAGATATACCGCAGAAATGCAGACCCTGTGGGCTGCGAACTTCTGATCAAATCTGTACTTGTCATGCTTGCTTCCTACGGGTCTGCGTATTCCAGTCAGTGGGTACTTCTACGCCTTGTTCTATCGCGCAGCCTCCCACTTCTAAACCCTCTTGACAACCTGCCGTAATCGGCGCAGTCTATGATGCGAAGTGGCAGGGTCTCTTTCTTAAACACGTTGGACGTGCCCAGAGATCCAGAAAGCAATTTTCTGATATAATTAGGCGGATGATATATCTTCATATGTTATCTGTTCTCTTCTGTGCACTTCGGTGTGTCAACAAGTAATGAAAGATCACTGAAACAGAAAATTCACTATCTGTTTTTCATTCTAAGGCCGCCTACCTTCGGAGTCGCAATTACCTGACATTATTTTTTCTGCTGCCATCTAAAAAAAAAATTTGAAGACCCAAACTTCCAGTCTTAAGTCTGTTCCAGTAACGACCTCCGTTCTACTGCTGTGGTACTTCCTAACACCAACATTTGTGCCTAACATTTATCTGTTTTATGTATCGTCCGTGAACGATGCACTGTATGACATGATAAAACACACAAGCACGATTTATCTCGAACAGAGTGCTTCGATGTTGAGAATATTGCTGACTTCTCGCCTCACTACGTGGCTTCTCATATAACCAATGGATTTAGAAACTTAGGTACACAAGGCTGATCGCGAGTAAGGTATTAGTTCTTATTCGAGCCTATGACCCGTATCTGTTTAAACATACGTTCGTTTCCTTTAGTGCTTTCACCTGCAGTTGTATTTCCGTAAAAACTGCCTCGGCTGCTCTCTTGAATGGCGACTGGTTTTATTGGTAGCATTGCTTTTGGTTAACTTATTTTATCCAAGCGGTCTTAACATCGAATCTCCCTCTTTCAGGCTACTGCGCATGTCTTCGTGCGGTACATTTCACTTTACGTGAAGGCCTGTACAATAACAAGAATGGTTGTTGGGACGGATGCTTTGTGGATATGTGAGCAGAAAATATTTCCGATCTGCTGCCAGACGACAGGGCAGAACATTTTGATAGTGAGCCATGATAGTTTTGACAAGTCGAATAACAAGTACATAAAGCACAGAAGGGGGAAAAATGAATTGTATGCCTTTTCTTTTGTCTTTCTCATAGCTTGCCGTAAAGTACCGGAACACAGGAGTCCAAGGCAAGAAGTATAAATATACTTAAGGTTCTTGTTCATTGTGCATTCATGTGCGTTATAAGTGTTCTCCTATGTTCTTGTGGACGTAACTCACATTTAGTGAAAAACGTTAGTACGCTTTTTAACGATTTTTGCTTCTATTCGTACTTTGAAGATGTCATGATTTTAAGTCCTTAACTTAGTTCCTTTTGTGCTGTCAGCACCTTCTTACTTTCTAAATTTCAGGGGGTTTTTTGTTGTTGTTTTTTGCCGTGGCACTATGGAAAACCTGCTTGGAGAATAAACTTCTCCAAATTAACCTCGTGTGGAGAACTGCGATTGCAGGGAGACTTATTCTTAAATTAAAGTTCGGTACAAAACAACTGTGCAAGCAAGCTATGCAGCAAGAAAAAAAAAAAGCAAATGTTCTAAAGCGTCTACTGCTTCCATTTCTTTCTGCGACGTGTCAGGTGGCGCCACACCTTCAATGTATTGTTGTTTGAACGCTTCTGCCGTGCGTTATTGTTCACCGCTCAGCTTTTGTCCTTCACTAAATAGTCTTTTCATTATTTTAGCTCTGTTTTTTTCTGGCTGGTAAGGCATGATTTTATTTTCACCAGATGGCATTGCGCTTCAAAGATAAAACACTATGTCGGCTGCTCACTCTCGTCCTCTCTCTCTCCCCCTGTCCCTCGCAGTCCTATTCTCTCCAATGCGACTTTGTGCTTTGAGACGGAAGACTGGGCAAAAATAATGAGGAGACAACGGATTTTTTTTCTGAATGGAGTCTTCCGCGCACGCTTCCTAGACTGTGCTGTAGCTCAGAGCACTTCATGAGCGCTTTCTCATGATGAGCTGGCATTCGATTTTGTGTCGATATGTTATTATTTTATTTGAGCATACTGCAAGCCAGAGTTGGCTCAAGCAGGAGGGGCATACAGCTAAATATAAACCTATAAAAGCATCAGCCACAACAGCAACAAGTCAATAACAGGACACAAAAACCAGCAGGCACCAAAAACAATACTAGGAAACATACAATAAATTCTCCAGCTCATTTACAAAACGCTTGGATGTACATGCGGTAAAGAAGAAATTGGGCATAGGCAAAAACCAGATGTATGTGATAAGGGACAAGGCGGGCAACGTCATCACCAATATGGACAAGATAGTCAAAGTAGCCGAGGAGTTCTATACTAATATCTACAGCAGCCAAAGTAGCCAGGACCGTAACGAGATTGGCGCCAGGGAAAAACGGTCAGACGTTCCACCAGTGACGAAGCACGAGGTCAAGAAAACATTACAATATATGAAAAGGGGGAAATCAGCTGGAGAGGATCAGATAACAACAGATTTGCTAAAGGACGGGGGGGGATATCGTGCTAGAAAAACTGGCCACCCTGCATACGCAGTGCCTGGTGTCATCGACGGTGCCGGAACCATGGAAGAATGCAAACATTATCCTCATTCATAAGAAAGGGGACTCTAAGGACATTAAAAATTACAGACCAGTCAGCTTACTGTCTGTTACGTATAAGGTATTTACTAAGGTAATCGCTAATAGAATCAGGACAACCTTAGACTGCAATCAAGCAAAGGATCAAGCAGGATTTCGGAAACGGTACTCTACTATCGATCATATTCATACCATCAATCAGGTGATAGAAAAATGCTCGGAATATAACCAGCCCTTATACATAGCATTCATTGATTACGAAAAAGCATTTGACTCAGTTGAAACACCGGCGGTGATGCAAGCATTGCGAAATCAGGGGGTAGACGAGGCGTACGTGAAAGTGCTGGAATATATATATATATATATATATATATATATAGTGGCTGCACAGCAACCATAGTTCTGCATAAAGAAAGTAACAAATTTCCCATAAGGAAAGGGGTTAGGCAAGGAGACACAATCTCCCCAGTACTATTCACAGCTTGCTTTGAGGAAGTATTCAGAGACTTGGAATGTGAGCAGTTAGGGATAAGGGTAGATGGAGAATACCTCAGTAATCTGCGATTTGCTGATGACATTGCCTTGCTAAGAAACTCGGGGGATGAACTGCAAATTATGATTGATGACCTAGACAGGAAAAGTAGAAAGATGGGCTTGAAAATCAATATGCAGAAGACTAAGGTAATGTTCAACAGCCTCGGGAAGGAACAGCAGTTTACATTAGGTAGCGAAGTACTGGAAGTAGTAGGCAGTTATGTCTACTTAGGACAGGTAGTAACCGCAGATCCGGACCATGAAAAAGAAATAACAAGAAGAATAAGATTGGGATGGAGCGCATTTGGCAAGCACTCGCAGATTATGACTAGCAGCTTACTGGTATCGCTCAAAAGCAAAGTATACAACAGTTGCATCTCACCTGTACTCACCTATGGGGCTGAAACGTGGAGGCTAACCAATAGAGTTCTACTTAAGTTGAGAACAACCCTGAGGGCTATGGAACGAAAAATGGTAGGGGTAACATTAAGAGATAGGAAGCGTGCAGAGTGGGTCAGAGAAATAACTCAAGTTACCGACATTCTAGTGGAAATTAAGAAGAAGAAATGGGCATGGGCAGGACATGTAGTGCGAAGAGAGAGTAACCGATGGTCGCTTAGGGTAACAAACTGGATTCTAGGAGAAGGAAAGCGTAGCAGGGGGCGACAGAAAGTTAGGTGGGCGGATGAGGTTAAGAAGTTCGCGGGGGTCAAGTGGATGCAGCTAGCACAGAACCGGGTTAAGTGGAGAAATATGGGAGAGGCCTTCGCCCTGCAGTGATTATAGTCAGGCTGATGATGATGATGATGATGATGGATGTACATAGGCCCGAAGGAAGAATATTCCAATCCGTGACAGTATTCGGGAAAAAACTGTGCCTAAATCCACTAGTGCTTGCGAAAATTGGTGCTAATTAAAGCTCATGTACATGTCGTGTTCTCCTAGTGCTCGCCAATTTCACACAATCAGGAAGATCTGCCTTCAGATTTCCAGTCAAGTAATTATGGAGCAATACTAGACGGGTAACTTTTCTTCGTATTGCTAGGAATTGTAAATTACTCTTGCGAATTAATGCAGTTGGAGAGTCTGTCCTTTTATATTTGGCGTAAATAAAACGATTCTGCTTTTCGCTGGAGACGTTCCAGTTGAGCAATGTCTTTCTTTTTATGCGGGTCCCACACTGCTGCCGCATATTCAAGCCGGGACTTAACACATGCCTTGTATGCAGTGGTTCTGGTACTTACGGGAGAACTCTTTTACTGCTGATGAGCAGAAGTCGGCTATATGAGAGGACCAAGTAAGTTTGCTAGTGAGGGTTACTCCGAGGTACTATGTATCGATACCTGACCGGTGCCATGAATTGTAGCGTGGCAACTAAGTTCCAGCGTCATTGATGAGACAGACTGCAGGTGCCCGGCCAAAATTATGAGTGGGCGAATAGACAAGAGATTAACTATCATCACTGTCTAGCACTTATGTGGTTGCATCGCCATTCGGCTTTGATGTTTACACCACATATTCGAGGAAAAGTTATGGCGGAGTATTTTTCTGCGTCTGCTCTTCTGTGCTTCTTGGTTATCGTGATGTAGATGGTAGCAACGCGCCCATAAGCTCTGTATAATTGTTCTGTCGTAAACTCTGCATGGTGTAAACAACGGTTACAGTGTGCAAATGGTCGCTGGTGGTGTCATTGTCAAATGACTTGACGACGAAGCATCATAGCCACTTCTTACTGACATGCAAACCGTCTTCAAATCCGATTTCTTAAATGTGATTCAGACAGAAGGCTTAGCGTTCTAGAGTCAGAAAAATCGCTTCATCTTGGGCCAGGGCTCGAACATGGGACTAGCGCAATTTTTCTTTTCAAATACGAAATTCCTGTGGTAGCTGTAGAGCTTCTCTTCATAGCCATTTGTTAGCCCTTTTGGGTACATGCTATAATGAGCGACTGCACCCTTATCACAAACTTACACCATCTTTGCGCCTATCTTTGATTGGTACATCTAAACATCAGACCCGTGTTCAATTAACCTAAAGGAACTTGCGCACTGAGTTTTTATTGACTGCTCTTTCACTTCTAAGGGGGAGCTAAGGGTGACGGCCTTCAACTATTGCCCTAGTAAAAATTGATTCTCTGGCTCGTTCTATGTTGGTGTTTCCCGATTCGTACAATGCAGATTTATGACAGCAAAAACAATATAAATATCTTCCCAACACTCGATTCAAACTTGTGGCTTCAGTACTGGGCAAAATTTAATACCACTGTTCTTGAAGATTGTTTGTTTGTTTTGTGGCGTTTAACGTTCCAAAGCGACACAGGCTATGAGAGACGCCATAGCGGTGGACTCAAGAAATTTTGACCACCCGGGGTTCTTTAACTTGCACTGACATCGCACAGCACACGGGCGCTTTGCCTTTTCGCTACCAACGAAAAGCGGCCGCCAAGGCCGGTATTCAATCACGCAGGCTTGGGAACAGTCGTCAAGCGCCGTAAACCCTGCACCACCGCAGCGGAGGTGTTCTTGAAGGGAAGGGCGATGTAGTACAGCCTATAGAATCCGCGCTGAGGAAAAGATTGGGACGCATGCAGTTAATGTTCTGTTTTGTATTCTAAAATTTTTCTTTGTCTTTTGTAGTTCTTTTACAGCTCATAAAGAAAAGAGCAGCTTAAGGTTAGATCAGCCACTTAGCGATTAAAATGCAATAATCTATGGCTGGAGGTCAACTTTAGATTGTTTTCAGGGCCCTTTAAATTAAATACCTTTAAAGGGCCACTGTCCAGGATATGTTTTTAAGAAAAGGAGCCAAATGCTTCGATAAGGTACCGGAGATAGTCTGTGCGAAATGCTACAGCGACACGTGCGCCGCAAAACAGCAAAAATACAAATCAAAGCTCTGTCATCCTCCACTTGAGGAAACCAGATTCCCCGTTCTCTACGAGCCGCTAGGCTGACGTCGGAGTAGCGACGACATCCATTGGTCTGTCTCGCTGAGTGATGGGTGAAGGATGGGCGTACGCAACTAATTTTGTGCGCCGCTCGCTGCCCGCGTTTCCCTCGCCACGGCCGGACGGAATGCAATCAATACGGCGGCGTGCGCACCCTCGCCCGTTTCGTTTTCGCGCACGCACAGTGCCACGCCCCCACCTCCCACCAAACGCGGAGGAGGAAGGGGAATTTGGCTTGCGCAGACTGGACAACCGGGCAGGAGAGTCAAAAACCTTTGCGAGGGAACGGGAGGAGAGAAACACGACAAAATTGGATGACTGCTGTGGCTGTTGCTGCGTTATTAGTTACTGTTTTCAAAAACATTTTTTCGGCCTTGCGTTCTGTGGGCGAAGCCTCCCAGTCTCGGGGGAAGAAAATATTTTCGACCACAGGGTGAACAGTGGCCCTTTAAGCATAGATTTGCAAAGGTGCGCCCGTATCCCCCGTTTCATGACATTCTCAAAGCGCGTATTATTTTCGTGCAACTTCCTAGATGCTATAGTCTGATAACATGGTTTGTTAGCTTCTAGTCTTGTAAACCTTCAGTAAGATGGCGAGTTGAGCGAGTTGGTACATAAATAAACAAAAAACAGCGCTACAACGGAGGCAAGACAGAAGAAAGAAGACGGGACCAGTGCTTAATTCTAGTCGTGTGAAAAGCTGGAATCCTTTAAGGATTTATGCTATTCCCAGGTTATTAATGCGAAATAATTTCTTGCCTCGTGCGTGGCATCGACAGAGCGTGTGAGCAGGTTTTGTCGGCAGAGCATGTCCGGACGAACTATCAGTCATTAACAAGAAAAAAAAATCGTGTGCGCGCCAGGAATTGAACCATACTTCCGTTCTTTAGCCGAGCGCTCAAGAAACTTCTCTACGCAGACTTATGGAGAACGAGTCAGGAATTCTCTTTTTCTGGTGTAGGGACGTCGTATAGGACGCAGAGGAAAGGGACCACAGCGGCAGTAAGACAAAATGTAGAAAATTAACAAAAATGTTCAAAAGCTGTAAAGGAATGAGTATAGGTTATGGGGGGCACCTAAAAGGCTTTTGAAATCTGCACATACAAAATTCAAAACAAAATAAAGAGAATGAATGTCTGTTAGACGCGTGGCTCTATCTAGCGAGGTTGACACAAAACACCACAACCAAGCAATATTGTACGGCTCTCGCCACAGAGCCGCAAATGAGCCTCGATCCGCGAATTAGCCTTGATTTGTCCTCATCGTGACCAGCGAATTTCAATGGAAACATTAAAAATAAAGTTGTGCATGTTCAAAAAGCAAAAAAAAAAACCATCGAATGAGTTCATAACTACTAACTACTGAACGCGCAGTGCTTTCGGATTTCTGCAGTAGGCAGCTCGCAGAAAAAAACGGCAAACACTAACCCCTCAAGGTTTGCTGTAATCGAAAAATTTATAGGGTTGCACTTAAGGAGACTTAAATGCAACCCTATAATTTTTCCGATTATAGCAAACCTTGAGGGGTTAGTGTTTGCGCATTTTTTTTCAGCGAGCTCCCTTCTGCCATTGACTTGCAGGCTTCAGTCTACCAATTGCATTCTTGAAAACAGAATACGTGCGTCGTTCTTACACACTTGATTTCATTTTTAGATACAACTAGAACTACGTAATGAATTTATCCTCGCAGGGTTGAGTTATATCTACTAAATTTCCAAAGAATAATCATGAGTAGGATCGTAACTTAGAACTTGGTTTCTTAAGAACGCTAGTTTGAGCGCGTGGATAGAATGCGTGTGGGGCAAAGCAGCCTCTCTTTCCCGGCCAATTTTTATATGCTTTCTGGTTCTCGCTCACCCGCTGTATTATCATTCATTCGATACCAATTTTTTTCTTCCCTTCTTCTAAGTACAGTGCACCAGGAAATGAGGCGCTGAGCAAGGTTGCCTTTCTTACGAGACGTAAGCACCTTTGACGAAAAAAAATTAAAACTCATTTTTTTTTTTTTTAGTAAGGATGACTGTGAGGCTTTCTTGCTTGAGATTAGAAGTCTATGATGTATTTCCCGTTGATAGCCGATAGTGACACTGAGGCATGAAATGATTACTGCTGGGCAGCTTATCGATTCTTGAACAGTGCTCGAATGGTATTCAGAGAGCGAAAGTCAAATGCACTGCTTCTACAGGGAACATCTTTAAACACACAGTGCTCCAGGCTCTCTTCCACCAAAGAAAACGATGTCCACCGAAGGTTCATGAAAGGCCTAAGAAAGTGGCAGAACTGACAAAAAAAAAAAACTGCTCATTTTATTCTCGAACAAAAGCAGAGCTTCTGCCTGCACTGACAGCAAAATCGGTCCTCTTTTCAAGCGACATGTTAGCTCCTTTGAAACGTCGTGAGGAACGCCAATACAATAGTCATGCTTTTGTAAATTAAACGTTCTCTTTTTAAATGCTGATTCGAAAAAGAAACTCATCCTTTCCATCGACTTCGATTTTTCAAGCTGCTCAAAGTGCTTTCTTCTGAACACGCATTTCATCTTTAGTTTTACGTTCAGCTGAGTTGTTCACTTTATCCACTAGGCTGGCTTCTTCGAGACAAGTAAGCTGATGAAAACGTAGCGAATAGCGCATTCAGGCATTTTACTGCCCTTTTGCTTTCCTACATTCAGTGTCACACCGGTTAAGGGATAAATAACATTCTGTGAGACCATGAAAAAAGAAAAGTTGAAAGAACTAGTACACGATGTTCTGTAAAACAATTAACACCACAAAAATATGGCTCTGAAAATTTCATTTATGTAGTTATTTTTACTATACACGAGTGAGCTTCTTAATGGCTTTTAATGGCAGTGGAACTCATCGTTGCATATTTAAGCCATATTTATGGTCGGACATAGCAATGATCAACACTTCAGGCGCCTGCGCTCAAAGTACATGGCTACAGGAAATCATTAATGGATAGTGACAATGTGGTTAAGGACATTGCTGCCTTAGTTCATTTAGCAACCAACATCAGCGGTATCTATCGCTAGGCGCCAAATATACAATGAAACTGTACTAATCGATAGAAATAACCTCCTGGAATAAAGTGAGAAAACTTGAGCACTGAAATCAATTTGCCGATAGAGGGCGGTACTGTTCCAAAAACCCGAAACAAACATAGCCGTTGGTCGACATTTTTGTTGTTTCGCATTCTTGCATTCTTGAATTACATTCTTGAAAACAGAAAACATTCGTCGCATGCAAACTTCCTTTTAATGCAGATCTGGTTAAATGCATCCGTGGTCAAGAACACATTTCCTTCAATTGACAAATAACCTGATGAGGATGCGTAACCAACTGGGAAGTTATTTCGCGGCTGGATGCTGGAGGTTGTTTTAAATACAGCAACCAACCCGGGAACTTTCTCGCTCTCCATTGCTTGACCACAAGGAAGTATATGCAAATAGTTTTCTTTTCATCCAAGTTCATCTGGATGCAAATCTGGAGCCTTAATCTTTCCTTAACCACCGCAAAAGGAAGATGTTAATTAGTATGTACGCGAGTCCCGAAATCCTCGTGCACTTTACTATTATACCGAGGAGCGAACCGTCTCTGCGCGTAAGCCGAACGAGCGGAAAATTGTGGCACTGCAAGTCAATTTGACATTGCAGTCACGTCTACGTGATTTTGGTCGCAGCTCATCCCATAGTGCCGCACGTCATGCCTCACGCTTCCTGCAACTCTCAGAGGCTCGGTATCAGAGCGGAGCCGTTCCGCGCAGTGTCGCGAAGTGCTCTTAAAGCGAAACTTTCAATTGGCACGTGAACAGGTCGGAGCGTAGGTTCTGCACAAAGGCGTCCCTCCGATCAAATGGCATAGCGCGCGCGCATTCGGCTCCACGTCTGAGCTTACGGCGGGCACCATATTCAGACGATGCGCGGCAGAGCTCCTTGCTGTATTATCGTGAATGCTTGGTCGTGGATGACAAGGAAGTGAGCTATTTTGAATTTCAGATCCAGTTCGGAGCTCGTAGCTCCCTCTTTGGGCTTGTATGACATACCTTGTATCTGTCCCAAAGGAGCGCTGGCGATGATATGGGCACGCGTCCAGTATGGAGTGGCAGGCCACAGGAAAGGAACCTTTCTTGGCAATGTGAATAGACAGAATGCCATGTATATGCATAACTCTCAGGCTTTTAAACCTTCATACCCCCCCCCCCCCCCCCCCTCCAATGAGCCAGTCGCTAGCGCGTCCATATACTTGCATTAATTAAACATATGGTAATAATCCAGCACCAAGTCGAGTTTTTTGAAGAAGAGAAATGGCGAGGGAGTGCTATTCATTAATACGACTTTTGAACTTGTTGATTTAAGTTGCTTGAAAACAAAAGTGTTGTATGAGTTCAACATAATACGATCTCGTGAGCTTGCGTTGGCACCAAAGCTAGATATATTATTAGCGACAGTAAAACTGCAATCCAAAATTTCAGTAGGGGGAGGGTAAACCCCCTCACCACCAAAATTTTTAACACAAGGAGTGATTGATAGGACGATCAACATCATCTGGACCCCGGCGCACGAATCTGTCAGCGGTAACGAGGCGGCCCAGAGTGCAGCTCGAGATCTCTACCTCCGAGCTGTACAGGGTGGCTCGGCTCAGGCAGAACATAATAGAGAAGGGCGATTAATCTCGTATCAAGACATTACAGAACACTACAGGCAATGCCGGAGGCGTTTCCCCCCACCAAACACGGCGTTAAATAGAGTTCAGGCAATGGCGTGGAGACGCCTGCAGACTGGAGTATACCCAAACCCAGTACTAAATAAACATATCCGATCGGACTGCGAGGACGATAAATGTAAAAAGTGTGGGGCGAGAGGAACCCTCGACCATATAATTTGGGAGTGCGCTTACTCCCCAGGCAGGGCGCAAAACATTAGCAGTAGGGAAGCCTGGGAAACCTTATTGCGAAGCTCGGACCCTGAGCTCCAACTCACCGCCGTCCAACTGGCAGCAGAGGCCGCCGGCGAAACCAAACCGGCCAGCATCTAATGTGACCATCCCGTGCGGCTGGGCCGCTAAGTCCCCTCCCCCTTACAGGGGGGTGAGACAGAGCGGCCCAGGTGGTGTGGTCCTTCTCTGTTGGACAATAAAAGTTTTCAACATCAACAACAACATCGTGAGGAAGAAAGAGTAATCCTGTCTGCGGCCCCAGCTAGCAAAATGGGGCTGGAAGGTTGCTCATAAATAATTGAGAAACCAAATGGGTAGACGTTAAACTATATCCTCAGAATGCTGCAGATATTAAAGAAGAGAGCAGGCCCTTTCCTTGAGTAGCTTTATTAACGAAATGTTGAAGAAAAAAGATCAGTCTCGAAATTAAAAGTTGAGGTAGGTGCTGCAATCAGCTCGAACTGACTACACGTCATCCGTGACTCCGGCTTTGACTCTGGAAACATATAGGAAGCAGAAGAATACAGGCACTGTCCCATTATCACGAATCTTGCTGTCGAACGCTGATGTACAGCGTGATTTTACAACTTTCTAACGAAAAGCCGAGAAGTACACTCTGAATTACGTAGAAAGCCAGTGGAACGCGGTGCGCATTGACCCAATGTCGAGCCTAACATTTCCACTCCCCAACGCGCCTGATACTTGGTAATAAAACAAGCTCATTTTGAGGGCTACCCTGCGGTTTCCTTTCAGCTACTTCTGACTAGATTCAGGGGGATTAGGGGCGGGGGGAAGAGGGGGGGGGGTGCCTTGCCGCTTGCAACCAGCTGAAGTGCGCCTGTATTTCCGCTTCCGTAAACAGCAGCAGAAGGCACTCCCCTGATAGGACTGCGACAGGTAGATCAGCGCTTGCCTGCCACTGAATTTTCATCTGTTGTAGGCCGTCATTGCACCCGCCACCGCTTCGGTGGTGGACGACGGCTGTTGTTGCGGCACGTGTCTTTCTCTCCCCCTTCCTTTTCTTTCTTCTCTATTTTCTCTTCTGTCAGCACGAGGCAGCGGAGGTAACTCAGCTAAAGAGCCAGTAGCAGGCCCGTGCATTTTTTTTCCTTCTTCCTACAGCCACAACAACAACAACAACAAACAGCCGCACATGCCCCGTGATCTCAATACATTGCATGCCTTTAGCAGCGCTTGACCGATCGGTAGAGAATCGCGAGCTATGTCTTTGAATTTCACGTCTAACTTCACTGACTGGCCTTCACAAGCAGCTCTTTGATTAATCAAGGAAACGATTTTCAAAGCTGCACCTGAATATTATTTAAGATGTAAGCGGGGTAATTTCAGAGGGTAGAGAACCCAAAGATACACTTGGTATCTTTGGGTACCCTTGGTATGACTGAATGTTCTGATCTGTTTTCTTACCTTCTTTTTTAACATACAGTGAATAACGTTTCATATCACGCACGTTAATGAACTCGTTCTTGTTACTTACCAGGGTGTTCACATACTGTTCTTCAGCGTGGCGGTACCGCAACTTACGATATACTTCGCCACAATATTCATCTAAGCAATGCGAACGATCAGAATAGGAGTTTGATTCTGTACAGTGCAGTTCAGATATTTTTCAAGATGCGTTTTCCAATGAGCTTTGCTTGTATGCAGCAAGCTCTTAGCTCAAGAAGTACAAATGCCAGTCTTATCGCGCCCTTCCAAGTGGCCGTCACTGTTTTCCCTAGAAGACCACATGCAGCGAATTCATTGTAATTATATTTTTATCCTCACAGAAGAGCTATGAAATCCATGATATTACACCGCCGGGGTGGCGCAATGGTTACAAATACAAGAAGATGTGCTCCACAACGTACCCCGAACAAGTGAAAATGTCATAATGGCCCTTGACATCAAGGGAGCATTTGATAACGTCAGTCACGAAGCGATCCTTAGAGGCCTAGACGACCTGGACTGCGGACGCAGAATCCACGGGTACGTCAAAGCCTTCCTGTCAGATAGAACTGCCACCATCGGCATGGGAGACCTTCGATCGAACAAAATTCAAGCGCCAAACAAAGGAACACCACAAGGATCAGTCATCTCACCTATCCTCTTCAATATAGCTATGATAGGTCTAGCACGAAAACTAGAGAAGATCGAAGGCATCAGGCACGCCATGTATGCAGACGACATAACAGTCTGGACGAACACCGGTTCCCTCGGGGAGAAGGAAGAAAAACTACAGGAAGCGGCCTCCTGTGTACAGAAATATCTCGGAGAAAGAGGACTCGCATGCTCGACTGAGAAATCGGAACTGCTTCGAGTGTGGAGAGGCAAACAAAACCGGACCGTCCCAACCAGTGAGAACCTGAAACTCAACATCTACCTGGAAGGAATGCCCATCCCTGAAAAGACAAAAATAAGAATATTAGGTATGTGGGTTCAATCGAACCAACGCAGTAGTCACACTTTTACCATGCTCAAAGCAACAACGCTACAAGTGACACGCATGATCACCCGCATCACCAACAGGCGGCATGGCATGCGCGAAGAGGACACACTAAAACTAGTTAGAAACCTGGTAGTGAGCCGAATTATGTACAGCCTGCCCTACCAGTGCCTCAACAAGAGTGAAATACAACAAGCTGATGCCCTGCTACGCAAAGCGTATAAGACGGCGCTCCGATTACCGCGCAACACGTCTACAGAAAAGCTCATGGCGCTTGGATTGCAAAACACATTCGAAGAACTACGCGAGGCGCAGCTTGAGTCGCAAAAACTCAGGCTGCTGCAGACAACGACTGGAAGAGCGCTCTTACAGAGACTCGGATACTGTGAGCAGATGCGAGAAATAGCGAGGACGGTAACGATCCCCGACGAACTTCGCAAGTCCCTCAAGGTAGCTCCAATCCCGAGAAACATGGACCCTAACCTCCACCAAGGTAGAAGAGAAGCAAGGGCCAATTTTATTCAAAAAACATACGCTCCTGAATACACGACTGTGTATGCAGACGCGTCCTCGAGAGGAGGACAGAACAAAATTGCAGTGGCCACGGTGGTCAATTCGTCTCTACGCGAAGTGACCAGCGCCTCTATCCGACACTGCACAGCAGCAGAGGCCGAGGAAGTAGCCATTTCTCTAGCGGTGGCGGAGGGCTATAGAGCTGGGCGGTCGCTAACGATACTCACAGATTCTCAAACAGCCTGTCGAAATTTCATGAATGGTAGGATTGGTCGTCACGCGCTTCGTATACTCCTCGAAGCGAGCGACAGATTTAAAAACCACGAAGAAAACAAGACCAGACACAAAATTATATGGGTACCGGGGCACATGGGGGTGGCAGGGAACCAAGAGGCTGACAGGATAGCTCGAGCATACACTACTTTCCGAGCATCCGACGTGTCCGCGGAACTTTTGCCAGCACCCAAGGCATACTCGGCCATACTAGAAAACTATAGAGGAAGAAGAATGCGATATCCCCCACCGCACAGTTCTCTCACCAGAGAGGAAGCTGTCATATGGAGACAATTACAGACGGGTTCATACAGAAACCTACACATACTAAACAAAATGCACCCTACCATATACGCTGACAGATGTCCGTGGTGCTATGAAAAACCAACACTATATCACATCACATGGGCATGTCAAAACATAGATGTGGTCCCCAAAATTCGAAACCCGAGTGCGGAGCAATGGGAGACTCTGCTGTCCAGCGACCGCTGCGAAGACCAGCAAGGTCTGGTACAGCGAGCCCAACGGGCGGCAGCAGCCAGCGGAGCCCTGGACTGAGGGCAACCGACCATTGTAAAAGAGTGGACGAAGTCGACGGAGAAGACTCTTGTGGATACAACAAGCAGACATCTCTGAAGACGTCCAAAAACCGCCAAATAATATAGGACTAAATAAAGTTTTTCCTCCTCCTCCTCCTCCCAAAGACGCGGGATCGAATCCCGGCCTCGGCGGCCGCTTTTCGATGGAGGCGAGAAGCAAGGCGCCCGTGTGCTGTGCGATGTCAGTGCACGTTAAAGAACCCCAGGTGGTCGAAATTTCCGGAGTCCTCCACTACGGCGTCTCTCATAGCCTGAGTCGCTTTGAGACGTTAAACCCCACAAACCAAACCAAACCAAATCCATGATATTACATACAGTGAGACTAAACTAAATGCTATCATCGCAGATTTTCTAAAGGAACGCATACTGCCTTGATTCAAAGAGAGAATCTTTTTGTGAAGATGGCTGATCTCCCGCTCCATGTGTTGAAGACGACATGCGATATTGATACAGGAAGGACAATCAGGCGCCGAACATAATGCAGGGTGTTGCATGCTGGGCATCCTTCTTGGAGGGCGGCGTATGCGGGTTTTAAAATGAAGCGGAAAGCCGAGCCTTTTGCCCCAATGCATTCGGTCGCATGCGCAAGCGCTTTTCATATTGAGTTCCCTTTGCCACAGGAAGACTCTAGCTCGAGC
This sequence comes from Amblyomma maculatum, assembly GCF_055883805.1. Lineage (NCBI taxonomy): Eukaryota > Metazoa > Arthropoda > Arachnida > Ixodida > Ixodidae > Amblyomma > Amblyomma maculatum. The sequence continues at coordinate 347,518,642 of NC_139344.1, forward strand.
ATCGGTTCTGGAAACAAACAAGAAGCCTCCGCTAGCTGTTTATGCGGTCTGAAGTTTATCATTTATGCGGGCTCCAAAAATGCGACCCTTGCGTCGCTTTTTCGATTTCGCAATGTCGGCGGAAGCGCAGCTCAATCTTGAATTCGCGGCTGCTGCGCTACTCTTTATTCCATTTCATCTCTGCTTTCTGTGATTTTCTTTTTTTTTTTTTTCAGATGGGAATTGGTCGAAAAGTGTTTTGAGCGACTCAAATCAACTAGAATATTATAAAAATCGTCCTTATTGTTTCATTCAGAGCGAAAACATAGGATCCACTTTATTCAACTGTATGTTCTTCCTTTGTGACGAAAGTGAAAAGAGCTGCAGAGGCGGCAGCTTTCATTTTTCTTGAAAAGCTCGCCGATTTTCCACTCGTTATACCTGACGGAGTGCCAGACAAAACAACCGGCACAAATCACAAAGCGGTCGACGAACGTGGGTCTACACAGCTGTGGAGAGGGCACTGCTGATAATCCGCGTCACGCATTCTGGGCAGAGGGCATGAAAGAAAACATTGAAAAACGATTGATTTTTTAATGCAACAAGGGAACACCTTTAACCTGTTGTTTCTCGGCCAGTGCGTGTAGAAAAAGTACATATGTGAGATGAGCCAGCCTGGCATGCAAAATAAGGAATTTTGCGGGAAATATTATGTGATACTGGGAGCAAAGAAAGTTAAGATTAGGAAAAGTGACAGTCAATGAAACCAACGATATATACTCTCGTTCGATAATGTGCCTGAGTACCCTGGTTCGAACCCGACCTCGGCGACTGCGCTTCGATGGAGGCGAAACGAAGAGGCGTCCGTGTGCTGTGCAATGTCAGCGCACGTTAAAGATCCCCAGGTGGTCGAAATTACTCCGCAGCCCTCCACTACGGCTCCTCTTTCTCTTTTTCCTCTTTCACTCCCACTTTCCTCTCTTCCCCTACGGCGCGGTTGAGGCGTCCACAGAAAACAAGTGAGACAGTTGCCGCGCCTTTCCCTTCCTCTAAATCAATCAATCGTTCGATAATGTTTCACGTCGCAGTCTGTGCAGTGCGTTGTGGCCTAGGTCTGCCGCTAGGGACGATGATGGCGCTGGTGAACGCTCTCAAGACTAGGCTACACGCAACATAAACGGCCCCGAAAGTAGTAGACTGGGCACCCGCCTCCAAATGCTCAGCTGTTAATGCCCCGCGTAGAATATGCAGAGGTCGTGGGTTTCTACCCTGCCTGCGGCATTTGGTTGTTCTTTTTTTAACTTTCTAGTAAATTATATTTAAGCCATAACGTTAATCGTGAGCAAATTTTCCGTTGAGCAATGATAGAAATAAATAGAAAAAGTATAGAACCGTTCTCCCTGCTTTTACTGGTTCTGTTGCCGGGGTGGTGCAGTAGTAAGACGCCCGACTACTGTCCGGAGTTCCCGGGTTCGAACCCGACCACGGCGGCTGCGTTTCGATGGAGGCGAAGCGAAGTGGCGTCCATGTGCTGTGCGATGTCAGTGCACGTTAAAAATCCCCAGGTGGTCGAAATTACTCCGTAGCCCTCCACTACGGCTCCCCTTTCTCTATTTCCACTTTCACTCCCATCTTCATCCCTTCCTTTATGGCGCGGTTCAGGTGTCCACAGATACAAGTGTGACAGATACTGCGCCTTTCCCTTCCTGTGAACCAATTATTATTATTATTATTATTATTATTATTATTATTATTATTATTATTATTATTATTATTATTATTATTATTATTATTATTATTATTATTATTATTATTATTATTATTGTTGTTGTTGACGGTTGGCTTCTTAAATCTCCTTAAAACGACTCCCTCGTTGCCCTATCCTTGACTGATCAACACCAAAATCAAGCTATTCTTGAGACATAATAATACTGAGCATTGAAGATCCTTTTTTCAGCTCCTGTTCGTTCAACCTAAGCTGTTACGAAAGTGGGCTTTGTATAACTTTCTATTCTTTCGTTCCATAATTTCTGTGTTGTATTCAATTACGGGAAAAGAGCATTGCGTGCCAATTCGGCATACAAAAAGCAAATAAGGCAGGCCTTTAATATGGCGAATTTTAGTGTAAACTAAACTCAGAATCTTGAAAAATATATGCGTTGATAGTAAAACTGTCACACTTATTAATACAACCTAAAACTTATAACCGTAACCTTCTTAGTCCAACAGTGGGAGGAAATGAATGAACACTTATTTGACAAAGCATGAAAAATCAGCTAGTAATTTAGAGAGTTCCCTATAAAACATGAGCAGTCATCCACTGGAATTACGTTATGTTATGCTTTCAGGAATAACGGAAAAACTTCCCCGACGATTAAAGCCGAATTATGCACTATATAAGGAGCATAAAAACAAAATTAGATACCATGTAGGGAACATAATGGCTTTATAAGGAGCATTTGATGACGCAACGTACAGCAAATGGGCTTGGAAAAAAAAACGGTTTATTGGCTTCATTTCATTGGCTAGCATTGTAAAAACTGCAAGTGTCCCTGTCCACGTCCATCCCCATATCTATTGTTTCATACACTGCATGGTCTTCGACATTTTGTTCTTTTCTTTCATTGCGTTTTTAACACGGCGATTGATGAGGTGATTCTTCTCTGCTTAGGTAGATCTTTCGAAAGAAGGCAAACTAACTGCGTGATTAATAGGCCGGCCTATCTCAGGGATCCCAACCTTCCTGATGGATTGAGGCATAGGCTGGTCGTTTAGTAACGTTCATTTGGTGCGCATTGTAATCTAGCCGATTCTGAATGCATATATACGTGCATGGCCACCTGCAGAAGAGGCTGTTTTCTACACTAATGGCCTCGACCCCAGCTACTCAGAATTGGTATGTGGTACGCCACAGGGAGGTGACTGAGCTCGCTCGTTCGTGTTTCCGTATTGATTCATCGCATGGATCATACACGCACATAGCTGAGGCGTTTTTTGGGGGGGTTTCTTTCTTTCTTAGACACTAGGAAATAGATTCATTTAACATTTCAATATCGGTTTCTGTTGAATCAAAGTCGTAACAAGTACGCAGGGGTATACTTTCGCAGCCATTTTTTGCATAAGCGTCCATCAATTATACGTCTCAATCAAGAGTCTTCCCGCTCTCGATCCAGACGCTAATGACCGAATATGAGCATTACCAATGACGGATGCTAAAGGCTCCATTGAGAGTGTTGTAATGCTGCGGAAGAAGCACTCGACGTGCTCGACTCGCATGTCAGTCGTCATGTGCCAGATTGGGTTGAAGTTACAAATGGCGCTGGTGGGTCGCTTAAGGTTTGTTCACCAGAGCAATACCAAGACAACCAAAATGCTTACAGTATGTCACTAATACCTCAAAGCGTGGTTACTGCCGTAGCTGCTTCTCACTCCTGAGGTTCGCGGATAACTCTTCAGAAGTGTTAACTTTGCCTATATGTACTTCGTCGCCAGAAGTTAACATTTTTTAGTTGCTCTAGTGTGTACACCTTCGTCTGCAGTTCGTAGTTAGGCGAAACTGTTTCAAACAGCCTCCCTAGAACACTCAAAGTGGAAAAAATTCGCGCAAATTCCAAGAAGCAAAGGAACAAACGCACGTGATCCCATACCAGTATAAGCTTTCGCACAATTTAACAGAAAGTTACAAACTGTTACAAACCGCTACAATCTGGCCGTGCTGTTTTCTGCGCCGTGCAAGCTGTCCAGCGTGGGCAGAATCTTGTCAAAGAAAAAAACGCCAAGAATGCACAAAGAAACACTGTGTGCAAACTATCAACTGTGCAACAGGTGCGGTGAGCAAGATTCCTTTGCTACGTGACAGCTCCTATATTGAAAAGGCAGGTTGATGTGTATACGAGGGAAAGAGGGAGCACAGACTGTATGTCAACGCAATAATGTTAGTGGCCATCTTGAAGACCACTGCAGGAAATGCACGAAATGCCGATGCTATCCCCCTTGTCCTTCTTGCGATCCAGAGTGAGATTTTCAGTGAGAACCTTTGTTCCACGTGCCAGGGGTAAGAGCACGTGCAAAAGCAAGCTAGAGGGAGGTGATCGAAGCATGTCTTAATACTTGGGGTGGATGGTGCGTTAATATTCTATCAGTTTCCTTATCAAAAAAAGAAATTGGCTTTTTGGATGACAGCACCAAGTGGTTTCTTTTACAGGTTTTGATGACGAATAATTTTATACTGACACAGTGGTAACGCATTTAAGTGACTAGGCTGTTGCCTGATGGCGTTATATATCGTTTTTTTTTTTTTCTTGATGATTTGGTTGGTTAGTGGTTTTAATTTATCTTGCTCTGCTTTTGCTACGTCACTGTGACTCTGGATTTGCTGTGATGTAGATTTTATTTGATTTCATTTTCTGCCTGCACATCGGCTGTTTTTTCTGCTTTTATAGGCACGCCATAGAGTTGATCGTTTCTATCTCGCCTTCACTGATAATGGCAAATGGTGTTTTGCCGGTTTCAGATGGGATTTCTTGGTTGTAATTGATGCTGAGCACTTATTGGCAACTGGACACGTAGTAGTTTTGTTTGTATATACCAGCCTGCACTTCAATAAAATTTCAGTTGGCAGTTTTGAACGTCTCTGCTGAGCCTGGCAGCGAAGTTAATGGTGGATCCCGAAGCAAAAACCCGTTTCCGTTGGTCGCAGGAAAGAAGCTGACTTTGTCACCCTTGCTGTTGGGCTAGTTGGTTCAAATCCATATTCCGCGCTCTGTTCTCAAATATGAATTTTTCACCCTTATTTATATGAATATCATAATGACATCTTTATTTCTCAACCATATTTTTGTAGTCGTAAACATGAAATGGTTCTTTTAAAATGGCTGGGTAAATAAGACTGAAAGAGCTAGCTCTCTCAATAATTTGGTAAAAGCTTGCTGTTTTAGCAAGCTGTCTACAAAGCGGGAAGTGAAATTATTTACCATAAGGGGTAGTGAATGCAACTTCGCGAAGCCATCTGCTGTCAAGGCCTCTCTGTCAGTGTACACCGGCGCGCAATAAAGAACAAGAAAAACGAGCAGTGATAGAAAAAAAAGTAAAAAACAAAAGCAAGAGCTAGAGGAGAGGTAGCTTCCAAGGCATATCGGTCAGCATCTTCTGGTTTCAATAATTCCACCATTTTTTATGACAAAGCTTTAGAGAAAGTAGGACGGAGTCGGCTGGCGACTACAGAAAATGACCTTTGATGCTTCGCGGATAGGGCAAAACGACAAAAGATCAGAAAAGAAGCTACATTGGAGCCAAAAAGAAAACTGCAGCTGCGCCAAATGATGACAAACTTTAATGGAGACTGGAGAAAAAAGTGCCGAAGCGAAGCCTACTAGTCTCAGTGTGAGATGAGAGGTCAGCATAATGGCTAGAGTGATGCTTTGTCAATTCAAGCCGAAATCGCCAGTCGTCGCGCTGTTACCCCTCGATAACTTTTTCTCCAACTGCCCAGAAACTACATATTGTTTTACCTTACGGCGCGGTTCAGGTGTCCACTAAGCAAGAACGACAGATACTGCGCCTTTCCCTTCCTATGAACCAATTATGTAATATGTTTTCTCTTGTAATGTGCTCTTCAGTTCAGGGTCATATTTGTTGACTTCACTATAATTTTCTTTTGAACCATTCTTAACATCGTCACTTGCATCCTTGGCTTCTTGAGTATTGTCCCTCTATTGTCCCTAAGATTAGCGTATAGAAGAAATTTACAGAAGTGTTTTTAGGACCGCTGTCTGTGCTCGTGAGAGATTTACGTGTCATTTAGCAAAATTCATAGCGCACGCATCGCCTCAAGTTGCCGCGTCGCGTCGCTTTGCTATTCGCGTGGGTCATGTTCCAAGCAGCCACTGTGCGGTTGTCTCTTTGATGCGTTCTATATTTAGCATACTTAAACTTGTTTCTTGCAGGCCTCCATATTTTGCACAATACATTTGCTGCTACGCCATTTCATTCCACGTGTCGCTTTATCCATTCAAAGTTTTATGTGTACATGAGAGGGCCGAAGTTTGAGAACATCGCCCCCACCAAGAACACATTCACACGCACCGACCGCGTTTTTGCAATGTAATGATATTTTTCGTAAAAAAATTACGGCTCCGTACTTTCTAGGCGCGATTGCGCGTGACCTAGATGTGGGCGTGTTCGCAGAAAAGAAAGCCATGATACCAATAAGGCTCTGTCGGAGAGGAGAACGAAATAAAAACTAAAAGAGAAAGAACGAAAGTAGCAGAGCGGCTCAAAGCAAGTGCGTACGACGCCTGAACAGGCCGGTGCGGTAAGGAGCAGTGGCAGGCGATGCGCGAAGGATATATGAGAGGCCACACGTTGCATCGTAAAACGACCGCTGCCTCTTCCGCTGGTAGAAAACTATCGTCATGCAGGGCGCGCGAGGACCGGAGATTTGCCGAGACTTTGGACCTGTAGGCTTGGCGTGTGGGTGTGAGGCCGTGTGCGTAACACAGCATGCACAATCTTGCAGCTGAGCGCCTCGTTTCCTCTGTTTCCTTTGCTAGAATTCTATATTCGCCACAGCACACGTGGCACCTTGTGTGCTCCTCCATGTCCGTGCTCCTGGTAGTTGGGAACATGTGCGCCTGCGCGCGTATTATGCAGTAAACATCCCAATACTGCCTTCCCAAGAAAACGTAACAGAGGATAACGTGCTCGAGCTTGCAAGCTTCCAAACAGCCTGCTTCTTAGTTCGGCATGCAGGCATGTGTTCGTGGTACCACCTACACTTGCTAATGTAAACAAGAATGGCGTGTCAGTTATTACAGCAAGCTCTGAAACAAAAGTGTGAGTCCCACCTTCAAATAAAATTACAAATATTCTTGAATAAAGATGACCCGGAATAGATTGCGGCAGCGTAAAGCAAGCAAGGGCTTTATTAGCAGTGTATAACTTCAAGCTTTCTTTGATCGTATGTAAATGTGTCTGCATTTATTTATCTTTGGATTGGTAATGATATACATTGGAAGCTACAGATGTAATGAAGCTCCACATGGGTTTCTAAGAAACAGCCCTTAAGATAGATTCTTTGATTAATTTTTTTTTTTTAATGTCTTAGAATGACTGGGCTCCCGGTATCATGAACGCGATAAAAATGCTGCGTTAAATGCAATGTTTTCTATGTCTTCTCCTCACCCTACGTGTTTTCATCTGAATATTGACACCGGACAGATGCAAAGCACTTTCCTCTTGAGGGATGTCGGCATGTCACTGCTTCCAATTTAAAGGTGGCACTTTAACTGATGCTTGTTCTCTTGTTTCTATTCCTTTGTATTCTATGATACAAATCTACGGTCATAGAAAAATAACTATTCGTTCATCAGATTAGGCTATCTAGCATGCCCCTCAATTTGTCACATCGATCACCTCGAATACCACATTTAGAAGTAAACATGAGATTGAAGACGTGCTCTTTAATAATTTTCTGACGAATTTCCCTAAAGGTGCACCTCAGAATTGATATCATGCATAAATCATAAGAAAATTAGTAATAGTATGTGACTATTAAGGCGCATTAATCTCTGGTTACTGTTTACTGATACAAATATAACCCATTTTCGCTTCCTGCGCTCTTTAACTTTATTTCTTTACGGCCACCAAACGATGCCCACAACTCGTTAAGCCAAGAAAGCATTGAAATTCGAAAGTAGCCGACAAAAAGGATTAACTAACGGCACTAAGGCAACGGTCAAGATAAAGTTTGCGCGAGCCCGCGGGCGGCAGCAGCTTCGCCCCGACGCTTCGGTTTCCTATGCTTCCTACGATCTCGCTTTAGCGCGGCCTTCCTAGCACGACCTTCGCAGAGGCAGCAATTTTGAAAGTTTCCGGCCCGCCCTCTATGCATTGTCGATGAAAATACTGGCTGTCGCAGGGCCTATGTCACCCACGAAACTTCGGTCTTGCTCAGAGACGAAGAGAGCTTGGTCTTTTTATTGGAGATGTCGAGCCTCCCATGGCTTAATGGCGTCCTCTGCATCACCCACTGCACTACTGCATGGCAGCTGATGTACCATCAAGGGAGGCTGGCTTTTAAGTTCGCCGTTTTGTTGAAAACATCTCGGTTGAGCTCGCTCTTGTGGAGCTCTTCCTTTTCGTGTTGAAGTCACTCGCCCGGGTGGTGAAGGCCGTAGGATGCAACGCTATGAGTGAAGTAGAGAGGCCCGGGGACAATAAATGTCTCGTGACACGTGTTCCAGCGATAACATCCCTCCTAAGCTGCGGTAGCGCTGATAGCAATGAGCGAGAAAGACAAAGGTAAAATTCGCTACGGTCGGGTTTTATGTTTCTCACTTCTTTCTACGTCTCTATTCGTGATTACGCCCCCTCTCCATTTCTTTCGCCTACTTCTTCGCTTCATCCTCTTATCGCCAACCATCTGCGTCCTCTTACCTCTAAGACGGACTTCAGCCAGGTCACGGCTCAAGATGCTCTGTGCATAACAGCTAATAAGGTAGAAAATTGGAGATCTATGCTCAGTGGCTTAGCACGTTAATCACCGTTGCCCATACCTAGACCGCAAACCCAGGAGGCTGCTTTGTTATCTGTGCCTTTCAATATTCCCAGAAAGCAAATGTCTGATTTACCTTGTTTTTTTAACCGGCGCGTCTCAAATTTCAGCGCGTGCTCTTCTCAAAATAGATAAATTACCGACCTAGGCAGATAAGGATGGCGCTTACAAATGCGAAGCGGCGATCACTGCAAGGTCACGTGGCACTTCCGCCAAACCGGCGGCAATTACAGGCTCGGTCGGCGCATTACAAGCGCACGGTGCAACGAATTGCTACCCTAGTCCGAACCTCAAATGACCGTATAAGAAACGTGTCGCAGCTTCTGCGCTTCTTCATACATGCCACTTCCCTGCTCTCTGGTCACGCCCAACTGGGAAGTCACTTGTCAATCCCGGCCTGAAAGACGTTACCTGTGAAATGCCTGAATATGCGTTCAGCCATGTGTCTGCACCAACCACTCAGCACATCGATGAGTTGGTCAGCACAGCAGGAAAGACGATACTTCACCGCAGCTTTGCCCTTTCGTCCAAGCGACTGCTACAGCAACACATATGCCCTTTCGCCTTGTCTCTGGAGAATTTTGAAATTCGGAAGAATAGCCGCAAGCGAATACTGTATCGTTCGTTGTGTCGTCCAAGTAACCGCCGAGACCAGTTCCGAGCAAACGAAAGCCGCCTCAGCGTTTATTAGCGCTCGTTTTATACAGGCTCCGGGAAAGGGCACACAAGTGGCGAGCATGCGCCGATGATGCTGCACGCAGGCTCGCATCGCTTATCTACACGATACACACACAAGTGGCGAGCATGCGCCGATGATGCTGCAGGCAGGCTCGCGTCGCTTATCTACACGATACATCTTCCTTTGCTTGCACAGAAAAAGAACAATCTAAACCCCTTTGAAATTGTGACAGAAGACAATCACAGTCACAGTCCAGTTCACACTCACAACAAAACAGTTCTGGAGGTTCGAAGTTTCCTCACGGAACCTGCATAAAGTTGTCACCATATCCCAACCGCTGTGGCTGCCTTCTCTCGCGCTGGGATCTTCTTGGTGCTGGTGTCGGTGGGGAGGGTGCAGTGATGGGCTCGTTGTCATCGTTTGGTTGGACCTGGCAGGAGGGTCCGTTCTCTTGGCTGTCATCTGGCATGTCGTCATCGCTGTGCAACATGCTGAAAGGCTCAGCCGTCGCCATGAGGTGCTGTCGGTTGCGTCGCAATACTCTACCGTCATCGGTGGAAACCTGGTAGGACCTTGGTTGAGCCTGTGCATTAAGAACCTTGGCTTTCGGGGACCAACAGTCTCCGCGTACTCTGACAACCTGTCCTTTCTGTAGTGGTGGAAGACTACGTCTTGGGGGTCGGCATTGTTTATGTTTCCTTACAGATTTGCTTGGAGCTTCGCTGAAGTCGGGGAGAGGTGTCCGAAGTCGTCTACCCTGAAGTAACTCTCCAGGCGACTGACCGTCTTCTAGCGGACTGCTCCTGTAAGTGAGCAATCCAAGCCAAAAGTCATCATTCACCTCAGATGTCTTCTTCAAAATTCTCTTTACAATTTGGACGCCTTTTTCTGCGAGACCGTTTGAGCGGGGAAACCGCGGGCTGGAAGTTATGTGTTTGAAATCGTACTTCTTCGCAAACAATGCAAACTCGTGACTCGCAAACTGCGGACCATTGTCCGTGCAGACTTCAATAGGCAATCCATACCGCGCGAACACTGCGCTGAGTTTATTCACAACTGTGGCCGTCGTTGTGTTGCATAGCAGTTCTACCTCTGGAAAGTTGGATAGCGCATCAAAAACGCAAAGGTACGATTTTCCAGCCCACTGAAAAATATCGACACCCACTCGGTACCAGGCATGTTCAGGCACTGGGCGGTCCAAAATTGGTTTACTTTGTTGTCGGTAGGCGTACTTCTAACACACTGCGCATCTCTTGATGAGGGCTTCAATGTCCGCATTAATACCAGGCAAAAACATCAACTTATGCGCTCGTGATTTGCATTTATTTATCCCCAAGTGGCCTTCATGAATTCTTCGAAGTAGCTCAGGGCGCATGGTTGACGGTATAATAGCCTTGCATCCCTTAAGCAACACGCCACTCACGACGACTAGTTCGCTTTCAAAGGGCTTCAGTGTTCCCTGGACTGGACGATTGTTTGCCAAACAATGAATGACTTGACTCAAGTAATCGTCCTTGCTAGTTTCTTCTGCCAAACGCTTCAACGTTGCCTCGCTGACGAGTGATGAAAGAACACTTACAGCATGAACTTCCACGTCGTCGTCGGTGCTTTCTTTCTCTGGGTCTTCAACGGATGCATGAGACAGCATGTCTGCGACCACCAAGCATTTCCCTGGAACAAATTGGAGCTTGTAGTGGTATCTAAGCAAACGAAGAAAAAATCGCTGCAGTCTGGGCGGCATTTCTTCAATCGGCTTTTCAGATATTGCTATTAAGGGACGGTGATCTGTCTCGAGGATAACGTTGCGTCCGTACACAAAATGATGAAACTTTTCGCACCCGAAGACGACAGCCATAGCCTCTTTTTCTATCTGAGAGTATCTCCGCTCCGATTCGGTTAGGACCCGTGATGCATAAGCAATGGGCTTCCACAAACCCTCGTAACGCTGCCAGAGAGCCGAGCCTATTCCATTTTGCGAAGCATCGGATGTTATCTTCGTGATCCTTTTAGGATCGAAGATCGCCAGCACAGGATCTTTGCTCAGACTATCACAGATCAGTTTCCATTCTTTAGCGTGGTTTTCCGTCCACTCAAAGACCCGATCCTTCTTTATCAAGTCGCGAAGCAACGTCGTTCGCAAGAGGGCGTGGGTTCGGACCCCACTTCTGACACCATGTATCGTTCGTTGTGTCGTCCAAGTAACCGCCGAGACCAGTTCCGAGCAAACGAAAGCCGCCTCAGCGTTTATTAGCGCTCGTTTTACACAGGCTCCGGGAAAGGGCACACAAGTGGCGAGCATGCGCCGATGATGCTGCACGCAGGCTGGCATCGCTTATCTACACGATACACACACAAGTGGCGAGCATGCGCCGATGATGCTGCAGGCAGGCTCGCGTCGCTTATCTACACGATACAAATACAATCAAGCGAGTGGTTGCAGCAAGAAGAGAGCAGACCTCTCTGTCTTGGGCAGCTGCCATTTATAAAGTAGGTTTAACACCTCTTCCTATCACACCTAAAACATGCGTTAATGACAGAAAAATGTCTTCAGCCTCCAGACAGCACACTAAAAAAAATATTTCTCTCTATCTCTTCCTCCACTTATAATAGAATGAAAAATAAAATACAAGACATATTTCAGTACAGTCAAGCAAACGCCACGTTCTTGAGCCTTCCTAAAAGTAATTCTTAAATAATTTCTTCCATATGCATGCGGCAATAGAGCAAACCATTCTCAAAGGTAGTGCTTCTATAGAGAGATAAATACCAGCACTACTGGTGGCGAAACCGACCAGTGGGCCGCCTTCCATAGTTCAGCTGAGGGTTGAGGAGGGGTACACGAACCTGTCTGGCAAATTTATGTTGGTAATGTAACTGCTACCCCCCTGCTACTAGGGTGCAGAAAATGTGCAGGGATCTCCGGGAGAATGAGTGCAAGCTGAAATTTTCGAGTCCTAACAATTCCTTCGTTATTTAATTTCTTCGTGTGGCAGTAATCAATGTATATGGTACGTTTGATGCAATTAGTGATTATAAAGTTTCATCTGACCAAACTTAAACTGGTTTCCAGCTTCATATTTCCCCGCCAACAAATGTCGGCTGGTTTGCCTAGTTCCTTAACAGTGCGTCTGAAATTTCAGCGCACGCATTTCTCTAAATTGCCTGTCTATATTGACAAGGATAAGGAGCGTAGTCATTACGGGTGAGTCTATACGGCATCACAGCCCTTTTTCGGTCTATCGGTTTTTCCAATCAGTGATGTTGCATGCAGGAGTCGATGAAATTGAAGACAGGGCTTGGTCCACGTCGTGCGCGGGTGAACAAAAGAGGCGGGACTAAGTGGGCCTGCAGGACAAACTATGGTGGCCGCTGGCGTCAGCTCCGCATGAATGCGGGCCTGATGGCCCTCCCCGTCAGCACCTCTTCTCCGATTCCTCCTTGTGTGCCGTAATGCGTGCAGCTGCTATGGCCGAGCTGAAAGGAGCCAGCTCTACCTCGACAGGCCCACGAGCAGCCCAGCGCGGGGCGGATGCTCCGGAGGTTGGACCATTGTCTTCGCCAGCATAAGGAGAAGGTTTCTTTCTGGCCAGCGTTTAGGCTGGCCGCAGCGTAATCGAAGCGCGTCTGAATATCGCTTAAGGGGTCCTTTTGTGAGCGCACAACAAAACCCCTACGACTTTCAGAAAAACGAGAGTGGATTCAAAATGGAGGCTCCGAAGGTTTGCTGCGGTGAGACGGCTCTCGTACTTTTGTACACGAAGGGTTCAAAGGAAAACGTGCGAGATTACCAAGCTGAAGGTGAGGAAGTGTTGAAAAAAGACGCAGTATCCTAGCCTCGTGCGACAAAGGCTGTCGACAGCGGCGTATGAAAATGCTGTCTAATTTCTTGCATTTCTTGTCGGGGTCCTCGTTCATGTCCTGGCGTTTTTTTTTTGTTTGTTTGTTTTTTTCTATTAGACTGCAGCTGAGATGCTCAGAACGCTTATATATAGGTGCGCCTTGAATTATTGCACGAAGTAGAAAGTTAGACTGTCTTTGTGTGCGTCTTTGAATTCTCGCCGTCCATGTCTCGGTCATGCAGTTCTTTTTTTTTTTCCGTACATCTTCTACTCTGTTATTGTGAGCAAGCTTTAAAAGAACATCCACAATGTTGAATGAGTATTTCCGATTTTTGGGCTTCATTAAACCGATTTAAAAATAACCGGCTCCCGCAGGCACCCCTGGTACACAACAGATTTAATCCGGGCACTTAATCCTGCCTCTTATAAAAAACAAATGTGAGCGGTAAAGATACCCTGCCGCATAGCGGCCGCTGGTAAACTTCCATAATCTTTCCTGGGAATAGATGGGTTGCGGGAAGAGAGAACTGATTTAACGGGAGGGAGATATGGGGGTTTGGATGTGAACGGCAAATACCGAGGGATCTTGTAATTATGGTTATAGAGTCGGGCTCTTTTTGAGGCTTCTATGGAGGGCAAGTATCGGCTCTCTGCCGAACATGACGACATCGGCCTTCTAATGCACTTTTATACTATGGGGATTATTGCGGGGTCTTCAACTTTCCAAAGAATAAAACCCTAATAAAGACCGGCGACCTGGGATCCCCTTAACCAAGTCATGTAACTCCGACCTTCCTAGGATGCTACATGATTTTGCTTTTTCCACGCCAGAGGATGTTCGGGTGCTTGTACCGGAACAGGAACAGGAAGAAATTAAGCCGGATTAACCATCACTCGAGATTAGAGCCGGTCGTTCGTACGGTTCAACGGCGGCTAGACGTCCCCAAGGACTGCTAATCTCTCCTTCCGTTTTCAACAATTCCTGCCAGAGGATAGTTTCCCAAGACCTTCGCTTGGTTATCGCAAGCGTAATGCCTCCGCAATGCCCCGAGCTCTTCGGGACCTGGTAGCAGCGCGGGGCAGGTTTACATGAATGCTAATCTTTTCTCATCCAGAAGGAGGTCGCTCGGCTTTGTCCATTTAGATTTTTAAGCTTTCGATACCTTTAGACGCAAGATCCCGCATCCCCAGTCTGGACCCTTCCGCATTTGTTTTCCGCATTCGGCGGTGGGCAGCCCATGGTCTGTATCCTGCTCGCAGCGCCGCTGAAAGGACGCTGACAACTCTCCGAGGGATTCCGCCGCACTGCAGGCATTTGGCCCTGGTCTGTAGAGCATTAAGAACGTTAAGAACACTGTTTTTCCCTCCATTTCTATTGTTCTTCAAGTTAGGCCAGCTTAAGGCGCCACACGAGTGGTGTAAGTCTCTTTCATCTACCTTGTCCCTTTTGACTGGTTCTCCTCTTATTATTATACCAACTGTCCCAGATTTCCGCTATTCTGCAATGCTCGAAAGAAAGTTCAGTAAGGAAGCGGTGTAAAATATTGCTAGAGCCACTCATTTTGCACAAGGAGCTTCAGAGAGGTGCTGTAAGGTTGTTTACACGCTCCATTTTTTGGGCTGCTCATATATATATAAAAACTAAACACGCGTAGCTCCAGTCGATTTCTTCGGTGTTTTCACATGCTGGCAGCAGATTTTACGGACACGCCTCCACATTACAATGCAAGAGAATCCTACCGATTTGATCGGTACATCTCCTCCATGCTTAGCTAACCGAACCCTCGCGCTACACCGTTACGGCTGCTTTCTACTTTGCTCGTGAGACATCGTCCACATAAAGAAGTCAGTGTGGAAAGAGTGCCTTTTCTTCGTTCCTTCTCGAGCACTGTCTCTGAGGAAAAAAAAAACTCGTTAGTGGCTCATTACCAGCTCGAGCTACGTGTACGCAAGCGCGAGGGTGGATATCGCGTGGCAGTGCTGCAATGCTACTTTCACGCTGTCATGTTCCATTTCAGGCTTTCAAGATCTGTAGTATTCACATGTATCCAGCCGTTCAAATAATCTGCGTGCTGTGCAGTGGTAAGACGCCCGACTACTGTGCCGGAGTTCCCGGGATCGAATCCCGGCCTCGGCGGCTGCGTTTCGATGGAGGCGAAACGAAGTGGCGTCCGTGTGCTGTGCGATGTCAGCGCACGTTAAAGATCCCCAGGTGGTCGAAATTACTCCGTAGCCCTCCACTACGCCCCCCCTTTCTCTCTATCCACTTTCACTCCCACCTTCATCCCTTCCCTTACGGCGCGGTTCAGGTGTCCACAGAGCAAGTGTGACAGATACTGCGCCTTTCCCTTCCTATGAACCAACCAACCAACCAACCATGTAATAAACTTAGTTTTCAAATTCCGCATTTTGTTGATAGACGTAAAAAGCTTATTGCTGTTACATCGGATGTGTACGCAGCGGCGATGGCTAATGAGGCCATAGGCACAATCAAATAACCCTTTATTAAAATCACTGCAGTTTGTTCACACCGATTAAATAAGATAAAATTCAATTTGTGCCAGCTCTACGGGTAAATATACGCTGATTGGCATCATAGCCATGCCGAAACTATTTTTCATAATGCCTTTCGCATAGAAGTTGACAGTGAGCATTTTTAACTATTTGATTAGCTTAAAGAGAAAGAGAGAGAGAGAGAGAGAGCTTTGCGGGCAAAAAAGACAAGACGTGCACGTCTTACCATAAATTTGTGTCAAGATCAGTAGCAGGAACAACACAGAAGGCTCGGAGGAAATATATACACCATCTAGCGCCCTACAACATAAGTTATTATGAGCTCTCTTTCATAATCCGAACGTGAAAAAACTTCAAGTAGATAATGCAGAAAAAAAATATTTAGTTTGATTTACGTTTGTAGGGCTTAATGTCACAAACCAACTCAGATTATGAGAGACGCCGTAGTGGAGGGCTGCGGAACATTTCGACCACCTCAGCCTGATTAACTTCCGCTGACACTGCACAACACACAAGAGCCGCGCATTTCACCTCCACCAAAAAGCTGTCGGCGCGGTTGGGAGAACAAAAAATTAGTAAAGGAAAGGGAAGCCAAGCAGCGGCTGGCAAAGCTTTTTTTTCTTTTTAAGAAAATCTTATTTCCGAGCGAGAAACTATTCCAAAACGCTTAACTTTTAAAATGTGTAAATCTAAAGCAGGAGTTTATTTTCTTTTTGTAAAAAATTGCTCCCAAGATATAGCTTGATGACTGAAAATAAAAAAAATGTTCTGCATCCAAGTGCTCTTTTATTTTTAGGACTGACGCTGCCTAGACAGCTTCTGACAAGGCTCTTTTTCTGTCCAAGAGCTCCATTAGACAGCTTGAGTACGCGTAGGCAATTTGTTTTTCATTTTGTTTTTCCTGAAACTCGTTGTCTAAGGAGTGCCTTTTCCTCAAACTGAAGTTTGTGTGTCGCCGTCTTCGACATTTTTGGCAATTTATAACGATCAGCAATTATACTTGCGTATTAGCTCTGGCTTCAGAGGCAGAGTGGCACTGGCAATTATCAAGCACTTTGCGCATCTCTGAATCCTCTATAAAGTAGAACTTAGAGATTTGCCACCAACTCAAATTCCGTAATTGTGTTTGCTCAAAACTGACGGAAAACTGAAAGGGAGCACGCAATTTATCTGCACGCTCTGAGGAAGCGATGATATGAGCTATTTGAATTTCGTCCTCGTATCCGGAAAATCAACATGCAATCATTCATTCATGATTGCGTTCATGATTGGATTCATGATTGGATTCATGAGCGTTAGAAGATTGATGTTCGAGTGTAATAGGCGGCTCGTCTGTTCCACTCAATTGAAGAATCTCTTATTCTCCATGGAGGAACTTAACGCTGCGCTTGTTTTCTGTAGAAGTTCATCAGGACCAGGGCCAGATGGCCTGAGGCGCTCCGCACTTTCCAATATTTGCGAAGAGTCTCGACGATCATCTCTTTTAGACACTTACAATAAGTCGTGAAGTGACGGCACAGTTCCCAATAAATAAAAGATCAAATGCCTAGTTCCACTTCTTAAACAGAGGAAATCACCACTAGGCCTTTCATCATGCCGTACAATCGCACTCACCAGCTGCGTCGGAAAAAGTCATTGAAAGAATGTTGTTAATACGCGTGGAATGGCACCTAAAACGATACCATACCGATCCAGGAATTATGACCGGGTTTCGAGGTGACCACTTCTCTATCGATAGTGTGATTTACCTGGCAACACTAGTCCAGCAGCGAAAATTTGTAAGGTTGTCAGTGACGGTGTTTTTTATATCAAGGGAACCTACGACAACGTAACCCATCAGGCCGTTTTGTATAAAGTGGAGGTTGCTGGGATCGGAAACCGCATGTTCAACTGGATATGTCGCTATATATCAGAGGGGTCGCTTTTAGTCCAGGCTGAAGACGAACCAACGTCTTTAGATCTAAATTAGAGCGAAGATCTCCAAGGCTAAGTACTCAGCCCAACACTCTTCAACCTTGCTCTCGTTGGCCTCGTCGACTTCCTGTCACATACTGCTTAGGTCTCCGTATATGCAGACAGCATCAGTATTTGATCATCAAGTTGGACAGTCACGAAGTTCATGCGAGACTCAAAAGGTAGCATCGATATTGAAGTCTTACCTTCTTTAGCAGGGCCTGAATATATCAGTCGAGAAGTGTTGACTCGTAAAGTTTGCGTGCAAAACATCGTTACCTTACACCATAGGCATCAATGGCTACGTCATTCCTTATAAAAGAAGTCATAGCTTCCTTGCAGTCGTCATCGGCAAGTTTCTCTCGTCAAGTCCCCATCTCTACAACAGGAGAAAGAGACCAATAGTAATTGGTTTGGTTCATGTGGTTGAGAGTCCCAAAGTGACTCAGGCTATGAGAGACGCCGTAGTGAAGGGCTCCGGAACATTTCGACCACCTGAGGTTCTTTAACGTGCACTGACATCGCACAGCACGCAAGTGCTTTTCGTCTCCATCAAAAAACCGCCTCGCGGGAAAGCCCTGGGGCGCATCAGTCCATTCGATACAACTGTACCGGCCACTATTTCTGAGCTACATACGGCACAGCTTCGCCATATTTAGTAACATTAGAAAGACGAGCACCCGGACTCTTTGATGTCCGCAAGCGCAAGCTATTCGTATCTTCCTTGGACTGCCTAAATGTGCCTCGACAGCAGAGACTTTTCTTGCCGCCCGGGAGCGCGTTAAATGTGAGTTCTGTATGACGCACGGAATGCACGAGAGAGCGTCAAAGCCCCTCGGTCATCGAAAATCGGGCTTTGGCGGCCGGCGTCGGCGGCCGTCCGCTGGCATTGGCGTTGTGAGCGAAAAATCAAGAGGATAACGCTGGCAGGCGGTTGCATGGCCGAGCACTAAATGGATGTACGGTTGCCTGACGTTATGTTTGGCAGAGGTTGCCAAATCGGGCTTCTTCTTTCTTATGGGAGGAAGGTGATATAAGACTCAGCCTGCCCGGAACTTTGCATTGACATTACTTCTGGACCAGGACGTCACGTTCATACGGTGTTTAAAGCGAAGCTTGGTTAAAGCGAGGCTTTATATGTGTTTATTCGCAGCGCCGGATTTCCCACAGAAGGCGGTCTTCCACGCCATCGTATTACAATAGTATGGTTAATATGTCAGTGCAGCCAAGTGACATCTCACGACGCACAACATTAAAGCAGCCTTTTATAAGCTTGCGCGGTTATCGGGCCTTGATTCATTCAACACGTTTCTTATAGGTTGAAATTTTAAAATAGTATCATAAGTTGAATCTTCTCTAATGTCGGTGTTCCATAAGAGCAGAAACCTTGAACAACGCTGCTGGAAGCGGGATGACTCAACCACCATTTTGTTGAAATGCGTTTGAGACTTTTTTCGAGCAGACAAAATGTAGCCATGAGGGGCAACTTTCTGGTTAAAAGAAATGAATGTCAATACCACACATTCGGCCTTCGCGTGGGTGGTAGTAAAGCAAAATCAAACTTCTTCATTCAGACATTGTTCCTAATGTTTCGCAAGAGTTTCTTCTTATCGGGACCGGGAGGTTTTCAAACCAAGTCAGACCTTCCGGCGAGACATTCTAATCATGCACAGTGATTGTGCAGGAGATGACGCCCTTATTGGAAATTGGAATTCCAATTTCGAACAGCTTGTGAGAAACGCAAGAATTTTAATGGAATATTTGTCTATGTGTGTACCAGCTGCAATTTACAGCAATCGTCTCGTTCCAGTTTTTCGGAAACGTAAAAAGCATCCCTACGAATGTCTGAACCTTTGTTTAAAAGAGAAACTTCGATTATGCAATGTAAAAATAAAGGAAGCTTTGAAAACTAGACTAGAATTGGTTACAATTCATTGCAGAGCAGAAAAAACACCTAATGAAGAACATTTTTCTGCCTTTAGCGGCTATTCAAACCAGTATGCGCGCCCTAGTTTTCAGAACAGCAATATGACTTAAGGCATCAACGCATGCGCACCCTGGAAGTGATGCAATTGGGATTGCGCCTCTAAAACCAAGCACAATAGCCACTGCAACAAAATGAGAACATCTACGGTGCATACTAGAATGAAGCAAAACTTATCTGCTCTAGTCCGCTTTAATGTCCAACGCCATAGACTTCAGTGTACTGTGACAAAAGCCACACGCGCGTTGCCACACCGCTTAAACAAACAAAAGCAATGTTTCACGTCCAGAAATGAAAACACGCTAATACCTTAGCGCGCCTTTATTCTCACTCGCTTTGTCCTGCTTTCTTTGGTTTCGAGCAGATGTTAAAGCTGAAAGCCAAAACCCGACGACTAGATTACCGCTGGAGTAATTTTTTCATGCGACAGAGCGACAGAGGGTACACGATAATAGAAATTAGTCTGAAGAGTGGGCCGGAAGCATTGAGGTAGAACAGCTAACTGCAAGCTTTCCTGTGCAATTCGCTGTCCCTCGCTCGCTAGCACTATAATCCACCTCGTCTCTTGGACGACTTGAACGTGTTCTCATAATTATTCAAGCCGCACGTTTTAGCAAGTGTCAGGATTATTTTTAGGGCCTGTGTCGTACCGTTTTGCCCTGCATCGTGCTCTGTGCCGTAAGGTTGATAAAGACATGACCGAAGCTGATAGGTTGAGGCACATCCTCAGAGGCATAGCCGACGATGCCTTTAATCTTCTACTCTGCCGGAGCTGCTCTGCGGTTGACTCCTTTCTACAGGTTTGTCGACGCTTGAAGCAGGCCAAACACTGACGCATTGCGCCCCGCTTCGACCGGCTCTCCAACACGGCCCCTAGCTCCACGTGCGAGGATCTTAAAATAAAATTATTATTAATGATTCTGGAATGGTTTCGAGTGCACATATTAGGATTAAACATTCACATGGGCCCAGGCAGCTTTATTTTAACTTTCTTTTTGAAGCTTGAAGAAAATACTTACTTTTTAGTCACGTGAGCCGAGTAGTCCTTGAATGAACGATGCCCATTATACGAATAAAAAGCAGGATAACACAATGACCAACGACTTCAATCATCAGAAATGTGAAATTTGAGCGCAAATTTACGATTATTTTAGTTTTTCTATAATCTGAAGTAAAGAATTTGAGAGAGATGTTTCTGTGTATGGTTTATACAGTTTAAGCATACTATACATTGTTCCCTCTAACCGCCCTTCGGCAGGCATTTAATCTGTTTTTAATTGTTTAAACAAGGTGCTTTCATGGCCCTACCAGTGCCGCCTCCGTGTTTCAACGACCTCGCTTCGAGCGACGCGTGGTTCTGCAAGTGCTTTACTTTCTCGCACTATCATGTTTCCCCCGGACATTTTACCGCCTTTCTTAAGCTCTGCCTTTTAAGGCCATGATGCGGCCCCATTAATGGCTTCCTCTTTACGTGGCGACCCATTTCAATTTACGTTCCGGTCCATGCACTTAGGCAGTCGCTAAAGCATTACTGTCACAATTTGTACCTCTATTTCATCGCATGTGGTCTCAAGCGCGCATATCATAAAGTCGTAAACTGCCACATTAAATGAAAGACCACCGGACCATTTATAAAGCACTGCTTTAAACTAGCTGTCCGAATGTCCTTGTGCAGACCAGGTACGTGTTGCATGTCTGGCTAACGATCTGAGTGTCTCGCGTTCGATTCTGATGTCACCTTCCCATCTTGTAGCGGCCGAGTTTTCATTTGGATACTCGAGTACAAATATATAGCATAAAGCCTGCAATTCATGTTACTCGCCAACACCCACATGCCAGGAGCATACTCGTGATTTTCCGCTCACATAGCGCAATAGGCGCCTACCTGCCTGCGCTCCTGTTCCTCTTTCCACCTTACAGTTACACTTTTTGCTTTTCCACCGCTACTCACCTCACTCTCTTTTCACCACAGCAGTACCGTTAACAGTGCTCGCAACAGGACGTAAGTCCGGAACACCCTATTTCTGTACACTTAAACCTAATCTCCTCTAAATGAAGGGTGCGATAACGTTAAGAGGTCTCTCAGCATTCTAACACTGCCAATTACCAGACTACCCGAGACTGTTCGTGCTCCAGATGACCATGACAGGTTGTGGAAGGCCGAGCAAAATCGTACGCCTCAGGTTGGCCAGTGGTAACCGTGACATGATGGCCTCTGGCTCGTTCGATATATATACAGCTGATTACCGTGGTTACTCCATTGGCTCAATTTGAACCAGGAATGGGCGCCGACGCTATGCGCCCCAAAATTATTTTGACGTTCCAAAGCAGAGCAAGTTTTCATTAAACTTTCCGCATAAACAGTGAATACATACTTCATTGCCTACGGCGCTTTGGAAAAGAAAAAGTTGCTAAACAATAATTATCAATCAAAACACTTAACCTCCTTTCCTTGCGTGAGAGTATTTCTTGGATGACCTATCATAAAGCACGCGGCGCCTATCTTTTGTGATTTTTATGGTGTTTTCTCATTTTGAAGCGAAGGCATCGCTACCCCATGTATCAGCCAAGGTGAGCCTGTCCGGCAGCTTGACCTTCATAAGGTAGTGTGACCTCGACCTGATTTAGTGTAAGTGTCCACACAGAAGTATGCAGTGCCTTCCTTCTCCCTAAACTCCGAGTTGAAGAAAAATATAAAAAAAAAAGACCTTGACCTGATAGCCTGTAGGTGTTCGATAAGGTGTAGGTGTGCAAAGTGACGAGCCGATAGTGAGAGGCACGGACAAAGATTTTAAGGCTACAGAATACAAAATATCGCGCATTGGCTGGAATCTCTCTTCCATCCTCAACCAAAACAAACTATCTGAGAACATACGGAGGAAACTCCCACTGGTTTATGAAGTAAAAAACAGGAAGGCAGGTAGGAAGAACCATGCGAATATATATATACCGGGTGTCCCATCTAACTTGAACCAAAGGGTACAAAATAATATATTTGAGGTAGGTCAGTGAAACCAATTGCATACAACTGCCAGAATCCTTGCGCACTACAGGCAATTTTTGTTTTGCAATTACTTAATTAGCTAATTATGTCAATTTCTCTAATTTATTAAATATTGACTTTAGACCAAAAATGTGAATTGGAAAGTTGTAGAGCACCTTCAGAAACCCCCATTTCATTAATTGCGTTAAAGAAAGTCTCACGTGTATCTTTTTTTCCGGGCTCAGAAGAAAGCCCGCGAAATATTTATTACAATTTTTATTTATTTATTACAAGTTCCTGCAGCGCCCGAAGGCATTATTGCAGGGGGAGAGATGACAAGTAATCTTGCTCTGAGCGCCAGTGATAAAATACATAAAAATGAAGAAAATAACAGGACACAAGTGATAATGCGGAATGAAAAACATGCACCTAAAGGGGGCAACTGTGCGACGAACAAAGTGATGAAAACACTCAAAAACAAAGTAATGAAGGAAACACACGCAAGAGAACTGGGCGCCACGTCACACATCCGATAAAAAAGCCCGAAATAAATTTTCAGTGCAACACTCAGTGATGCCAGCTGGCAGCCGGTTCCACTCATTGATCGTCAGTGGAAAAAACGAGGTGTTATACACATCTGTCCGGCATTTTATTTCGCGGATCTTCCACTGATGATCAAGTCGTCTAGACAAAAAGTGAGGTTGAAGCAGGTACCGGTCTTTGTCAATGCTGAACTTTCCAAAATAAATGCGATACATGATCTGCAGTCTGAAATTTTTTCTGCGGTGAGCTAAAGATTCCCAACCAAGATGATGTTTAATAGACGTGACACTAGATGAAAAATTATAATTATTAGACACAAATCTCGCAGCATTATTTTGGACGCGTTCGAGCATGTCTGATAAGTAAATAAACTGGGGATCCCATACAGGGCATGCATATTCAAGAATTGGCCTTATGTAAGTGAAATCCAGGAGCTGCTTGACATTTGACTGCGCTTTGCTGAAATTACGCTTTAAAAAATTAAACATTCTGCAGGCTTTCGATGTAATATGCTCAACTTGTCTCGTCCACGTAAGGTTAGAGGTGAAATATACGCCGAGATACTTATATTCAGAAACTTTTTGCAGGGGAACATTATTTATTGAGTAGCAGGTCGGTAGAGGGGAACGTTTACGAGTGAACGAGACAAGCTTGCATTTTGAAATGTTCAAAGACATTTGCCATTTTGAGCACCAGTGCTGGATAAAATTTAAGTCTCGCTGAAGTTTTAATGCGTCAGAAGAACTTTCGAAGAGGACGCAGGACAGCACCTGAGCAAGAAACAGCGGTGAGCGCATGGCGGCTGCGATGTCGTGCCCCCATACAAATAATACCACGTGACTAGTGCATTTGTGCGCCGCGATTGTGGTGCTCTCAGTCGTGGTTTGAGCGAACAAAATTAGCTGCGGCCGTGTCTTCTTGGCCCCGTTAAAGCGGCAGGCCGATATGCCTGAGATGGCTTCTTCGCCCGCGTCAGACAGCCGGCCCACGTGACGGTGCAGTAGCAGCGTGAGCGGCGAGCCGACACCACCGAGATTCTAACAAGGCCTCCTTCTCTCCCATCAGGGAACGTCACGACAAACGGATGAGCGATAAGATATCAGCCACTGAATTTGCGCATACAGGCTTGGGTAAAGGGGCAAGATGACATCATGTGACTCAAAAAAACTAGCGCTGCACCTTCATTTGCCGGTTCTTTATCGCCATCCGCCTGTCGTGATGTAGGCTACTGCGTTGCGCAGGCCTGGCCAAAATCGCGGTGGCGACGGGCGAGCTCGAGCTCGCTCGAACCATCGCCAACATTTCTGCCTGCCGCTGCAAAGGGACCATCGGGTCACGGCCGCAGCTGATTTCGTTCGCTCAAACCACGACTGAGAGCACCACAATCGCGGCGCACAAAAGCGCTAGTCACGTGGTATTATTTGTATTTCGCGGGCTTTCTTCTGAGCCCGGAAAAAAAGATACACGTGAGACTTTCTTTATCGCAATTAATGCATGGGGGTTTCTGAAGGTGCTCTACAACTTCCCAATTCACATTTTTGGTCTAAAGCCGATATTTAATAAATTAAAGAAATTAACATAATTAGCTAATTAAGTACTTGCTAAACAAAAAATTGCCTGTAGTGCGCAAATAGGCTGGCAGTTGTATGAAATCAGTTTCACTGACCTACCTCAAATATATTATTTTGTAACCCTTGGTTCAAGTTACCTGGGACACCCGGTATATATATACGTGTGTGTGTGTGTGTGTGTGTGTGTGTGTGTGTGTGTGTGTGTGTGTGTGTGTGTGTGTGTGTGTGTGTGTGTGTGTGTGTGTGTGTGTGTGTGTGTGTGTGTGTGTGTGTGTGTGTGTGTGCGTGCGTGCGTGCGTGCGTGCGTGCGTGCGTGCGTGCGTGCGTGCGTGCGTGCAGACATTGCAGAAGTAGCATCAACTGGAACCGTTTTTTTTTGGTATATATTTATTTCATTACGCTTGCACCATCTCTCCCCTTCGCCGGCAGCCCGCCAGGGCACTGACATTAGGAGATAGCGGGTCCAAGAGCTTTGGCATTCCCCAGCCGCTGCAACACGAGTCGATCGCTTCGGGAAGCATACTCGTGTTCTGCCCCGCCGCTTCGGAGCCAGTCACTCAGCTCCACCGAACTTCATGGTAGATTCATGGCCGCCATTAGAGCTGGGCGGCGGAGGGATTTTCCCTGACTGCCAATTCCCCTTGAGGAAGGGGCAAAGAGCCAAAGCTTTCACCTCCATTCGTCCCCTGGTTCGTTCCATGCACTTCTGCGTGCTGCACGAGCTCACTAGAATCCTTCCGCGTTCCGCACTCATATTTCAGAATGCTAGAGGGTCCCCGTCGTGCATTTGAGGTCTGAACGCTTCCGATATCGAGTGGCATTACCTGAAAAGCAGGCAGCAGGAAGTCGTTGCTCGTTAGCCAGAGTTCGATTCTGTGAACGGAGGCGTTGTTGGTATAGAGGGGTGACGGATGTCAGCTGCCAAAGAGGACATTGCGATAGCATACTTTGCTCATTAAAGCATTGCTTGTCTCATGAGAGAAATGTGCAGCAATTGCAGACCAGCCTGCCGGCAGAGCGTGTCCGCATGGACTGTCAATAGAGAGAAAAATATTGCAGTCACTGGGTTTCGAATCTGCGCCAGAACAAACAGATCACTTTTCCTCGCCAAGACACGAGAGCACTGTACTGTCAACGCACCGATCACGTCTCGCATAAAACTGCAACACATTCTCGCGCTGTGCAGTGAGCATTGCCGTATTCATGATGTTCCACCTACACTGCTCCTTCATATGACCTAAGTAAATACGCCATCTGGGCGAGAGTGGGCAAGCTTCGCGAACATGGATTCGAGAGCATATACCAGGAGGCGTGACTGCAATGCTTTCGAATTTTGGCACGTAAGAAGACTTAGGAGCAACCCTATAATTTTTTGCCTTAAATTCAAACCTTGACGTCGAAACACCACTCACTAAAAGTTGCGAAAAACATTAGAAATGTAACTATTTACCCCCGTTGCTCATTACGAGATGTGCGCACATAGACTTGCGGCTGCAGTCCTTTATGGGGTTCGGAGTAAATGCACTACGACGAAAGGCAATGGATGTAAGCGGCAGGTGTCAGAACACCACTTTAATCGGAAGTGCCATATAACCAATCTTAGACGCAGGATCCACAATTTCCTGATCCTCTCCGTCCTTTTCATTGACGGTGTACGTTCTTGTCTCCTAAATCAGCTATAAGATCTGTAGTTCATGAGGCCACCCACTGTCTGCAGCAGCGTTCTTCCTTTTTATCCGCCTTGTGTTAAAGTATTCGGAAAGCGATGCACACGGAGTAAAGCGGCACCTCACAAATTCATCCAATTTATTGCTTAGGTGCTTGTTTGATCGTTGTATCTAGGGTGTGCGAAATAAAGCAGCCGCCGCAGACAGTCGTTTGGGGCAATAGAGACGGAGCTTTGAGTTTACTGCTTCAAAAAGACAGATAAGTCGGCAAGACAATTTAATGTGTAGCCTGCCACTGTGCGCTAAGGTAGGGGATGAAGAAAAAAAGGGGGATTGGTGCGGAAGTGGTATTAAAATATATAGAGTGACATTAGCTTTTGTTACAATCGCGATTCTAGTCCCATGTCATCAAAGAGAAGAAAAAAGCACACATTCCCTGTACAGCTTCCCATTTCTCCGGCCCAGTGTCTAGTTGTAAATATTTCGAGAATTTTACTGTCAAAATATTTAAAAGAGGTGGCTGATGCCTTCCGCATGCATATACTGGGCCCAACACTCGTATATGTTAAACAGTCTCAGATATGCAGTAAGTGAAACATTCCGGGGAGTCCTCCTGTTAAATTAAGTACAGGTACTTGTAAGCAAAACGACGCCAAAACGTAGTCTATGCAGCAAGCATTGATGATAGCACGGAATTCTACGCTGAGCAGGTATGACATTACCGGAACTAGCCTTTTGGTATGGGTATGTCTAGCTGGACTCAATAAGTCAGCCTCGCACTCATAAAGTTCGAAAGATGAAAAATGGTACCCAGTCTTGAAAAGGACGCAACTGGTCGCCTGCCACTTCAGGCCCGTCTTTGCTTTGACATAGGTCCGTTCATTTCCGTCAATCCCTCAGTGTGCAGAGATCCATTGAAACACTTTAATTTGGCTTTGTTCAAGAGCAAGTGAAAGCAGCTCAGTGATGTTTATCGCCGGAGATTGGGGGTAGGCGATGTGGCGTAGAACACTTTACGAACTTTGTAACGCAGGTTTTTAATCTGTGAATGTACAGGGTGTTTTGTAGATCCAAAAATTTAAAAGAAATGGTGACTGGCTTTAGATCTATTTTAGGCGCATGGCTTTATTCGTGACTACGAAAGACAGCAGATAACAGGCAGAATGCCTGAGCTAGTTCGCTAATTATTTAAATTCAGCAATTAACTTTAAACGTTTTTCATTTTAGGCTGTGTGTTGTATTTTCAGAATTAGAGCCTCTCCTCTAAACAATATAACGAAGGAAACAAATTTTAGAAAATTGTAGCGCGCGTTACAAGGCCTACAGGTGTGAGCCTTATAGGCGGATTCACACTGTAACACAACGCCAAGCAATCGCGTCTGGCGTAGATCGCTTCTCCTCTGCGCTTTGCAACACAACTGCGAGCGAATCACTGCGCGCATTGGGTACTGATGCAGCGGCTATTTCGAAGATGCGGCTGATGTGAAACTGACATTGAACTTCCACGCGCCTGTCTGATTCTCAGATGATGGCAGCAGCATAGTGACGAAATCAATGGGTAGAGCGATTTACGTCACACAGGCGGGCCAGCGCTGTTGACGGTACGAAGCTGCATACCAGGCTGATATCTGTGGGCCTTGTAAAGCGTGGGCGCCGATTCCCCTTTATCCGGGCACCTATTTACCTTCATCCGGGCACCGAAATGTGAACATCCGGGCACCGAACAAGATTTAATGAAGTGAGTTCTCTATTCTCTGAGGCTTTCGCGCTCTCCCCACGTGTGGCACCGGTACCACAAACTGATGTGTAGAACGCCGCCCGACGCAGGCGGTCGGTTTGAAGCTCTTTCGGGCACTTAAAATCAATGTGTCACTGCGTTGCGGGACCAGATTATGGTGCTTCTTTGTTTAGCAGACGGTTTTATACACGCCTAAGGAGCGCGAATGCTCTGTTTCTCCTATATTCTTCTCAGGGCCCTGTCTCTTTGTGGCCGGGTACGCTTCGACACCTTCCTGTATTTTAATTCCGTCACCGTCACAGCTACTTGTGCCGAGCAGTGAAGTCTGATGAAAGAATAGGTAGGAAGCTTCTTGCGGACAGCGATCGCTTTCAGATTTTTAATCACAGCTGAAGAATCCTTGCCCCTGCTGAAAACGTGCTATGCCCGCATTCACTTCATGCTTAACTCTGAGATATTGGAGAAGCAGTCATATTCAAGAACTTAATTTAATTGGTTATGCTATTTGAAAAACGAGCTTCAGTTCTCCAAATGCAACCGACCCCTTAAACTAAAATGAAGAAAGTTTATTACGTGTTCAGGTAATTCGCGAGCTGATTGAAGCATACTGCCTCTTACGTGGTGTCTGCCGTTGTCCCCAATATGGGTCCTGGTCTAAATTGAAACTAAAGACAGTTACCTTTTCTTTTTTAAACTTGAAACATCTAAGTGAGACACTCCGTATACTACTTGAGATGCTTCCCCGCAGGTGTGGAGAATCACTTCCAAAAAAGGCAACAATCTCAGTAGCGGCTGATGGTGAATTATGCAATAAAACTGGCGAATCGTCTTTTGAGCGGGTGTGCTCACGGCTGCTGTCGATGCTTGAGGTGTCCCCAGCCCGTCAGTTTATACTTGAATAAAGCTCCGATATTCTGAACAGATCCACGCCGAAATAAGTTGCTTGAGTTCACAAATTGGCACCACGAATTTCTGCAGTAAACCGGGAACAGGCAAGTGTACTTGCACAAGGGGGAGTCATCATCTTTAATGGTTGGGCGGGAGGTTGTGCAAATGCATAGCCTAATGCTATTTGTGAATTATGGTAGAGGAGTGCACTTGAAAACCTGCTGCCCAGCCGCTCGTGCGAAATTTTCATCAGCGGGTGACAACGATGTCGTTCAAGACTTCAAGCAGGTGTAAAGGCAGACGAAGTGTTTCGCATGATCGATATTGAGCGGGCGTGCTCCTCTTCAGCCGTGCCTCTTATATAGGTGCATCATGGAAAGCCAAGGTTTGCCTTGAGCACCCTGGCATCTACGCTTTCATATGTCCGCAAGCAGGGAATGATCATATTAGAGAGTACTAGGAGACAGTACTGAATATAGCCAATACGATGCTTGTAAACTCTTATGAGTGTTCAGTTGCATGTGCAGAGGGGGAGGGTTCTTGTCGAGCATTCTGGTGGATAAGCTGGTTCGGGTCATTGAAGGATTCTTACAGCTATGCAATTGATAGACTGGCCGCCAAGTTCATCGATTATCATAAACTGCCGGTTAGTTAATATCAAGCGTTCATTTCTCTTTGCTAATGATAGCTTCTAATGGGCGCTTTGTGCTGCGCCTTCATT
Organism: Amblyomma maculatum; assembly: GCF_055883805.1. NCBI lineage: Eukaryota > Metazoa > Arthropoda > Arachnida > Ixodida > Ixodidae > Amblyomma > Amblyomma maculatum. Next base: position 347,548,255 of record NC_139344.1, read on the forward strand.
ATGCTTTGTAACCCGTGTGTGTTGCTGTGTGTTCATGATCTAGTGGTAAGGTCACCAAGCGTAACTTCTCGGATACTCGCATATCTGGTCGTCGTAAGCAGCAAGATGCATCCATCGCTTGATAGGGCAACATAAAAAAGGGAATCCCCTCCCATTCTTTCATAGCATATCTCTGTTTCTTACTTCAGCGGGCATTGCATAACCGAGGATGTAGTTCAAGCTGTAGTGTGCTTATCATAAGCGGATCGGTATCCGACTGCTGGATCTCAGCAAATTGTGAGGGACAATATAGACAGCTCTTTAATGCATGATTTTAGATTTGTATTTGAGCCTCAAGTCAGTTTCAAGCTTCAATCATTCCTGGTTGGCGAATTTTTTTCCATGTTCACTACTGCTGCTTCTGTCACAGAAAAATATATTTTTTTTTAATAAAAGAACTTGCTGCTTGATCGCTCCTTGCCTAGTTTTTCTTGCTTCAGTTCATTAACGCTAAACAGTCGTTCCGTTTTTTTGTCACACCGACGGAGAGCTGGACGTCAGTCTTTTATTTAACAAGCCCGTACTTAGTTTTCCATTTCCTCAGTTCCAGGTCCTGCGTCCATCTCTGTATCCGTGTTTCTTTTTTCTTGCGATGAACATTCATTTCAAGCAAGATATTGCATGTTCTCTCGATCTCTCTTGTTTTTGCGCCACGGCGTTTCTCGATTTTAAAGTATTTTTCACTGGGGGACGAGGATATTTGAGCACGACTAATGGAAGGCAACGTTTAGCTTTCTCCATGAGAAACGTAAAGAAGCAGGACGGTTAAATCAAGCGATCTTAACTTGGGCTGAATAGTTCTAGCTGCATATATTTCATTTGACCTATATTACGCTTACCATCTTGCTCGCTGTGCTGTGTTTACCGCCTTCAGTGCCAAAATTATAAATTTTGTTCATTGACCATAGCATGGAAGTTATCAGATTTGTAAATGGTACGGGAATTCTTCCGAAGGTGCACGGACAGGTGTCGCTGATTCTGCGCCATTGGCATGTTTATACGAAGAAACTTGTATGTAGTATTGCCGTCAAATAAAATTCGAACACCGGAGCGCGTTTAAAAGGTCTATCTGATGCAGTCTGCTTTTCATTATTGGATACACGCGTGCTCTTGAAATTTTTGACTGTTTTGCGACACAGTACCAAATTGCAAGAGCGCGCCTATCTCTGATAATGACGAGCAGACTGCCTGAGCTGGACCATTTTCTATGGGCCTCACTGGTTAGGTTAGTTGGTTCACAGGAAGGGAAAGGCGCAGTATCTGTCACACTTGCTCTGTGGACACCTGAACCGCGCCGTAAGGGAAGGGAGGAAGGTGGGAGTGAAAGTGGAAAGAGAGAAAGGGGAGCCGTAGTGGAGGGCTACGGAGTAATTTCGACCACCTGGGGATCTTTAACGTGCGCTGACATCGCACAGTACACGGACGCCACTTCGTTTCGCCTCCATCGAAACGCAGCCGCCGAGGTCGGGTTCGAACCCGGGTGCTCCGGCACAGTAGTCGGGCGTCTTACCACTGCGCCACCCCGGCGGGGCGGGCCTCACTGATCGAATTTCATTTAATGCCGATAGTACATTATCTAGAAATTTCCGGATTATATTTGAACACACTGCAGAAAAGAGTAATATAATCATGGCGATGCTAAACGCGCTTAACTATAATAGATTACACAGTTATGTTTCCCTCGAGGCAACAATGTCTCCCAAGAATCAATTCATATCTTCGTACGCGTGTGTCCGATAGCCAGCTTTGCTGACCTCCAAGTGACCGCAGAAAGGTTAACACTCTGGTTCGTAGCGGCTTCCACGAAATTCGTTGCGTTTACGTGTCGACACATAAAGTTTATACATGCAGTGAGACAGGAAAGAACAAAAAACAGATTTGTCTGCGTCTATGCTGGCTTGTTCTCCTTAAACAATAGTTACAACGTGGGGCAAGTTTGCAGAAAGAACAAAAAAATAATGACAGCCGGAAACATCGCTCCAAAACCCTGCACTTTTACAGGCCCACGCTTCAGCTGCCAGCGGTGATTCACGAGCTGTGTTTCTAGACCCAAGTTCTTTAGCCTTGTTGAAGTATGCGCATTTTCGTAGTTTTTCTTTCCTGCCATTGCACTTTCCCGCCATAAATCAGTTTCTTTCATTTCACGGCCCGTTGACCGCCGAACAAAACGCAAAAGGACGCAAAAGTGGACGCAACTGCGTCCGTGAAAAGTTCATGACAGAGTCTTCGGCCGCTTAACCAAACAAAGTGGTGGCGTGCAGTGTACTTAAGCGCGTTTATCCTGCATGGGGTGCACAATATCAAGACGTGGTGATCCATCCCTCAAGAAAGCAGTGTTGGTGGTTTGCGCGTCTCTCTTGTAGGCCCTCTCTATGGTACTTATGGCAGTACCTTAAGTGCGCTTATGCATAAATAACACTTCTTGAGCGGAATATTTAAAGCACGTCATTCTGCACGCAAGCCATAAGAAGCATGAGAAGGTATAAGGAGGTAAAAGAAATGCGTGAGCAAAGCGCCATCACTCTCTTCAGTGTCTGCTCACGGTGCCTATATGTGTAGGTATGCCCACCGGTGGAGTTAACAAGCGCCTTTTTTCCATGACGCGCTGGCAGCGTCTCGCCACCATTGCCTCCCACCATCGCCACGCACGACTGGAAGCTCCTCGCTTCACTTTTTTCAAACGCAACTGAGTTTATTGCGAACAAACTGTATTCCAGGAAGTAAAAATGGCACAGCAGCAGGAGAGCCGGATTTAAAGCAATTTGTTACAGTCAGCTGGTTTTTGTTATGTTTTTTGTGTCCCCTATTTTTCGGATAAGCAACTCCAACTGAATGCCACCGCTTGCTTTACTTCGTGCTTGATATATTTTTCTTGAAATAGCACGCACCACCGCAATATTGGTTTGTTGGTTTGTGGGGTTTAACGTCCCAAAGCAACTCAGGCTATGAGAGACGCCGTTGTGGAGGACTCCGGAAATTTCGACCACCTGGGGTTCTTTAACGTGCACTGACATCGCACAGCACACGGGCGCCTTGCTTAATACAGCGTCAACTTTTATCGCCAATAAATGAAGAAAATGAACCTACAAGCTTGTTTTGAAAACGAAATCTAGCTGAACTACAGAAAGTGCTTCAAACGACAGGCACATAAAAATGTTCTTGAGTCAGCAGAGGGACACAGATGTGATGATTCGTGCCCCTGCGGCGTTCAAAGCGTGCGTCTCAACATCGAATTTTTGTTTGCGCGTTTTTAGGGACTAGATTTCTTAATTCTAGCGATGTTACGTAGTCTAGCATCCCTTCACATGTTGGCAAGGATTTTTGACGCGCAGTGCTCCAGGAGTATCACTTATACCAAAAGGATACTCTGTTGTCGTGGTTTGGTTCCGGGGATCGAGGCTCCGAGTGCACGAGGTGAGGTGAAAAAAAAAGTTAATTATTAGGTTATTTAGAGTGATGATACAAAACAGAACAGCATCGGTACTAGGGCTGAAAGATACTGGCTACACGCTACTGTCTTCGCACAGGGACGGCCAGAGGTATTCCGCCACGTCCCTTCCAGGCGAGCAGCACTGCATTCGACGCTCGCTCTCGACGGTCTCCCCCTTGGCACTTGAACTGTCTAATCCAGAGGCAGCAGTTGGCGGCGACTCATCATGTGCAATAGCGAGCGCACTCGTCTCACGCTTCGAATCGACCGCGGCGCGAGTGGGGAGAGGAAGGATCCCGCTGCGGCCGGGGAACAGGCGCCACCTAGTCTGGGTCATGTTCGGCCTGCTCGGTCGCTGAGGCTTTCTTGCTGTGCGATTCTGTCATGCGGTACAGCACCAAGGCTTTGTCAAGCATTAGCAGGGTATGTTCCACGTCTGCCGCCCGCCGGCACCCGATCGGCTCCTGTCGTCGAGCGCTGCAGGAGCCGCGCCAACCTCGGCTGGACCCCCGATCTTAGGTCGGAAACACACAAGCAGCGGAACCTTGAATTGAGTCGGGCAACAAGGCACTGCAGGGCACCCGCGAGTCAAAGCCGTCAACTGGAGTTAAAGGACACTCTATACCTTCACTTGAGCTTCAAGCTACTGGCTCATTCGGCGTTGCCTCATACAGGTCGCGACTCTCCTTTCTTCAAGTTTGCTTCGGCTAAAACTTGTCGAATTCTCCGTCTTTCGTTTAGCGGACACCTTTCTTGACAGGTATGCAGGGACAACAATCAGGACAAAAGGCAGAACATCTGTCGTCAGTCACGGGTGTGGCAGTGGGAGGCAAACAAAGTTTCCCTCTATTATTGTGTTCAAGAAAACTATCCGCGATACATTAGTGGTGCGGGAGGAGTCTGTCTTTAGATTCCATCTTACACAATGTAAACTACAGATGCCTCTCCCGCGGACGTCAAGCTAGCAATGTGCTATGCCGGCTGCGGCCAAGTTTATCTAAAGAGTGTACGATGCAATTCACTTTTATGGAACAGATTCACCTGGATAAAGCCATCGTTTCTTGGGCCATCCATAAAATATATTTTCGTAGCGATACGCTAAGAAACAAAACATAACGACACCCTTTACTTTCAATCAAACCTTCTCTAACGCAGTTGCTGTGAAAAAAAAAAAAAAAATACGGAGTCTAAACCCTACAACGGTTTCACGGTTCGCTGAATTTGAAGGCTTTTCGCAGCAACGAGAATGGTGCTTATAACGTTTTCCCAACCCGGGTTCAGCCTCTTCTATGTACCTTTGTTGGCACACTTCCCTTATAGATCATTCGGTGCACATCTGTTTCTTTAAACCCTTTTCAGATTGCCTAAATCGTGATCTGCTCGTAAACATGGGCCCTGAATGCCTTAGGTGCCACACGCCGGACTGTAACAGCCTGCTTGTTAGAGCGAGAGAAGGCACTTCAAAAATCATGGTGCTGCACCTCGGTAAGCCCCGCCGGGGTGGCGCAGTGGTAAGACGCCCGACTACTGTGTCGGAGTTCCCGGGCTCGAATCCGACCTCGGCGGCTGCGTTTCGATTGAGGCGAAACGAAGTGGCGTCCGTGTGCTGTGCGATGTCAGCGCACGTTAAAGATCCCCAGGTGGTCGAAATTACTCCGTAGACCTCCACTACGGCTCCGCTTTCTCTCTTTCCACTTTCACTCCCACCTTCCTCCCTTCCCTTACGGCTCGGTTCAGGTGTCCACAGAGAAGTGTGACAGATACTGAGCCTTTCCCTTCCTGTGAACCAACCAACAACTGCACCTCGGTAAAAGGAGGAACAAAGGACGATGGTATCGAACGGAGAGACGGGAAGGAGAGCGAGAGATGTGGATGTTGTGCATATAAGCAACCTCTTTCAACTGTTGAAAACAGCCCGAGCAGTAGCCCTCCACTACGGCCTCCCTTTCTCTCTATCCACTTTCACTCCCACCTTCATCCCTTCCCTTACGGCGCGGTTCAGGTGTCCACAGAGCAAATGTGACAGATACTGCGCCTTTCCCTTCCTATGAACCAACCAACCAACCAGTGAGACGGCCAATATCGCCGCCCATCGTTAGTAGTATGTATAGGTACACAAAAACGCATCCTTCGCATGTCGTTGTGTTCTGTCCTGTGACTGTGCTCTTTTAAAAATGTCAATATCAACAGTCTGTACCCTTCCCGTACAAAAAAAAAAAAGAAAAAAGCACACCAAAAATATTGATTAAGCCCGGCTGTAGGCCAGCTGTACTAGTCTTTCTAATTTTATCAGTGCCCACTTTTGCTTTTTCATATCGCAGAATAAACCGCGTAGCTCTATACTGACAACAGGTGATCTATTCTCATAACTGCGTCTCCAAGAAAGGCTTTTTTTATTTTTAAATGAAACAAACCTATCACACGCTCGTAATTATTCTTGCGTTCGCAGCAATTTGTTCTGATTTTGCTGAGTTCGTCGGCCGCATTGTCTTTATATGTTGCAGTGTGCACACCTGCAGTACATTCGTCGGCCTCAAGTTTTAGACTGACCGGTGAGTACCAATAGCAGAGACTACTCTGTTCATTCTTGGAAATGAAGGCAAGCTAAAGTTTATAGCCTCATAAGTAAGTGCGGATTGTTTTTGTTTTTGTTTTTTTGCGAAGGGGGAGGGGGAGGATTTTTGGTTTACGGAATTTATCCACTTTCTTCACAAGTGGACAGTTTGCCACCCTCGCACAACCATCCCTTTGTATATCCGCCCTTGCTGAGATAACCTACCAAACACATTTAGACATGTTACATTCACCTTTATACATTGATTATATGATCTAAATATAGACAAATTACTTGGTCGGCAGATAAGCGTCAACTTCACTACCAACATCTGAGTGTTTGCCAGAGTTTCTCTTTTCCCCGCTCACAACAGTCTTTTTCCAACTAGTATGTTAAACATTCGTTTTCTTATATGGCTATTTAGGTGAAACAGTGCTAAGCTGTCAAACACGGGGTTCCTTCATCGACTTACCAAGCAGGGTTATGTCAGCATAAGATAAGAAGCCGCTAACGCGTTGTTTATTCCCTGTCACGACCCTCACTTCACATCGCCTTTTTACAGGAACTCCAATGTTTCTCGCTAATTCGCGTTTTTGCTATGCCTTGAATACTATATGTGATTTTTTTTTTTAGATTCATTCCTGCTCGTCGTTACTGCTTTCCAAAGTTTCTTTTTTTCATCCAAGTGAAGAATGAGCGCGCGATCGGGGAAGTCTAGTGAACTTAACTTAAGCGTTCCAACGAGAAACTAATCGGTCTAGAAAGCGGCGGCCGATGCGATGAAAAGGAAGCAGTTTATCGCATCTTGAAAAAAAGGAAACAAAAATGTTATTAAATCCGCCGTTAAACCCAGGGTATACCTCGTGCTATTTACACAATAATATACCGGCACAAGGTTGAATTTACTTTACTTCTTATGGTTCTCCGAATGCAGCTGTCTCTGTCTGATGTGAGAAGAAAGAACTCAGAGTCGAATGTCGATACGTCATGAGGCAGGAGAACGTAAATGAACGGCGTAAAGGGAGATGATACAAACGAAGAAAATGAAGATTTTCGGGGCAAGCTGACGAGCAGCTATCAACGAGGGCACAGCATTCTGCTGTTGTTGCTGTTCCAATTCGAAGCAAGGGCCTCAAACAGCCTGGCCCCCAAACGATCTGCCTAGAGATCAGGGACCCTGAGACTTCCTACTTTGTTCCAGTATGTTGCGTGTGGAATTGACGACTAAAAGCCGGAATGCAAATGTTCCTCCTTCGATGGAGGATAACACACCACTAATACTTCAGCCTGTTTTGTGCAGGCGCACAAGCAGGTAAGAGTGTCGCAGGACAAAATTTGCGCCAAAAACGCATTGCTTCTAGAATGTGCATCAAAAACGCGATCGGCTTCTTTAAGTGCAACTATCGTTCATTTTTCATTGTTGCCTCCAGTTGTCGCTTATTGTTTTGTGTTTGTGTGCCTAAGAGGAACTTGGATAAATGTCGTGAAGCATTCAGTGTTATTAATGCAGGATAGTTAAGTGGACCTGGCAAACAGCTACAAGAAAGTCATACTGCACAGCAAAAGCACCAAGAATACAGCCACAATAAAGTTTTGCGTTAGCGAAAATGTATTGGTCACCGCTAAAAAAAAAAAAAAAAAGAGGGAGCGCGCTTAAGCTTCGCTTTTAAGAGGTCAACGCGATAGCTTTATCGGGCCCGTTCACTGTCCTTAAACCCCAGTGCAAGACAATGAATGGATGTATAACGCTTTGAATCGGGTGGCGGTTCGCGCCATCTGTTGCGGCAGCATCGCGCAATCGGTGGATTTTTCCAGTGAGCGCCGCATCGCAGGTAAGCAAAGCGAAAATATTTTTTGCTGCTCTCTTAACTATTACTTCCGTAATTAGTTTCTTTCTAATGACGCACCTAAATATTGGCTGACAGTCATAAGGCAATGCATACATTAGCTCCACTTATATTCGGAGAGAAGGAATGAGGTTTTCTGGCAGAGTGGTGGCGTGCCCGCCTCGCACTACAAAGGAATCGTGTTCAACTCCGCGGGTTTCCGCAGAACTTATATTGTTTCTTTACTTTCTTCTGATTTTCGGGTTACAACCGCAACACCGACACCGACTTTTCTGCGATGCTACCGAGTGAATACGGGGAAGCCCTTTTGCACAGTGTCAAGAGGAATAGAGGCCGCAAGCTGAAGACCTTGCACTGGTTGTCTAAATGAATGTGAGGGCCCTCTGGCGCAATTTCGAGGCACAATTATTTCGCTCATCAGAGCAGCGCTGTTAGGTGTACACGTCCAAGGTTATAGTCTTGCGCTGTTAAACCTCGCTGTCTAGCAACAGTTTTACGTTATCTCCTAAAGCCACGTTTCCAGAATGAACCTACCTACGTCACATACGTTACACTGAAAGGCCCTTTAGGCGCTGATTGACTGTGGAGGGCAGAGCACGTGTTTCAAAAAATGTCTTCTTTGCATGAAATATTCGCACTTGGTCGCCCAATTCAGTTGTACGTCTTTACATATAATCAAAGCACGCAGTCAGAGTCGTAAGGTCTATTCACGTAAGATAATAACTTGGGATACGGAAAGAAGAATGGGTGCCTTGATTACAGTAAAAGCTGCTAGTATTTTTGTACCTTGTTTACTTATAATTTACTACACTGCAGCGAGGCTTTGGCGCTTAAAAGGCCTCTGCGCTTCTAGGCGTCACTTTAGCGCAATATAAGAGCCTCTTCAGTGTACCAGAGGTTTTGGTAATACTTTGTAACGTATGTAAAACACAAAGCGGGGACAAGACCGGCGTTCTTTTTTTTTTCTCTCTCTTTTCTTTTTCTTTTTGCAAGCGCATTCATTTCCCTAGGTACCGAGTTGAAAACGGATGATGGCTGAAAGCGGTGGCAGAATAGGAAAACAAACCTGAAGTGTTCTTTCCTGCGGAGAACCATAGGCAAGCAGGAGGGCGGTTTACCCAACCAAATTGATGAGTCCTAGCGACACAGCCTCGTGCTCCGCATTTCGTCATGCGAGGCCAGTCTTGCTACCAAGTGGTCCTAATGGACCTTGTGCACTTCTGTACGCTATACTTTACAGCATTACCACTCGCCCCTTTTTCCTGCTCAAAATGAGTAAGTTTACTGCAAACGAGGAGACATTTTGTGGCGCCACTCGCGCAAGCCGCTTATTAAGATTGATTGCGGTGCCTCGCGCCGCTTGGCGGCTATTAAGAATCCATTAGGACGGCTCCGTGCTCTACACGATAAACTTGCGGTTACCTTATATTAACAGTGACGGGAAAAAAAATCCTGTCCACAGCACTCAAGTGCAATAGAAATGTCTGCTGGATTTCAAACATAGGAAAAGAAAGTTCGCTTGCGTCAGTCCACCCATTGCTTGGAGTGCATGTTTTTCGCTAGGCGTCATGACTAATGAGATCCTTCACATTGGACAAATATAGAGCGCTTTTACTTAGAAGAGCACTGGACCTCATGGGTAACAGCTGGCTGGCATAAATGATACACCGCGCGTAACTGAATGCTTCCCTAAAAACGCTGATGCCAAGTAGCGCACTTCCAAGTGTTGTTTCGAGCTCACAAAACTGGAGACGAAAACAAAGAGGTTGTTTGTTTAGAGTTAAAGGTAGAAACTCCCGAGTGAGTGTTATCTGTCTTAATGTGCGCCGGAAAAAGGTGCGAAGGAGAAAAAAGGAAAATAGAATTGGGAACAAAGAACAATATATTAACAGGAAGTGTAACAAGGATGTTCTAAATAACAGCCCCCGAGTCCCAATTCGCGCTCCTTTCATAACCAAAGTAATGACTCAAATGGCGAAACAGATCTACATTTGTTTACAGCGATGGCTTCCACGCGCTTTATGCGGGTTGTTTACAATCGTCGCACATTCGATTTTAGCAATGGGCAAGTAGGCACAACAGTCCCTTAAGCTCGAAGTTACCTTAGGCAAATATAGTTGCCGTGGTCGACAGAACAAGGCTACGATGAAAGCGAGGAATGTGCACGGACATGGAAGGCGGGATCTTCTTTCTCAGGCCCAAGCTGAGTAAAAATTAAAAACAGTAGAGAAGCGGATTCAAAGCGACGCTCCAAATGTAAAATTGATAAAACGTCGAGATTTGAAAATTGCTTTGCAGTGAATTCATATCATGGGACCATATTGTAAAATAATCTACGCTCTGTGGACCCACGATACTACCTGATATCTGTCTCGTATTCTCTATTGTGGCCTACAGAAATTTTGCCGATTGGCAGAATTATTATCTATTATAATCAGTCCTCCACAGGAACTGCGAGGCCGACAACGTGGATGCTAAAAGTAGCTTTATGTTTAGATTGATTCTCTCTGGAGCAGTGTGCAGGGACATGTACTGAGCCATTTGGGTGAGCCAGGTAACGGGGAAAGCTGCTACGCTCGGTTCTATTTCCTTGTCGTTGAAAGCGTTCATTTATAATTCCTTTTCTTTTGCCCTTCTTTTTGTTGTCATTGCGCATCTTTATTTTCTTCTCTTTCTTTCTCTATCAGTGGCCTTGGACGGACTTCATACATGCGATAGCTCTGGGTGTGTTATGTATAATGGATGACGCGTGAAACAGCAAGGCTTTAAAAGATGTCAATGCATACGCATAACTATGAAACTACTTGGCAGCATCGGGAGTATATTATCGCTCCAATTATCGGAAGGTGGTCGAAATGGCTACAACTTGCTCTTTTCGGCCAAGGCAACGGCCATTGAACTAAGTCAAGAAATCTACTTGGGAGTACTAAAACTTCAACAAATAAAAAAAGAACTTTCGTGTTTCTTTTTTTATTTACAGATGTTTTATTAGGATTTCAAGAATGGTGTGGCAGTACAGAAAAGAATGACAGAAGACACAGCACATGCATTGTAGTGGCTGTCATGTAGGATACAGCAATGCCAGTTCGATTCAGAAGCCTAAGGCAACGACACAAAAGCATTAAGCCAGAAGGCGAAAATGAGGTAAAGCACTATGGAATAGGAGACAAAAACACATTTCTCAGACCGAAAGTTTCGATCGTACAACCATTCCTCAAGTGTGGAATGTGAAACAAGGGCTTACTTTCTTCCTTCCGTCGTCTTCCTGCCCCACTTTCATTTGATATGTGTCACATGCTTTACCATTGCCCTTACCTCCTGCACTAATGGCGAGCTAGCGAGAAGGGGGGGGGGGGGGGGGGTGTTAAGAAACAGAAAATGAACAATCCTGATACGAAGAGATCTATCGCATTCATTCTCTTGCAATCTGCGCACATCACACTCTGAGCAGCATATCGGGGCGTAAGCGATAAATGCAGCCACTCGTTAATATTTTACCGCATCGTCGTACACTCCTCTGCTCTAGCATGCAAACAGAACGTAGAACACTTGTCCTCAATGCCGAGCAGCGATACTGATGACAGATGACCACCCAATGGTTCTTCTGTCAGCAGAATACTTTCTGTCTCGTTTTGATTTAAGCTCCTGAGATCGCACAGCTCGAGCATCTTTGCTGTGTAGTGTGGCTTCACCTTATCGTTCTTTACCTGACGTTGTATGTATGCTCATAACGTTACAATGCGCTCCTTCGATACCATGCACATCTAACATCAGTGTTCTTACTTAAGAACGTTACATATACGCAGATATAGAAGGGTTCTTCTCCTCCTTTTTGAATGAATCGACAATATATTTCTCGTTTGTTAAAACAACAGGGCTAACTAATTAGAGGAACTGTTTACGCTGTAAATTTCATTGTGTCCTTGATATTGTCCTTGATGCCATTCCGTGATCTACTTTGCTGCGAATATGAGGAAAATTGTGGCTGCAGGCATTATCACAAATTACATAACAATTTGGTTTGATTTAGTTTACTGACGTGGCTTAACGTCCTAAACGATTTAAGCTTTGAAGGACGCCGTAGTAGAGAGCTACGGATTATTTCGGCTTTCTGGAGTTCTTCAATGTGCACTAACATCATATAGTACGCGCTTTGCGTTTTACCTCCATCTGGATGTCATCGCCATGCCGGGAGCGAACTCGTGTCACGCGGCTCAGTAATACGCAGCCTTAAGTAGTCAGCCACAGCGAAGCGTATAAACAAAGAAAACGAGCCACTAGAAGAAATACTCTCCTCAGATCTGGGCCGGCTTGTACGATAAAGTCCGAACTAAGTCCGACTTAAACGATGTCTTTAGTAAAACCAGACTTCTTTAAGACGGCTCGGGTTCCGAACGCTTCGGTTCGGCTCGTGTTCACCAAAGTGGCTGCCCTGAATGCCCTCAGCAACCCCTTGGGGCATTTTACCTGGTAACACAATCTTAAGCCGCAAAAAACAATGGCATTGATTTTACACAGCGCAAGACTGACAAAATGTTTACATCTTACAGCGGGGACAGGGCCAGCGCATCCCTGTATTTCCCTCATTTCTCTATTTAGGTACCTGGCGTTATTGTGTCTTATTTATAAGACGGCACTAGAGTTGTAATCGTACAAGCCACTTATTCAAGTCAGGACTGAAGCCCAGTCTCGACTCCAGTCTTAAGTGGTCGTGCTAGCGACCTATCCTTTAGACTCAGTTAAGTTTTTACTCAGCTAAGACAGTCTTAAGATCGTTTTGTGCAGGCGGGCGCTGGAGTCGAAGCATTGTTTGTGGTGCTGCTGTGCTATATTTTTCTGTTGTATGACGGTTTGAAAGGTAGTGTAACTACATTTGGGTTGATACCTACACATGAAGATCACGACAAAGAACATGTACACGACGAGGAATTTCCATTTTAGCATGCATTTTGACCATTACCTTTCTCCGCGACATCGCTGTTGCCCGTAATCTTGATGTAATAGTATAACGATATGATTACCTTTTTCTTCTTATCTAACATAACTGCTTTCTCTAAGATACGATCAGACCTCAGATTTAGCTTGTGTTTATTACGTAATTTTTTTAACAAAAATCGATGACAAAGCAGCATCAGCTTTTCCCTGTTTCTAACTTTGAAAGGTGTGATAGGAATTTACGGCATCCTAATATATATGCGAAAGCCCTTCTCCGGTCGTCCTACCCTGAGCAAGGAAAATGACACAAAAAATTTTGTGTCTTAGCCGAGTTGCCGTAGCAACAGTGACGTCAGTTTTTTAGCCAACAGTCAATGACGCCGGTGGTGGCGTGATCGGGTAGCTATATAGGCGGCGAGAACACCGTTTCGCCTCAGTTGGAATCAGGAGCCTGGGCCCAGTCAGTCGGGGTTAGTAAAAGCTGCAGTCAAACAGTGCTTTCGCCCGAATAAGGTGGCGTAACCAGGTTAAATCTGATTAACTTTCTGTGTCTGACACTCTGTATGCTAAGTCGGCATTTCTTGTCTCGCACTAAAACAATAATAGGAGCAGGAACTACATTTAAATAATTGCTGCCTGCATGCTGTCGATTAAAAGGTTCGTCCAAACGTCGAAGCACGGCGTGAAATTTTCGCTTAGGATTACTACTTCGACACTTCTGAAGAGCCCGTGACTTAATCTGAGATTTGGCTCATACCGCTTTCAGCCACTGTTTTTCGCTTTTGATGCAAACAATGCTGCAAATCAGATTCCTATTCGAGTACTGCTTCGGGATCTTTCATTTTGCCAGGTTTCGCAAAGCTTTATCCCAGCCTTTCGCAAGAAGCACATTTAAGGGCTGCATCTTGCTCCTTTAATGGCAAGCTGTTCTTCTAGAAACTCCGAAGACAGCCAGGCACTCCACAAAGGAGGCTAAGGAAAGGAAACATAGCGACTAGACTGGGCGACAAGACAGGAGAAGAGGCAATGTTCTAGACTGACATACATAGCAAAAAAGTTGGAACAGGATAGGTCTGGAAGAAGACGGAAATTAAATTGTCGGGACGATGTAATGGAATTAATTGTATGAGTCCTACGAAGTATACTTGCTTCGTCAACATTGATGAACTTGAGAACCCATACGCATCAAATCATTTACTTGTTTCTTATTTAGCAGCCTCTTCTACAATGGGCAAAATTAGAAAGGGTAATCATAATAGCTGCTGCATTTAGATTATTTGTTTCAGGTTCCAAGTTGTATGGTGGCTTCATTGATGCAGTCATTTAATTCAGTTTGGAATGCGTCTTTTCCTCGCACTTATCAAAGTTTAGTTTAGATCTATTACCTTTACTATGTAACCTCTCTTTAACGAGAGCCAATCATTTTGCTCCTGCGACAAGCGGTAGACTTTGTGTGAGGAATGCAACCTATGTAAGTGAATAGTGAATTGGATCCTGTCTGACATCGCAACCCTGAAGTCAGAGTCCCAAAAACAAACTTCGGGAGCCAGCTGAGGATTCATGCAAAGGTAATATGATTTCCCAATTTCTCTTTCATCCCAAACGTTCTATCAATCGCAGGCAGAGAGTAACACACCTAATTAATTTTAACGAAAACGTAACCGTAACAACATAAGAATCAGGTATAACGTGATGCTGCCCCCCCCCCCCCCCCCCTCCGTGATGCTGCCGGAGGGCTATAACCGTGGCTCCGTCTTGTGAGATATTATGCTCTTATACAGCTCGTTCGGTCAAAAAGGAGTCTCCGTTGCTGCAGCCCAGAATTGAAAAAAAAAAACAAGAGATCGACAAAATTACGCACGTGCATTCCTATCAAAAATGTCCCGCAAATTTTATCTGCACAGCGTTCTAGTGGCGTTTTTTTCCACGCAAATCTTAATACAGTGACAGGCTTTTCTACCCCATCCCTGTGGCTGGTGGTTCAGTTATGTGTCCGATACATTTTGATTATTTGCGTTATAATTATTTTTATTTTTTTCACGTCGATGTGCCTATTATTTTTAGGTCTGTTGCAGCCAGCAGTATATGGTAATTCTATATAAGCCGTTCTTTTGTGCCACAATTGATTTAGTTTAGTTTTATGGGGTTTAATGTCTCAAAGCGACTCGGGCTATGATTGACGCCTTAGTACAAATCTCAGTAAATTTATAGTAACTGTGGTTCTTAAACGTGCACTGACATCGCACAGTACACGAGCACATTCCTTTTTGCCTGAAAGAATAAATGCGGCTGCGGCGGCCGCTTTTCGATTACGGCGAAAAGCAAGGCGCCCACTCACTTTAAAGAACACCATGTTGTCGAAATTTACGGACCGCCGTAGGGAATGATTCTGCGCGTGTTCTTGGATTCAGCTGTGGAGCACACTGTTTTTATTAAAAGTTTTATTACACATTATATATTGACATGTGTGATAATAAATGACCAGAACTGAAAACGTACACATTCAAAAACAGGAGACACTGCACATAACATACCACCATGTCGAGTAAATGCATCAAAATTAACTATTTACAATGCGGGAAAAATTGCCTGCTAGTAATGATGATATATACAATTTTGAATGACAATACTAACCAGTCTGACCACCACAGAAAGGAGTGTGTGATGATAAGAATCCACCAGAGCTATAAGAAATGCCCTTTCTCTAAGAAAACTTACGGTCGCACGAGTATTTTGTACAGGGACTAATCGATTAAACAGATGGAGTTAAAAACAAGCAGACTGTTTCGGCTTTGGTTCCTTTGGCTTCCTTATCTGACCATGTTTTCAGAAAGTTCGATACAAAATCAGGGGCAACGACCCCACAGATGGAAAATGCAGCTCTGCAGATGCACAGACAAACACAAAGTGAACCCCACGCACACTCGACTAACTCGCTTGAACAGCCACCCTGAGCGTAAGAAATTCAAAACTGGTACAACGATGATCTTCAATAACGGCGTGATACAAGAGATCCTAAGCGAAGTATGAAGAAATTGCGACTTTGCAGCATAACATGCAGAATGCGCCCAAGAGAACAAAGATACCAACGCATCAGAAGAAACACAGAGCTTTCCTAGTGGTGGCCATCGTAGAATGACAGCCGCCAACAGTATACAGAGTTTAAATGGGGCTGAGGGGACGCTACCCGTCGGCGGAGAGACAAACGTTTCGCAAATCGACCGCATTTTTCTTCGACGTTCTGTTTTCCTTCGCGCTGAATATCGGACGTTATGCGCCCGCTCCCTGCATACGCTGCCAGGAATCGGTCCAGCCGCGCCTGGCTTTAGCGGAAAGCCGAGCAGAAGAGTTCTGGGCATGCAATTGGATTTGTTCCCGCGTGGTTGGACGGGACGCCAGCGAGAGCGACCCGTTCTTCTTCTTTCTGTTCTGAATGGTTATCGTCTTTTCAGTTTCGCTATATAGCTCGCCTTTCATTTTTTTCCTGCTATTTTAGAGCAAACGAGAATGCAGATTTATTTCCACAGTCTCAAGAGTTCCCTGCCTTAAAATAGCGGAGTTCTCTAAAGCGTTTCTGAAGCAGGGATATTGCGACAAAAGGACAGTTATTGGAACAAGAGTAACATTAAAGAACATTCTCGAAAATATGAGGAGAGAAAAGTCGTGCTAAGGCAAGAAGCTGGCAGCCTTACAATGCTTGCAAAAGGAGAATGAATCCGTGCAAACGTGATATTTCCGAAGGAATATTGCGCCAAATTTTCGGTTAAAGACAAAGGCAAACGCAGAAATGAACGCCGTGCCCAGAGCAAGAGTAAACCTGGAAATCGTCCAATTGTGTCTTCCGCAAAGATGCGTTTGACCGAGAGACGGAGCCGTTCGCTCCCGCAGCGGCTTCTTCTTTTTTCCAATCAGTTGCTTCAGTGTATACAGACAAGAGAAGAGCAAAAAAGCAGGGCAGGCTGTATTGCGGTTTTCAGTGGTCTTGAGCAAAATCATGAAGCTTCTATGTACTTCGAAACGGTAGCTTTTCATGCTTACATTTCTGGAGTATTGCGACATATTACCCATAACTACAGCGCAAACGACAGGACAGAGATGAAGGAGGGACACCACACAGCGCTGTGTGGTGTCTCTCCTTCATCTCTGTCCTGTCGTTCGCGCTGTAGTTATGGATCATCAAAAACACCAACTCGCCCAAAAACTGCTTTTGTCGGACATATTACGGCCCCTCTATAATGACTGTACAACGAATTTGATGCTGCAGTTGTGTGCACAACAACTTGAAGCGGGCTGGCTTGATAGAGAAGGTATCGCAAAAAGAACCACTCGCAGTGGAATGTTATCCATAGTGTTAAACCAAACACCACCAATGATGGTGTTGGTTAAACAGACGTGTGCATGTAGGCGCGGAGGGTCGACGCTTTCTTGCAGAGACTTGTTGGCTGAACTTCCTCGTCCTGCCCACTGATCAGGTTGAACAAGATAATTAAGGCTTAAATAAAAGGAGAGAAAGATATCCGTTTGGGGAAGAAGGGGGGGGGGGGGGGGGGGGGGTTGTGGATGCGTGATGATACAAGTGCTGCGGAGTGAATTTGCTTGCTGTAACTTAGTTCTGCTTCTGGTGCCAAATATTGTGCCGCCTTCTGAAAATATTTAAGAGGCGTGGACCTTATCATTATTACGTATAATTCGGCGCTTTTTTGCGTTTTTAAATTGTTCTTTTCCTGTTCAACTTATTCTTGTTTGTCTGCCTTTAGCCTCGGCAAGCGCAAGAATATTCGTATACGTAGCATACAACACAGGAAATTAACGGAGCGCTGTTTATCGGGTTATATTTTATTGTGAGGTGCGTCCGTAATTGAAAGCGCAGTTTCGAATAGGCTTGTGAACTTTGTAGAGAAAAAAACAACTGCGGACTGAAAATAGCAATATCCAACTGCCCCAGCAAAGTACGGCCTGTCACTTCGGCTATTTTTTTAACTAACTGGGGCGGGCGAAAAGAAATAGGGACGTCCCGTCTTCTGCTAATTAATGAACAAAACTACTTTCTATGTGATTGAACAGTTGTCTTTGCGCTGTTTTGGATACTTATGTAGATGCTAAGCTTGACTGGAAACGGCAATCTGGCCAGCACCTTCAGGTACAATAAGCAAGTTGCTTACTCGATGTGCATATGAAGGGTTCCGCGATTTAAAAGAATGCGTATCTCTGGAGCGCTTCCAAAAACATGATGGATATCTTTAGTTCGAGCCTCACTTAGTAAGCATGATAGATGCATGCATTGATGAGCGTACATAGAGAGGGTACATGAAGTTCCAGTAGATTTATTAACCCAGGTTTTTAGCTTTACGTACGCCAGCAGACAATCGAAACATTTCGGCCGATACACGTTGCAGCAACCTTTCCTTTCTTACAGCCTTCAAATTCAAGCTGTTGAACATTTGCGCCTCCATTACATGGTGTTCATATAGGAAACAGCCTTCCCACTTTGGTCTCCACTTATCCCCACATTTAGTTCGACCTTACTAGCCGTGTATGAAGTACATAGTCCATAGTGCGCTGTTTATTAATGTTACGTGTGCACGCCAATAAACCCGGAAGATGGAAAAGAAGCGCATAAAACTATAACTAGGGGCGACCAAGAGTCGACGAAACACCTGCAAGGAGAACACCCGATTCATGCTGTTTGCTTTAAATAATCTCCTAACTCGCAAACTAGGATGTGGCTTCGTAACTGATAAAGTTTAGGGGGTAAAAAGCTCGGAGTAAAACTGCACTTGACAGCTGATGCTTGACAGCATCCTCCACGCTACCGCGTGCTGCACTGCGCTTTTCAGTAGTCATACTTACTCTTTGCATTGGCTCTCATAACCTTCCTGTCATCTCCATTAAGATCATTTCGACTGCTCCCTTCTCGCTCAGCGTACGGCAGCCTGCGAAAGGTTTTAGCTCAGGCCGTTTTTTCTGGAATTTTACCCGAAATTACCCTTTTGCCTATAATGCGCTACTAATGCTGGCTACTGTGAAAGGTGTTAGCGATGTATATCTGGATTTAGGAAGGAGAACGTCTTCCAGAAAAAATCTTCGTTGAAGCGGATTCTAACTGAGGAACCCAGGTAAGGAACCTCATAATCACAGTTTCACCGTGATACTTGAAGAATTTAATCGTTTTTTTTTTTTTTGCGTGTTAGCGAGTGATAGAAACGCAATATGACATGGCATTAAAGCGAAGTAAAATATTAGGATGCGTGTTCGGATAATGATAGAAAGTGACAAAAAGGAAATATGATAGCGAATAGGAGTCAGTGGAGGAATTATGTCTTTTCCACTGCTTGCTATCGCATACGAACTTTGTTTGCTATATACAACCTCATGTTGGTAGCGGGCTGCTTTATTAGGTCTTGAAACCTGTCTTCGCACTTTTCTAAGAAGCAAGAAATAGCATATTTATTTATATATTACGTATTATTTAGTGATACTGCGGAGTCTGAATTCCAAGCAGGGGGGAACAAATATACAATTAAAAAAAAAAGGTACAACAAAGTATACACGAGCTTCATGTAAGGGCAAACAGATGATGCATAAAAGAAAGAAAGTAGTTTCACATGTGAGAGGCTCTCAAGTTATCAATAAATATTTATACATTCGGGCTGTTCACTACACACATCCGCAGTTCATTCCATTCTGCAAGTGTTTTGACAAAAATGAATGTTTAACTGTATTGGAGTATGCTCGCATTACTTCTGGCATTTTTCCATAATTAAAACGCCTACTTGACCTTTCGGGAGTAGTAATATAATCATGGGAGTTAATTTTAATCAGATTGTTGTATATTAGCCACAAAAATTTCAACCTTATTTCAGTGCGCCTTGCCTCAAGGGATTCTAAACCTAGGGAGTTGATCATGTCTGTAACACAAGCTGTGCGCTTGAATCTGTTGCAGATGAAACGGGCTGCGATCATTTGCGCTCTTTCTAATTTCGAAATATTCTTGGCTGTGTAAGAGTCCCATAGACAACATGCATATTCGAGCCGAGGACGCACCAAAGCCTTGTACGCTGCCAATGTAACGTTTTCTGGGGCCTTTGACACTTTACGCCTCAAACACCAGAGAGTCTTCAGAGCTTTCCCGCAAATAAAATCGATGTGGGCATTCCGACTCAGGTTATTGCTTATCTGGACGCCAAGGTATTTTACAGACGCGAATTCTGGAAGTTTTACGCCAGCTATACAATATGGATGTGTCAGGATAGTTTTCGTTTTACAAACTCTGAGGACCAAATATTTATTAATGTTAAGAAACATGCCCCATTGGGTGCAACCATTAGAGGTATTCTGCAGATTAATGCTGAGCTTAATCTGGTCTACTGTGGAGTTAACTGTAGAGTATAGAATGCAGTCATCTGCAAATAGTTTAACTCTAACTTCTTAATCAACTATATTCGTTGAGTCGTTTATGTAGATCAGAAATAGAATAGGTCCTAGAACATATATACTTTGGTATTCGAGTGCAGTTCGTGCGTCGCGAAAAAAAAGACACCAGTTTTGTGTTAATTAATTGTGCAGTATTTGAAGTGCGAACGAAGATTTTTTTTTTTTTGAACCTCCGAAAGAGTAGTTATTCATTCCTTCCTCAAAGCTTAAGGGTACAGAAAGAAAAAAAAATTCTTCCATCTGTATTCTCCTCATCTTCGTTGTTTGGACGAAGGTAAGCTGAGCTCCCAAGTTTGCCGAAGAGGCTCCTTCCCTTCGTCCGCTTTATGCTCGGCTGCACCACAGTATTAGAAGGCAACCAATGCACCCGCGAAACTACCCGGGACCAAGGCAACCCCGATCTCAGAGACACATATCGGGAGTGACTGTGTAAATGCTCCGCTCATGAATATTTTAGTATGCACTCATTTCGGGCGGCTTTGAATTCGAATGCTGACAGAAGCAGGAAGCAGATACGCATCACCGCACAAACGGTGGCTCGATGCGCGTCCGAGGTGCTTAAGAAACGCGCTCAGGGTCCTTTCTTCATTCGCTCTCACACCCTCACCCACCTCTAAAATTTGACACTGAGAGATTCATTCCTTAGCTCCTAGGGGCACCGTGGGTGTTCGAGTAGTAAAGCTTAGGCCTGTCTAATTTCAGGCCGACTTTGAGTTCTCTGTTCCTTAAGCGGTACCCCTGCACGATTTTCTTGACTTTTTCGTTCCGCGTTGGAAATCACAAGTGCCTTTTACTGCTATCCCGCTGAATTCACGCTCTTGCAGCCTTGTATACGCCCAACTTTCTTCACCCAAGTGTATTTGTAGAGAATCCGCTTCGGAGCCATTCCATCGCCTTTGTGAAGAGCAAATTAAAAGTGATAGGAGATGTGGGAAGCACATGCACTCACTAAAATGGCGCGAAAATGCCTTCATTTGCACGATCTTTTACCTTTTTTGTTCCCTCTTGCAATCTACCCCGCCTTTGAACCGCTGACTGAGTAGTGTCAATATTCGCATTAAATGCATGCGCGAGTCTGGGAGTTCCGGGAGCTGTATTCTTCTTCTCTCCTCGGAGCTTTATTGGTGAGTCTTTATTTTTTTTTATTTTCTGCTTCTCATTAATTAGTGCTCGCTCTATTTTAACGCTTCGTGACTCATTCTCTGCTATCTTTCATCATCGCTAGCTGCAAAGGTGCAGAGAGGTATTTCTCTGTGAAGAACGAACGTAAGCCTAGTTCATGCTTTTTCTTAGGGTATATCCTGAACACCTTTCTTTCCTTGCAATATTTGCTATCCTCGTGTTTCTCCTTTCTTTTCACTCGACGAATTCCATTTCCCTTAGGGCTCACGACCTGAGTGGTGCCGTGTCAGCCAATCTGCTCTGAATTTTAGAGATCACTGGCCTTTTGGCCGAGTGCAAGGACAAATTTTTCTTTTTTATTAAGGAATATGGATGCTTCAATTTCTAATATTTAAGATGCAAAGCGATTTCAGCCGGCACATAACCACCAGCGTCAACCATCACCATTTGTTATGAATTCGCTTCCCGTTTCGCACTATGCTTGCACCGCGGATGTAAGCAGCACTAGCGATTTCTTCTCCGGTGCAGCTTATGTGCGGAAATGTGCTCGTATTTTTTCAAAATATTTTCGTCTACCTCGGCGGCCCGATATGGTAGCGGACGCCTCTTTTATACGCAAAATGTGCAATCTTTGTCAAAAGTGTAGGGCCCAGGGAGTCTTCTTCTGCGCCACTTCGTGCTGCTTGTAATGAATTTCCAGTGTTACGAACCTCTTTATTGTAAGACTTTTTGTCGATACCCTCTCCAATGGGAAGGGCCTCCACTAATGCTAAATCAGCGCAAATACACAGCTCAAAAACAGACCTCCTGGACTTCACACTTCTGACAATGGCTGTATATATCGGATATGAATGCATTGACTGTGGTGGTGGGCTTTATCACATGTTTGAAATACCTAGAATCTTGCGTTTAACGTCATTTATTTTACCTCCTCTTGAATGTTTGAATACAGTGCGCTGGAGCAGGAGAAATTGTCACTTCCATTTCTGTGCTGTAAACAGCACATTTGCTGATCAGTTGCTCATTTTCGCGTTAAAAACGGCTAAAGATAAACTATCTTGACCTGCTTAGGCAATCAAGGTCCTGGCAAAGATGATATGGTTTTAATTCTTTTTTTTTATTCAGCCTGCCTTCCTCTAGCAACAATTGTGTGTGTGTGTGTGTGTGTGTGTGTGTGTGTGTGTGTGTGTGTGTGTGTGTGTGTGTGTGTGTGTGTGTGTGTGTGTGTGTGTGTGTGTGTGTGTGTGTGTGTGTGTGTGTGTGTGTGTGTGTGTGTGTGTGTGTGTGTGTGTGTGTGTGTGTGTGTGTGTGTGTGTGTGTGTGTGTGTGTGTGTGTGTGTGTGTGTGTGTGTGTGTGTGTGTGTGTGTGTGTGTGTGTGTGTGTGTGTGTGTGTGTGTGTGTGTGTGTGTGTGTGTGTGTGTGTGTGTGTGTGTGTGTGTGTGTGTGTGCGCGCACGCGCGCGCGCGTGTGGGGTACACTTAAACGGAAAACAACACAAACAAGACGAAAACCTCCTTAATTATGTATACTTTCTTTTTCATGTGTGTGTGTGTGTGTGTGTGTGTGTGTGTGTGTGTGTGTGTGTGTGTGTGTGTGTGTGTGTGTGTGTGTGTGTGTGTGTGTGTGTGTGTGTGTGTGTGTGTGTGTGTGTGTGTGTGTGTGTGTGTGTGTGTGTGTGTGTGTGTGTGTGTGTGTGTGTGTGTGTGTGTGTGTGTGTGTGTGTGTGTGTGTGTGTGTGTGTGTGTGTGTGTGTGTGTGTGTGTGTGTGTGCGTGCGTGTGTGCGCACGCGCGCGCGCGTGTGGGGTACACTTAAACGGAAAACAACACAAACAAGACGAAAACCTCCTTAATTATGTATACTTTCTTTTTCATTTTTTCGTCAAGTCGCAATAAAGTGTTTTCTGTCGTCAGGCCTCTTTTTCATTCCTGCTTAGTTGCATTCCCGAACATTGTGTGCTCAGATAATAACATTTACATTTTTTAGTGTTTAGTTCCCGTGCCGGAACACGTTATTTTCTTTGCCGTTCCGAAGTCGAGCAATGCGGCGGTCCACCGCCGAGTACGGCACGGAAGTCCGCGATTTCCATCCCCGCAGTTTAGTGCCAAACGTGCCGGAACAGCCCAACAGCCAGATCAATAAAAATTAGTGCCAGACGTGGTTCGCGTCCATCTTCCTTTACGCGGTCTTTTCTGCTTGTCTTTAACGCTACGACGCTAATGCCTAGATCACTTTCCATTTTCTCCCAGTGTTTATACACCTCGTTTGTTTACCGAATGGAAACGGGCTCTGTAATTTGATGCCACTTTTTTTTTATTTCCGAAATTTTGTAATGAGCTAAACGTTCGCGTTCTTGCAGTTTGTCCTTTTTTCTCAATCGTACCAATAATTGATCACTTTTTCAATTAAGGCCACGGAGTATAATTGGTTCCAACGAATAGAAAAGTTACTGTTATAGCGTGTCCTTTGGAAAGAGAGAAAAAGTGCGACCTAGCTCCGCTGTAATAAGACACCAGCGCGCCAAAACAGGAAACGTTGTTTAAGAATTCTAATTTATAAATGTGGCATTTTTGTTTAGCTTATTGTCAAGGAAGAAAGATGAGGCTATTAACTGGTGAGAAAGAAATATGCAGTAACCAAATTTAAGTCTGTGTAATATACTTCAAGGACTCATGCATGGTTCAAGCAGTTTTGATCACATATAAGCAAGATATATATATATATATATATATATATATATATATATATATATATATTTATATATATATATATATATGTAAAACCTATAAGGATCTATAGGCAGGGCTTTAGGTAAAACCTGGGCTGCATGCAAAACCTTTTACGCGCAAGCTTTCAGTGATGTAGTTGTTTAGAAGGTTAGAAGGTGGCAGGCACCGCTCAAATGAAGGCCTGTGAACTCGAGACCTGACTCACAAAAATCATAGAGCTTTCTGATACACCAGGACGTCGAGTCTCAAACAATCATGGACACCCGGCTGAAGCTTTTGTCAAATTTAGACAGGATTTCAGCAGAAGTAAGTCCATAGTTATGGAGCGTTACACTGAGACAGGACTTTAAAGCCAGCATGCGCGTGGTTCTGGAGTGGAAACTGCGGTCACAAAACGTGGCAAGCACAGCAACAGCAGGGCGTCCTCGTAGATGAGGATACTTGTCTACCATTACTGCAATTAGGCAATCACGGGTGACCGATCGTTATAGGTGTTCGAACCCGACCTCGGCGGCTGCGTTTCGATGGAGGCGAAACGAAGAGGCGTCCGTGTGCTGCGCGATGTCAGCGCACGTTAAAGATCCCCAGGTGGTTGAAATTACTTCGTAGCTCTCCACTATGGCTCCTCTTTCTCTCTTCCCACCTTCACTCCCATCTTCTTCCTTTCCCTTACGGCGTGGTTGAGTGGTAAGACGCCCGACTACCGTGCCGGAGTACCCGGGTTCGAACCCGACCTCGGCGGCTGCGTTTCGATGGAGGCGAAACGAAGAGGCGTCCGTGTGCTGTGCGATGTCAGCGCACGTTAAAGATCCCCAGGTGGTCGAAATTACTCCGTTACTCCGTAGCCCTCCACTACGGCTCCTCTTTCTCTCTTTCCACTTTCACTCCCATCTTCCTCCCTTCCCTTACGGCGCGGTTGCGGTGTCCACAGAAAAAACAAATGAGACAGTTACCGAGCTCTTCCCTTCCTATAAATAAATCAGTTTTTGTTTTTTTTTAGGTGCCCACAGAGCCCCGCAGGGGTGGTGCAGTGGTAAGACGCCCGACTACTGTGCCGGAGTACCCGGGTTCGAACCCCTCGGCGGCTGCGCCTCGATGGAGGCGAAACGAAGAGGCGTCCGTGTGCTGTGCGATGTCAGCGCACGTTAATGATCCCCAGGTGGTCGAAATTACTCCGTAGCCTTCCACTACGGCTTCTCTTTCTCTGTTTCCACTTTCTCTCCCGCCTTCCTCCCTTCCCTTAAGGCGCGGTTGCGGTGTCCGCAGAAAACAAGTGAGACAGTTACCGCGCCTTTCCCTTTCTCTAAATCAATCAGTGAGGTGCTCACAGAAAACAAGCGAGACAGTTACCGCGCCTTTCCCTTCCTATAAATCAATCAATCAGTTTTTTTATACGTGTTCACTGAGATGCGTGGCAGATACTCCGACTTTCCTTTTCCACAAACCAATTTACATTTACTGTTCCGGGGAACACGCGCTAGAAACTCTCCAAGACTATCCTTCTGTCCTCACAGTTTCTTAACTTTAAGTATAAATTAAAAAAATATTTTCGCAGTTATTACTGCTTCACTTGATGATATTTTGTTATGAAGCATAAAAAAACAACATACGAGAATTTTTTACATTTTTCTGAGCCTCACTTGCGCTTTTATGGATGTCCTGTAGCCTCATGTGGCCGGACAGGTGGTGTTAAATGTTGCCATTATTACAGTACTTTAATGATATGTTTTGGATTGTCGCCGCTCATGGGAATGTTTAATATGAACGTCTAATAAAACTGAAGTACAGAACACGCCAAGATTTATGGGCGCTTTGTTCTTATTTCTTGTTTTGGTCATTTGTCGCCGCTCATGTGAATATTTAATAAAATTTTTCTAAACTTTTTACAATGCAACTAATCCTTTGAGGTGACAGATTCGATTATGTCCCACTGCGAGACATTCTAACGCGACAGCGTCATGGTTCACCGGTCACAGAAAATATACCATCATTGTCATTTTCGCAGATGCTCCAGAAGACCGAAAAATCTTGCTTGGTCGACATGGCCGCCCCATCCCAACCATATGACCTCGCGTGGGATTTCTAAACAGCCCAAAACACTCGCGTTAAACTTGACATCACACATGCAATGAAAGCAATTGCAACATAACATGCGATGCTAATTAAAAATTTCTGCTTATCTTTAACTTTATAAGCTAATAGATTTTTCTTACAAAGGAATTCTAGGCTGCATTCGAACTCGCCCACTATTATTGGTTTGTGAGGTAGACACGCAGTCAACTAGGCTGCGAAGGCCCAGTTAGGAACTAGCATGGGTTTATTGCTGGGACACGAAAGAACAGCACTTGACAAAACAGCATAAACCAAAACGGTGCACCAAAAAAAAAAAATTACACTTGGGCGAAGCCGCCAGAACTGGGAATAAACTTCCGCAGAAGATATGGAAACTTTGCTGCAACAGCAGTTTTTCTCCGCTTTCTTTCAGCTTTGATTTTTTTTTCTCTTTATTTGAACTTTATTGAACATCATATCACGTTGAGTGCACAGAAAAAAGTTCAGAGGTCACGGTAGCCCCTGCCTGCCTGACTTCCTCAGTTAATTAAAGTTTATTCTCCTCCTTCTCCGAGAGCACTGGAGAATCTGTAGTGGAGAAATGCGGAAGCCCGAGCGTTACTGCTCCACACGGTACATCGCATGCCCCTTGTCGAACACGACCAACATTTTGTTGAACGCATCAAGGTTCACCGGCGTTCCATAATTGGTTTACAGCAAAGGAAAGACGCAGTATCTGTAACTCGCGGAATCTTGCTCACACGTCTAGCGGACAAATCTCGCCGACGCGAGATTTTCACCATTAACCTAAAAAGGGTTTCCCATTAATAATCGCTCTACAGGAAGGTGAAGTCGCAGTTGCTGTCACACGTGCTCTTGTGAACACCCTAAGTCGTTTTGGATTACCATCATGTCCACACACCGGCGAACAACTCGCGCAAAAACAACCTCTGTTAATTGTAGAGGACTTTAACATCCCACACACCGCATGGAGGTACCCTACCGACAATCCCCAGAGACGCCAAGCCTGGCTAGCTGCACAGCCTGAAGCATTCACCCTTCTCACTGACCCTGATCCCCCCATTCGTGTGGGCACAAGTGTGAGGAGGACCACCACAAGGGATCTTACTTTGCGCACTTAATTCCTGATGTCAAATGGTGCACCGCTGAAATTACGCTTCACAGCCAAATCGGCAAACCTTTCCTTAAGCACCCAACTATCCCAAACTGCGAACCTTTTATAAAAATTATAGAGGGCACTTTGGACCACTAAAGTGCGATGACATTATTATTTTTATAGCGCGTTGGATCGGAGCCCACCACTACGGCACCTCTATCTCCCTCTCCTCTTTCACTCCCACCTTTCTCCCTTCCTTTACGGCGTGGTATGTACATACGTCCGCGGAAAATTTTGGCAGATACTGCACCTTCTCTGTCCTGTAAATCAATTTCAAACGCCGCTGATGCCTGCTGTACCAACGCCTCCTAGACATCTGGGTTTCTGTTAGCTGTGGGGTGCGGCGTTCGATGAAACGGCAAGCGTCGCACGGAAGCCTGGGTCGGACTCCCGGCGGGGTTAACTACGTATATACGTGTGTGTGTGTCTGTGTGTGTGTGTGTGTGTGTGTGTGTGTGTGTGTGTGTGTGTGTGTGTGTGTGTGTGTGTGTGTGTGTGTGTGTGTGTGTGTGTGTGTGTGTGTGTGTGTGTGTGTGTGTGTGTGTGTGTGTGTGTGTGTGTGTGTGTGTGTGTGTGTGTGTGTGTGTGTGTGTGTGTGTGTGTGTGTGTGTGTGTGTGTGTGTGTGTGTGTGTGTGTGTGTGTGTGTGTGTGTGTGTGTGTGTGTGTGTGTGTGTGTGTGTGTGTGTGTGTGTGTGTGTGTGTGTGTGTGTGTGTGTGTGTGTGTGTGTGTGTGTGTGTGTGTGTGTGTGTGTGTGTGTGTGTGTGTGTGTGTGTGTGTGTGTGTGTGTGTGTGTGTGTGTGTGTGTGTGTGTGTGTGTGTGTGTGTGTGTGTGTGTGTGTGTGTGTGTGTGTGTGTGTGTGTGTGTGTGTGTGTGTGTGTGTGTGTGTGTGTGTGTGTGTGTGTGTGTGTGTGTGTGTGTGTGTGTGTGTGTGTGTGTGTGTGTGTGTGTGTGTGTGTGTGTGTGTGTGTGTGTGTGTGTGTGTGTGTGTGTGTGTGTGTGTGTGTGTGTGTGTGTGTGTGTGTGTGTGTGTGTGTGTGTGTGTGTGTGTGTGTGTGTGTGTGTGTGTGTGTGTGTGTGTGTGTGTGTGTGTGTGTGTGTGTGTGTGTGTGAACGCTTAAGGCGAGAGCCTTTAAGGGTTCATGCTGTCGTGGACTAAGTGCGTCCCTTTTGCGGCGGCTGTCACGCGGCGTTTCTTGGCGCGCGTTGAGTGCGATTGCAGATTGCAAGAACCCTAGACAAGATGAGGCTTTTTAGGCTTCCGCCTTTCACTCCTTTAGTCGCTAAAGTCCCTCGTAATAGTTTTTATTTCCACCAGAATTGAGGCCCCCTACTACCCGCCCCCGGCACGTAAGCCTATAGGGCGGGGGCCGGGACCTCCGCGATTAGAGGCAAGGAAAGAGGTCTTGGTTCCTTGCGACCTCTTCCGCCAGACGGATGGCTGGCTTCTGCAGTTGGGCTCTCGTTCCGCAAAAGAGTTTCCCAGGCTTATCTACTATTTTTTTCTTAGCCCCTGGATCACCTGCTGACGTCATGACCTGTCGTGACGGTACATGGCGCGCCCCTTGTCGAACACAACCAGAACACAACGCATCAAAGTTCACCGCCGTTCTATAATTCGTTTCCAGGAAAGGAAAGGCGCAGTATCTGTCAATCACGGAATCTCGCTATCATCTTCACGATAGACAAGGGGAATTACGAAGAGCGTTTCATAATATTACGCCCTATACTATAAGATTTTTGCCTACAAGGAAGCTTTTGAGGCGCCATGTGACCTTTTTGTGCTCATGGGACTTTTTTAGCCTATGGAAGAGCCGCAAACCGATCGCCCCGCAGAGCCACCACGTTCATCGGTTGTTGTTGTTGTTGTGGCTGTAGGAAGAAGGAAAAGAAAATGCACGGCCTGCTACTGGCTCTGTTCCGTGCCCGGCAGCCCTAAAACATTTTGACCCCTCCTTTAGTGGCAGCTGCCCACACTGTGAAGCGGTGTCTTCTGACATCTATCACGTGGTGTGGGCCTGCCCTCCAACCCGACTATTCCCCCCATCCCCAACCCAACCCGGGAGAACTGGGAGGCGGTCCTGCTCGGCTGCCACGACTTACATGCCCAACAAGCCTTAGTCGGACGCACTCGAGCGGCGGCAACCGCCATTGGGGTCCCCAACTAGGGACCTCTAACTAGTGCTTGTACATGCCCAACAAGCCTTAGTCGGACGCACTCGAGCGGCGGCAACCGCCATTGGGGTCCCCAACTAGGGACCTCTAACTAGTGCTTGTAAGGACCGGTCCCTTATGGGCCGATGCAAACATACCTCCTGGCCCTTGTGTAAATAAATGTTCTTACCACCACCACCACTGGCTCTGCTGCTGAGCCACCTCCGCTGCCTCGTGCAGACAGAAGAGAAAATAGAGAAGAAAAGGAAGAGGGAGGGGGAGACGCGCGCCGCAACAACAGCCGTCGTCCACCACCGAAGCGGTGGCGGGTGCAATGACGGCCTACAACAGATAAAAATTTCTGTGGCAGGCTAGCCCCCGCCGCAAGCGGCGGTGACTCACCTGTCCCAGTCCCATCAGGGGAGTACTCCCTCGTTCATCGGTCTCTGTTCAGAGGACAATGTGCTATGGTACGGGGGGTGTATGCTGGGCAGGATCAACCTCCTGCCTAGTTACCTTTACTTGATGCATGTAATGTCTCCCGCAATGTTGATGTGTGGTCAATGTGAGAGCTCGATGCTGGTGTAATTGTGTATTGATAGGTTGCGGAATGCGACCTGGCTAAATTGCTCAAAGTACTTCCATGCAATAAAATTGGCAGAGGCCTGCTTGGTTAAGCCCGGTAGATTGCGAAAGCAATACCCATGGCTACGCCCAGGTTCAGCTAATGTTCGGCTGGTGGTGGTGCTTATGGATATGCTTGTTATGGTTAGACTGTGGTGGTTATACAATGATTCGCTCTGGATACGACATGGATAAGCTGTACCTCCGTCTCTGTAGCTCGCTGCTGTCTCTTACGCTCATTGCGACGAGCTTCCCTAGCGGTAGGTGGTATCGTCGAAGCAGATGTCAAACCACCGGCGGAGGCACCGCCACTACTCGCAGACGGCGCGAGATGGTCGCCCAGCTCTTCGGCGTGACGTCACAACACCTGTTGCGCTCCTGGCGGACAGCGCGGGAGTTAGGCCGCCGGTGGTGGCACCGCCACTGCTCGCAGACGGCGCGAGATGGTCGCCCAGCTCTTCGGCGTGACGTCACACAGAGGTCACGCGAAAGGTCAATGATGGCACCGCCACGGTACGGAAAAGGCTTGAAAGTGCAAGTAGCATTGCTTTCTCAATAAAAGGAAAAAACTCTGGGGCGTGGCGCAGTTGGTGGGGATCGAAGGGATGGAGGAGGAGGCTCGATTCCCGGCAGGGACAAGGTTTATTGATTTGTTTTCAACTCTCGCTCTCGAAAGCGTGCACCTCTGCTGACAACCTTCTGTCGACAAAGATGAGGCATTAAAGGCTTTCGCCTTAAATTGCCGAAGGAACAGAGTGTACACGTCCATCACGGACGTAGGAGCATGGACCACCAAGCTACAATAGAATATATGTGCGGCAAATCACGCTACCCCACAGGACTACCATAGCGAGGCGGATAGAGGCTCGCCTCCTGCGTTTGTAGGAAGAAAGACGGGGCTCGAGCACTGCTGGATTCCGATGCGGTGATAATATTAATAATAATAATAATAATAATAATAATAATAATAATAATAATAATAATAATAATAATAATAATAATAATAATAATAATAATAATAATAATAATAATAATAATAATAACTGGTTCACAGGAAGGGACAGGCGCAGTATCTGTCACACTTGCTATGTGGACACCTGAACCGCGCCGTAAGGAAGGAATTAAGGTGGGAGTGAAAGTAGAAAGAGAGAAAGGGGAGCCGTAGTGGAGGGCTACGGAGTAATTTCGACCACCTGGGGATCTTTAACGTGCGCTGACATCGCACAGCACACGGACGCCACTTCCCGAATTCTTAAAAGAAGGCTTTACAGGCTAAACGTTGAGAACGCAAAAAACACAACCAGTGTTTCGTTGAACGCATCAACCGGCGTTCCATAATTAGCTTACAGGAAAGGGAAGGCGCTGTATCTGTCACTCACGGAATCCCGCTGACACATTTCGCGGAACACAGCAACGATCAAGCTTACGCATTTCTCTCGTGCAGATTTTGCAGTGATCTCGTAAAATTTGTTTCTGATAACGTCATCGGATGACAAGTGACCCATCAGCGTACAGATCCGATGCGTCGATCCGACACATCGATCTGACGCACAACTCTCGGGCACGGGATTTCGTTCAATGCACCTAAAAAGTTTTCGCCTTAAAAAACGGGGAAATCTTTATTTTCTTACGTTCTTTCTTCTTGTTCTTGAGAATTAACAAAATTTGTTAATTTGTCGAGGGAAAGGAAAACAAATATTTGGTTTGGTTTGGTTTGGTTTGGTTTGGTTTGGTTTGTAGGGTTTAACGTCCCGAAGCAACTCAGGCGATGGGAGACGCCGTAGTGGAGGACTCCGGAAATTTCGACCACCTGGAGTTCTTTAACGTGCACTGACATCGCACATCACACGGGCGCCTTGCTTTTCGCCTCCATCGAAAAGCTGCCACCGAGGCCGGGATTCGATCCCGCGGAAAACAATATTTATTCCTCCGGTTTCCTCAGCCCGTCCTGTGCAAAGTCTACCGGTCAGTTATTGCCTAAATTTCTTAAATGATTTAGGTTCAATATCTAAACTCTTTTTCTCAGGCACTATATAGTTTTCTTTATTCTAAAGCTATGTCCCATAATAGTAGGAGTAATTATGTTTTGAAACCGACAATTGCAAGATGAGTGCCCCGCTCGTTAAAGTAGTATAGTTGTGCCCTTGGCTTGACAACGGTGGCCCCATGTTGTCAAGTGCGCAGTGCTTTGAATTTAGTTGACTACGGTAATGTATAGCTGCAAGCTAGTTAACGGTGTCTCTCATAGCCTGATTCGCTTTGGGATGTTAAACCTTACACCTACAAACCAACCAACCAACCAACCTAGTTAACATTGCAATTCAGCTCGAGCCACGTCAGCACTGTCACTGAAACCGTTGTAATAGCCGAAAAATGTCCACGAACTGTGACAATTACCCGGCATAAATGGGAAGGGACAAAAGTCTCTCTGGCTTGTTTTCTTTTTGTGTTCTTTCTTTCTTTTTTTTTTTTTTTTTACAAGACAACCTTGGGAGTTAGCAATTCAAATAAACATTGCTTCAGATTCCTAGCGAACGACGGACGTTGGTTAGGATGCCTGAGCACACTCTGCTGCTGCAGCTCTTTCGATATCAAATTGAACCTAGCCCTCTCCACAAATGGGCCGCCCCTAATACAGTTTCCTGCATTGTACTGCTAAGGTTTGATAAGCTAAAATTAGATTTTATTTCATTTGGCACTCTGTATTTATTTTAGATTCCACTTGCTCTGTTTTCTTCGTTAGTTTTCTGTGACAGCCGGAAATGGAAAACGTGAAATTGGATTTTGAGGTAAACAAGTTATCATTCGGTGCTCCAAAACAGAACCTTGACAAGAGCAGCACATTATTCAGTGTAGTCAGTAGACGTACAGCAGGCTCGGCAGGTTATCAAGTTAACGTATAAGCAGGTAGCACACACAAAAAAATTATTCGACCGGAAAAATTACTCGGTTCCATCTCCAAAACAGAGAACTAAAGCCAAAAAATCTGCTTTCAGACATGAAAGGAAACTATTCCTTCGCTGGCAGGTAGTCACTGTTATTACCTGCTATGTGTGACGAAGGAAAAAATATTGAGAGAATGAGGGAGAGAGAGAATCGCCAAAAGAGTTGTGTATTCCTAAAAAAGAGAACGATTGGATTATAGTGTACACGTGAATAATGGAAAGTGTGTAACTTCAGATAGCAAAATGAAACACATTTGTAACATTGCTACTAACTTATCAGGGTGCCAAAAATATGCACCAAAAATAATGCAGAGGTGAGCGAATGAATGTAACTTGCTTATTATTTTCCTTCACTTCAATGCCTTAGCCATTTTACTATTTAAGTCCAAGAGAGGCGTGGCTTTAGGATTACAGAGTATTGCATTTCATGTTACTTGTACTTATCATTAATAAAAACTACACCATTTTGTAAGTAAAATGCTAAAACCTCCCCAGTCATTCCGCGATTCTCATTCCCATTACTCTAATGGTAACAGCAGCGATATTAAAGTTCATTTGTAAAAGGTGGAGGCTTTTCCTCCGTTCAAACAGGCAGCTGGTTAACAAGCACTTGCTGTCAAAGCACTATCCTCTAGTGCATTGTAGATGCGCCTCATTACTACAACTACATTTCATGGTGAAAGCAGTCGATTGTGTTAGGAGCTGCGGGTTCCTCCACTATCACTGTACGTAATATTGAGGATATATATGCTAGATCGATTTCATGGCAGCCTTTCTGCCTGGGTAAAACTCACCGGCGAAATTAGATTGCTTAACAGACATGGCTGTGACAAACAAAAAAAAAAAAAAAAAAACAGATAATTGCTGCAACCTATTGCATTCATTATAACTCTCATTTCTAAGCTCCCTACGACTTTCAGTTATTACGAAAATGAAATTAACCGTACCTTCGATTCTGATCGCGTTGGGAGTCTGTCGTTTCCCTACGGCCGTGCCCTCAAGATTGATGCTATAGCTTTAACTTTTGCACGTAGCGATTTGGAAGAACCTCTTTTCTTATGATGTCATTTGTTGCGCAGTATTCTCTAATATTGCGCTATAAGTTATAAGTAAAGGAAAAAAATGCTTTATAACGGCGCTACTTCCTTAAAAGAGTCATGCAGAAACAGGAAAGAAAAATTCGTCGAGGACCCCGATACTCTTATCTAAAGAGGCACGGTAAGTGCACTTATGGTCGCGAAGGACCATATGAATTTATTTTTATTGTCCCATTTTCCAAGTTTGCGGCGCTGCAATCAGTTTTTTCACTTTCGTTGATCGGCCTGCTCCCTCTTGCATCAAATCTTGCGGTTACCGCCAGGCTATCATGGGCGCAATTTTTCTATGGTGATTTGCATTGTTTGCCTGTTTTTTGTTTTTCAGTTCTGTATGGTATGTGTAAGAAATTTATTGCGCTGCCTTGTGATGTCACGTATAAGCCGAATTTATGAAATAAGGACCAACAATAAGAAAAATAAGAAAGCGCGTTCACCTCGAATTTCTAGCTTGGGTTATTGATATAAAAGTTCAGAACTCGGTCTTACTTCTTCCTCAGAAGCGCTAGTGATCCTTCAGTTCATGCCTTTGTCTAAAATGCTCAGGAGAGGAAATGTGGAGTGAATAAACCATACACAACTACAAATCAAAAAAGAGAGGTAGCGTTTGAACCTTTTGGTTTTGTGGGTTCCAACATCCTTGATCGTGCTTTGAGGTTTTCATTCATAATTTCTTGCAGCTGGAATGTAAACGTCATCATGATATTAACTCCAAAAAATCTAAAGCTTTTTCTATGATAATATAGTGGGCGAAAGTTACTAGGTTCCTTAATTACGTTTGTAGTAAGTTATATACGCTTACACTTGAGATGACCCATTCGATACATTTTCACTGGAAAACAGAGAACAGTCTGCAGGATGGAAGCGTAAGTTAAGAAAAGGATGTTGTGGGAAACGTAGGGTATACCAGACGAGTATATTTTTCCTGTGAAACTTCTTACAAATATGTTATTTTACTTTTCTTGTGCGCGATTTGAAACTGAAGGAATTGTGCAGGGCAACTCAACTCAAATTAATCTTTTATTTCTACAAAATATTCTTCACATTAACTCTTCATTCACCCGCAAGACTATGGAACCCCTACTTTGACTAGGCTATGGCGTCAGCAAATTGGAGGTCACTAAGATGTTTCCTTTCGCTAGCCTCTAACTATTCCTCAAACTAGTCCGCGACTGTAGAATGTAAATGTGGGCTCCATAAATGTTGTTGTTGTTGTGCCTGTAGGAAGAAAGAAAAGAAAATGGACGGACCTGCTACTTGAGGACAAACCAGAAGGCTATGGAATGAAAAATGGTAGGGGTAACATTAAGAGATAGGAAGCATGCAGAGTGGGTCAGAGAAATAACTCAAGTTACCGACATTCTATTGAAAATTAAGAAGAAGAAATGGGCATGGGCAGGACATGTAGTGCGAAGAGAGGATAACCGATGGTCGCTTAGGGTAAAAACCTGGATTCCAAGGGAAGGAAAGCGTAGCAGGGGGCGGCAGATAGTTAGGCGGGCGGATGAGGTTAAGAAGTTTGCAGGGGTCAAGTGGATGCAGCTAGCACAGAACCGGGTTAAGTGGAGAAATATGGGAGAGGCCTTCGCCCTGAAGTGGGTATAGTCAGGCTGATGATGATGATGATGATGATGATGATGATGATGATGATGATGATGATGAAACGCAGCCGCAGAGGTCGGGTTCGGACCCGGGTACTCCGGCACAGTAGTCGGGCGTCTTACCACTGCACCACCCCGGCGGGGCGTAGGAAAAGGAGAAAGGATGTATCCAGCGAGAGAGAGGGGAAGGGAGAGCAACCATGTCCATGACAGTGTGGTTCGGCGTTCGTAGTTCGGCACTGACATGTAGACCAGCGTTCGTAAGCCACCGGTTTTCTCAGAGCGGCGTTTGCACAACGGTAGCATGGTTAAAAGAAGAACGCTGTCTCATTCCACTATTAAAGGCGTAGCGCTTAAGCGTTCTGATCTAACTGATTTATTTATAGGAAGGAAAAGGCGTGGTAACTGTCTCACTTGTTTTCTGTGGACACCACAACCGCGCCGTAATGGAAGGAAGGAAGGTGGGAGTGAAAGTGGATAGAGAGAAAGAAGAGCCGTAGTGGAGGGCTACGGAGTAATTTCGACCACCTGGGGATCTTTAACGTGCGCTGACATCGCACAGCACACGGACGCCTCTTCCTTTCGCCTCCATCGCTACCAACACCATCTAGAAAAAGAGGGTGTTGGTTCTACCGGGGGTTTCAAGCGAGAGAGATGAGAGAGAGAATGGGAGCCCAACCGTGCCCATTACAGAGTTCTGCGTTCCTATCTCGTAGTTCGTAGACCGGCATTCGTAAACCACTGGTGTTCGCTGACCGGTGCTATTGCTATATGTATTTACTTGGAGGCCACCTTCTTGAAGAAATATTTGGGCCAACAAAGTTTTAAGCCCTCAAGCAGGCTTCAAGAAATCTAAAAACGTGTTAACAGCTAGCGCTCTTAAAAGGCGAATTGTAGGGTACAGCGGCGGCTTTTCGCCGCCATGACGCCAGTAAACTCTCCAATAATTCATTGCCAACTTCTAAGGTTTCGACTGCGATTCGTTGAAGCAGCGACTGTTCCATGAGACAGAATTGTTCTCTGAGAATATGTCGGCTGCTCAGGCTCCACGTTGATTCCGACCGCCCGGGGATCTTGTTTAACGTGTGCTGACGCAGATAGCCGCCTCTCCGTTTCGCCTCCATCGAAACGCAGCCGCCCGATGTCAGGATCTAACCCGGGTACTCCGGAAGCTGCGGTTGAAAGCGGTAAACTTCCTACACCCTAAATATACTCACAAAGAGAAGTTTACTGACTTCTATTCACATAAAACATACATATGGTGCAAAATACACCGTATATTTACATTCTAAACCAGCAGCCGGTTTCGCCTGAGCATCTATGCTACTTGCATCACACCAGGATACAACAAATGTTTAGAAAACGTTTTATTAGACATTAGACGTTCACATTAGACATTCACATGAGCGGCGACAAATGACCAAAACGGGAAATACACATGATTAGCAACAAAGGAAAGTGTACATAAGAAACATCCTAAGTAACAAATGCATCACAAATCAATATTTACATACTGAATAAAATTTGGCAGTTTGTGATGACATATACCATTTTAAATGGCAATGTACATGAAGGTATAAACAGTGTAGAATAATTTGCCAAATATCAGCAATCGCATGTACAGTATGTATTGCACATGTGGGTTGCGATGTGAACATAAATATTTACATTATATGTACCAAGGTGGGTTAAAAACCACCCGGACACGTCCATCCGATACGGAAATAAAAGAGCGAGAAGAATGAACCAAACAATGTGGAGTGATGATCAAGGCCGACACGTTATAGATTTATAACTGCCAGTCTAGAGAACGCAGTTAATTGCACAAGGTAGATTCCGATGCGTTGCTTGTTTTGTTCTGTTCGCGCTTTTGACAATATTAATAACGCGCGGATAAGATATTACTCGTACAAGCACGCATTTCTGTTATCACGCCGAACTTTTATTACTGCATTTCTAAGCACTGTATTCGCACTAGCGATTGCATGTACTGGAAAACAAGCTATCGTCTACTGTTACAGGTGTATTGGAGCAAGCATATTTGTTTCGGTTTGGTTTCGTTTGTCGGGTTTAACGTCCCAAAGAGAGTCAGGCCATGAGAAACGCAGTACTGGAGAACTCCGGAAATTTTAACCACCTGGGGTTCTTTAACGTGTGCTGACATCGCAGTGCACACGGGCGCCTTGCTTTTCGCCTCCATTGAAAAGCGGCCGCCGCGATTCGATTTTGCATCCTTGGGCACAGTAATTTGTTTCATTTACACTACAACTGTCTCATATGTTACTTGCAAGATAGGTCTGGTGGAGCAACCAGCTTGGACGCTGTAGCTCTCGCACAAACGTAATTATTATACGTATTAAACCATGCGCCGAACCAGTCTCACGTAAGAACTGTAATACATCAAACATTATCGAGGCATTTAAGCTCCGTCGTTAAGAGTACGGCGCGATAGCATCTACCTGCCCACATATTAAGTCCTGCTTTCACGACGCCATTTAAACGTGCCTACATGACCTAGGGGTTACCTGAATGCAACGCTCCTGGCAGAGTAATTCTGATTCACCTTCTCATATGAAAGAAGAGGCCCGGGTTGCCAGCTCCTGCCAAACGTATGCCATCAGACATCCCTACGTCCAGTTAGTGCACGACCTTGACAGCTGCGAGCTACCATCTGTCAGCATAATAATAATTATAATAATTGGTTCACAGGAAGGGAAAGGCGCAGTATCTGTCACACTTGCTCAGTTGACACCTGAACCGCGCCGTAAGGGAAGGGATGAAGGTGGGAGTGCAAGTAGAAGGAGAGAAAGGGGAGCCGTAGTGGAGGGCTACGGAGTAATTTCGACCACCTGGGGATCTTTAACGTGCGGTGACATGGCACAGCACACGGACGCCACTTCGTTTCGCCTCCATCGAAACGCAGCCGCCGTGGTCGCGTTCGAACCCCGGAACTCAGGCACAGTGGTCGGGCGTCTTACTACTGCACCACCTCGGCAGGGCAACCAGACTCTTGGTTTTTGAAGCGAAATTAAGCTTCCATATGGCAGGTAGTTGTCGTTTTTGTTGTGACTGCAGGAAGAAGGAAAAAAAAATTGGGAGGACGCTTAAGCTTCGCCTTCAAGAGTGGAACCCGATAGCGTTATTGCACCTCGTTCGCACCGCCCACTCATTCGCTCGGTATGCTCTTGAGTCACACAAAGACATAGTTTTCATACTCAACACTTCTAAGTGCACTGTACAACGTTTTTCTAATTATTTGTTCAAACAAGTGCTTCTCACAATCTACATTATCGCACTGTGTTGTGCACACTACAACGTTTCTTGCTCCCGTGATCCTTTAGCGTTCACACGCACTGAGTATGTCGGTCAGTCACACATCGCAGGGGAAGCTTTCCCAGCAGAAGCGCTACGGCGCAGCGATCACGTCAGAGGTGTCCGGCATCAGACGCTGCACCTAGCAATCGCGCTGTGAGCGGAAAGAGGAGCCGCGTCGCCTAAACACAACTGGTCGAGTGACGCACACTGGATGTTGGAAGGGGAGAGAGCGAGAAAACTTATTAAACGCAAGGGTATTAGGCATCCTCGCACCGGTACCCGCGCGGCCCGAAGGGGAGAAGCGGGTGAGCGAAGAGAGTGATGTAAAGAAAGGAAAGACGCTTGATTCTACAACCCGTGAGGGTGCACGGCGAAACGTCAGGGGCGAGTGGCGCGCCACGTGTCGGGGCAGCGCCGCAGATTGCGAGGAGGGGTTCTTCTGTGTTTGCCGCAAGATGGCTCTGCATGTGCGCAGAGCGCAGAAGAAATGTAGCGGAAACGTACTTCGCTACTCGTGTAACTGCGACTTCTGTAACATGCTCATAAATACCGATATACACCGCAGTATAACGTTCTACGGCACGTTTCTAAGGCAACACCGCATTCACTAGAAGCGCTTTTGTACCGCTTTCAAGCATCGAACTCGTGGCCGAGTCTTCTTAACTCTCTTGAGTATCACCACCAGTCAAATCATTTTTCTTTAAACTCCACACTAGCACATTATCAGTCAAAACATGGATGCACGCTAAAGGCCTGTTCATCCCTTGGTCAACATACTGTTTTTTGTGTAACAGACCTGAGGCGATAGAACACGTGTTTCTGGACTCTTGGGATGCCATTTTTTTCTGGGATGTGCTTCAGAGAACTTTAAAAAAAGAGCTACCTCTAGATGCATATGGCATACGATTTTTACCTTTTCCTAATACAGAGGAGTTTCCCTTTGATACAATAATGCTCCTGGGCCTCCACAGCTTGTGGAAAACCAGAATGCAGTTTAACAATGCAGATATACAAGTCAATCCTGTACGAGAACATTTCATACACAGTGTTGTGCGGTTCAGGGAAGTGCATATGACACTCCCCTAGCAGCCATAATGGATTCATGTGCTTGACAGTTGACAGTTTGGTAAAACTGAAAAAGTTTTAACCCGCCGTGTCACGCGAAAGTGTGCTGACATGTTTTATTGTTAATCGTCTTGTTTTGAATGCCCAAGTCGGCAATAAAAAAATTACCGACGATTACGCTACTTCCTAATGCAAAATTTGAGCGCAGCAAATAAGCTGTTTCACCTTTCCGATAGATTGAGACAAAGAAATCGAGCAACACATGTATGCGCTATCACAGAATTTTTTTTTTATTTTTCACACGTATTCCTTTAACAAAGACTCCACTAATAGTTCTTGGCAGTCATGAAGGAAGCTTCGTGGTCGGAGAAATAGACTGATATATGTTCGACTTGGTACACCAACGCTTGATTCTCAAAGACGAGATCTATACAAGTGCCTCGCGAGGTTGTCACAGCCGTGGGACGCGTTACGAGCGAGAGGAACGGGATACGAAGAGGCGTCCGTGTGCTGTGCGATGTCAGCGCACGTTAAAGATCCCCAGGTGGTCGAAATTACTCCGTAGCCCTCCACTACGACTCCTCTTTCTCTCTCTTTCCACTTTCACTCTCGCCTTCCTCCCTTCCCTTACGGCTTGGTTGCGGTGTGCACAGAAAACAAGTGAGACAGTTACCGCGCCTTTCCCTTCCTATAAAAAATAAATCAATTTTTCTACGCGGTCATGCCCCGCCGGGGTGGTACAGTGGTAAGACGCCCGACTACTGTCCGGAATACCCGGGTTCGAACCCGACCTCGGCGGCTGCGTTTCGATGGAGGCGAAACGAAGAGGCGTCCGTGTGCTGTGCGATGTCAGCGCACGTTAAAGACCCCCAAGTGGTCTAAATTACTCCGTAGCCCTCCACTACGGCTCCTCTTTCTCTCTTTACACTTTAACTCCCACCTTCCTCCCTTCCCTTACGGCGCGGTTCAGGTGTCCACAAACTCGTGTGACAGATACTGCGCCTTTCCCTTCCTGTGAACCAATCATTATTATTATCTACGCGGTCACGTTGTCTTCACTCGCTAGCGGCGGCAGCGGCATCAGAAAGTCGCTGCTAGCGCTTCCTCCGGCGACCCCTCCCCCTCCCCCCCAAACCCTCTTTCTTTCCTTGTGTTCTCCGGCTGCTCCGCGCTTCCTGCGAGGCTTCAGTTGCCAAGTGCCGGCTCGAACTGGGGGGATGAAAGTGGGGAGGCGCTGGTTACGAGGCCGACGCCGACGCCGACGCCGACGCGAAACCCAGGAACGAGCGGCAAAGAGCTGCGCTCTAAAAAAAAAGAAAAATCGTGGCTTAGTGGTAGCGTCTCCGTCTCACACTCCGGACACCCTGGTTCGATTCCCACCCAGCCCATCTTGGAAGTTGCTTTTTATTTATGAAGTGCATGCCGGGATTTATCGCTCACGGCCAACGCCGCCGACGACACCGGCTTTTCTGCGACACGAGCTCCTTAACGCTACCGCGTTATACGCGATGCGCAAAACGCCGACAACGCCGCCTGTCGCCAAAGCCACAAAGCGTAGGCGGGCTCGGTCGGGCGTTGTTCATGTCAGCGTCTAGGCGCGCGCGTTGTGTTTTCGTCTTTGATCGTGGTTTAACAGATATGCCGCTGTCAATCTTTAGCAATGTCCGGAAAGAATTTCTGCGCAGTTGGTTTTTCGAACACACATAAAACATTGCCAGGAACAGGTTTGTTTAAGTTTCCAGCGATGCTTCACAAGAACGACGGCGGCCGTGAATCGCGGCTGTATTACGCAGGAAGCGAACAATTCCACCGAATGACATTTGTTGAGTTTATTGTCATTTTTTCGACGCGTTGCTACACGACGAAAGCTAATGCCGTTTCTAAATTATGGTAACTGCGATGGACATGCAAATGTTGGGGCGCCTTCAATATGCTGCGAAGATGACTGCGCTGTAAACGAAAGCAGCCTTTAAATCGACATTCATATCTTGCATGCCTTGTAACCAGCTTGTTGATTAGGACTACCAATTACGAAGTTAGCGGCAGTGTCGGCGACGTTTGTTTAGGAAAGGGCACGGAAGGTGCGCACGTCTGCGCTCGACTGCGAAACGCGTAGGAATTTCGACGTTTTCGCCAGATCGTTCGCTCGGCGTATTAAGGCCCGGCGAAAAATGCACGAGTTTGGCCTCATCAAGAAAGCATATGGCAAATTCATAACGCTTGCCACATCGGATACCGCGAGCTTACCGCAACGACGCCGCCCGCGAAAGCGGCCGACGACGGCGCTCTGGCCGTGTGCTAGGCCCTAGTCGTCGCTAAACGCCTAAACGGTTTCGCATAAAAGCCGTAGCTAGAAGCACTTTGGAAGTAGTAAAATATTTTTATTCCTTCATCAAATTAAGCGCTTATTATTCAAAATCAGCAGAGCATGATTTCCTGAAGGTGGCGAAAGAAATTTGCCGTGTCGGCGACTGTGCGCCGACGGACAGCGGCAGCAGGAGCGACCTGTTCCGCCCGCGCTGGGTGCGGTGGCTACGGGTTGGCTGGCAGGAATGGGTGCGTTTTTTTTTTCGTTTTTTTTTTCGATGGTATTTGGCATATTTCACAAACATAACTAGCTGCACAATTATAGGA
This sequence comes from Amblyomma maculatum, assembly GCF_055883805.1. NCBI lineage: Eukaryota > Metazoa > Arthropoda > Arachnida > Ixodida > Ixodidae > Amblyomma > Amblyomma maculatum. The sequence continues at coordinate 347,591,006 of NC_139344.1, forward strand.
GCACAGTAGTATTTAATGCAGGTGGCACGTTTGTAGTTCACCGAGTCTCTGGTTCAAAATAACACATTTCCTCGTTGATCGCATGCGGATGAGTACCTCAAACTGTATTCGATACCTAATGTCGTTTTCATCGAATGTCATTATACTTTCTCGTGTAGAAGCAAACAAATATCATTTTGAACGAAAGTCATTCGATAGAAAACGTATTAAATTTGCCGTGTGGCAGGGCTGAGTGATATAACTATGTTTTCAGTGTTTTCTGCTTGTCATTGCCCCTTCCGTGCACACTTCTTGTTTAAACTTGGTTGCCTCCGCTGTAGGGAATATACAATATGAATTATATTTATGAAATGCTTAGCCAGAAAATATTTAGCGTGCATTGACATCGCGCAGCACGCGGTTGCATTTTGCCTTTCGCCTCCACTTAAAAGCGGGCGGCGCGGTCGACTTTGGTCCCGATAACTCGATCTTCTCTCAGTAGCTTGAGCCGCTGCGGCAGGTTATTGAACAGACATTTTCCAATATGCGTTTTGAAACTTGCCATGCAATTACTTTGAAGACCAGGGCCAGTGTTCCTGTTGGCTGGCAAGATACGAAAACATAACATGTCGCTGCACTTGATATTGGCTCTAGAGCTTGTTATAAAGTGCGCTGTAATTCTGCAGTTGGACGCGAGGGTGATACAAATGAAATGAAGATGATACTACAATAATAAAATAGGATATAAAATTTAAATGTAATATGCTCTTGACTAACCTGCGATGCAGCTTTTCAGATATTGCCTCTGCTGATATCTCACTCCCCCATGAAATTATCTACCCGATCTGCCTTTTTGATGACGGAATAGGTGAAATCTATCCTGTACAGGCAGTGGTAAAGCGCAGGCATGAAAATCTGAACTCTTGCTACAGGAGCCCAATATGCGCTATTTTCTGATGCTCAGAATGCTGGTTTGCAAGCTCGTTGGCTTTTGCTGCGGTCGCACCGGTACGAAACCGCTCGCAGTTTCGACGACGCTGCCTAGTTTGCTGTAGCAATTTATTGCATGTAAACGAAGCAAGCGTGCACCATTAAGCAAAGAAAGAACATTGGTTCATAGGTCTAGGAATGAACGAATTAGCGTGGCGTTGTAATGAAAGCGGGGCACTCAAAATGAGCTCCACTTCGTAGTTGATGGCAGCTGCAGGAGACACTTGATGCATTATAGAGGTGATGTAGTTTCAGACGGCCGTGATTTTCAGACGGCCGTGATATCGAACAAATGTCCAATATTATAAAGGGCGATCGCCTTGCGCAAGCTGACACCGCGGAAGTGCCCGCGAGACGCGCACGAACGGCAGATCGCACGCGCGCACCACGGCCGCGCTTGACGCGTGAGGCCCGTCTCGGGTTCCGACGGCCGCCGCTACGCGGCTTTCAGTGGCGCCCCTATAGGCGCTGCGCATGGCGTATAATGCAGCGGCCTGCTACTGGCTCTGTAGCTGAGCTACCTCGGCTGCAGGGGGAGAGGTGGTGAAAGGTGGCAGATCCTGTCTATATGGGGCTGCGACGGTAGGTCAACGCTGCTGCGGCGGGGGCTAGCCAGCCATCGAATTTTATCTGTTGTAGGCAGTAATTGCACCCGCCACTGCTTCGGTGATAGACGACGGTTGTTGTTGCGGCGCATCTTTCTCTCCTTCTCCGTTTCCTTTCTTCTCTATTTTCGTTTCTGTCCGATTGACTGATTGATTTATAGGAAGTGAAAGGCGCTGTAACTGTCTCACTTGTTTTACGTGGACACCTCAACCTTGCGGAAGAGAGGAAGGTGGGAAGGAAAGTGGAAAGAGAAAGAGGAGCCATAGTGGAGGGCTACCGAATAATTTCGACCACCTGGGAATCTTTAACATGCGCTGACACCACAGAGCACACGGACGCCTCTTCGTTTCGCCTCCATCGAAACGCTGCCGCCGAGGTCGGGTGCGAACCCGGGTACTCCGGCACAGTAGTCGGGCGTCTTACCACTGCACCACCCCGGCGGAGCTCTCTTCTGTCCGCACGAGGCAGCGGAGGTGGCTCAGCTGCAGAGCCAGTAGCAGGCTCGTGCATTTTCTTTTCCTTCTTTCCACAGCCTCAACAACAACAGCATCGGCTGCATTGTGACGTGGTGAAGGGTCCCCCTGGACCACTAATGTGCGGTAGATCGTGCCCTCCACTACGGCACCTCTATCTCCCTCTCTTCTTTCACTCCCACCTTTCTCCCTTCCTTTACAACGTGGTACATGTGATTGAGACAGATACAGCGCCTTTTCTATCCTGTGACTCAGTTTCAAACGCCACTGATGCCTGCCGTGCTAACGCCTCCTAGGCATATGGTCTGCTTTTGTTTGCTATGTGGTGCGGCATTCGAGGAAGCGGCAAATGAAAGGCGGCACACAAACGCCTGGATCGGACGCCCGACGGGGTGGAAGTTCCTGGCCCTACGGGGCTGGAACGGTAGGTCAACGCCGCTTGCGGCGGGGTCTAGCCAGCCAGGGATGTTTATCTATCGTAGGCCGTCATTGCACTCGCCACTGTTTCAGTGGTGGACGACGGCCGTTGTTGTGGCGCGCGTCTTTCTCTCCCTCTTCTTTTTTTTCTTTCTTCTCTATTTTCTCTTCTGTCCGCACGAGGCAGTGGAACCCGACCTCGGCGGCTGCGTTTCGATGGAGGCGAAACGAAGAGGCGTCCGTGTGCTGTGCGATGTCAGCGCACGTTAAAGATCCCCTGGTGGTCGAAATTACTCCGTAGCCCTCCACTACGTTTCCTCTTTCTCTCTTCTCCCACCTTCCTCACTTCCCTTACGGCGCGGTTGCGGTGTCCACAGAAAACAAGTGAGACAGTTACTGCGCCTTTCCCTTCCTATAAATAAATCAGTTAAATCAGGCAGTGGAGGTGGCTCAGCTACAGAGCAAGTAGCAGGCGATGTCAGCGCACGTTAAAGATCCCCAGGTGGGCGAAATTACTCTGTAGCCCTCCACTACGGCTCCTATTTCTCTCTACTTTCACTCCCACCTTCCTCCCTTCCCTTACGGTGCGGTGGAGGTGTCCACAGAAAAATGTTGAGACAGTTACCGCGCCTTTCCCTTCCTATAAATCAATCATAAATCAATCACAACAACAACAGTCACCCTTAACCACCTCCTCGGGTATGCATAGTTTTCACCTTCAAGTGACCTTGTCAGATACTGTGTCTTTCCTTTCTTATAAACTTGTTTACAACGGAAGAGAAACCTTCACTATTATAGGTATAGCAGGTCTTCGTGTGGCTAATTTTGCCATTTAAATGACCTTGACCTAATAAAGTGTGGACGTCCACAAAACCTTAACGCGGAAGGAAACCCTGTATAGCGCGATGTCACTTTGAACAGCCTTGAAGGTCAAATATATACCGCGCCTTTCCTTTCATTTAAAGCAATGTACTGATTGATTGATTGAATGTCCTTCATTAAATGGGAAGGCTCATTGCCATGGATGGGGATAAAGGGGAGTAGACATAATCTTCATTGTTTAGGTCGTCATTCGAATCACATTGCTCTAACCAGGCCACTAAGCGAGCCATATGGCAAATATCATCTGTGTGTTAGCATCAGTTTCTAGAAGGGAACGGTAGTTCAGGCGGTAGGGTTCGATCTCGGGGCGTCCAGTAGAAAAAGCAGGGCAATCCCAAACTAAATGAGATATGCCGCCGCAGGTTAGAGTCGTACAGTGGGGGCACGTAATCATTTTCTCCGTATACTGACGCCAGCGGGCCATAATACGTGGCGTGTAAGCCGCTTGGGCGATGAGCTTATTCAAAAATACTTCTTGACTTCGGGTGAGGTGGGTTCTTCTCGTAAAAGGTGGGTCTGGTGTGGCCACCTGCATGCGATGCTGACTGAGGCTACGAAGACTGGTCCGAGTATAGTGCATAAAGGCAAGAGAAGGGGTGAGTGGCCCGCCCAAGGTCGAATAAGGATGACGCAAGGGGGGTGGGGAAGTAAATGTGGACATCCCGCCTGCCAAGGCAGCCGCGGCGTGTGCCGCCGCATTGCCCCCTGATTCGTTCGAGTCACCTGGGGTCCAGTGAATAGCGACAGTTCTGGTCGAGAGTTGGTGGCGTTTAAGGAGGCGCTGTATAGCCGTAGCTGTTGCATCTTGTGTACCCGGAGTAGCGATTTCCTTGTTAGCTTCAAAGGAATCAGTAAGAATACGTATTGTACAATAAGTTGTTTTTTCGACTCCAGCGCTTAAGAAAACAATATTCAGGCTAGAAAGAGATAACATCTTCATTTGGGAAACGCAAAAGACTAGGGACGGGATGAAGGTGCAGATATAAGTTCCCAGTTCAAGACTCCACTCTTGGCGGCTTCCTTGACCATGCTCTTCAGATCAAGCTAAAGGAAAGGATCAGAATTGGCCAGTAAAGATTCCCACTACTCCCTCGAAGTGCATATAGATTTTTTACTTGCATATCAAACCTAGCATTCCCATACGTAGTGGATCTGCATGGAATGCTGGCTGTCTTACCATGCGTGGGCACGGGTCCTCGTGTTTGGCCTGGAACATACGACTGTATATAAGGAGACTGGCATATACTCCTGCTTGCATTTTTCTGTATATGTGCATTGGTACGTTTTAAGAGTTTCGAAAACTCTAGAGTCCTGGGTACAAAGTGTGCATGGGCGTCACTTGTTGGGTGTACGCTCGAGCAAGCTGCTCCGTATCTTCTTTGCCGGAAGCCTCCGGTGTCCCGGCAGTGTATTTGGGTTTGCTCGGTACGGTGGCTCCGCAAGGGACAGAACGACAGAAGAGACGAAGAAAGCGGGCTGTTCCGGCTAGCATCTACCGCCCCCAGGAGCCGAGCAGCCTAGCGATTAGCGGCGCATGCTTTTTCAATGGGCGTCATGTTGGACGCGGCACTAGCTTCAGAGAGCCTATAATACTATTACTACTACTACTATTAAATAATAATAATAATAATAATAATAATAATAATAATAATAATAATAATAATAATAATAATAATAATAATAATAATAATAATAATAATAAGAAGAAGAAGAAGAAGAAGAAGAAGAAGAAGAAGAAGAAGAAGAAGAAGAAGAAGCGCAGTAGTAGTATTATAGGCTCTCTCAAGGTAGTGCCGCGTCCAACATGACGCCCATTGAAAAAGCATGCGCCGCTAATCGCTAGGCTGCTCAGCTCCTGGGGGCGGTAGATGCTGGTCGGAACAGCCCGCTTTCTTCGTCTCTTCTGTCGTTTTGTCCCAGGCGGAGCCACCGTACCGAGCAAACCCAAATACGCGTTCCGGCATCCAGAGTGCAGCGATTGCAGAGTGCACGTTTTAGGGTTCATTTTTATTATATGTCCGGACTTCTTCACTTTATGTCCGAAAGTGTTATTTTAGGCGGAGCAGTAAAACACACCCTCTCTATATAAGCACGGCATGTTGGCGCCCTTTCTCAGTCCTTCTCCATTTACACGAGTGGGGACAGTGCGATGCTCTCCTTCGAATGGCAGGGCGGATCGCAGCGCCAACAGTGGACGATTGCAGAGAGGGGCTCCCCAAAGATGTATGGCCAGAGCATTGCATGCCCGAAGGAGCGGCACTGTAACAGCAAGCGTGACGCAGGGTGATACAGGACTGAGCAGAAGACATTCCCCCCGAATGAGGTCGTTATCGGATGCATCTCGATTTCACGCTCGATTTGCCGGCCATACGTGCCAATGTCCTGCCATCGCCGCTCTCGCAGACACGCCAGCATTGGGGCGTCATGTCTGCCGCGCTTCTTCGTTCTTGCCGCACACACGTTTCAAGTTTGAGATGTGCTGGGAAAGCGCTTTTGTTGTCGAGAGATCCCTTAACGTTGGCAAGTTATTTTCTACACTTTTATTACGGCGGTGTGTGTGCGAAAGATTTATCTCGAGTCTCAATGTTAGGCTGATAACTGCCTTGCGCCGCATAACATATGGACTCTATTATTTATAAGCGGTTGTTAGCAGTTGTTAAGTGCGCGGAGTCTTCAGTGATAAATGGGAAAGACATCCGCAAAGATTTGTCAGAAATAACGATCGCTTAGTTCCATAAGCACATAGCAGGAAATGAACCTTAAATCAGAAAGACATGTAATATCCTTCCACAGATCGAAATGGCAGAGTGACTGAAGCCAAATTTACGAACTATGCAGTCTTCTCTTCAAGTGTAAGAAAGAAGCATAGCACGCTCAGGCGGAAAGTATTCTGGAGTGCATTCATCTTCCAAGATTAACTGCTCAGTAGAGTCCTGCTTTTAACCTCTGAAAGCAGGTCTGTCTACCTAAACGTTAAGTAATACTTTGATCGCTTTAATTTTCTTCTTTCTCTAACAAATTATTTTCCCCTGACGAGCAATTAGACACATTCTACAGCCAGCTAAAATACAAACCGTGATTGACTTTCGCGGCGAAAAAAAAAAAAGAGAGAGAATACTTTGCGCGAAATTGTCAGCATTCCCGAAAAAAAAGCGTCGCTACAAGAACAGATAGATAGATGTGTTTATAGAATAGAATCGTAGAAAGGTCGGCCGGAAAGTTGAGCATCTGACCTGCTAAGTTCAGTCCGGCTGTAAACTAACCACCCTGACAGAGTTTTAAAACGTCAACACTGCCGCGGGATGAAATATTTCAATCAAATAATGCCTTATTTTTGTTCTCTTTCGTTATGATTCAATCAGCGCGAGCCCGGGAATGCGGAGGAGGATCAATTAATTCTTCGCTATTGAGAGCGCAGCTATTATTCATATGCATCCTTTTCCTGTTTCTGGTTGGTATTCAAGTCGCTAGAGCAGTAAGAGTGAGAAGATTTAACGTTACCTGGATAGTTATTCGCAGTTCTGTGTCACGTACATGTTAGGCTATTTACAGCAACGGTCGTGCAGCATTGTTTTGGAACAAAATGTTTATTTCTATTTCATACAACCTATCATTTCACAAAACGCATGCTGTGCGTTGAATGTTTTGTTGAACTCAATCAAATGTACCACGCAAACCACTCCTCTGATAACCACTACGCAAAGAGCTCTAAGCCTAGACCAGCTAACTTTAATATGTAGAAATCCAGAACAGGCTAGATACAAATTAGTTCTAACTCCACCAGTAAGAGATGTTTTCAATTCAATTCAATTTATTTACGCCATAGATGCAGTTAGGTCCGCGTAAAAAGGGATTTACTCCCGGACCTCTCTTTTTTACAAAGCACGCAGAAGAAATACATGGTCTAGAAAACAAAATTATATTTCGGTAACACTTTTGCAGAAGTGCAGCATATGCATACTTTCATATATTTACATATTACACTTACACAGTCCAATTTCTAGGGTCATACTTTCTTCCAGATCGGTGGTTAACTATAACAGTTGATCCAGCAATGTAGGAAATTCTTTTATTAATTTTGTCTCAATTGCTGCGCAAACAAAGCCAGAGGTGAGATTCTTTTCTGATAGCCACTTCACCACCACAATGACAGGAGTCTAAGGAACTGTAAACACAAGTTTAACTTATTACTTAATCTTCCCTGCGACAGAACTCCGGTATGTTGACTTAGCAACAACAACAACAACAAAAAAAGGAAAAAAAATGAGACCGTCTCCAAAGTGCAGCCGATACAGCGCAGAAGAAGAGCAGAACGAGCACTTTCCGGAACACAAATCGGATCATATGCAACTTTCTAGGCCCGCGTCGTGCAGGCAGCCTCTCCACGTGCCTGAAAGAGTGCCTCCGCAGAGTAGCACGAAACACAGGGAAGCCTTATCAAACGAATCAGAGCAGAGCAATGGCAGCCCTGCAGGAGCGGCCAATAGCACCAGCCGGCCAAAAGCACCCTATTCCGTCCCACCAGGAATAGCCATTGAAATAACGACGGCATGGCAGCGTTTTGGGCGCGAATTCGGGAGCCCGAGCCACCGCCTCGGTGCGCGGGTTGTTTCCGGCGACCGTGCACGGTCGCTCATGGGGAACAAAGTGCGGCGGCCCCTTCTCCTACCATCCTTTTCCGCCGGATCGGAGACTGTGCGGGAGTTGCTGGAGTTATAAACAAAACACAGGTGCCTATGCTACATAACGATGAAAGGCGAGGGAAAAATGTCCGAAGTTTGCCCGATGGAAAAGTGCTTCGTATATGGCAGAAACTTGTCGCTTCTTGATGGTTGCTGTTCAAGCAGAGCTGATCGCCCGACGTCTGTGTGCGCCATCAAACCTGTGGAGCGTAGCAGAAGCGATTTCGGCAAAAAAAAAAAAAAAGAATTCCACGCGGACCCGTTTTCGTGCACCTGTATTGATTTTCTTTTCTTTTTTTTTTTTTTGTAAAAGAAGGGCAGGGGAAATGTGTTAGATATGCAGCTTAAGCGGCTTTCGCACCTGTTGTACCTATGAAGAAAAACCATTATTGTCTTTTTCTTCGCCTCTTCTCTGCGCGTCTTATTGAAGGGTTCTGGAGGCGTATCACGGGCTGTTTTCAGTATTTTACATTTTATACGTCTACCTCCTATTTCTTCCTATATATGCTATCAGCAACGAATAAAACACAAATAAAATAACTGGAATCTCATATCAAAAACAAAGCATATTGTTTCTTTGAGAGGAGTTACAAGCGAGGTTGATTGAAGCTTCGTACCTCCAAATTGAAATGAACCTGCGCTAGTATTGAGCTTTCCCAGACAAACTTCTTTTGATTTTGATGTTAGCGTTCCAGTTCTCTCATTTTCTGATGCTACCACCTTTCCTCGAAATGAACGCGTTCAAATGACGGTTTCGCTACCGTCTTTTGCTAGCAAAATCGAAGTAGAACACTGCGCCACTAACCAGTAAGAGAGGAACAGGCGGCACATTGCGCTTACCCAAGTCTCTGTCTAACACATTCAATTCGATGGTTTTTCTTTTTTTGCTATTGTTGTTTCAGCGCGGAGTTCCGTCTGATTACTTTCCTGTCTCCGAAGTAACTATCCGCTTTTTTTTTTTTTTAATTTTGGCTAGTGTTCTTCTTATTGTGTGCAGTATTTCTGTTTGTTCTTCCTCCTCCAGATAGACCTTACGGTAGCGGCGGAAGATGAACTTGCAGATGAAGAGAAATTATCAGCGCAGAGCGGCGACAAGGAAGAAGGGAAAGAAAAGGCAGGGGGAGGGGGGGGGGGGGGGTGACTGGGGGACGGACAAGCGTGGAAGGGAAACGGCGTAAAAAAAAAAAAAGGAGGAGAAAACAGCTTCCGGTCGCTTTTGGTGCGTCTTGCGCCTCGAAATTTGCAAGTGGTTAATGATATTCTTTACATTCAAATGAAATATACATACGATCATCAGTTACTAATAATTCTACAAATAATCAAATTTAATATCAGTCTGTAAGCTTTAGATTTCGTTATTTTTCGATACGAAACTCTAACCTTAGCCCAGTTTCATTTCAATAACGTTGTTTCTGCAGGAATATGCTTTTATGATGTAATTATTAAAAAGAATGTTGATAAATGCATATGCAAACGTCTGAGCCCAAATCTATTATAACAAGCATCGCATGCTAACAGGGAACTTTGCTGTTTCACCAACAGAAACATGTAAATGTGTACAGCAGGCTTCAATCCCAAATGCTTACTTGAAATCTCCTTAGTTTCCGCTTGAGCTGCGTAAAAAAGTAGCTATAATGTATTGGATCTAAACTATATTCTGGCTTCACTCCAGCACCCCTAAATCGTGATTAGTAAAGAAACGGCAGTTCCAACCAGGCAAAAAAAAAAAAAAAAATGATAGGGCAACCGTTTATATTGCATTTTCGTGAAGTCAATAAGTTACGTCATTTTAGAAATCGCCCCTCGGTCTCCATGTCAAGCAAACTCAATGGCAAAGTAGCGTTGCTGAAGCAATAATCGAAACCGCCCTCAGAAGAGTACAAGATATGAGGCTCAAGGCAACAGAGAAGTGTACCTGCATGGTTCATTCATTATTAGACATCACCAGGATCTCGGTCATTTCTTGTCTTTTCTTCGGTAAGGTAAAAAGTTGGGCGAGTTGGTATATAGGCATGGTTGATAGAATACACTGCGCTAAAAAAGACAGAACTGCGCGAACAGGACTGCGCTTGTTCTCTTCTTTAAGTGTTTAGTCGTCGTCTTTCTTAGCGCAGTGCATTTTTTCAACCTTGTTATGTCTTGTTTTTTATTTGCGCGCAAACTTTCTGGGCTATACAGGACGCTTTCGTTGTTACAGTTGCTTCAGTGAAGAGATCTGTAGGTCTATACATGTCATTACAGTATAATCTGAAATTTTCTGTGTTTTGGGATTTGGTCACTTAGAAAAACATTCTCCCCCCCCCCCTTTTTTTTTCCTTTTACGCAGTCAGTTATTCTAAAAGTTTGCTGTGAAAACTTTTACGCACTGTGTCAAGTTAGCTCGAAACGCAGTGAGCTAGGCTGCGCTGAATGTATGGTTTGAATTGCATTTTCTGTGAACGCCAAATTCAGATTATTCAATATGTGCCTGACATCGCCAGGTCATTACGCTCGCCTCGTCTCGTCTCCATTCAAAGATTATCGAAACGTGCAGCCGAATCACTCACGCGCACACAGGAGACAAGCGGGAATCACGTGCACTCTCAGTGCCTGTCACACGCAGTTTGCGCTTCCCATCCGAGTGAACTGCAGTTAAGGGAAGGAACAGGGAGAAACAGGGAGAACCTGGCAGGGGAACAAGGCTGTTTATGAAATCCTAGCTGTTTCGAGGTATTAAATTCGTTTTCTATGTATACGCCACCGGGCACGTTTAGTCAGCCGCGAGTGCACAGAGGACGCAGTGCGAGAGGTTTTGAGGTCGACTTCCCTAATTTAATCCCTCGATTCGATTCACGCGCTGCAGGCTTGTATGTTTCCCGTACTCTGCACGCGTGTTTAAAACTGGTATTTGTCATTTACAAGCTATCTCGGTACGGCAGCATGCCAGAGTGGCTAGGCAATTAATTGTTTGAGCTCTTTAATATTTTGAATTCGGTTGCAACATATTCTTAACATGGCAACACGACTTATTCAAGTCCATGGTTTGTTGCTCAACAACACTCTCTACTGACACATGGTTTGTGAGACCTGCGAAATATTTCTAAATGCTTGTCTGCACTGGCTAGTTAACCTTTCTGTATTAATAATTGCGACGGTAATAAAAAAAAAAAAAACGGCTGTGTGGAGCAAGTACGGAGCTGGAAAGTGTGTTAAGTTTATTTACGTCTATACTCGTCTAAGCCATTCGCAGCACTGCGAAGGACATGGGTATCCTGGCCCAATCCTAGTGCCTCTCCCCTCTGTGCACTACAATAGATATTTGTGCACATGCGATCGCATCCGCCAATTCGGGGGGTGAAGAGGCGCGTTGGAGCGCAGTTACCTATTTTGTTGCGCCCGTAACCCTTATTGGACCTAGGTCGCCCCTGACTTTCAACAGCTTCTGAGACGAAGCATTAGCGACTTGAGTCAAAGCATTCTACCTTATAGGAAGCTGCAAAATAAGGCAGAAATAAAACAATATATTGTGATTGAAAGCATTCAGCTTTAAACAACAAACTAACTGTCATGCACATGGAACTTAAGCTGGATTTGTAAAAAACGTGTGTACGATCGAAGAACTAAATTTCTTAAGCTATGCGTACATCGGGGCCAATTGGTGAGGACAACGCCCATTTTGTGTTTAAACCCCACCGTGGGGGTGCAGTGATTAAGGCGCTCAACTACTTTTGCCCAAGGATGCCGGATCGAATTCGATGGAGGCGGAAAGCAGGGCGCCCGTGTGCTGTGCGATGTCAGTGCATGTTGAAGAACTCCGGGTGGTCAAAAATCCCGGTGCGCTCCGCTACGACGTCTGTGATAGCCTGAGTGGCTTTAGGAGGTTAAAATCCGCAAGCCAAACTAAATTACTTTCTGTATAAGCGAATATATTAACGCGAAAGCATTATTTCGCTATGTTCACGAATTCCTGTCCGCAGAACGTGTCCGCAGCAGTTGTGAGTAATTGAGAAGTGGTAGAGGTTAATGAGTGGTGTCAATCGATAGAGGGTGACGTAATGTTGTTGCCGGAAAAATAATTGGGCTAATAAGTTATTTAGGTAAATAATTCGAATAACGGGTGCACAAGAAAGGAAAGGCGCAGTATCTAGCGCTGTCATACTTGTTCTGTGGACACCTGATCCGCGCCGTTGGAGAAGGGAGAAAGGTGGGAGTGAAAGCGGAAAGAGAGAAATTGGTGTCGTAGCGAATTTGACGTCACGCAACCGGAACTAGAGCCGAAAAGGGCGCAGGAAGGGATTGGCGAGCAATTTGAAAGTACCAAAGACTAGAATGGATAAATCAGAAATGTATAAAGCAACTAGGAGCAACCAGAAGCAGCATCCGTGCTCTCGAATTACACAAATGCAGATTCTGTAGTGCTGTTTATTTTTTTGCAGACATAATTGAGCATGGCCTTACAAATCAAAGGGTGACAAAGCTACGCTCCTTTCCGAGGCGGTGGCGGCAGAGAACAACACCCGCGTACGGCGCAGTAGTAAGAGCACGTGCGCATCGCATCCTCTGTCCACGGCCGCTCAATGGAGTGCGCCTCCATTGAGCGGCCGTGCTCTGTCTCACCTGCTTTGTTTCACACGGGCTTCTATGCATGCTTCTGCATTTGCTGCCACCCAGAGGCTATAGAATATGACATGATAGAACAAGTTAGATAGAAAAGAATTGTGCAGGTTTAGTGCTTACGCTGCCGTCTGCGCGCACGGGGCTTCGCAGGGGGCTAATAAAAAGTGTGGCCTAACAGGCATCATCGTGTGTATTTTGGCAAGCACGCGTGCCGGTTTTAATCAAGACCGTGCCTCGCAGGGTGAAGCTAACGAATGCAAATTACACTTTTACTGTAGCAAATGATAGCAAGAGCTACAACGTACACGACTGAGCAGCGCCCACGGGTATTTAGACACACTGGAAGTTTCTTTCTACGGCGCAACGAACGCAGCTGTCAATGCAGGCAATAGGAGATCATCCGAGTAAACATCAGCGCTCGCTGAAGCATTAAAAAAAGAAAGGTAGGTTTTTACAGCGACGAAATACAACTATTGTAATGTTATACTGGAATAAATGCATGTGACCTGAAAGAGAGCATCGTAGAAATATTATTCGGTGTAGCAGTGTAGCTACCACTCAAGGCGTGAATAGGAGAAGAACGCACATTTGCCTGAATACCTAAGATATGACTTCCCCACAGGTTTAACTATGTTAACAAATGATTCAGCTCAGGCTTTGAACGCCACGCTCCCTGAAATATTTACTTGTAGTAAATGAAAAAAATGCGCATTAACAATATTTTTCCTTTAGCCGTACAAAAGGACAAATGCTTTGCTAAAACGGAGATTTGGCCACTCCTCTAAAACAAATTGTGTTTTTTTTTTTCGGGGGCGTAGTAGTTTTGTCGTAGTACGCTCCTAGCTTCGAAAAGAGCGATTTTGCATGGGGGTTTCTTGAATTAGACTTCATGAAAGAAGAAATGCCGCGTTCAAGAAAGTATCAAGCTTGTTTCTGTCCTTGCAGAAACAGTCCCTAACACCGCAACGAGACGATATAGAAAATGTAAGAAGTCACAATAATAAATCTCTGCGCAACGTACAATGTTAAGGCAAAAAAGAAATGATTTGTGCAGAGTGCTCAAATACATTATCGAAGTCTTCACTCTTTCAAGATGGCAGATTTGTTGGTTGGTTGGTTGGTTTGTGGGGTTTAACGTCCCAAAGCGACTAAGGCTATGAGAGACGCCGTAGTGGAGGACTCCGGAAATTTCGACCACCTGGGGTTCTTTAACGTGCACTGACATCGCACAGCACACGGACGCCACTCCGTTTCGCCTAGTGCTTTAGGTGATCTGGGAGGACAAAGATGTGTGTTCATGGATCGATTGGAAGGCAAACTTACTTCTCAGAAGAATATTTAAGGGAGGCATACCTAAGAAAAATGCTAAATAGCAAGTCGGAGATTGCGTTCTTGCATTAAAATACTAATATTTTGCAATTTCTTTTTTCTATAGGCTGCAATCTCAAATTTTGGCACAGTTTTCCTTCCTATGAATAAATATCTCGCAAATGCTTTGAAGTGAATTCATATAATGTACTTTCTACTTAGTGTGCGCTAACACGCATTTGCTGTATTTCTCCAACTTGCAATTGCATGTAATAATCTTAGGAAGCAACAGAGTCTATAGTCTGTTTCCCGGGTTCCTATCATTTTTAAAGAGAAAATTACTTTGAGCCTAAAAAAACAAACGCAAAACAGCATATAGCTGCGGGAATAAGCGAACCCACATTTTCCACTGGTGTTACAACCTTTCTCTGGGCCGTTGAACTCAATTACGCGTTGAACTTCGTGAGACTCCTACTATCAGTCGCCTGCATTTAGAGCGCAGGTAACGCACCGAATTCTCCAGAGAGACCGTTCGGGTACGTGACCAAAAAACACAAATAACAGGAGAATCTGGGCTCAGTACAAGGTGTTTGCATGAAGCGGGAGCTTGATGGCCAGCTTTCACTGCACAGAATAAGACAATAAGTACCTATTGCGGGCGGGTTTACACATTTTATGGGATATTAACTCAAGAAAAATAATTCCAGGGTCTATCCGTCGTAGTCCACCGACCAGCTGTGTTTTCTTTTTGGTGCTCATTGCCCTAGAGTCAGCACGTTGTTGTTTAATTATTCACCTTTTTTATGTCAAGAACTGTGAACTTTCCTATGGCTTCTACTGCAATGAGCTAATATGAAAGCAAAAATAGGCCCCAGGTATGAGAGCCTCTCCCCAAACAACTGCTAAATGAGACAGCTCTTACCAATTATCAATAAAGTATGGGTCGCTTCGCAAGCCAAATTCCCAGTATTCCGTCCAACTGCACAAGTATATCTATAAAGATAGGCACTATTACACTGCATCTTTCAGGGCAGATTGCGCAACCCCGTATGATTTATTCACATTACAGCGTTTCAAACTCGCATGGGCGTGTGTATCTTTCTGACTGCCCTGTCTTATCTTCTTCGATCTCGGAAGCGCAAGAGCGAAGCGGAGATTCTTAATCATTGAGAGCGTGCGCACTGCGAAAGAGAAGAACGTGGCTTCGATGGGAATGAAGGCCACGAACAAATAACGCGTGGGAAGGAGATCCGATAGTGATCTTTCGGAAGCGCGGCCTGGTGTTTCTAGAGGAGGAGGCAACAGGGCGCAGCCTCGGCGACTCGTTTGTCATATCTCGGCAGCCAGCGGGAAGCCCCTCTTACGTTTCATGGTTTTTTCTTCTCTCCTTCGTCTCTTTGTGCCCGCCGCCTTCTTCAGCTCTGTTGGTGCCTCTGAGTGCTTGCGGTCGGGACTGGCATCTCTCACTCAGGTGATGTAATTATTAGGGTACATGATTCCCGTGCAGCCGATTTTTTGTACGGTTTCTTTCTCTCTTAACATCTCAACTTATTACACAGAGCACCACCCGAGAGCAGAACTTAGTGGGCCTGTGCTCGTCTTTCAGCCTCTTAATCCGAGTGAGTCTATGTCTACTTTTTCTTCATTTTCTTGCCTGTTGTGCTGTAGGTTAGCAGTGGGGATAGAGTGCTAGAATAGCTGACTCATGGTCTTGGAGGGAGAAGGACGACACAAAAGTCACAAGGCAACGCAGCGGGTTATGAACGATCACCTGTGTTTTTGTTTTCGTGATGACACTGAGAGCTATAATATACGTCGTGATGACTTTATGATTATAAAAGAAGGAGAGGTGAAGATGGCTCCTGACGGCTTTACCGGTGGGCTGGCAAGCGCACAACTTCTCAAATGAACTTTTATTTCTGGCAGAGGAGTGGTGTTGCGGTGGTGGTGGTGGTGACTATGGTTTATTTTTGGGGAGGGGGTACTGGTCACGTCTTATGTTGGCCATCTTTGTGGCATCACTCTTGGTGACCAGGGGGAAGGGGAAGTTGGGTTTAGGGGAAGGTTGGGGAGGGGAAGGTTCCTGACGCCGCCTATGTCGCCGCCATTTCCGCACGAAGCACTATGGGCCCATGCAGGCCTACAGAACAGAGCTGAGGCCAGACTCCTCCAGATAAATCAGGAGGAGCCGGTGAGCAGAAAGTTGGTTCCGAGATGGGAAGAGCAATTGCCCTTCGGTATCAGCAGGGAGACCAAGATTCCGATAGCCATTCAGAAGTTTCTGGCGATGGCCAGCGGAGGCTGGACACACGAGGAGCAAGTGTCCCAGTGTGCCAGTATTGCCGCAAGAGGGACAGGCTGGGCTGGGAGCTCGGCCACAGGCATACATGCGGGACGGAGTCCACGTGCAGCCTATTCGAAGTCGTAGGAGGAGGGATTTGTCCTTCCGTGAAAGTTTGTCAGAGAGCCGTTGGAGATGTTCACCAGCGGCAATACGACGGTCAGGATGGAAAGACCTTATCGACCTTCTCAAGAGGGGTCTTGAAAAGTCAAAAGGTGTGACAGCCTCAGTGACTGGGGCGCCGTTGTCATGCGCCGCTTTGGCCAAGGCATCCGCCTCTTCATTGCCCTGGACTCCAGTATGTCCTGGAACCCAATGTAGGGCCAGTTGATACCCCGAGTCCTGAAGGGCTAGGAGACGGGCTCGGAGAATGTTCACCGAGAGGTTGGTGCCGTGGTAGATAGTCAGGAGCTGCAGAGCAGATCTGGAGTCGCACAGAACATTCACAGGTCCAGGAGGGACACTGGAAGCGATGAACTGTGCGGCTAGGTGTAGACCGGCCAGCTCAGCAGCTGTTGAACTGGCAGGGAATGACAGGCGGCAGGACCTAGACTGGTCTAGCTGCGGTGCTGTCATAGCAGCAGCTGCTTGGAAGGTAGCGGGTCGAACCGAGCCATCCGTAAAGAGGAGTGTAGATTCTCTACACTCCTCCAAACGGCTCAAATGGCAAACGGAAGTGGAGAGTGTGCCAGAACCTTCACTTGCGCAATTTCTTTGCGGCTCTGTAAATGGGTGACGAATTCGGCTACTCTAATCGCACAGTTGACACGCTAAGATAGTTACAAATGCGTCGTCATCGATAGATTTTTAAATATGTCTTTGTTCTGAATAACTATGCGTATTCTCCTGCTTGTACAAGTCGATCCCTCCCTACATACAACTTCTGCAATTTTCAGCGGCCTGTAGCGACATCGGCAGTAAGTTTCGTTCTGGATGTATAACTGTCGGACGGCACAAGGACCGAAGGCTTTGGCGTATCTTGCTTTGAAAGTGCGGTCCATCTTATGGATGTGACATGGTTGATTTGCAGAGTGCATCAGGTAAACAGAATGCTGCTTAATTTATCTTGTCCCGCTTCTTACGGATGCAGACCCGCGTTCGTATATGACGTGCAACTATCCTTCAAGAGTTTCTCGTCCGTCCGTGCTGCTGAAAAAGGCAGGATCCCATTGCCCAAAAGAGCCGGTACAGATGACTAACGTCCCATATTAATGGTTTGGTGGCAAGCGTCCACGGACAGCGCTGCCGTCGTTAGCTTGAGACTGGAGAGTAGTAGGGCTTGCAAGTAATGCGGTGCTGACACCTTCACCGAGTGTAGGGCAGTGGTTTATTCCTGGATGTGCAGCAGCGCTGAAGGCAATTCAAGAACCGATAATTCGAGCATATGGTCGCACAGTGCTTACCATGAATGGGGCTGGGACCAACGCCCATCTCTTATTTTGGTAGTATACTGCAAACCTGAGGCAAATCCTTTCAGCGATGAACGAAAAGCTACAATAACCTTGCCTTTAACCACCCTGTTTTATTATCTTCTGCATCTGCGTAAATTTAGGAAGATAAGGCGCTGAGCGTCGCATGTCACATTCCAGGTGCGGATTATTAACATCTATTCACAACTACGGTAGAACATCTGCATTACCAGGCTATAGGAGCTTAAAAATTATAGTTCGTTTTAAGTCTTCACATTTTTACAATAAAATCGGGATTAAGGCGGCACCCAGAACAATGTCAGCCCTACTAGAAGTCTGCTTATTTATACGAACTTGATCTTCGAGCAAGTAAAAACTCGCGCGACTGCAGCGGCATCAAGCGCCGAAGAGTGCAGTGCAAGCGACGAAATGCACCGCCTAAGAACGTGATAGAAACAAACTCAGGAGCAAGTCTTGCTGAAGTAAAGGAGGCAGATGGCGTCAATGCAAAACAGGTTTCGATTTCCCTATCCCCTCCGATTCCTTCTTTGGTCCGCGTTTGTACGCACTTCATTGAGCGGCTCAGGCGACTGAACCTATACTCTTTTGTAGGCAGTTAAATATACTCTCTCCCCCACCACTTTTCGCGTCCTGATAGCTGCTAAACGAACGCAACAAGTTTTTTTTTTTTCTTTTTTCCCGGGAAGACAAGCTCGATTCGACTTTGTCGTGTTCCTTTGAAAGCCTATTCGCATTGTCGAGTCGCGAAGAGCGCGTGCGACAGGCTGTCACTTGAGACCATGGGTGCCGCTTAGCTTTACCTATGTTCGCACTTGCAAAGGTGACCCGCGAGTCACCTTTGCCAGTGCAAACATTGGTAGAGCTAAGCGGCACCCTGGTCTCAAGTGACAACCTGTCGCACCGGGTCGCTTTTCCGAATCGGTCTCACTAGGAACGAGACTTGTCAGTCTTGCTGTTTACTGCATGCAAAGGGACGCCGGACGTACTTCAGCTGTACGGCTTATTGGTTAGCGGTTTCGCGACCAGCAGTCCCAAGGCTAGAAAATCACGCAGTGCTCGACTGGCCTGCGACTGTCACGTTCCCATCAGTGCGACCATTTGCGACAGTCGCTTTTAATTCGACCAAACCGGTCGCACGACCTATGCGAGTCGCTAGCGTGAATGCCCAGGTTATGCGACATCCGTGTTACTTCTCTTCGTTGTCCCGACTGTGTCTCGGATTTGAAGCTTCGCAGCTTGCACCTCTCCAGGTACTCCTTGCCTAGTGGACCCTTGGTCGCTGCTACTCTCGCAGGACTCCTTCTAAGATCATTCTCTGCTCCTTTCAGCTTCTTCTCTTGTTGATTTCATGTAATGTTGTCGTCGTTACACACATTACCCTCACTTCTGAATCCGAAGGCCCCTTTTTCGATGCTTGCGGGGTCATGTGTCTCTTTCGAAGGCGCTCAACCGTTAAGCAGCCGTCATTTCTCATACGCTTCTAGCCGCCTGTCCTCCGCCATCCAGCAGACCCCCCATCGCTTCAAACAGTTTGCTGCATTAGACATCTCCCACAGCCTGGGCTACTCGCGCTGCGCACAAAGCACCCAGAGCCGTCTCAGCATCTCTAGCTCTCTCAACGGTGTGTTTATGTTTTTATTAAGGAAATCTTTTAATGCCTCATACTGTAATTAGTAGCCGTGTCGGCAAATGTGTCCTCGTTTCGGGTGCATGCCTTATATGGGTACATGCCAATCATTACTTAATCGCTACTTAATCGATGGCATTCGAATGATTTCGGAATACTTTTTACGGCAATTCTTTGATAATTGCGTGATAATTATTCACTAATTGAGTTATAGTTAAAGGTCAACTCCGGTGGTTTTTCCATCATTTTGTGTTTTTGGTTGAATTACATTCCTCAGCCCGTCCTGGCTCCTACACAAAAACCGTTTTTCGAAATTCCAATTAGAAGTATTTTTAAAAAGGAAAAACAGCAAATCGAAACCGAAACTGTTTTCACGGCCAGAAACGACGTCCCACTTGACGAAATGGTGACGTCACACTCAGTATTAGAAAAACACTCGTACGTGCGTTAGATGGTGAAAATAACGTATGGAAATCATGAAGCATTGCATAAAATGTCTGAGGTAATTCAATATAAGCCTCACAATTTCATAATCATGCGGGAAGTGGACAGTAACGCAGGTATACTGTTTGTGACGTCAGAAACTCAGTGTTGCCGGCAGAAATAGTCTCAACTTAAGCCATGAAAACAGCATATTTTAAAGTCGTGTTGCGCGCGAACGGATTATCGTACGGCGCCCAAATTTTGTAGAATGCGTCAGGACGGAGAAGAGAATCTACAGTAAAATTTTTATTAGAATATTCGAATGTCAAAAAACCCCCGGAGTTGCCCTTTAAGGAGTTGCCCATACATGTATGTGGAATGGCAGTTCTAACTAGCACTAACCTTGTACTTACTAGTTAAGGTGGCCTTAACTAACACTAACCAATCAATCACTAGTACTCACAAAACATTAATCACGTTAAATAATTAATTAACATTAAATAGTTAAGCAGTTGCCCATAGCAACACATGTAGTATGGAATGCCTCTTCTAGCTGATTAATTAATAATTATTGTTAACTATATAATTGGCAGTTAGTCAGTTATTAATTACACGATTGATTGTATTGAATTATTTGATTTGATTCGCCGCCACATTCGCAACAAATGCGCAGCAGAATTCTGCCCCCAGGCTTTCACCTTTCAACACTTTAGTCGCCAAGTGTATCGTAATTGTTTTGTATATCGCGAAACAAAAAGCAGATCTTATGCAGACGGAAAACAATAAGGAAAACGGGCTTAATATTAAAAAAAAAGGAATCTTTACATTTCCTTGCTTTCGAGTTTCGCTGTGCAGTGAGCAAATTTGTTATCAGTAACGCAAGGAGGTAATTTACCCGCTATAAGTTCACTTAATCCAGGGAGTACAATGAGTAAAATCACACTTATTAGTCTTCAGGCCGCTGTGCGCTTTTCATGTATATTCCTGCCACACGTGCCGAAATTCTTCCGAAACACGAAGCAAAGAATTGTGATGTGTCCAAGATTCTTTTTTCCTTTACACGCTCATGCGCAAATTAAAAATAAAAGGGAAATAATGAGCCCGTAACGTGATGCATGATGAGCGATCTGAGCCCTATATATAGTTATCTTTCTGCTCCATACGTGCGTCGCACGGGACAAATGGCGCGAACGTGGCTCGTTTTCTTAACTCAAGTCATTTCGACAAAACGGCAAGAGATATCTCCTTCCGGCTTCATTAATTACACGTAGCCTTGTGTTGTTTCATTTCTTACATCCACCCCGCCGGGGTGGCGCAGTGGTTACGGCGCTCGACTACTGTTCCCAAGGACGCGGGATCGAATCCCGGCCTCGGCGGCCGCTTTTCGATGGAGGCGAAAAGCAAGGCGCCCGTGTGCTGTGCGATGTCAGTGCACGTTAAAGAACCCCAGGTGGTCGAAATTTCCGGAGTCCTCCACTACGGCGTCTCTCATAGCCTGAGTTGCTTTGGGACGTTAAACCCCACAAACCAAACCAAATTTCTTACATCCTTGTTTGTTTGTATTTTTTTCCCAAGAGATGCGCTTTGTAACGCACTGTCAGCCTTCACTGTTATTACGAGCTCGTACTAAGGTTGAGAAGATACCACATATAGCAAGTGTTGTGCATGAAAATGTAATTAAATGCAGTCGATGGCGACGTTTTTAAAATCGTGCATTTAATTCATTTATTACGTTTTACGCGTACTGTCAAATGAGAGCAGGGGATTTGTGTTACCAATCAGGGTTAGAAAATCTAGCGAGTGCCGTTTTCGCATCCTCTTCCACTGTCATAATCTTGCAGCAAAAGGGCACGTGGTGCACTCGGTTTATCAAGCACTCGTGGGCCCTTAATTAGAAACAACTGACCATCAGTTCTAAAACTTTCTCCACGCAAGATCTGTTTTCTTGCGCTCGTATATATGCGGTACAAATTATTGTAGTTCCGATTTGTAGAGCTTTCCGGAGCATGCACTGCAGATGTGATGCACGAAAGTACCTCATGTCCAATACCGAACTTCCCAACTTCCCACTGCATTTGCAACATTTTAAAAAACTCTTGTCACTATTGTTGTTTCAGTATACGCCACATGGTCTCACTCACTTCATATTCCCCATTGCGTTTGCTCCAGCTTCAAAAGCCCCGTGGTCAGGAGACCCCAAAAATAGACTCATGCCAATTGCCCCGGTACTGAATACAGCTGCTTCAGTGTGCGGCCTTTTTGGTTCCCGGCTGCCCGTTCATAATAAATATTTCACTTTTAAACAGTTTACATGTCAGCACATCAAGTGAGACAGTTCAGTTTACATGTCAGCACATCAAGTGAGCTGACTCCTGATTGAGACTGGCCACAACCGGGAATAGGTAAACATGCACCGATGCAAATATTTAGAAACGCTAGCGTATTTGGCATCCGCTAAGGGTTTTCAATTGACGTTGCTGCAATCCTTTTTTTTATTGACGGATGGAAAGGTTACCGCTGATCATCATCATCCAAATTTATTTTGCCCTCAAAGGCCTCTATTGAGGCATTACATAAAAGGGATGGATGGAGGGAGAGCAACGTTGACACTTTTGAACTGGGTAGAATATAATACAATACTAAATAATGGAATTCAATCCAATATAAAGCCATACAAGCCTAGTACGAAGTTGGTCTATACAGATTAGCAAAAAGGCTGTAAGAGGCGACAAAACCGCAAGAGAAAAACCAAGTCTAACTTGTAGAGGTTGGAGACAAATCCGCAATATTTTTTCATGCTGTGCTATGATTGATTGATGTCTGTCGGAAGTTAGAGGGAAAAAAACCGCCCATAATGATAGATTTTCTCCTGCAATGCCAACTATCACTCAAGACTTTCTCTTTTGCTTTTTTTATATTTATAGCTAAGAGCGGTTATGAGTATCGCAGCCTTTGCCATTATTTGCACTGTGAATACTTCTGTAAGCAATCCATATTCCCTCCTTTTCTTGGAAAAAAAAGTCGACCGTATTGAGACTTTCCTGTCGCCTATTATGTGCTGACGTTCTGTTCTCTTGGGAAGCTTTTGTTTAAATTTCTCGAGGTGCCACCGCAAGGTGGCCCCCTCCACGAAACCTTGAAGAAAATTAGTCTTCAGGGAACCGACAGTCCACTGCAAAAACAAAAAGGGGATTCCTATCCAAGAGCTCGGCTCCAATCTTATGTCTCGTTTCATGTTACGCGCGCTGATACCAGCAGGAGCAGGAGGGGACATAACTTTGACAAGCCTAGCAGCGAATGGCGAAAATAATAAGCAACAAAATACAGTCTGAACTTAAGTGTTATGCTTCTCTAGATTATCATGACATGTGCGGCTAAAGATGGGCTTGTCTTGAATTGTGTCTCTTCGAGTGCCTACCTGCTCTTGCATAGTATATTATTGGTTCTCCAGGCTTCTTTAAATGGCGGCTCCTTTCGATTCCACTACATGTCGTTCTCCTCAGCACACTTCATTATTAAACTTGACTTCTTTCTTATACTGTGTCATTCTCTTTTGTGTGCATTTAATTTTACGTCACCTTTCCTGGCATTCGATATCACGAAGTTTCTTCAGTCGCTATGCCGGGGGCTGAGGCGTTACACGGCCAGACGACTAAAATCGGCAGACTAAGAGAGAATAGCATGCGCTTATTTTATTATGAAAATTCCATTGTTCAAAAATTCAAAAATATGTTACGCCAAAATGAAAGTTGCAGAAATGGAGAAAAGAATTGCTTTTCAAACAAGGACATTTTATTTTTTTTCTAAATTACTCATAAGGTGCGAGATTAAAAATGCGCGCGAAGACCCATCAAGTTCAGATACAAATGTGTCCACCTTTATCGTACTTTTAAAAGTAAAGTTATTTATGTTTCCACTTGTTCATATAAATAGAGGCAAGCTATTGTGTTTTGGTGTTTTTTTCTCGTGCTCATTCACTCTTTCTCTCTTTGTTCACACACTCCTCAAAAATGTCTTTAATTTAAACTGTCGCTCCTTCCTTTCCCGCATTATGCTCTCCCGCCACTTTTATGGAGAGGCAGAAGAAAGTGTCGGCTTTTTCTAAAGCCAGACTGTCCTGAGCTCAACGACGAATTTCTCATCGGTGTGCAGTTACTTAGCATAAAAAGAAGAAAGACTGAATATGCAAGTGACCAAGCAAAGACACACAGTCCAACTACAAAAAAATAAAATATGCCGAATTGCCCGCTGCTTTTTTTTTTCTTTTAGTACTGTACCAGGTGGCGCCGAATCTTGACTACGCTCTAACTTCTATTCCTTGTCCTGTGCATTTACCTCCCCACTCCGCTTTTGTCGATCGCTTATTAAATAACTGTGTACTTATCATTCTGTACCGCGACATTTTGCTTTGGTTTGGTTTTTACCTCGGGAAGAGCATGCTACTATCATTTACGGCAGATGGCGGCGCTCTTCCGAGATAAAGCATTAGGTGGCCTGCAAAGCCTCTTTCTCGCCCCTGCCTGGTCATCGCCATTCTGTTCTCTTCATTGCGACTGGGTCCTTCGAGACGGAAGAGTGGACCAAAATAATGAGGACTCTGCGGCGCCTTCCAAAGACAGCCGCCTCCGTAGTCTTCCTTTCCTGTGCTGAAGCCTACCTGGAGACCACTTGGGCCGCGCTTTTTCATGAGCTTGAGCTCGCTTTGTAGTGTTTTTTAGTGTGCGGGTACCTGACCTTTCGCGCGGCATCTTGCAGGACTGCCGTGCTTCCGCAGTATTGTTGAAACGGGTTCCAGGTGACCCGCAAGACCTTTAGAGCAGTGCGCGTCTAACGACAGACCGGGTGACAGGATCACAACTCGCGTTACTGCCTCATACTTTCTGTAATTTGGTCGCGGCTGAGGCACTGCAGGACGTGTCCTTTCTGTGCAGATTATTTCTTTCCTCTCCGCTTCGTTACACTCATATATGCTCTGAATATTGGACGCAATACATAATTTTTCGTAGTTAATGGCACATTCCGTAATTGTTGCTAAAGGCTTCGGTTCCGAAACTCAGTGGTCACCAGATGCTGCTATGCCAGTTGAAATGGGACTCAAGGGAGGGGACTTTGTCATGGGGGTAGACGCTCTCACGTGAAGTGTCGCTCTAATGAATGGGAATTCCACGCGTGTATCTTCTTGTCGGATGATTGCTCTCCGTCACTCCTTGTAGAAACGCTCACCAACTCGGTTCTCCCGCGGCCGACAATAGCACTGATGGAGCCCTGTTAACGTGGCAGCGCTAAAGACACCATTCTCCGGAAACTCCGCCGTCAGCGTTGGCGTCAGCATTAGTTTGTCGACGCTAGCGCTGACACTGTGAGTGAAAAATCGTGAGCATGCCACTGGCGTGGTTGGCAGGTTGCATTGCCGGAGACTGATTGGTTAGCGGATTGTGTGACGTCACCAGAACACATGACATGCTCGAGTTTTCTCGAGGCGCACACTCGAGAAGCATTTTCGAGACGAGTTGAAATGGGGATCGCATATTTTGGAACCCTTCGATCCCAATTCAGACACGTTACTCCTACTAGACGTAGGTACATTCAGACGGCTTGGTTAAAGGGGGGCATGTTTGGTGGTTTTTCACGTGATGTGCTACATGGTCACTGTATGCTAATGAGTATGTTTGAAATGACGAAGGCACAAATTAAGGGATTAGTCATTAAAGAAGCAATGAAGTGCATGTTCCCAAAGATGATCCGCAAAGGGAGCCGAAGATGGTAGTCGTTAACGCCGTCTCGCGTCACATCCATAAAGATATAGTTAGTGTCCTCCGAATTCCTTTTTCTTGCTGAGTTGGAGCAGGGGCCAAGCATGTATTGTTGAGAGTGAGCGAAAGATTTATCGGCAGCGTTTATCCTGTCCCCTCGCTTCAAGAAAACAACCTCGGTCCACCAAACTCAATCAAACATCTAAACATACAATTTCTTCCACGCTTGAAGTGTTTAGATGGTGGCGGCAGTATTCCATGCCTCACAAAGCCACTAAAGCAGTGATTCAGAGCATGAAGTATAAACAATTCTTCAGTGATTCTCCACTGTAAGGTCTTCTTTTTCACTTTTTGGCACTCCATCCTTCACAGGTATTTATGCAATTGCTACAGGCATCAACTGGTTCTGCTTCCTGCAATCGCATTTACTGCTTTTGCCCGCTCTTGTTGTCTACGTTACCACATCTCAGATCTGATTGTGAATTGAGATTGTCAGTAAGAAACCTTTTGCGGGGATATTTATCAGAAAATACAAGTTTGGAAGAAAGGAGAACTTGCTGAGGTGAAAAAATACCAATTCACGAAATGAACATCGGATTATTAATTACCAAACACTGTATAAACCTGCAGAAACGGCAGATATAAAGAAAGGTGACGCTTGCAAAGGTAAACAAATAAGACCAAGACGACAAAGTTCATGCTATGACACCGCAGCAAAAGAAACTCAGCATAAGCCAAATTATGACGCCCATACCTGAGCAGTTAAAGACGCAGGCGTAGATGCCCTTTCAGCTTCCGTACAAACGAAGCCTCAAAAAACCTAAGCACCAAATTCGGAACGAAAAGAAGGTGTGCACAATGGTCTGAGCATACGCAAATGTATCCATGCCTCATTTACTATGCTTGCGGTAGAATTAGCAGATCTACCCTACTCGGAGTACGTGAATGGAGAAGGACGGGACAGGAGGGCATACTGCGGGGCTAGTCCACTTCTCTAAACGTTAGGCTCGGAGTGCGAACTGAGGCTCCTCCTCAACCCTTCTTTTGTTCTCTTTCACACCGTGTAGCCATCTTGTTTCTGTCATTCTACCCAGAGAGATTAACGCACCCCTGCCCATTTATCGCAGTATTCCGCACATGTGCATTGTCTCCCCGCTATTTTCATATCCCCCTAACCGGTTGGGCCCCTATTCTAAATCTCCATAATAACTGTAAAAGCTGTCGGGATGGGGCGCCAGGTCACATAACGTCCCAAGTATCCCGAGTCAAATGATTTTTCGTACTCTATGAAGGGTGTATAGAGTGACGGGCTGTATTGTGCGCGTTTCCCTATCACCTGATTGATAGTATTGGTATGACCGATTGTCGAGTACCTTTACGGAATCCTACTGAGTGTTTTGGTTGATTAAAGTAAGATTATCCAGATATTAATAATTATTACCTTCTCATATAGGTAATGGAATTCTTATACTGCCCTGGAAAGCATCACCTCACACTCCTGCGTACTTACGCCTGGTATGAAATATGCACCTCGGAAATTGCAAACGATTATTCATAACATGTCGTCGCACCAAGCTGAAGAAGAGCTCCGTTCCTTGTTGGAAAGCTTCGGAGGTATGTACTTCTACGAAAAAGATGTCATCAGAGGAAACTCGCCAGTAAAGGCAAGTCCGAGTCATCACTGACACTTTTCCGTAGAGTTTATTTATCAGTCTTCGCCATGTTTGAAAACGAAAGCTAACAACTGGCAGCCCTGAAACCAAGGTCAAGAATGATTGGAAGGTTCGCTTAGGTTACAAAAACTACGATTTTCGCTTCAATTCTTCAAAGGTGACGCGAGATGCAAGCGTTCTTTCCAAAGCCATTCCTTATGATCTTGTATAACTCTCCAAAGAACCAGTGTCTGCCTTTAGCTTACTCTGCAGCACTGAAGCGTTCCATTAGATGAGCGTAGTGCGTCTTTCGGCCTTTGAAAACATTTTTAAGAACCGGCGAAAAAATTGAGATTGTGGAGACATGGAATATACGAGATCCTACGAAAAGCTGACTGCTCCAAGTATATACGTCGCACCACATCCGTCTTCTAACCTGTACAAAAGAGACTGCGGAGGCATAAAAGTATACATTCGGAGCTTCTTAACTGGAACAGTTACGAATTCCACACCTCCTGTTCGCGGTGCTGTCCTTTTGATTCGTGCGTAGTGCACCTGATCCCGTGCAGCCTTTGCAACGCAAATACTTTATGTTACTTCACGAAACGGGTCTATTCAGGATGGGGCAAGCAACTAGAAACATCCGGACAAAGGGGCGCGAATACACACACGTACACGAGCGCGTATAGGACCTCTTCGTACCTCATCACAAGTTATGTTAGTGAATATCCTTGCAAACATATTTCTGGTTCCTCGCTGTTCTCACGAACGTACACAATAAAAAGCCTTCGTTCAACAATAATTTGCTGAGCGCATTTTGTTAAACACAAGCCCTCACGAATATAGTTTCTAAACCGAAATTACAGATATTTCCATGGTAAACAGATGTACGAAAAACTTCGGAGTTGTTTCACCGTCTAGAAGAGGAAACGTATTTATATGAGTCGCCTTTTTTGGTAAACATTTGTTAAAGAGGTGGCACTACGCGAAAGCACACCAGCAAGTAAACTGCAAAACTAATGCACTTTTTTATTAAGGGCCAAAAAATAGAGTTGCATATTATAACGTAACGTACGCGCAGGGTTGCTTGGACGTACACAGAAAGATTAAACATATCGGAGACGGGCCGCTTTGTAACTTCATTTCTAAACATACGAGGTCTTCATGCAATGCGCCCTTGCGTGAGAAAGAGCAACGAGCAGCCGCTGCATCAAGTCGACGCGGCAAGTCAATTCGACATCGCAGGCGTGTCTACTCGCATATTGTCATGAGTCGTGCAATGGGACCTCACGTTCGGCGGCGGAGTTTACCACGGCACTCGGAAGCTCAGTTTATACGGGAAGTGCTTTATCCGCGGCGCGCGAGCTATTCGTAACTCGGAATTTTCAACTGGTGCGTGAGGAGGTTCGAGAGCAAAGTCGGCGCAGTGGGGACCCCGGAACCAAATGACGGAGTGCGTGCGCATTCGGCTTCAAAGCAGAGCTTAAGCTGGCAAGCGTTCTCGCACGAAGCCGTTGCGACGCTTCTTGCTCTGATAGTTCGCAGACAGGACTGAGAAAAAGGGGGGAGCGAGCTACTTTGAATTTCAGATCTACTTTGAAGCTGGGTGGCCCCCTCTTCGCGCTTGTATGACACACCTTATATCTGTCCCGGTGGAGAGCTGGCGGATGTTTGTGTATGCGTCCGGACTGGAGCAGCAGGCCTCCCCAATGAAAGATATCTTGTGAACGAGGATTTCGGTGATTCGGCTTCACTTATTATTTCAGTTTAAGTGTAGAAATAATTTGGAATAATTTCTAACTATTCATTAATTACCTCCATCACCTCGCTCATGAAGTGAAATGTTACCTGATGCCCAACACTAACCGCCGCCCTTATCCTTATCCTCCTTGAAGCCTCCGGCGTAAGACCAGAACCTCTGGATGTGTAGTGTTTGTAATATATATTAAAATTGAATGACGCGCGGAAGGTGCATACATATGTACATAGTGACAGAACCTTTGTGAAAATCACAGCACTTCCACTCCCTCAGCAGAAGACGTCATGCCTTTCCGTGCAGGCCTCGTTCGTGCGTGCCAGAGTCAGCGACATATTGATACCGGAAGGACTCTCAGCCGCTACGTAGCTCTGAGCGTTGCATTGCTCAGCTCCAGCCTGCAGCTCGGTTCACGCGAGGGGTCCAAAATGAAGCGTAAAACGGGGCCCTGTTTGCCCCAATATATGCAGACGCGTGCGCGAACGCTTATAATGTCGAGCAGTCTGTGCCGCGGGGAGCTGTCAGCTTGCGCACGGAACGCGGACCCAGAAAGTAAAGATAAAGCCTCTGCGCTTGCTGTTGACGCACATTGGAGTTTATTGTTTATGCGGGGCTCAAACTGAACGCTCTCCGTGATGCTATTTCGCTTTCTCCCTGCTAGCATCAAGGAACCTCAATCTTGAATTTTCATTTTTTGTGCTTGTCACGCTAGACTGCACCACTCTTCCTTTACTTTTCATTTCTTTCTTTCAATCACGGACCCTAAAGAGCTGCAAGGAAGCACGGAAATGGGAATTCATAATATCGCTTGCATTTTTTATTCAGGTAGAAAATTTAAGTGACTATTTTCAGTTATGTGTTTTTTTTTTCTTCATCACATTAGAAAAGTAAGGAGTGATGCCACACTCTGCATGAAAATACGGGCGCGGTTTCTTCTGATGCATCTCAAAACTCACCAGGTTTTTATGATGGATTATGACGTAAACTGCTTGGCGTACTTCGAAAAGCTGTTTGCGGAGGTTCAGGTGCCCAATCAAAAAAGTAAACTTCTGGCCTGAAATATGGTCTCGATTGAATGAACGGAACACAGTAAACTATCATATTTTCCTATACCAGGTCAGCATGCTCGCACCTGTTGGTTCTCTAGGTTCTGCATTTCAAAGAAATCGCTAACGACTGGAAATGTTAGGAATAATAAAATCAATACAAATTTACCATGCAGAAGTCTCGTGATATAAAAATAGTTTTCTTCGCGAGCAATGAAACAAGACTGCTGCATAACTTCATTGTGCCTGCCTTACGCGCACAACTGAAACTGCATAAGCAGAAGCGTTGCTTTGTTTTTGTAGCGAGAGCTACATTGGCCACAGTCTCGCCATTTCGCCAATCCTGTCCGGAAGAAGAAGAAAGACATAACTCGTGTTGGGTAGAGGCGAACGACAACCGCGAGTTACTAGGACAGAAGGTTAGTTTGAATGTTGTGAAGGCGGTGTGCTCAGGAGTTGACGTAGAGACGATGTCATACCACCAGAAGTCTTCTACATCACTCGAATGAGAATGGTCAACGACACGATAGGCAAGGGTTTGCTCATACATGAAGTTATTTATGTTATGGCACTATGACACTATGGCACTATGGCACTATGTCACTATGGCACTATTGAATAAAAAACCTGAAACCATAGAGTGAACTCCTATATGCAAAGGCAATGTCTTTACTTTCAAGTCGATTTCTCTCGTGTAAGTCCAGGCTTAAGCACAAGCTAAACTGCAGCTAATTTTTTTAGTTTTCTTTTTTTCCTATTTTACAGACTCTGAAGTCTACTCACAAGCGGCAAAATTGTGACAGAAAAATTTATATCGGCAGGTTAATGCTCCTCAAATTTGAACAGGAATTCAAATTTGTATTCGCGAAAACAGCAAGGCTCAAAAAGCTGCCTCAGTTATTACTGCGACTTGTTATTGAGATCCATTTTGTATCTTATAAGAATAGCGAGAGTAAATGAAGGCTTATTTATAATAATAATAATAATAATAATAATAATAATAATAATAATAATAATAATAATAATAATAATAATAATAATAATAATAATAATAATAATAATAATAATAATAATAATAATAATAATAATAATAATAACATTAACAATAATAATAGTAATAATAATAATAATAATAATAACAATAATAATACTTCATTTTTCCTTTACTACAAGGAAAGGAAAGGAGCAGCGGCTAAAAAGCTGCTTCGAAGAGCAGCTTGACGGGGCGGCTGCCCCTGCTCTGAAGGTCGGCTAGCATCATAAACGATCTAAAATGAAGCTTACAAATATGGGAAATGAGGATAAATTATGAATGATCCCGCAGGCCGGGTTATGTCACTGTGACGAAAACTTTTGAAGCGTAAAACGCATGTACTTTTTGACCTGTACATAGTTATGAAGGTTAACCTACGGTTTATTCATGTTTGATGAGGAGTAGCACGGGTTAGCAGCAAAATCAAATTTCAGAGATAAGGGTCAAAAGTCACAGTTTGAGGTCATGTCCACCATGGTAGATTCTTGTAACCATCGTACAGTGAGTAAGCTATGCACACCAGGCTATAATGCAATTTAGAGCCACTGTGTTGCTATGCTGTGCTTTTCAACGTTAAATGAATGTGAAACTCAGGCACGGAACGGGACTTGACTTTTGCATTGATTATGGCACTCGGAAATAATGACACAAGAAAATTGACGTGCGGTATACCGTCATAGCTTCAACAAGCAACTAGTTGGCGGTGTAATAAAGCAGTTGAAGGGCTTCCTATTACTACGATTCACTTTGTCAAAACTTCGTCATCACGCTAAAGCCCAAAATTAACCGTAAGAGGCGTGCGCATTCTTCTGAACCAATGCGTGACCTCCGACATCACGATTTTTCCTCGCTCGAACTCGGATGTTCATTACCTGCGGGCGCTCCGTTTTGGCCGCTCCGTCCAATTAAGACCAATCAATTTGCCAATTAAAGGGCGGGGGGCATAAGCGGACCATTTAAAGACATCCACTGCGTTCTACGCAGCAATCCAGCCGGCTCAAAACATTTCTCTACGTGGGTGGTCACCCATAGGAGAGGTATCTCCGCATCATTTGCCGGCCGTGATTTTGCTGTTATAAAGGGCTGCGTGGTAGGTAATAGGTGAAAGATTACGAACCCTGCGCTGGCGTTCTTATATTTCGACATCGCGAAGTAATGGAGACCCTCCGAGTTTACCGGTCTGGCTTTCAAGCCAGTGCGGTCTATTCTGGGCATCGAAGTTGTGAAACCTTCTTACTGATATCTTTTCTACTATCTTTCGTGAGATAACAAGAAGCGAGACTGGTAACATACCAATGCAGATATCATTGACGCAGTTTATTGCACTAAGAAAAAATACCATTTTAAAAGTGACAAAGCGTATACGTTAAGGCGACCATATTAGAGATCAAGAGAGGACATTCTAGCATCTGTGATTTTACGCCGAGGCGGCCAATACGCAAGTTGCCTTTGAATGTTTTCGGAGGTACTGGCTTTTAGGAGTAGCAAGAACGGACGTAATGATTGCAGGACTAATACTAGCCTCTCATCCACCATCGTTCTATTATTCAAGAAAGGGAAATCCCGTCTTCTCAAACATTAAAGCCACGCAACGCACATTCTAAGCCGGGAACTGAGCACGGGCACGATTTAGTGTTTCCATGGCACGCACGTTACACGTCTAGCACTCAGTGTCCGCCATTGCTCCCAGTTTAAATGATTTGCTTTCCCCGCAGATTGTCTTATCAGCGCGTCTAAGAAAGGGAAGCAAATGTGGATTACAATGAGAAATCACCCAATCAGGAAACCGACTGGAGCTCGTTTCACCAGCTATTAGATGATTTTCCTTTTTGATCTGTAAAGCTCTATATCAAAATGGCGCTGTACCCACAAAGTATGTCTGTAGAGTGGAGAGCTGGGCCAGTTGTTAGTCCTGTCAACGAACATACCGCCGTGCTTCTAGTGCACGGAATAAGAGGAAACATATCCTGAAATTCTGAACTCTGGCATTTTTTGTTTACGTAAAACTCTTTATGAACACAATTTTTACACACAGTAAGATTTCGCTATGGTAATGAATGTAGCCCCAGATCGTTCCTCGGAACGATTGTAATGTTCTGCTTTTTACTTGCTGGCGCAGGGAAAGTCACGATTATGGTTACGCTAAAAACAAGGTTGGTTGGTTTGTGGGGTTTAACGTCCCAAAGCAACTCAGGCTATGAGAGACGCCGTAGTGGAGAACTCCGGAAATTTCGACCACCTGGGGTCCTTTAACGTGCACTGACATCGCACAGCACACGGGCGCCTTGCTTTTCGCCTCCATGGAAAAGCGGCCGCCGAGGCCGGGATTCGATCCCGCGTCCTTAGGAACAGTAGTCGAGCGCCGTAACCACTGCGCCACCCCGGCGGGGTCGCTACTAAACAAGGTTACATTTCAAAGTGTAGCCCGTGATGTTAACAGCGATATCGTCAGACGAATGAAACATTTACATTAGGAAATAAAATTGCACCTTTGAAAACAGCGCCAACTAGACACAAAGACAAAGAAAGGAACGATAGAGACAGGCGCTGTCCCTGTCGTTCCTTTCTTCGTCTTTGCGTCGAGCTCACGCTATTTTCTTTTTTTTCAAACGCTCATGTAAGCCAGCTTGCCCAACTTTCCGCTTTTTAAAATAAAATTGCACGCCTAAGGTTTACCACACGAGCCTTTCGCTACATTCACGCATTCAGGTAGTGACGACAACATCGATACCTGTCCCTCGTACCAAACCTACCTTATCACGCACACAAACATTAAAAAGGTTCAGTGTATGTGCGCATACAAATCAGCATTCGTCAGCAACATGTGCGTAAGGTCTAAAGGCTACAGCTTTGAATACGTGCTGTTTTCAGGTGTCGCACTCCTATGTTCATGTTCGGTAGCTAAAAAGGCCGGTTCATTGTTTCCTTGACTTTAACCTCATTCACATCAGTTATCGTGGAAGTTGCAACATTGCAGATATTTTGGAGAATATAACAGATCAATTAAAGTCCAACTGCATTTGGTTATGGGATGAAACATGCCTGTCACATGCGCAGGAATTTGGAAAAAATTACAGCCCTCACCGGTGTAAAGGACTGGTGGGCATCACCAGTCGTCTAATACGGCCTATGCAGCAATACATATACATTGCCATGAAATATTACTGCATGACTTGTCTCACGTACTTCCCAATCACGTATACGTTGCCGCTGCACCGACACAGAAAGGCCCCATCACCTCCATTCATAACGTTTAAAGAGGAAGTCTGGATCGCAAGCCAACATGTATGGCCAACAAAACAGCTAGGATGGTAAGTTCTAGTAGGGAAACAGGCTGCACAAAATAAGCATTATGATATCTGATCCTAAGTGTACCCTTCGCCACTTCACTAAAAAAATACACTGCGGAGTGAGTTGGTATCAAAACAGTACTGGAACAAAAGTCAATATTGCGGTGGCTTTCCGAACACGCATGTGTCCCTCATAGAATCAGGCATGTGTGCACATCTGTCGTGCAGATGTTGACCGTAAGCGTACACGTCAGGATGAATGCAGTGACCGATGTGATCAGGAAAATCCAGAACACAGACAAGGGTAACAGCAAATGTTGCAACGACGCCAGAGGGAAGGTTGACAAAACGAAGACAATGACGCTTGAGATGTCATTCAAAGGAAAATTGTAGAATCCGAGAGTAGGCCATTGCCGTCCAGTCGCTAGCTGACAGCTGCATTCTGGAATCGCCTCATAAACAAGGCGGGGTCTCCTTTTTGTTGTTGAGAGCAGCCACACTCTTAATCTGGTACCACATACGTCCCGGTTATAAGTGGAGCTTTGAAACATTTTGCACTTAAAAGGGGAACTTTTCTAAAAGTTCCACTTATAACTGGAACCTATATTAAACCCGATTAAGAGTGCACCCCTGGTCACTGAGAGAAGTCTCGAGAAAGATTCGTGACAGGGGTTGGTTATTTTAACTAAATTTGGACCACTTTACTTGCTTCATTGTGTTGTACGAGTTTTTCGCCAGAAGCGTGCTTTGGAAGGCAGCCTCGAAGTTCTCAGGTGGTGACTGTCTATGCTTCTCGCCTGCCGCACTCACCATAAACATCACATATAAACGTACATAGATCAATACCTATGTTAGTAATGGGAGACTTCATTCTAAATATAGATACAAACAAGAACTTTACGCCTCTCATTCGCGAAAACAAAATCCCATTCATTCCCTCCTTAACTCTTCCCACTACTGTGACGACCTCGCGAAACATTTGTATAGACCTGTTCATTCATTACCAGCCGTTGGTGCAGCCTTCATTTCTCCTATCACAGAGGTTCCTTGACCATAATCAAGGACTGGGAAAACGCCGTAACTTGAAGGGCGAGAATTGGTGAAATAAGGCGTGCTGTATAACTGTGCATATAGCTACATGTTCTAAAATTTTTACATCAACACATGTAGAGAGCTCGCTTAAATGTTGCCTTACAGAGTATACAGTAATCGTCGGTGCAGAGTTTTTTGCTCTTGTATCTCTTCCCTCTGTGCAAACCATGCTTGGACGTTTAGGGTATTTAAGTTAAAAAAATTAGACAGCTTTCAGCATGTTTAAATGCATTACCATGCAAAAGCGGTATGGCGTTCCGGTTGAAGAGCGCGTTTAACTCGCTCTCGATTTAGGTCAGCCTCCACCATCGCAGTTCATCCTCAGCTCATACCAGCTTCTGCCTCTCACGTTAGGATGCCGTACGTCACTGATGTCGTACGACCTAATAGCACGCGAGAGAAGAGAAATGACTGCTTCGGTGGCTCAACTACAGCTAGCGTCACAGTTGCTATGGAAACGGCTTCGCCGGACGAGCGCCAATCTCACAAGCACAACGACCTTGAGGAGAAGTGTGGCCGGATGCGTGCGTTCCCACCAAAAACTATAAGAATCTACAGAAATAGATGAGCGCCCTAACGATGTAATAGTATAATGAAAGTAAACGAATTCGACAATTCCAGTAATCACATACAACCTCTAATAATGAAGTAAGAAACTATTTAGCGTAGTAAAATATTTTACTTGGCTAGGAGTTCGCGGTGGCGCCCAGACACCGACACCAACGGTGGCTAACCGAAGTGCTCCTGCAAAATGCCCTTAAATGTATTCGGTAAATCGAAACGGACGATGTTTAGCTCAGATAACCACGGTGGCGCTAATCACCGAACAGCCGATTTGCTGCTCCTGTGATTTGCACTCCAAACCTGGTCTCAGCACGGCCAAATTCAAAGCGCTGAGGTAGAGAATGCAAGGCGCATGGTGCCAGGCCAACGAAGCACAGGCGCTGCTCGGAGTCCGCGGTGGCGCCACGCACCGACACCCAAGGGCCAACAGAGGTGCTCCTGCGGAGCCCTGTTTCGAACGACATGGAGGGCATTTGCTCGGAAACCCACGGTGTCACAACTCACCGACACGCCACACTTGGACGTGCTCCTGTGGGAAAGGGGGTAGCATTTCGTACCCTGAATCGGAAGCAGGGGCGGCCAACCTGGGTTGCTATGCATTAACTCCCGCAAGTGTGGATTCCCACCCGTTACGTTGCTGGTATCTTAGCAAGCGAACGGATATTTCATAGTAGCTAGAAGGCTCTTTGGGCTTATTATACCGACAAGGTCCACACGTACGATGCCGTGTTGAAACGTGCGCAGTGCGTATTCTTCACTCTTGAATGCCAGTATAAATGGAATATGACTGGAGGGGGGGGGGGGGGGGGGGGACGAGATAACATTCCTCTTCCCAAAAGAATGCCTGGCAACGCCCCCATCCACCTGGCAAACGCACACTTCATTGGCTTTTTCATATGAAAGTCTTCACTACTCAGTACGAACACATAAAATTAAAAAAGAAATAGTTAGCTATCCATTGGAAGGTCATATCGTTGTTACTAATATGTTCATAAGAGGTCGTAAAATATTCTCCTGCTGACTAAATGTGACATCCGAGAAAGTTGAATTTGGCAGAGATGGATGGCGACTTCAGAAGACATCTCTTGAAAATCATCGCTCTTGGGGCACACAAGGACGAAGGAATGATAAAACGAGAAAAAACAAAAAGCGACATTCGAACCAAAATGTAAACACATCATCACAGACTTCTGAATGCTTTGCGCCCCTGCCCAGAAGCGATGTCTTGCAGCTTCGGCGTGAGTGATCAGCACTCTGGCGAGATGGATGCATTGTTGGGTTGCACTGTCATCACCGACCATCCTCTATGCCCTAGTTTCCGCTTTCGCCTACCGCTCAGCCTTTAATCATTGTCGTGTCTTCTGGTTTGGTTCCATTCCCACTCCACGTGCTCTTTCCTTTAGCTGCTCACTCCTTTAGTTCTCACCGCTGTCCCGTTGGACCATTGAGAACACTGTCGACTGGCGCTTCCGGTTGCGTCACTGCTTATATTCGTGCTTAAAAGAAAGAAAGTACACCCAAAAGTCAGTTTAACGCGGCCGCAAGGGTTGTTGGATAAATGTGTTTCAAAGAATAAGCTTTCACACGAAAGGCTTAAAATGGCAACTTTGTTTTTAGGCATGCGTGGATGGCACAGTTTCGAAACGGAAACGAATGCGAATGATCCCATCTCTATACCGAAACGAATATGACTAATGCGTGTGCAGAAAGAATGAAATGTGAATCAAATAACCAATGAATTGAACCGAATGGTTATCGACAGAGCACTGATCAGCATTGCAATTACTCATCAAGAATTCAGCATATTTATATGTGCGAGGGCCATTTCGCGAGCACTCCAGCCGATAACGACGGGAAACGAACTAGAGTCGAACGACGTTGATGAGAACGATGAGAAAACGAGGTCTCCGATAGTGGGCAAGCTAAGCTTCACTGAATGTTACTTCGGCGACCAGTCTGGAGAGCGATATGCTTGAAAATTACTGACGCCATACGAAAGCACCACGTCTCCGAAAACATTCGCCATATTCGAATATTGGCATGCCGCTAGCTGGCTTGTCTGTACTGTGGATATCACTCGTTTAAAGTTGGCAATTGGTGTTGTTTCCCTTTCCTTTTTCGTTTCTCCTTCTGTCTCTTCCGTTTCTAACCACGGCTATATTGGTACAATGTTCCCTTCCACCCTGGAATATATCGTTTTCATTTTTTGCTTTATATGAGTGCATATGCACATGGAAGGGTAGCACTCGGTGAAAAATACTCACGTACACAAACCCGGTTCGTCCAGAAGTATGATATTCCCCGTTAAGATTTGCAGACTTTCTGCTTGTGAGAGCGATTTCGTATGACCTAGATGTGGAAGTGTGCGCAAACAAGGAAGCCATGAGAAGACGGAAGAAAGGAGGCTTAAGAGAAACTGAAAACTAAAAAGTAAAAGAGTTCCAGAAAGATAACAGAAGGAGAGTGGTGCAGCACGCTTATACAATGACGCCACAGGCCAGTGCTAGAAAGAGCGGGGGCAAGCGAAGCGCGAAGGATATATGAGGGGTCGGACGCTGTGTCATAAAACGGCCGCTTCCGCTTCCACAGGGAGTAAGCTTCTCGCGTGGAACCCGTGCACGTGGGTACAAGCCGAGGTTCGCCGAGATTCTCAGCGCACGTGGGTGTACGTGCGCGCATGTGTGTTTTTAACCGCGCCTCCGCATTCTAAGCGCCTTCTGCCCCCATATATCGGAGCGCTTCCTTTTGTTCTGTACGTCTTGTATATTTTGTCCCACACAGCACACGAAGCATCCTGGGCTCCGCCGTTCCCTGTTTCTGGTACTTGAAAACACGTGCGCAGGTGCGCTTACTTCTCAAGCAAGCTTTGCAAAGAAGGGAAGAGAGAGAGAGAAAAAAAAAAAAGAACACACTCGCTCTAAAACCAGAGCGGAAGATGCCGGGAAAGTTGCTTCTTTGTGCGGCGTACAGAGATTTTTCTCCCGATGCACCCGGCGCTTGTTAAATGTTTGAGCACTTTTAAGTCTCATCTCATCTGTCCAAGATATTATGAACAACATTTAAAGAGGAAGACAGACATTAGGATCGAAAACATGGGCTGTCAGCCACGTGAAACATGCAGGAACCTAATATTACGCACTTTTTATTAATGTGATTGTTTTCTTTTCAAGCCGTTCTGAGGCACTCCAACAAAATCACATTAAGAGTTGTCAAAAGTCAATCAGCTCCAATCAGCCGCAGCTGGTCCGCCAGTCACGAGCGGAGACGCACTTTTTCTCAGCACTCTAGAGTAGGATTGAGGTCTTTGGGAGCCATCGGGTTGTATCGGCAGCCGCATGTGAGAATTAAGGTATACGATGGGGGAGTCGTACGTGGCACCACGATCTTGTGGAGGCTTGTGGTACGTATCTTGTGGCACACGTGGAGTTTGGGAAAATAATTTAAAATTGCCTCTCAGTGGCGACTCTAAAGGGCCTGTCGCACTAGCACGACACGAGGCCGATTTGGTCTGCCAACACCGTTTCTTCCTGATGTCTGCGTCTATGTCACACTGCGCGGACGGCAGCAGTCTGCCGATACTCCGTGTCGGCTCCGCGTCGCTCGCAAGACTGCTGTCGGCCCAGGCTCGCCCAAGTGCTGTATCATACTAGCGAGACAGAGTTGCTTAACCTCCCACCGACTCTACCCACTCGTTCTCACTTGTTTCTTGTATCATTATAACGTTTCCTTTTCTTCATTCATTTTTTTTCTACGATGCGAAATACATTTTTATATTTACTCCCTTTTTTTATTTTACTTCGTTTTATCTCAGTATTGTTCAGTAGCAAACGCAGGGACGCTTTGATTTAATTCTATTTGCTAAATTCGACCATGCTAAAACAAACGCCGAACCAGCCGTCATTATGGGACGAGAGTGAATACTGCCCATTATTTCTTGGCTGTTGTTGCTGAGTCAGAAAAGCAGTGTTTGAAAAATAAACCACTACGCGGAAAATAAGAGGCAGTAGATAAGAAAAAATTTAACTGGGATTTAGCTTTAGTGAAACCCTGTAGGTTCCGTAAGCAATACTGCATGGCTATGCTCAGGTTCAGTATGTAGTGTAGCCAAGTGTGGTGCGATATGTTTAGGCTGCGGCGCGGCGTGGCTACCTACCGGGTTTACCCGACGGCTTGAAGAGGGGCCCATCTGCGGTTGCTCTAATGGTCAAACGTGGCTACCGGCCGGGTTTACGTGATGGGCTGAAACCTGGCGTAGTATTTCCTATGCGATAAAAAAAAAAACAGAAAATAAATTAAAAGTGTCGATTGGACGAGTTGTTGGGACATGATTCGAAACGAACAGCGTGAAAACAGACGAAGACAAGGGAAGAAACACTGACGACACGACAGCGCCCGTGCTGTTGTCAGTGTTTTTTCTCTTGCCTCCGTCTGTATTCGCGCTGGTCATTTAGAAGATAAATGTTAACCTGTGGGCGGGATCGAAATTACGACCTTCCGTTTCATGGCCAACTGCAGTAACCACTTCACCAGGAAAGCGAAGCCTAATTTATACTTCACGAAGAGTCAGGAATAAATTGACTTTATGGTGAGCAGTACGAGCATTGATGACTAGCAGTCATTTTCAGACTTTATATGAAGTTTCTGATCATCGAAAAAAACAAAATTCAGTGCTGCAAGAACGATTTCTCCGCATCAGTTCGCCCTGTTTACTCACAGGATTCGGAAAGTTCAATAAAATATTGCCGCATGCATTGTACGGATTGTGTCAATGGCATCGGTAGTTGGCTCCCTCGCTGAAATACGAAGAGGACAAAGTTCGTGCGTGCGCACAAGCTGCCGAACCGACTGTTGGTGTTCATATTTTCACCCGTGACGAATTGGTGCCAGTTCCGGGCTGACCTACGCCATTTAACCGGGACGAAGGTGAGCAGAGTGAGGACACAACCCGCGACAATATAAACTTTGTGGGGCGTTGAACATCAACGTTTTCCTAACGTTTCGCTGTCGGCTTGAAGCCATAGCTGGGCAGCACAAGCTGTACCCACCACCTACTCCAACACCCTGGCCAAACTGTGGGTGCGACGAGAGTATAGGCCACATTCTTCGTGAGTGCCCCATATACAGTGAGGAAAGACATTGTCTATGCCGTGCGCTGGAGCGTCTAGATGAACGCAAATTGACTGAAATTGAGATTTTAGGTCCCATGGTCACGGCGATTGTCTGCGGTGAAGGCCTCCCAGGCACTGCTTCGCTTTATGAAAAGCACAGGCCTAATCGAAAGGCTATGATTTTGCTGTTACGTTACGTGATATGACTGTGACGTGATGTGATGTGACTGTACTACCTTCACCCATCCCTCTCTTACAACTTTTATATCCACTCACCCCTTTCCCCCAGTGCAGGGTAGCAAACCGGTTTCTTTTACGGGTTAACCTCCCTGCCTTTCCTCCTCATCTTCCTCCTCCTCCTGGCTACACCGCTGTAAGGTATGTGGCAGCTACAGTGGCAACAGCTCTCTCTCTCTCTCTCTCTCTCTCTCTCTCTCTCTCTCTCTCTCTCTCTCTCTCTCTCTCTCTCTCTCTCTCTCTCTTTCTTTCTTTCTCTCTCTCACACACACACACACACACACACACACACACACACACACACACACACACACACACACCACGCACGCACGCGAGAGCATTTCTTGCCACCTGAGTGTTTCCGAGCGCGTCACCAAAGCGTGTTTTTTGTGACAGTGCGTTTCTAAAATTATCTTCAGGCAACAATGCAGGATTGTAACACGCTCCTATGAAAAAATTTATTAAAATTATCTAAGCTTCTGACACGTAATAAAATGCTGTGCGATGTCAGCGCACGTTAAAGAACCCCAGGTGGTCGAAATTTCTGGAGTCCTCTACTACGGCGTCTCTCATAGCCTGAGTCACTTTGGGAAGTTAAACCCCAGAAACCAAACCAAACCAAAACACGTAACAAAATTTTGCTCACAAAGTTCGTCCTGTATTCACAACAAATAGGTAAGGCTGGCATAGAAGACTAATAGAGCGAGTTTATGAAAATTAGCAAAAACCCAGAAGCGTGCAGAGGGAAAGTCTGCGGAAAAGTTTATTGTTACCACGATGTTAGGCAAAATGTGAAAAAAAAAAAAATGATACGCACAGAAACACTTTCGCAGCAAATATCCAAATATGTAGGCATGTTTACCCTCTCGAGCAGCGACACTAAATAATGAACATGTTCTCCGCTCGTCAATACTGCCCGGCTGTAGCTGTGCATGCGGCATAATAGCGTAGGTGATTGTGATGAAGCTGTTACAGCACCATACACGCGCTCCCGTGTTTCACTGAACTTCTGAGATGTTCTCCACTTCATAGAATAGCATATATTTAGTATGCAAGGACACTGGCCCAAGGAAAGTCACGGGCCTGTCAAAGTGAACTTAGAGGTCTTACGATTGCGTTTTACAAAACTATCGTTGATATTTTATGCAACTTTTACTTTGGTGTCGTTTGCCATATGTCCTTCGGCACGTTCTTCCTATCGCGACAGCGTTAAAGGCCCCATTCTCTAGAAAAATCCTGCGTCATCGCTGCCACCTTTGGTGGTGAACATTCCGAGCATGCATCTGGCAGGTGGCAGTTGTCGGATTACGTGGTATGGGAAGTGATTAGTCGGCGGGTTTTGCGATGCCACAAGACCACACGACGTGACGCAAATTGGTAGCTCCTTTGAAATGGGAGGGCATTGTAGTAGACTCTTCCGAAACCCGTTAATGACGAATGAGACACGCATTATTATATTGCTTCGGAAACACGTTCACATGGCTTGGTTGAAACGGGATTTGTGGTTTTCCGTATCATGTGTGAGAAGAGACCCTGTGTAGCCACATTGCTTGAAGTCAACAGTGGAATGAATTATACCCTTACGAAGATACAGCGATGAAAACATGCATCATTTAGTAGTACATCTTAATTAGTTCCGACTGTGTGTCCTGCTGATATTGAAAGGGGCGCCAAGTTTAGAAATTGTAGTGCTTGCTGTGGGAAAACCACCGAGGGAATTATGCAAATCATCTTTAGAGCGCAAGAAAAAAAATCTGAACATCCAAAGCATATCTGCGTAAGAACCTAAGCAGACAGGTTCTCGAAAATCCTGTCGTGTAAATAAACGCGACCGCAATAGACATACTTCAGGTGTACTAGTACGACGACGAGGCAAATGCATCCATTTGCTAGTCAGCGCTCTTTTCCAGGTTTTTTTTATTTTTTGTTTTGTTTTGTTTTCGGTCAAGTTTTATGCGCTCTTTTATTTCGCGGTGAACACAGGGGATGAGAGAACCACGCATGTGCGCGAGCCAGTCTTAAAGCCTTGTTATGCATTCCCTGAAATTATCGACAGAAGAAAATAGCATAATAAACGGTCTATGAATAGTCTCAGCACGCTAGCTGAGACTCGATCTCAATTAAACCCCGTGCACATTGTTTAGTGTCGTCAAAGATTCCATTTGCCTGCCTTCTCTGTACCTCCTATAATTCGCCCGTCGAAATAAAGCTTCTGGACAAGAATGAATCACTGCTTTATAAGTACTGTATGAGAATCAAGAAACAATTTAGCATTAAAT
This sequence comes from Amblyomma maculatum, assembly GCF_055883805.1. Classification (NCBI taxonomy): domain Eukaryota; kingdom Metazoa; phylum Arthropoda; class Arachnida; order Ixodida; family Ixodidae; genus Amblyomma; species Amblyomma maculatum. The sequence continues at coordinate 347,634,570 of NC_139344.1, forward strand.
ATGAAAGGTGGCTTCACATGTCGTTGCTAAGGACCAAATCGTTTTTTTTTTTTCTTTTTCGCGTGCAAAATCTCTTTGAGACAGACAACCACTGCACTTACTATACAGTGGCGGAGAAAGTGTCTCTCCGTCGAAGCGTTTGTTTTCATCGATAGTTTATTTTCATTCATCAAGAGCTAGCGTCGTAAAGAGTCGACAGAAGTTCACAAAATATAGATAGATAGGATAAGAAGAGATGCTGTGCCGAAGCGATGTCAGACTCTTCAGAATCTGTTCTGCCTCGACAGCTCCTGAAGAGACCCTTATTCTGTTGACGGAGGACTCCAGATGAGAGCTTCGGTAAATGTCGACGCCTTCTTTCATTTTATATCTTGCAAGGACTTGAGAGAGTGCTTGATGTTCAAACTTGTCACTTGGTAGCGGCCTTCGACTGATGAGAATGCTTACACAGACGACTTTCATATCTTAGACATCAGATGCTGACTCTACAAATGAAGAAATGTTCGAAGTTTTATAAAGCCTTTCGAGCGCCTCTAGCTCATCTTTTGGACGATATGTTTTCACATTGTTTCCGTTTTTAGATAACCAATTGTGTTTCCACTTCTTAATAAAAGCTCGCGGAAACCTTTAAGGCAAGCAGATTACTCACAGCGACCCCCCCCCCCCCCCCCCCCCCCTTTCCGGTTAAGAAAGTGAATGGATAGTTCTCCTCCGTGTTTCCCAGTCAATTAAAAAGCAAGGTAAATGAACGCGTCTTTTTAGAAGCCTCATGTTAAAACGGCTAAATAGTTACATACTTGTATGTAATCAGCAATATGTTTATTCCAAAATGGCTTATTTATTCTGAAATCTTCAAATGCCTTCAGCCATACACATGAATTCGTTGTCGGCCGAACAGTTCGATCTTTAAACGTTTAAAAGTGGACCCATAATTGCTCGCGCGTGCCTGTGTGTGTGTGTGTGTGTGTGTGTGTGTGTGTGTGTGTGTGTGTGTGTGTGTGTGTGTGTGTGTGTGTGTGTGTGTGTGTGTGTGTGTGTGTGTGTGTGTGTGTGTGTGTGTGTGTGTGTGTGTGTGTGTGTGTGTGTGTGTGTGTGTGTGTGTGTGTGTGTGTGTGTGTGTGTGTGTGTGTGTGTGTGTGTGTGTGTGTGTGTGTGTGTGTGTGTGTGTGTGTGTGTGTGTGTGTGTGTGTGTGTGTGTGTGTGTGTGTGTGTGTGTGTGTGTGTGTGTGTGTGTGTGTGTGTGTGTGTGTGTGTGTGTGTGTGTGTGTGTGTGTGTGTGTGTGTGTGTGTGTGTGTGTGTGTGTGTGTGTGTGTGTGTGTGTGTGTGTGTGTGTGTGTGTGTGTGTGTGTGTGTGTGTGTGTGTGTGTGTGTGTGTGTGTGTGTGTGTGTGTGTGTGTGTGTGTGTGTGTGTGTGTGTGTGTGTGTGTGTGTGTGTGTGTGTGTGTGTGTGTGTGTGTGTGTGTGTGTGTGTGTGTGTGTGTGTGTGTGTGTGTGTGTGTGTGTGTGTGTGTGTGTGTGTGTGTGTGTGTGTGTGTGTGTGTGTGTGTGTGTGTGTGTGTGTGTGTGTGTGTGTGTGTGTGTGTGTGTGTGTGTGTGTGCATGCGCGCGCGCGCTGCGCCTCATACTGGCAAGCTATGGCCGGGCCGTATCACAGTTACTATGCTTAAGAAAATATCGGGCGTTAGTTTTCCCTTCATTGCGAGAAGCTTCGCTGGTCTGATGTAAATGAAAGCCAGATGTCATTAACTGCTTAGATCATTAACTGTCACACCGCCGCGACTCATCAAACTGAATGCCTGCATTTTTGTTCAAAGCGGATGTCGCTCAAAATAAATTTCAGGAAGCCTGAAATGGCTCAGGCGCCTTCCTCTAAGTCATGGTGCAAGGTGCATTTCACGCGTCTTTAGCCGGCTCAACTAGACGCGGTTCGCTTAAACAACCTTAATTGCGGAAAGTGAAACGTTCTAACATGTTTGTTTGTTTTTTTAACCAGCTAGTTTTCTAAAGTGAGGGTGCCGTAAATGTTAGTTTGACATAGTAAAAGTGAATTTCAAAGCCACAAATTTAACTTTGACACAGGTATTAGTCAAGAAAAAATTAATTGTGCCCCTTCGATGTTTCGCAATGTGTCACAAATGTTTCTTTTTTCAAAAGCTGGAGGATTCCAAAACACACCTTTTAACTAGAGGTTCCTGCAACGCGCTGAGATTTGCTATGAATTAACATCGTTATTCTAAGCGGGAATTCTGGTTTGGAACGGCTCTCGAAGAGAGCAATCATTCGAGAGAAAAAAGAAAGGGGGGCTTGCATACTCAAAAAGTTTTCGAAGACCAAACCTGCTTTCTAATATTTATAGCATGCAGATACCCTCAGTTTGAATGTTTCAAAACTTTTGTCAAACGGGAAGTAGACAAATAAAGTTAAAATTAAAAAGAAAACGGCTGAATATATACCTAAATCGTTTCTCTGAAGATATTCGACTTCAAGGAACTGTATGGTAAGAGATTGCTGCCGCCGGGCTATGTGCCCGAGTTTCTTTAAAGTCCGTTTACTTTTTGCTCTTTTCTTTCTTTTTCTCTTGTAAGGAGGTAGCTATAAAACGGTACCTGGTGTTATATTTACAGGTAGTTATAGTGCACAAATTAACTAACACTAACTGCGTATATTACAGCAAGTAGCGAACAGGGGGGGGGGAATGCGTGTACCTAAACTAAATAAAGTTATTTGGCTGTGAGGTGGTCATTGATGGACTCTGTAAGTTGGCTTGTAAAACTGAATGTTGATACTAATATTGTTAAATCAAATATAACAAGTCCACGGAGGATGAGTCTGCGTGGTTTAGAAACGAAAACAGGGATGAGCTGTGATTGGCCAACCAGCATTTTTTCATGGCTGCACGACATCGATAAACGGCATATCATTTCGTGCTGAAGCTGTCCACGGAGTCGTCACTTGCAACAGCGTCTTTGAAAGACTCTATTCGCACTATCAGAGGACATAGCGACAGAATTGTGTATTTTAGCTGCGTCTTCGCATGTGCTGTTCCGTTCCCGATTCAGATTTGGTGGAGTGCGGCATAGGCCACATATGCGGCTCTCTTTTCAAGAGCATCATCATCACTTACGTCACTCAAGGCAGCCAGGCGAACCCGGCGTCATAGTTCACCTGAGGGGGAGTGTTCTTTTCTGATATAAAAATTCTTTCTTGAACAAAATTCATTCAGGAAATGAAACCACGTTACCCTGACATGAAAGTTCTTAGCTATAAAAATCGCCCCTTAAGTGGCTATGGTATGCCTGGAAACAACCGCTAACTGTAGTAAACGATCTACCCCCTTTAGCTTCTAGTGTTTTATGTCACACGGTATTCTGCAATGCTGCAATGCATAGAGTCTACGCGAAATCAGAATGCCTCGTCGCTGTGGAACGCAAGGCGAGCAGCTGGCCCTGAATTTTTTTCGCATGCTTCCCACTTTTCTGTGCTAATAACCACACTACGTTATGCCTTTCTCACTAGCCAACGTAGTGCTCTGTGGGAAAACTAATCAGTTCATGCCACTCACATTGTATACTGCAGCCCGGAAAGACAGACGGTGTACGCGCGGACCGTAATTTTTCACGGTTCTTCATCAATGCGATTGCAAAGGGTTCGACTGACATAACGAAATTCGTCACTACGCCGCTTGCCGGAAAAAATAATTTCACTAGCCAAGAAGCAGCCTTTCTGGTAATGACAACGGAGTAGAAAGCCGAGAAGGCGTATTGTATCGGCATCAGCGATGACTATTTTTTGTAATAATTAAATATGTTGATAAAAAAAGACATTTTTATTTTTGCAAGATTTCGTCAAAAATGTGGCTTCTCGTAGCACTTAATCTATACTCTTGCTCAGGTGCGAAGTTACTGAAGATAAACATTCTAGATCAGTAATTTTTCCTCGATGCACGTTTTGTAATTTTCTGCCTTCTCCCCAGAAGTGCATTCGCGTGTGCCTAGTAATTTTGACATATTTTGTAGCTTCTGAAAGGTTGGCCACCCGTAACTCGTACTTTTCTCTCCTTGGTGTCGTTCAGTTACTACGCATTTATCTTCGACCATGCCACTAGCGTTCCGGCTTGGTTCTACTAAGAAAGGCCCAAAGAGCTTGGTACCAAAACAGCTCCTTTCTCTTCAAGAAGTTTTCACCTCTGGAGCATCTTTTTTATTTAAATTCCCCCCCCCCCCCCTTTCAAACAAATGACGCAGCAAAATGCATTCAGTATTTCTTACTGCTAAAACAAATAGCCAGATAGTGACGGCTTGGGCTCTCTTTCTCTGCACAACCAGTTTAAATGAATTAAGAAAAAATAAAGGTACTCTGTTTTAAAGCTTGTTATGTACAAAAAGCCTATTTATTTTTCTATATATCAAGCTTTAAATCAGAGCCTTCTTTTTTTTTTTTCATTTCATAGACATTTACACATTGCCCCATTTTCTCTTATGCTTTGATTGCCCTCAAACTTCAAACGCTTAAAGAAATATATATTCTGCTCTAGGAACATGACTTTTCAGCTCTTACTCAACAAGACACCGTGTCTTGAAATCCACTCAAACATAGCATGATAACCTGATAGGTGTTGAAATTTCACAGCAGCCACGAACCTGTACAGCATGCAATCCATGTGTGGTTACTGATTTGCTGGCCGAATATGCAGGCTGCCGAACAAACAGCCTAAGTGCCGCTAGATTTTGTAAGCTAACAGTGAGATATCGCAACACCTGATCGTGCTTGTGGCGTGGTTCTTACGTTTCTGTAAAATGTTTAAGCCCTACAATGTGCCCCATTACCATTCTCTTACACAGACAATGCATGCGAGCTACTCGAGAGTCTTCGTCAGTACTTCTAAGAGGCATGCGAAGTCACTCAGTGTAACCAGATTTACCAGATTTACCAGGATGTGTTAGAACACATTCTGGAAAATTATCGCAAAAAACAAAAAACAGACAAGGAGAAAGGAAAATACAGAAGAGGCACTGTCTTCATGGCCCCAGAGCTGAGGATGACTTATCCGATGCAACGCTTTACTATGTCATATTTTATAGATGTGCAAAAAAGAGAGGTGCTACACGGAATCGTTGTGCAGAAAACTTTGGAGAGGGATTGGACGGAATGAAGAAGTCCCGAGATAAAAACCCTTAACACTGAAAACTGGAAATAATTTTTAGATTGGTGTGTTTGGCGCACAGGGCTAGCATATTATGCGTTCACTACCGGACGTACGAGCCAGTAGGAGACAAAAATGGACATTAAAGGATGGAGCTAAACTTCCCGTTTATTTGTGGCACCAGTACTGTATCATGCATTCCTTTTCTGGTGTTTTCGTCTTTTTAAAATACTAAGTACACTGCCCTTTCACCAAATTATATACAGAACGAAAATGTTCTCTTGTATGCCAGGTTAAGATGGTCAGTCCGAATTTTGAGGAAAATACCTGAACGCGCTTCCTCTTTCTTCTTTCAGGAGCAACGTCCTCTTCCTTTCTGCCAGGTGATTGGTTCATTAGGTGAAACCTCAGAAAACCGCTGCCTGTTAGCGCCATGGTGCTTTCAGCTCAGTAGCGCGTTGAATTCAAACCAATGAAAGTGGCCTAAAAGCGCGCGTATCACTTCTTAAAACACAGGGAAGGGGGCAATCAAGCGAAACATTACTTGTGAGATGGGTTTAAAAAAAAAATAATGCAAAGTTACGTGTATGCGGAACCGGATTATCACGTAGATTAGACACGAGAAAAGAGGTAGTCATGTAACTGCTCACAGTTTTTATATGATAAGAATGCGCATAAAAGTTTTTGCATACTTACGATAGCTGATTTCTTCCCTTCTTATTTTAACGGCGTGCGAGGCGCTAACTAAATCTTGTCTTTTATCTCACGTCCCAAACGATCGAGCACAACATTGAAAGGTTTCACGTTGCCCAGGTAAGTTTTCTGCTGTGGTCATATGACTGACTCTTTCGCTTTGAAGGATTCTTTCTTTGGAAACATTGTACCGCTATAAGGATTGCGTTATTATTTTAATTTCTCAGTGAAAACCGCACTCTCATGCTGACGCCTTAGGGTGACGTTCTTGGATTCAGGAAGCGGTTGAGGAGCCGAAAAGTGCGAATAAATTAAATTGCACAAGAAATTCCTGGTACAATAAATCGCGCCCCTTAAAACGCATAAAGATGCACAAAACACGTACGCAGCACGTGGCATCCCAAGGAGATTTGGCTCACCTTCTGTAAGGTTCACATTGCCTTCTGTAAAATTTTGAACTTTCATTTTTCCTCTCTTATTTATCCGTGTCCTGCAGGAGAACGCAGCCATTAGGGGAAAATGTCGCGGCGCTTATTTTCTCGACACCCCGAGGGTGCAATAAGGCGACGTGCATTTTCCGTCGCGGTCCCTTCGGGAGCACTCAACTCGCACAGTTGCCATTAGAGCTACGTGCTGCGCGGAGGGCTTGCATCAAAGGAGAGTGGAGGCAGTGGAGGCCATGCTGCCCAGTATGCACTCCAACTTGGCAGCTCTCCATGTAAGTTGACACAAGAGACTCTCGTGGACATGATGGTAATGATGACTTTCTAGTTAAGTTACTATAAATTATTCTGAAATGCACTCATCTAAGTGCATCCAACTCAATATCAGCAAATCAAATAGGAAGGACCACGATAGAAGTAGCGTTACACTGGAGTTAAAAAGCATCCATGCAGAATTGTTTTAACACGCTATAGCAGTACGCATCTTCAGAATGAGAAATTATATTGTGTTATGCTTGCAGACATTCCTCGTTGCTTCGAGTAATGCTTATTTATGTAAACGTTTACTAACCAATGAACATCTCTAGCAGAACTTGAGTTCGCGTTTCCGGATACATCGGTGCTTGTCCGAACTGCTGTTCGCGAGCATAGTGCGGCTCCTCGCTGATCCGAAATGCAGATTTCTCTGATGATAAAAGACGAAGAATTGAACATGACCGTGAGATGTGGCAGCCTGTTGAATTCTGCTGGCCTACGTTAGAAAAAAGCTATACCCACGTGAAGCATGCGAACCAGAAACTTCTGTGTCTGGCTTCGCCTAAGGCTGGGAAGTCGGAATAGCGTGCGGCCCTTACGAACATCCTCCTGAGCGGCTCCAAGACTGCAAGCACGTCACTCGAGCCGAACATCAAGGTGCTTACTTCTCGATTTGGCGCACGCACAAAATGCAATCGCTGCGCCAGCGATATTGACTGCATATCGTCGCTTACCTTGTTACACGATCGAAAAAAATATATTATTCCATGGCACCTTTTGACTAAGAAAATTATACTTTCGTGGCCCTTTTCAAATGCCGGCCTGGACGCCGCTTGTATACGTGAACATTTCTCTGCGGCCTACCGGAAAACATCTGGCGCCAAATTTAATATACTTTTCATGGAGTTTTTGTTTTACTGTGGACCGAGAACACTAAATGAGTGCATGATTCAATATTGGCATAATATTACTGGGGCAGAAAGTGATAGAGATAACTCACACGAAGAAATTTGCAAAGCAATATTCTAGACATTTAAGATGGCTTGCTTTATGGGGTTTAACGTCCCAAAGCAACTCAGGCTATGATAGACGCCGTAGTGGAGGGCTCTGGTAATTTCGACCACCGAGCGTTCTTTAACATTCACTGACATCGTACAGCACACGGGCGCCTTGCTTTTCGCCTCTATTGAAAAGCGGCCGCCGCGGCCGCGATTCGATCCAGCATTCTTGGACACAGAAGTCGAGCGCTCTAACCACTCACCACCTCGGCGGGGCAGACATTTAAGAGGTCATAACTGTAATCCCAAATACTCCGTGTGGAAGAGGCTGCTGAAAAAAAAAAAAAAAAGGTTTTACACTTGAAGAAATCTCAGGGAATTCCACTTAACAAGGTAACACGGCACACATAGCACTGTACAAAGAGCGCTCACAGCAAGGACCAGACGCTCGTAGCTGCTTCATTTCTGCGCGCACATGGCGTTTCGGCAAATACTTTCAGCCGCCTAAACTTTACTGTCCGATGCTTGTGCCAAATAGCCCTCGCAAAGCCTGCCCTATGCCCAATCGGCTTATGTTGTTTGGTGGCAGAACCTAATCTTTTCCTTCCGTAGGTTGTGTTTGTACTACTTGGCGTTGCTTTTATTCGCACATGTTTTTTTGTGGGCTGCCCTTGCTTTTGTCACCCGTGGCCCCTCGAGCTGCATAAGCTATGATTTCTAAGTACTCGATTGCTGCCTCTTTTCCTGCGCATAAAGGTAGTGGATGCGGAAGCCTTGTTTTATGAATTAATAATGCGAGGTTAAGTTGGCGCTGAAGACATGGTTGGTGAAAGCTTAATGAGCTCAAGTGAGCGAGTGCCACATGCTAATTTCTCGTCACATAGGGTCTCCTATTGAGCGCGAAGAGAAATCAGACTCGTACTACCGGTATCAAGCTAGGGCAGTAAACATCGCAAGGAAAAGGACTCTAACCAGACATATGTGTCACGCTCAATATTTTTAGACCTCTCCTGCTCTTAATTATTACCTAAATTACATTTCGGAACAAACTACTTAAGGTCGGTCCTATGTCAGTGTTTCCCCATAGTTGGTCGTGGATGCACCATTGAAATCGATAATTATGAGTTGTCATGGAAGGTCGTCAGTTCTACCTTCTTAGGCTGAAGTCAATACAACGGTCCAGCATAACGCTGTCATAGGTTTTCTTCACAAAAGCAGCGCGGAATAATTTGATCAGAGGCGCACACAAGCTGCGCAATTCTCGGAAACTCACATCATAAATTTTTCTTTCCTGCTTCCATATCATCAGGCACACTTGCTCACGTTGAGAGGACTGCCCATGCGTAAAACTTTTTCAAGGGAATTTGCGAGTAAACTAGGCAATCGAACTGTGATCATGCGATCGCCGAGGTAATTGATTAGAAATTAGAAGCGACCATATGCCGCCGGCGGGTGCAAGCCTATGAACTCATCCTTCTACCTAATGCCAAAACGGCTGACAGGTTACATAATTTGATGTAATCCGTGATTTGTTTATTCCGAAATGGCTTATTTGTTCTGAAACCTGAAAATGCCTTCAATAATGTACGGGAATTCGTTATGCCTGTTTATACAGAAGTGACCATAATTGTGCGCGCGCCATGCAGTGTGTGTGTGTGTGTGGGGGGGGGGGGGGGGGGGAGAGAGAGAGAGAGAGAAAAGAACCGTAGCCAGGATCTGTTTTTGGCAAGGGGCCCACGGTTTTGAGCGGCTTCAGCTTGGGGAAAAGCAGAGCGTGCGCCTTTAGTGTTCTCTTTGGATACATACCTGATATATACTGATATGGACCTGCGTAGCACATGTGAGGAACATTTTTTGTAACTTCATTTGCTTCTACGCTATCCACTATCTCTGATGTTAGCCGCCGGCCCTCGGCTTAATGGCTCCTGGCGGTGATCGACCAGTGAGCTTGAGTAGATCCGAACACCTGCAGCGGGAGTCGATCGCCTGCGCCGGTTTTCTCGCGCGCTCCGATGCAGCGCTGGCGCCAGTCACTCAGCCGGACTGTAACTTCGTCTCAGATCCATGGCCGCCATTAGGGCTGCGCAACCGAATACTGTATCCGGATTGCTTTCCAGTTTCCCACAAGGAAGTGCGGAAGTCTGAACCTTCGGTTCACCTCGTTTCTGTGTTCGTGGCATGCTCTCGTGCGTACTGTGCGATTTCCCTGAATTGCTTGCGCATGACGCTTTCGTTGGTTGAATGCAAGAGGACACTGGTAGTGGGTGACGCAACTTGATAACTAGATCGCGTACAATTGTCGGCTTGCGTCCGAGATACAGTAAATGGGAACACATTGGTGTCAGAAAGACGCGACACAAAGTAGCTAAAGCGTTCATAGCGCTCTGCTCTGCAGGTTGAAATTGTCATAAATGCATAGCATGGCGCAGTGGTGGGGATGTACAAATTGATGTAAAAGTAGAAAAAAAGAAGAAAAATGAAAGGAACTTACTTGTCGATGTCTGTTTTCAAAGTCATGGAAAATGCAAACTGCGCCTTATAGTGCAGTGGCAGTTATAGCGCTTGGAACGTGAAAAACGGCAGGAAACAATAAATACAGATAATGCACAAGCTAAAATCCTAAGAGAAGATGAAATATATAACATCACTAAAAGCCAGTGACGGTAGATGCGATTAACCCGTAATGATTCCTCGAAGTCTCTTTTCAAAGTCATGGGTTCGCATTAAGATGACATCCTACAGACAATATTTTCCAAGTGCAGCTTTTTAATTGAGGCAGTAGGAGGTAATAACAGCAATGCATTGTTCCCTAAGGCATTAAGCTTGATATGCGTATTTCAGAGTGAGGGCACGATCTCTTATCGGTGACCTTTTCTTGTGAAGTCTTTACAAGAAGGAGATAGACTACAGAGAGGAGGTTTCTTTTACAGAAAACGGTAATGTTTTTATTGAAAATCCAACTTCGAGAAGCTGTCCCCAGGCCTCAGCATAAATCGTTACTACCTTAAAGAACATGTGGAAAATACCAGTTCATTTAATAAAAAAGAAGGAAAGAAATGAGGAGAGAGAGAGAGAGAGAGAGAGAGAGAGAGAGAGAGAGAGAAAGAGAGAGGGGGGTTGCTGTGCATTTGAGCTGTCAGAGCAGTACAGGTCTAAGAGCCAGTATATGTTTGCCCACTGCCACCCTATTTTGTATGTACGCAAGTAGACCGTAAGAGCGGGTGAAGATAGAAGCGTCCCTTGAAAAAAAAAATAATAATAACGTCCTCGGACGATATGTCCAAGCAGATAACGTCACCGGAAGAAAAGACCCCCATGAAGCCGCCCATAGGAAAAGACGTCCCCAGGGGAAAATTGGTGCCAGTAAGGAATCTTTCCGGAAGTCTCTTGCAAAACTTGCTATCTTTATTAGACGGTTTTCTTTTTGTTGCTTTGAGAAGAGATGTAATTGTCATTCCTATTATTTGGAATGTTTACAGGAACCGCAGAAGGCATGGCGTGAAAGTATGATGAAAAAACCTACCACAAGAGCCCATCTGGCTAGTTTTATACAGTGCAGTGCGAAGTACATAGTTCTCTCTAGTTCATTAAGCACTCAGTAAGACAACGTTAACTGCCTTGGTAAGGTTAATCGGTAACACTAATTAAGAAATGTAAATTTGGCTGGGTTCTCTGGTAACCTAGCGGAACTGCCAACCACAGAAGCATCATTGGAATCCTCCCGCACATTTTGCAGTGACTAGAGTCAACCTTTTCATTGTTAATGATGCAGAACTCTTTCTGCACTTCTGATGGTGATGGAGATGTACTAAGGAGCGCAGGCAAAGCATTAACCGGTCTTCGACTATTGCCTCCCTGAGCGCTCCAAGCATCCAGCCTACCAAAGCCGACGGTCAACGCGCCCTTTCTGTCATAAAAAGAAGAAAACGAAGACGAAGCCACTGTCGACGGGGCCGCCATCGGAGTGCCAGATGACACCACGACCATACAAAGCAGGGCATGCCGTGAAAAATTTCCGTACAGAACACTTCGAGCAGTGATGTCGTTAAAATGCAGAACGATTCAGAGACGAACTTTCCATCATCCACTGTTTTTTCTGCTGCCATAATTATTATTTTTTTTTTTTGGGGGGGGGGGGGACTTGGTGTTTAACCACATACAAGCTAGAGGCACTGCAGCATGCATTATTGTACCTCGCCAAGGAGGAGACGTTACAGCACCATAGCAGTTAGAGTGCGTGGAATGTAAAATACGGCGGGACGTTTATACCTGGGACGTTCCTGCAGAGGACATTTTGTACGAGACCCCGTTACAGCCTAGTGACGACTTAAAGGTTGACACTCCACGTCATCTCAGCCTGCTTGGAATCTTGCTATTTACGTATCGATGCATAACGATTATATAATATATAGAGACCGAAAAGTCAAAATAGCTTATCCGGCATTCTGCTTGCTTTGTGTCATAAAGACTCTTCCGGCAACGTGAAGCTAACGTTGTAGTAGAACAACAAAGGCCCCTCAGACATTCCGATACCCCCTTCAAGCTCAGCACGTCTTCCGCTCGACCCCCCCCCCCCCCCCTTTTTTTTTTGCTTGCTGCCAGCAGTGATTCATGCGCCAAGCGTCTAGGTCCGAGCTCTGTGGCCTCGCATCAGCAAGCGTTTTCCAGCAATTTCGCTTTCCCGCCATACCACTTTCGCTCCATAACTCCATTCCTTTCATTTCACGGCCCGTTGAACGCTGAACGCAAGTCAGAAGGGGGTTCAACTGCGGTGCTTAAACTTTCCGGGCAGCTCGGAGGTCGCTTAACCGAACAAAGCGTCAGCGTATAATGTATTTAGGCGTGCACCCCTCATGAGCGCTAAGACTGCCCTCTGATGCATCGCGCAGGCACCGAAAGCAGTGTTGGCAGTTTGCGCAAGCCCCTCTTACAGCTGTCTGACCAAGACGCCATGGCATAGCTTAAACTCTGTTATGCCGAGAAATGCAGTTCGCCAGACGCCAAGAATGACGCGCTGTAAATATCCGCTGCTCTGATTACACTTTGTCCGTAAGTTACAGCGTCACTTAAGAAAACGCTGTTTCTTTCTGCTTATAAGGTAGCCAGTCACAAAGTCTCGGTCATCTTGCTTTTCCCGGTGCTTGACGTTTCCCACTCTTACTTTGCCCCTCCGAGGTATCCAAAATATAATTTTGGAGGAAATTAGCATCACCCAGAGAAAGCGAAAAGCAAGGAAAACTGTTTTAAATGCCTGAAAGCACTTAAAGAATGTCTCAAAGAAAGAAGGATACCTTAAAGCGTCCAGATAATAGAATAAAATTATAAGCAGTTAAACGGAAATAATTCCCAGAATGAAACCACTCGCATTTCTTCATCATTTCTTCATCTATTTCTCCCTATGAACGGTAAAAACAGAAAAAAAAAGAAATAACGAGAGCTGTGAAGTCACGTACAACACCTAAGCCGAGGGTCGAGAAATGGCACACTCTCGAAGATGTCAACTTTTCAAACCGTTGTCGTCATCAGCACAATTATCTCTCTTAGCTCCATAGAGGACAATTGCCTTTTCATAGACCCGCCGCCTTCCGTCAACGATGAACATCTAATTATCAGTTGCTCTTGGAGAATGTCTCTTGGTAAAGATCACACGAGCAAAGCTTTTGTTAGACTCCTGATATGAAATAAAAAGCCGTTCACTCTGAAGATAATCCTCCTTGCATGTCCTCACTGTGAATCGACCAAAAATAAAAATAAAAGAGAGAGCGTAGCAGTATAAGTCTATAAAAATTCTACACTGGTATCGAATCGAAAAGACTACGACAGACAGCGAGGGAAAAATTCACCATTTGCCATTCCACGTCTAACTCGGAATTGCGGCACGGTGTGAAAAAAGGCGGCGGCACTCTTGCACAAATCGGTCCACAGAGACACGACGAAAGGGAAGGCCGAGAGGTGGGCGCCGCGCGATCGTTCCCTGGCACCGGTCCCTGTCGACAGAACGTGTTACAAGCTTCGGTGTGCCTCTGTCTCTATTCAGCCCACGGCCTCCTGCGTGTTCCCGTTCCATTCTTTCGTTTACTTTTTTTCCCTGCACCTTCTTCACACCGCTCACTTCGCGAAATCGGTTCACAAACTTCTCGCGAGGGCAGAGACGGCGCCCGTAATGTCTTCCCAAACCCCGTTTAGCCTCTTCTCTGTCCCGTTCTAGGTGCGTGGCCCTCGTCATTCACTCAGTGCACGCCGGCCTCTAAGTTTACGCGACATCGCGCGAGCGACGACTTGCTCGCAAACGAGTGCTATGCATGCATTGGCTGCCACCGGCAGCGCGCTCGACGCGTCTGTTGGAGGTATAGTGAGAGGCGGCACGTAGAATATCGACATCATGGCGCCGCCGCATGTCTGTTGTGAGAGGATAGAATCCTAATGGTAACTGCGAGACGCAAAGAAGAGAGAGAGAGAGGGAGGGAGAGAAAGAGATAGCAATGGCCTTTATGCAAACGGCCCTTTCATGGGCATGACAGTAGTAGGCATGTATTAAAGCTCCCTGATCGCATGCTGTTTCGTGCGCCGACCATGCGTTGGCAGTCCAATAAGTATATTCGCACCATTGGACCTTTCGGCTTAGATAAAAGTATGCCAAATTACACTTTCGAAATCTGGTTTCAACCGAAAGCCGAAATACATGGCTATAGTTACCTGATAATCACAAATTACAAATTACCGGCGTTTGAAGTTTAAACTGAGAAAAATAAAGAAGCCAGCGGACTCATGTGATGGTAGTATTGTTACCCAAGCAACGTAGTTGTGCATTTTGAAGTACTGCTTTATTAAGTCACATGCTTGTGCAAGCCCGACGTGCTCCCCGACTGAAAACTAAACACCTTTTATTCTCTATCATCACCAGTTTAGCGCCAATAGCGCAGGTTTCTCAACTGAAAGTTAACGGTGACACCATGCATAAGCGTCAGGAAAAGGTCTCATGTTTTGACTGGGCGAGTTCTGAACGTTTTCTTTTTTCTGCTGCTGCAGTCGATACGTAATCCACGTTGATGCTGTCCCTCTTTGTCAGCCCACTATGACTTACAAACAATAGCATGCGACCTAACACTTTGAAGGAAACTTTCATTGCAAGTTTTATATGCCGGCTATATCGTTATAAGCACAACGATTAACCCGTCCGTTGCCTGCAATACACTGTCCATGTTGGCCAGAACGCCTCAACAGATTCCAGGTAACTATTGACGAGTCACGACACAGAAATTTCACGTGAAATCACCGAAAAAAAGGCAAGACTACGTTGAAAATGATATTAAAAAACTGAAAGTTTCATTCGGAAAATATATGGCGAACTTTTAAAGCATAAAAACTCGAAAGACCAATCCCTATGTATATCTCCGTTTAACGGCGACCGGAGTACTGGCGAAAAAATAAGGGTCGCCCTCCTAAGGAACACAAAATAAATCTATAAAATCTTCCGTACCACCGTGTATGTATCACGCTCTTTTACTGTACACCACACTGCCGCTTTTATTTTTGACTCCGTACCTTCTTCAGACCCAGCCGTCGCTATGCTCACAAAAGCCCAGATCGTATTAAAGTCGCTAACTTTGTCTTAGGTAGAAAAAGCAGGTTACGGGTGCAACGGCGTAAAGACGCTGAAAAAAAAAAAAAGGATATACATGAGAAATAAAGAATATTTGGAGGAACGAAGAATAGAAAGACTTGCGAGGTAGACTGATGAGGAGATACGAACCTGGGCGCAAAACTCCCTGTTGCTCTCGTTGTTTCCAATAAAAGCCCGAGCATCGACGCTTCCACGGAGCGAGGGAAGCGATTTGCCTACATTTGCACGGTGCTAAGCCTTATTTCTTTGTTCCCGGAAGTTGCGAGATCCGCTGCAAAGCGGAATTGACGGCTTGAGGGCAAGACTCCCAAATTCTACCTATACGGTGAAGTGGAAAGCATCACCAGCTTCAGCCTGCTTTGTTTTCATTCTTGTTCCTGTTATTATTTTTTTCAGGCACTCAGGGGCGTAACTGAGCCTTGGAAGGACACTTGCGCGAATGGAAAACGCCTCTCGGCCAAAGTGGATCTCTGAAACGCGATCGCTTCTTGAATGTGCGTCGGCTCTTTGTTCGGCATATCTGCCTACGCTCGCTCATTCCTTATTTTTCTTTGCGTTCGCAGAGGTTTGACAAATCATATTAAGGTTTCAACGTTTTCTATGAAGGAACGGAGAAGTGACACAACAGACTGCTTCGAAAAAGCTATTTTTCTGTTGTAACATGGCGAAGGCGACAAAGTGCAACTGCAACGCAGTATTTTTGTCGTTGTTATTGTTCCTAAGAATACTCTTCGCCCTACTTCCGAAACAAGAACGTTCTTTTCAGTGTTATCATTGAAACAGAGCGCTCTAAGAGAGTATTCACAAGTCCTGCTATTCGTGTAAAATGGAGTGAGTGCACATCGCCACGGATTCTTGTTCAGTTGATTTTCTGAACCCCACAAGTGCTAAGAACATGCTGAATTTATGTTTTTTTTTTATGTCTGTCCTGTAGTATTCAATATCTACACTTGTATCTTTTGCGCAGTTCACCGTCTGCATATTTTACATACTTTTCATGAACATGCCTGTTCATGTAACTATGAGTTGTAGCTCGCACCGCTGATAATAACCAAGATATCCTGTACTTTCATAAATACATTAAATTGCGCAGCTCAGGAGAAAGTTGTTCGTGTAGACGAATTCTTCACGATTGGCCGTCGCAGGTCCATTCTTACCGCGTAGTTTACAGCAACGTAAAGAATATATAAAGTTTAATGTTTGGATCTATTCACGTATACTTTCAACTGTGAGCCAAAAGCAATGATTACATGTATTTGCCGCCAAACAAACAATACACCCATCTTGTTCGTATTGTATCCGCAATTTCCTAAGTTGTTGGGACATTTTGGCTTTTAACAGATTGCTGCCAGGTGAAGACCGGCAGCACGACAAACGTTTCAAGATAACCTAAAAGGAAAGCTAAAGCTGAAATTAATTTTGTATGGTTACCAAAGGACGACGGTTCAAAGCGACGGCAAACTGGTGAAGTGACGCATTTTCTCTTTGAGCTGAGTCAAGACTCAGTAGTGCTGTGTGCCGTTTCGTAAGAAATTGTTGAGCCCACGCGCCATAGCATCGCGCCCTATTTTTCGTGATACGAGGCTTTTGTAATACTAATGGGCTCAGCATATCACTTCCACTGCCACAATTTATTTTACAGCATCCTCAATCGACTCCGTCCTCCCATGGAACAGCTAAGGCTATCGCGGACGTAGTGAATTTCAGCGGAGCTTCTTAGCATGAGCTACTCACTGAGATTAATCGCGTTGTTGCTCGTTGTACCATGAAAACCCAACAGGAGGATTAGCAAGCAAACACGGATAGGCGCGGACATAGTTGTTCTCTGATATAGCCACTAGCTGAGGAAAGAGGGAGAGCGAATTCAAAGCGCGAGAAACTGTGAGTTAAATGTGAGAAATGTCATTTTTCCACCTCTGCAAACTTGGACGATGATCCTCTTAGGGCGCTTCACTGATACAGAAGTGTTCCTTGGGACGAACAGAAAAAAAAAAAGAAGTTGCTTGTGTCTTACTCTGGGAAAAGATGGTAGGAGTGTAAGCATGTCTTGAACCTAGTTACAAGTGCGAAAGATTTTAAGTTTAGCACGGTTGCATCAGCTGAATGATCAGATGCAGCCTGATGTTTTCGTCTCTCCGTACTACAGAAAGTCCTATTCAATGCTCCAACATTGTTCTCATTCATGGCTGCGAATGCGAGAGCCGAGTGCACAGTGAGCTCTGTCTTAAAGCACAGAACATGAGATAGTAACATCCCATGTGGCACCCCCAGGGACTCCAAAGGTCAAAATGGCGAGTGGTCTCAATACTGATATGTGGCCATACCACACCGGATACAGCACAGTTACATGCACACGATACGACCAAGTTCTGCAATGAAGTTGCATGGCTCCCGAAGTCGTTTGAGCAATGGTCAACGAAAACCTATGTTGTACCGTGAGTATCAAAGCTTACGTCTCAATATTCTCCACATGCTGTAAAGAACGGGGGAAGCCTTAAAGCGGTAAAGAAGAAATTGGGCATAGGCAAAAACCAGATGTATGCGATAAGGGACAAGGCGGGCAACGTCATCACTAATATGGAAAAGATAGTCAAAGTAGCCGAGGAGTTCTATACAGATCTCTACAGTAGCCAAAGTAGTCAGGACCGTAATGAGATTGGCGGTAGGGAAAAACAGTCAGACGTTCCACCAGTGACGAAGGACGAGGTCAAGAAAGCACTAGAAACTATGAAAAGGGGGAAATCAGCTGGAGAGGATCAGATAACTACAGATTTGCTGAAGGACGGGGGGGATATCGTGCTAGAAAACCTGGCCACCCTGTATACGCAGTGCCTGTTGTCATCAACGGTACCGGAACCATGGAAGAATGCAAACATTATCCTCATTCACAAGAAAGGGGACTCTAAGGACCTTAAAAATTACAGACCAATCAGCTTACTGTCTGTTACGTATAAGGTATTTACTAAGGTAATCGCTAATAGAATCAGGACAACCTTAGACTGCAATCAAGCAAAGGATCAAGCAGGGTTTCGGAAACGGTACTCTACTATCGATCATATCCATACCATCAATCAGGTGATAGAAAAATGCTCGGAATATAACCAGCCCTTATACATAGCATTCATTGATTACGAAAAAGCATTGGACTCAGTTGAAACCTCGGCGGTGATGCAGGCATTGCGAAATCAGGGGGTAGACGAGCCATACGTGAAAATGCTGGAAGATATATATAGCGGCTGCACAGCAACCATAGTTCTGCATAAAGAAAGTAACAAAATTCCCATAAAGAGAGGTGTTAGGCAAGTAGACACAATCTCCCCAGTACTATTCACAGCTTGTTTAGAGGAAGTATTCAGAGACTTGGAATGGGAGCAGTTAGGGATAAGGGTAGACGGAGAATACCTCAGTAATCTGCGATTTGCTGATGACATTGCCTTGCTAAGCAACTCGGGGGATGAACTGCAAATAATGATTGATGACCTAGACAGGAAAAGTAGAAAGGTAGGCTTGAAAATCAATATGCAGAAGACTAAGGTAATGCTCAACAGCCTCGGGAAGGAACAGCAGTTTACATTAGGTAGCGAAATACTGGAAGTAGTAGGCGAATATGTCTACTTAGGACAGGTAGTAACCGCAGACCCGGACCACGAAAAGGAAATAACAAAAAGAATACGATTGGGATGGAGCGCATTTGGCATGCACTCGCAGATTATGACTAGCAGCTTACCGGTATCGCTCAAGAGGAAAGTATACAACAGTTGCATCTTGCCTGTACTCACCTATGGGGCTGAAACGTGGAGGCTAACCAAGAGAGTTCTACTTAAGTTGAGGACAACCCAGAGGGCTATGGAACGAAAAATGGTAGGGGTAACATTAAGAGATAGAAAGCGTGCAGAGTGGGTCAGAGAAATAACTCGTTACCGACATTCTAGTAGAAATTAAGAAGAAGAAATGGACATGGGCAGGACATGTAGTGCGAAGAGAGGATAACCGATGGTCGCTGAGGGTAACAAACTGGATTCCAAGGGAAGGAAAGCGTAGCAGGGGGCGGCAGAAAGTTAGGTGGGCGGATGAGATTAAGAAGTTCGCAGGGGTCAAGTGAATGCAGCTAGCACAGAAGCGGGTTAAGTGGAGAAATATGGGAGAGGCCTTCGCCCTGCAGTGGGTATAATCAGGCTGATGATGATGATGATTCTCCACAATTGGAAAGCCTAACTTTTTCGTAACCCGTTCTGCGCACTGAAAGGCCGACAACGCGGCAGCTACAAGCAGAACTACGCTACAATCAGTCTTTGATGCTGTTTACGCAAAAGTTTGTTAAACCGCTTAAAAGGCTGGAATCTCATCACCGCAGGCGGCGCATTCTGGTGGTTAGCAGAGGAATAGAAAAATTCTCGATTATCAAGGGGCCCGCAGTCCTCAATTACTGGCGCCTTCAATACTTGTCTTGATTTTAGCATCTTACTGATATGGCGTCTTGCACTACAGTTAACTATCTATAAGATCACAGTCCCCACCCCAGCGAAAAAACCATATGAACTCATACTATACTCATACACATCTCATACAACCTCATATATTTCTAATACGTTGAATGATATTTGTATGAGATTATATGAGATTTATATGAGTTAGTATGAGAAATCTATATGAGGTTATTGTGACACAGCGTTTTTTCGCTAGGGCATGAGATCGAACGCGGCGAATCTTCCGACTATAACTTGACTTCAACACAAGGCAATGCTTCTTCAAGTTTTTTTTTTTCATCGCACAAATAAAATGATAAATTGATGAACATTTGGGGAATTTAAATGCTCGCAGAATCTGAAGTGCTTCGCAGTAACTGCGCATATTAATGCAACTACAAGAGTAAAATGTTTCGAATATTTCAGAGCTTTGATAGTGGACCAGCTTCGTCGTCATTCGGTCGCCGCCGCAAGAAAGCTGAGTCACGCTCCGCGCAAAGCCAAATGAGCCACGTCGAAACAAGCGGGAATAGAACAGTCATAGCCAGCACAAAGAGACGGGGCGGAGAGAAACGACATGAGCGCCAAGAGACCGCATGCGGCGAGGCAGGGATGGCAAAACGACCTCTCCATTTCCGGTTCCGGTGGGGTGTATGTCGTTGAAGCGGGGCTAGGTCTAACTGAACTCTCGTTTTCAAAAGAGCGCGCTTCGTTTATGGTTTGTTGTGGCGCCCTTGGAAGAATACACTCGCGTACAAGCTATAGTTTGTCCGCAGTTGGGACAGGGCTACCGGGAACAATGGCCAAGGTTGTTAGCGTAATCAAAGCACCTTCACTAAAATGCAAAATAAATACATTTAAATGCAGTGTGAAGTGCCCGTTAATAATGAAAAAGGAAACCAGTTTTATTTTTAGTTTTTTATGGTCGAGAATTGGTGGGTGGGCCCAATAGAAAAAAATATGGTGACACGTGAGAGATAAATGGCTAGGCGACAACAAAGGGTCGCAAATGTAGATTATTATGGTAGGTGCATTTAAGCTACGCGGGAACCCTTGTATATAATTTATGGTCGTTTGTATGCCTATAGCCGCCATGACGGCGTTGGCAGCCTATAGTGAACCAAGTAGCTATTCATCAGAACAGGCATTTGTTTTTATTAAAGCGCGGTTCGGAGTAAAATAACAATTTCAAGTGTACCTTGTCTTTGGAAACACGTGAATTCCTAGCAATATCCGCATTAAAGAATAGTATTGAGCAGCCAGAATATACGTTACTTCGCGCTCATTTTATAATTCAGAGAGGTTCAGAGTGCGATGGAATCCTTTCTGGGCGCGGAAGTACATGTAAAACAACACACGGACACCCACTAAGCGAAATGGATAGTCGGCGTCTCTGTGTAATACTAGCCGGCGTCTGCGTCTCTTTCTCTCTCTTCTTTTTTTTTTTTTAATTTCGTAACCTTACTGTTTCCAGCACTTGTACAAAGCCCCCACGTTCCTTTCCCTCAGTCAACCAGTTTTCATTCCCTACGGAAAACCGTTTTTTTTTTCTTCCGGTTAACAACACCACCTTTATTTGCCCTCCTCATTTGTGTTGTTTTCTCGGAATTATTGTATCTTTGAATGTGGGACATGAGATGGGAGGAGCAACGATTGTCGATGATCATCAAACATGCTGCGAATATGAAAGATCAGTGGGCGCATAATGCCACCTCAGTATGATTTCAACGATTGTTGTGGCCTCCCCCCCCCCCCCCCCTGCACACTAACACACATGTAGAGTCTAAAGCGGGCCATCGATGGTCAATCTATTGTCGACGTCGAGATCCAATTTAAAGGACCTTTAGTCGCTATTAGTCTTCTTACCTCAGATGACGAAGCCCATACCCAAAGTGGGGGACTGGCCAGTCCGTAATCGCCTAGTTTCCCGTGTACTTATTTGCTTCCGTGTGCAGATTACTGCATTTTTGAATCACCTCCCACCGTTGTCACTAACAGATTGAACCATGCTAAACCTGTCACTGGCGCATACCGCTGTTAAAAAAAATAATCTAGGGATGTTGTAAAATTACCGTGTCAATTCGTGCTTCGACGTCTTCACCCCCAGCGCTTTCTGTGCAAACTACAAGTGATATTTCTAGCATCCATTCCGGAGCTTTCGTTTCTTTCATTCTTATTCTGAGCCCCATTCTCGTTCTGATGTCACGCTTCATTTGCCTCGCCGCGAGAGATTTGTAAGTAAACCGAATTAGGGCTTGACAGCTGCTGAAACCATCAAGGGATTTGCTATTAGTTTCAATCGTAAGAAAAATCCCTATCGAAGTCTATTTGCTTGGGAAGCCAACTAGGGATGGGTTTCGCGGTGCAAAATATTAAGTGGGAAAATTATTCTCCCTGAATTTTATTTACACACACTTTTATCTGTGTATTTGCTTCTTAATGG
This sequence comes from Amblyomma maculatum, assembly GCF_055883805.1. Lineage (NCBI taxonomy): Eukaryota > Metazoa > Arthropoda > Arachnida > Ixodida > Ixodidae > Amblyomma > Amblyomma maculatum. Next base: position 347,656,636 of record NC_139344.1, read on the forward strand.
TAGCTCAAAACTCACTAAGTGTTCTTATTTAAAACATAAAACTACCTAAAGTGGTAGCATGCAACTTAAATAAAGATAAATTTAGAACGAGGAACTGTAGAAAGTAAATATAAAATGACTGCATAAATTGCGACTGTTTGGATTAATAAACAAACTAAGAATTATGTAATGTCCCTTTGTCATATCCCTATGGCACCTAATTATGGGATTAATGAATGATAAATAATGATGAAATGATGAAAATAAAATATACCACTGCACAGCTACCAAGTGTTTTACCGCAAAGAACTATACCCTACCTGCAATCAACTGCAACGCAATTAATTGGCTACAATCAATGTTACTAATCCTGCTTGACGTCCTACATTGCTTGCTTCGTTGCTGGCTGAAGCGAAGCGCACTGCTTCCCAGCACGACAACGCGCTGGAGAGTCATTAAATTCGTCGTTGCTCGTGCCTCATTGTCATGTAGATCAACCATTGCTTTCCAGAGAAAAGACACCTTACAATAGTGGAGAGATAACAGTGACTGCGCACTCCGCTTCTTTCAAATAGTGCAGGATCGTTGAAGAGAAAAGAAGTATCGGCTAATGAACGCCCGAGTCTCAACAATGTTTGCGCCCGAAAACACTTCCTGCTTCACGAAACTTCCAGAAAATTAGTTTTTTTTACACCCCTGTCGACGAATAGGATAAAAATGGGAGCTAGAAAAGAAGCTTTTCGCACATAAAACCAAACTATAGCGGTGTCGTAGAGCGAGCCGGTGCTGGCGGAGCACTGCTGGAAGGAATTTTCAGCATAGTGGGTTCTGACGTTAGAAATCCGGGGGCTGTGTGAAGGGCAGTCCAAGGGAAAGATTGCGTCTTGAACTATAAAACTTAGTATTTTTCTCAAAGATGGGAAAAATAAGCCCGATTTGGTTCCAAAAGGCGCTTCTCTTACCGTTCAGTGCATCCGTGGACAAAAGCGGCATGGGTAAAAAGCGAGCAAACCCGGTTGTTCATTTGAATTCTAATATAAGACTAGGAACGCTACTGACACCTTCCATTCTAGTTCATTCGGTATTCTTAATCCTTCTCTGCTGAGCCTTCCAAGCCGAATTACACGAAGAGGCCAGCGTGAAGTGGAAGACAGTAAGGGTGGTGTTGAGAACACCTCTTCACGGTGTTTTTTTAATTAGTCGATTTAATTAGAACCAGTTAGCCAATTCGTGTCGCAAGCTAAAGATACGAAGAAGAATAATCGAGGATTGACACTGGGTAGGCCTCGTGGATCAAGCAGAGCGAAATTTAATAAAACACTCCCGCTGCCGGGCACATTTAATACAATGCCAAGCTCACGCGGAAACGTGGCGTGCGGAAGCTTATAGCCAGTGAATGAAATCCTTGCGTGCTCCAGAAAACCCCTCGAGCGGAAGTAACTGTCAGCACATTTCAACTCAACTAGTTATTGTCTGGCGTTTTTCTGTCCTTTTCATATGAAGACGAGCGTGAGCTGAGGTTAAGAGCTCCGTGACAAGAGGACATCGGTCTCATTTCAGCGCCTTCTTTTTGCAAGTGTAGCCAGTGTCTCTTTATTTACTTTTTTATGGGGGCGGAGGGGGGGGGGGGGGGGGGGGGGGCTCTTTATACTTTTGATGCAGAGATGACAGTACTGCGGCTTAAAGTATACTGATAACAGAAACTGCAGCAAACGAGACCGCGAAACCTAAAAGTTTAATTATGGGAAAACAGGGTGAGACTGCAATTCAGCAATGTGATAAAGGATTAGACACGCAGTCCTTTGTGGCAGCTTGACCATCTATTCAGTCCCAGAGTTGGTTCCTGAGCACATCGCTTTTTCATGACCCACGTTCTGTATAATTTATTTTATTATTTAGTATTTAGTACCCCCCCCCCCCCCCCCTCCTTGCACTTATACAAAATGGAAGCGACAACTCACAAGGAGCTATACCATGGTAAACAAAAGTGTTTGCAGCTTTGCTCATCGTGTTTCTATAGTCGAACTTTGTTGAAATGGGAAATTGCAATTTAAGGATTAAATGGTAAGAGACCTGCTGATGATTTTGTGATGGGTTTTTCAAATCTCAAAATAAAATTGGCGACGATGTCTTTGCCGCTCTTCTTTAAAAAAAAAAAAAAAAGCAGAGAGAAAGAAAACTATGAACTTGAGCAAAGGTTTTTTTTTCTGCACACGCTGCATTTCGCGACGCATTTTTGGACAATTGGAGTAGCTTTACTTGATGATAATTTATTTCACAGTAGTGACATGGGTGCAGTCACTGGGTTTCGCTCTGGTTTCGGGGTTTTATATCAACTCCCTCTTCTGTCGTTTTTTTTTTTGTTTGTTTTTTGCTGCGGTCGGCAGAGCATAATAACTTCGCAAAGTCAGGGACGCGTAATTGTGTGACCTATGAACGACATCCTGACTTCTCTTTTGCGAAATTAAAAAAGAGAGCTGGAGTCTGAGATCTCTACACGTACTGTACGCTCACTTATCGCTCTAGTTTACCGAGCCTTCATGTCAATACTTACATGTATAAGATAAATGAAGCGCACTCTGCGTGCCTGAACATTAATCGTAACTGATAAAAGAGGAATATCTTACCGCGTACATTTCTAATGCAATAAGTGCTCTAATTCATATGTCGTTGCCATTTCTTAGTGAGCTTCACCAAGCTGCATTCCTCTTTAAGTTGAAACTTAACGGTGTCCTGATTAGCCTTAAGCGACCAGGATGTTGCTGGGATGTGGTTGGGATGTGGGTGGGATGTGGGTGGCTGGAAAGATTAGATAGTGGCACTTTTCATAACATTAGGACAACGGTACGGCGACACTGCGAACTAGTCTAGGGAAGATCGGGGCTCGTCGAACCACTCTGTTTCCTCCATTGAGCAAGTGGTTTACATGCACATTCAGACATGGTTGTCACAGATTTACTAGAAAAATATATATTACGAGTTTGACTATGTATGGATATTTCCTCACGATATGACCTCGCGAGACCTCATTACATGGCCAAATTTCAGCAGAAACGAACTCGGACATCTGATTTGAGAGTGGAGGGAGAGAAAAAGTGCATGCGTTTCTGTTTGCGTGGCCACAGGCCCAGTGTTGCGTAGCATCGCCATGTTAAAGCAATTTACGCTCTACTGCACGTCATGCAAATCCCCATTTCGTTACTGGAAATGTCTAGAGGAACAGGAGAACTCCGCATGTTTGAACCTTTTGAACCTTCATTGTCATAGGTTGTATGAACTAAGTAGTACTTACACAATTGATTCTATACTTGCCCAAAGGCAGTCAGTGTTACTCTTCAGTCATCCTTACCGTGCGAAAAGTATTAAAGAATGTCAAATAGGCCGTATATCCAACAATAAGATATAGAAATAATTCGAAAGCGCATTGGCAATACGATGGAGCTTACAGATCCGTAATAGCTGTCCAAACTTCCTCAGCTGAAGCCGCATTCAAGCAAGATTTTTCAAGAGCATCGCCACAGAGTTGCTTTTGAACGCAGCCACAGCCATTACATATTGCTTCCTAAAATAGGGGGCTTTTCTGTTCCCAGAATAATGTTTTTCAAGCAATGCGCTTTCCGTTCGATCCGGATTCGCCGTGCCCTGTTCTCAAAGCGCATGGAACGACAGAGGAGCGCGCTTGTAACCAAACAAACTAGCTCTGGACTAAGAGCTGCTCCGAGCTTACGGAGAAAGAGAGCAGTCGGGCGGCTGCGGCCGAAAAGCGGCCGCTATATTACGAAAACGTGTCCTGCTTTTATGGCTGGCATTCAGCTACCACCATTATCCCAGCCGTGCCGACGTGAGCCATCAAACCTGTGGAGCGGGTCGAAAGACCCCGCTTAGGCATCGATACGAGCTTTTACGTTTTTATTTGTAGGAGTAAAAGGAAGCTGTTATGTGTGATTTATTGCTTCTTTTTCTTTTTAATCATAAACGTGTGTACCTCGGTCATTTGCTTCAAGCGCATTTGATGGTGAGAAAGAACTAATACGGAGGTTCACAGGCTACGAAATTCGTCTAGCGCTTGTATGATCGACAAAATATACCAAGTGATTCGGCATTAAAATTGCAACGAAAGAGTTATTTGTGTGGCGTACAGGTGTTAGTAGACCATTTCAATTTCTCGTTCAGCATTCATCTGCTAGTCAAGTTTCAGGCTACATTGTGATACCGATTCGAACAGATGACATATGTGCCTTCAACTACATGCCGGTAATTGCAAATGTAGGTATCCGCCGAGAAGTGAGACAGATATTGCCCCTTTCCTTTCAGGACACAAACTAACTAAAGATGTCTAACACTTTGTCTAAACCTGCGCTAGTCTCTCAAGGCTAAACTATCAAGCATAATCATGGCACACCATGCCAAAAAGTGATTTCGTGCGTATTTATCGGTTCATGGTAAGTTTAACCACAGCTATTTCTTTTTTATTCTCGTTCCTAATCTCGAAAAAGCTTAACATCTCACTGCACTGGTATTTCTATGCTTGCTATCCACACAATACATTTCGCCTCCAAAAAATTAACAGATTTTTATTTTCACTTCTGACGAAATAACTGTTGCTCGCTGTATAGTAAATTATTCTGCTATCCGAACCTACTTCAGTTTGTTGAAAAGGTAGAGCGTTAATGTTTTCATGACGTCATTCAAATGGCGCACTACTTTTCTCCAAGTCCTTCATATCTACAGCAGCTACCGCGTCTCTTTTCCCATCCTTTGATGAGAAGGGCCGACACCTCGAGCAGTAAATTTCGTCCATACCTGCACTGGTGGCACAATAGTTAAGCCGCTCGACTACTGAAACCAAGAACGCGCGTTCGATCCCGGCCGCGACAGCCGATTTTCGATGGAAGCGAAAAGCAAAGCGTTCGTGTGCTGTGCGATGTCAGTGCATGTTAAACAACCACATGTGGCCAACATTTCCCGAGTCCTCTACTACGGCGTTCCTGATATACTGAGTCGCACTTGGGACGTTAAATCCGTAGTCCACACAAAACAGAACAACGGAGGAAGTGTGCATTTATGCCTAGCAGGCTAGCACAACACCGAAAGCAGAATGCACAACACCATGTTAAACCTATATCAAGCTTATCTCAAACGCCTTGCAATTGTATAGCATCTTCACCCTGGCGCGTGTTTCCACCCTCTTTCTTGCTGAAATACGAGCATTGCCGCAACCCCATGGTCGTGCTCCTGCACATTCTTAGTATACTCTGTCTCATAGTCACTGAGTGAAGTGGCAAAGTAACATTGCCGTTCAGCTTCAGGGGGTCGCGAGGAGTGATCAGCAAAGGAGTGGGGTGACTGAAATCACCGGGGAAAATATTCTGAGTAAGAGGCCCGGAACGATAGCTCATTAATTTCCGGAATTTGGCGGTGGAGCTCATAAAACTCGGGATCAAATCCCGGTCGCAGCGGACGACATCGTTGTTCCTTGTCACACGCCTCAAGTGCTCAGCACCCCACGAGGCCACCTTCTCCTAGACTTCCGACGCGAACCAGGGCTGTAGACATGCCTCTTAGTCAACTCCTATTAGGCGAACCCGGATGTTTCCGTTTCCTACTACGGCTACGAAGGCTCTGCTTGCTACTGCGAGTTCGTTTTTAATGCGAAAGCATTACTTCGCTATGTTCACAGATTATGTTCACAGAAAATCGTGTCCGCATCAGTTGTGAGTAATAAGGAAGTGTTAAAAGTTAATTAGTGGTGTCAATCGATAGAGGGTGACGTAACGTTGCGGCGGAAAAATTAATTAGGCTAATTGGGTAATTAGCTAAATAATTACAGGCAAAAAATTTGAAAGTTGTCCGCAGCAGTTGTGAGTAATTGATAAGTTGTAGAGGTTAATGAGTGGTGTCAATCAGTGACGTAATGTTGTGTCCGAAAAAATTACTAGGCCAATAAGTTATTTAGGTAATTAATTAGAGGCAAAACACGCAGAATTGTGTCCGCAGCAGTTGTAATTGAGAAGTGGTAGAGGTTAATGAGTGGTGTCCATCGATAGAGGGTGACGTAATGTTGTATCCGAAAGACTAATAGGCTAATACGTTAATAATATAATTAATTAAAGGCAAACAATGTAAAAGTAAAAGCAAAAATCGTCTCATTAGCCAATTGCTTGGCGCCATATTTGAATGTATCAAATACTAAAATAGTTAATTATATCAGTCAATTAGGATGACGTCAAGGATGTGACGTCACGCAACCTGAAGTCGAGCCAAGAAAGGGGATAGCAACGGATTGGCGCGCAATTTTAAAGTACCAAAGACTAAAGTAGATCAATTAAGGGGAAATGAGGGTGCTCGTTATATAATACATGAAGGAAAGAAGCCATTATAACGAGCACCCTCATTTCCCATTAATTGATCTGCTTGTAGCTTACGGGGGTCTCGGTTCTGGCAGTCTTGAAGCCATAGGTAGCGTAAGAGGGTTCTAGCACAGCTTTCGCCCTCGCTCTTGATCACGTTCTACGTGACGCTGGCGGTAACAAAGGACGTTCCACGTCCGCCGCTGTGGTTGAGGGTGGCGCTGGTAAACACTCTCAAGGTTCGTATGCAGACAACATAAATACCCAAACAAGCAGCAGGGGGGATAGCGGCCGATGTAGCTCAGTTGTAAGAGCACCGGACGCGATATTCAGAGGTCGTGGGTTCGGTTCCCACCATCGGCACGTTGTTTTTTCTTCTACTTTGTGTTTAGTTATCTTTCCCCTAAACAGATTACATTACTAATTTCTGCGATTATCCAAGTAAACATTAAAAAAAAAGACATAAATTACCATCCCCAACGCTTTCCTTGGCCTCGCCGACTGTTGGCTTCTTTCCTTCAAAGACTAAAGTAGTGAATTAAGGTGGTCAATTAGGGGACGCCAAGGATGTGACGTCACGCAACCGAAAGTAGAGCCAAAAAAGGGCATGGGAAGGGATTGGTGCACAATTTGAAAGTACCAAAACTAAAATGCGCAAACAAGAAGTTAATTATGCAACTAGAAGCAACCAGAAGCAACCAACAGCAGCATCCGTGCTTTCGCATTACTCCAATGCAGATTCTTCAGTGCTCTTTAATTCTTTTTATGGTATTGTGCCAAAGACTCATCTAATAATTGTGTGTAAAGACAATACCCTGCATTTCACACCGCACCCTTCTCCGAGATCCGAGGTGCACAAATCTAGAATGAAGCTAACCCTATTGTACGCGGTGCTCTCCTGGATTATAAGTTTTTAGTCATAGAGCTGGAACTCACCGCCAATCTGTATTGGAAGGAAGAGTGCAGAAATAACCAGATTAATCTATTCTTAAAACTTATAAATGATGTTGCGCGTGCAGTGTCATTTCTGACGATGTGTCTCCGCAAGAATTATCCTAGAGCGTGGGCATTTTTTTATTATTGTTATTGGCCGCTTCAATAAAAGCGCACGTTTTCCGCGCTGACTGTTAAAGGGTATGTGAATGCTTCGATGTTGGGCAACAAATGTATATCCCCTTCATATGCAGCATCCGCAAGGATGTAGGGTCTGATAAGCTAGTTGAGCAACCAAATTATATACAGTTTCAACACGCACCGGCAAGTTGTACACGAGAGTTAATGATGCACGCCAACAGAGGATTTACTGACACCGCTCAACTACGGCGCTGCGATAACGCGCACACCGAGCGAACAACGTCTCCGCACCGAGAAACGCGCGAACGTTGCTCACCGCAACAATGGGCAATCCCCAAGATGCGGAGCCAGCGGGACCGTTCTGTCAGCGGTGCTCCCGAGGGATAAATTGGATTACTTGGGCCTCGGTCCGCGCTCTGCTTCCCCCTCACCCGTCATCAAACCAACGGCTGGCAGTGCAGAAGGAGATATAGTGTGAAATTGGGCTGCCTCGTTTTGGCAGTTGTCGACTGCGTGATGCAGGCACGCGGGAATTCGCCTATATGCCACTGGCGTGCTAAGCACTATACGCAAGGCTTAACCACAATGACTGCTGCACTGGGGACAAGGTATACATAACCACTCTGATTTATTTTATTCTTGTTTTTTTATTTTTGAAACCCGCAAGCACTTCTTGCATTAATAGGGTCTCTCTTTTCACAGCCAAAACTGCGTAAGAGGGTTTGTACGAGGCGAATGGTGTCGCAATAACGTTTTAGTCACACCGAACTTTACGTGTCCTGAAGTTCAGCGCGTTCACCTCACCTACTGCTTAAAGATGTTACTGAGAACAGTCAACCATAATGAATACGATAATCGGTCTATGGCATGTCCCGGTAGTGTTCTGCCCTTTTTATCGTTCATCGTGCTATTAACAAGGGTCCTGGAGTGTGCGCTGAGGTGGAAGTAGTAGTGAGGCCTTTACAGTTAGAGCTGTCAGTTCTTCGAAGTTCGAAGTTTATCGGAGTAAGGGTGAAGGATTGTGAGTGTTTGTTTCTTCTCTACTCTGCGTCAATTGGCACAGCACCTCCAAGTTAGGGAGCATGTCCATGCCCCGATATGGTAGGAAGTCAGGAATACCGGCAATATTTGCTATGCGTAGCAAGGGAAGGAGCGCATTCTAGCCCCCACCTTCCCCCTTCGTGCTGCCTGGGTCGTAAGGGTGCATTAATTTCTTTCACTTCGTACTGCGTGCTATCATATAACTGGTCTTCTGGTGTACACTACTGCTGTCTCTGCGGCGTGCGCTGCCCACTTGGGCGTTATATCCCTTACAGAGGCATTCATTCAATCCGCACCAAGCGCCGAAGTTAGGAAACCTGATACTGGCAGCCTGACTTTTTTTTTTTTCTTCTCGCGCAGGTTGTTTCTTTCCTTTTACAGGGGGTAGGGTGAGGGATACTTTATTAATACGTCCAGTTTTCTTTTTGCGGCTCCCTAAGACAGCCATGATGCCCAGCGCCACATCATTGCCTAGCTGAGTGATTCATTGTTGTCAGAAATACTTTTTTGTTTAGTTTTTTCATCTGCCACATACTGTTTTCATTTTCCTCTCCACTTCCCGGTATTGGATTCGAGGACCCGCGTAATATGATATCGGGGGCCTCCCCTACTACGTAATCGAATAAACGGGACTGTTATTAGGCTGTTTTATCTTCGTTGCTCCCAGTCCCATCGCCTGCATCGCGCTTATGCAGTCCGCCTTCCTGGAATCTCTGCTCAAGAAAAAAGATTTAAAAAGTACATCAGTAAAACTGGTGTTCAAAACTAAAGTGGCACGCAGGACTCGGATGGATTTTTCTTACAAGGCCGCAAGCTTCGTCTATAAGGCAGATCCAATTCTTTGTCGCGCAAAATGCACTACAAAAGAACTGAAGGTAAGGCACTAGAGACGCTTTCACATCTTGTGTTCTTGATGCCTGGCCCGCATGTGTTCCGTTACGTCCTTCTCCCTCCCATCCCTTTCGACTGCGCCTGCTTTCTCATTCGATATGTTCCGCCACCAGATTGCCAGCCCATCTCCATAACGGGGCAGGTCGTTCGACATGACGCGACCACGTTGACAGAGCGCAGGCATCGTGTCAGGACGCAGGTAGCGTTTGTGATTAAAATTTCATGGCGGGCGATACGTTAATGAGCTCACAACAATGGGTAGCAACTTCTATTTAAAGGAAAAGAAAGAAAGAAAAATAATGCATAAAAATTAAAGAGGGAACAAAATTACAGGGTCTCTTAAGATATCTCTTATGTGGTTAACAGCGAAAGCCTTGCAGTAGTTGTATACATAAGTTGTCATTTTAGTCATTACTACTTATTAAGGCGAAAACCTTTATTGCCTCATCATTGTCGTCAGCAAAAGTGTCTCGCTTTTGCGGCGGCTGTGATTGGTCGAGACCTCCATGACGTCGTCCCGTCTCGACCAATCACAGATCACCCCCACAGTATGCGCGAATGCGTGCCTTATATGGCCATATGCCAATCAATGATCAATTAATAAATAATGTCTAATGAATTACTAATTAAGTGCTGATTACTAACTAATAATTACTGATCAGTACCAGTTGTGTAGGTAATAATTATTAATTATTACTTACTATTTATTGACTACTTAATTAAAAATACTAATTAGTGACATTTGCGCCATTTATTAATTAATATGCCGCGCACCCAGTAAGATCAGCCACGCAGCAGTAAACGTAGAACAACTGTGAAGATACAAGGGGCGCGATCTCGTCTCTGCCAAGCAGAATTCACTGAATAAATGCACTCGCAGAATGTGAAAGAGTATTCGCTCGCTTTACTCGTAGCAGCATTCATCGCTACATCTCTTAGGTGCCTTTAGAAAATTCATGGGAAAGTCAATGGGGATATATTAACGTTCAAAATTTGAGAGAACCAGACAACATTTTTTGCAGAAGAATGCTGCGAGAAATGGGTAATAATCATAGCGGACTCCTCACCGCTGGAAACTTCGCCCGAGCACTTCCAGTGCCCACACTAGCTGTTTGCGAGGCCAAATACAATGTATAGGATGTGTAAAATCCACTTGTCACTCTTTTCTGGCACGGTCGAGACCCGAGAGGTGCTGTTACAAAGACGTAAAGCTAAATTAAATATCAAAGGCTGATTTTTACTGATAATGCTTAACGGTAAACCTTCCTGCCTTTCCTCCTCCTCCTCCTCCTAGCACTCTAGCGTATCCGCAAATTCAAGCTAACAGCAAAGACTCGCGCGTATAGCCCCTAACAAAGTTGCAGCGCTCACAATTTGAGTTAATTTCTTCCGCAGCACTCCACTCGCATGATCTAGACAAGTGTGATGGACTTTGTACCTACATCCAAAATTAGAAGTTTATCGAAAATGGCTCTGCCGAAGAAAAGCTAGGAGGAGCCTCTGCACGTAGTCAGAATAAAATCTATTTTTGGCAATGGCATAATCAATGTTCTGTTAATTAAACATGGCATAACTAACGCCTAATAAACAAGGCAATTTGTAAGCATGCAGCAAGAAGCTCGTTTTCTAGCACTTTTTTCTTTTCTAAATTCGCCGATCATAAACATACGATGAACGATTCAACGCGTCGTTTTCCATCCAAGACTTATATAAGTTCCTTTGTGTAAAGGTGCCTTCCCGCGCTGCTTATTTACGCTGCGCGTCCCAAACCTCTTGGGAGAGAAAGGAGCGCAGAAATAAAAATCTAAAAATTAATACACTGTAAAACATTTATGTCAATTCTTTTTTTTTAATTGGTTCAGAAGAAGGGAAAGGCGCAGTATCTTTCACACTTGTTGCTGTGGACACCTGAACCGCGCCGTAAGGGAAGGAAGGAATATGGGAGTGAAAGTGGAAAGAGAGAAAGAGGAGCCGTAGTGGAAGGCTACGGAATAATTTCGACCACCTGGGGATCTTTTTTGGCATGCAGAATTTTTAACATCTTTTTTTTTTTTTTGTAGCTAGAGCTTTGGTGCATTATTTGTGCCAGGTTTCATTGCCTTAGATTTGATAACAGTATTGCTGTGGGATATTTGATGAACTTTTCTTTAAACTTAAACTCCGCCTTAGTTTCTTTGCACAGTCGCCCTACTGCTTGTACTGGTTTGGTTTGGTTTGGTTTGGTTTGTGGGGTTTAGCGTCCCAAAGCAACTCAGACAATGAGAGATGCCGTAGTGGAGGACTCCAGAAATTTCGACCACCTGGGGTTCTTCAACGTGCACTGACATCGCACAGCACACGGGCGCCTCGATTTTCGCCTCCATTGAAAAGTGGCCGCCGAGGCCGGGATTCGATCCCGCGTCCTTGGGAGCAGCAGTCGAGCGCCTTAACCACTGCGCCACCCCGGCGGGGTATACTGCTTGTACTGCTTGGGAGTGAATTGTGCACTTGGAAATTGACAAAATTGCTGCAAAGCTGTATATATATGTTTATAAGGATACATGAAAACGCAGGTAATAAATTAGTTTTACTTGCGAATACTATCTTCCGCCAACTTTTATTCACAAATGTATCGAACATTCAGAATTTAGGCGGCAATTATGAATGTTCCGCATTATCCCACACGAAGGAACAGCAAGGCGCAAAGACAGACTATAAGTGTTTATCATAAAGAGAATTTATTGGGTACATACATACATACAAAAACGCACATTACTCACAAACCAAAGCACTATACAAAACACTATACGTTACATGTACATAATAAATTAAAAAAAAACATGATTCCCCAGAGAGGGGAAAACAGTGTAAACGGAGAGGACGACAGGCATCTCAAGTCTGCTACCCCGTACAACATAGAAGCGCGTGTGCCATCGCCGCAGAAACCGCGTCTCGCCATTTGTTTCTAACTGTTCAGACAGATACTTCCAGATAACTTCCAGATAAGGCTGGGTACATTGCTCGGGCGGGAGTGCGGCGCGCCTCAGCGAGGCACCTGCGACACCACAACACAAACAGTACCACAGTGAACACAAGGTGTTCAAAAGGGTTGCGCCGGCGCCTGATGCCGGGGTTCTTGCGGACGTTAAGCATCCTATATGCGAGCCGCCACATTGTTCTCGCAACTACACATTCGAAAAAAACATGCGCAAGGTTCTCGGGAGCACCACAGTTGGCACACTAGTCATTAGGTACAATACCCCATCTGGCAAGGCGCTGTCTCGTGGGGAAGACGCCCCAGCGCCTAAGCCAGTCAAAGTCTCGCACTTCATTTGGCAGCCGACAAGCTCCCCACGCTCGCCATTTGGGTACAGAGGTCTCTCGTTGCTCGTCAGCTGAAAGCCTGCGAGCGGCTACTAATTCGCTGATGCGTATGGCTGGTAGGTCGCCTACATTAACATCTGACAGGTCTGCTTCGAGAGTCGACTTTATCTCGGCAACCTCGCAGTAAAAAAGGCAGAGGACTGTCCGCCTGTGAATGGAGGTATTGTTACCGGGTGTAAACACACGATGCGCCGTGCTCATCCAGTACAGGATGAGCGAGCGACCAGACTCGCTGACCTTGAGGTAGAACGCTTGCAGGTGTTTATCTCGGCAACCTAGCGGTAAAAAGGCAGAGGACTGTCCGCCTGTGGACCGAGGTATTGTTCTGGTGTAAACACACGACGCGCTGTGCTTATGCAATACAAGATGAGCGAGCGACCAGACTCGTTGACCTTGAGGTAGAACGCTTGCAGGTGTTACTCTCTATTATATCCACGTATGAGTGTGTACTGAGCAAAGGCGCACTGATGTACTTTAGTTAACTCACGCACTCCATGGTTACCGGCCTCTTACTACATGCGAGAAACTTGTAGCAATGACTTGAAGAAATGAGCGACAGCAAAATGTGCATAACCTTAAGTACAAAACGACAACGTTCTTGCACAGCGCTGACCCATATTCAGAATTTCATATGAAAACTATAATGCAAGAAGATGCTTCGGACAGGCGCCCTATTGAGCTCTTTGACAGCTCTCAAGCCATTTGAGCTACGAAGACTGTCTTCCCCGCAATGCATTGATAATCGTCTGGTTTAAAACTGCTAATGAAGCGCAATTTCCTGACCTCATGTCGAAGATTTGTTCTGTTACCATTTGACGGAAAATATTGTCGTTTACCTGTGTAAACCGAATACAAAAGAAATGTTTAATAGAAACAGCTTGTCTTAAAGTCTTACGAGCTACTTTATACTGCATCGGTTAAAAAAAAAATAGCATAGTTGAGTTTCCCCTAGAGACGGTGACACGGTGTTAGATACTTCTAACACCGTGGGCGGTGATGAGAAGAAATATCTTGTCGATGACGGAATTGATGTCCGTTATATTTTGGGGGTTGTAGATCACAAACATTCAAGTTAATCGAGGACTGGTAAGGTCATCTACTTTTATGCGACATAAATAATACAATAAGAAACAAGCAAGGAGGAAAGTATTTAAAACATGACTAAGCCATTTGTTAGGTAAATTCAGCCTTGGTTCGACCCATAGTGCTTACGTTTAAGCACTCTTGATCCGCCGTCACATGGACAGCTAAAGTGCGATGAAGCGAAAGCCATTATAGAGCGTTGGATCGGAGCCCTCCACTACGGCACCTTTATCTCCCTCTCTTCTTTTACTCCCACCTTCCTTCCTTCCTTTACGGCGTCGCCCGACTACTGTGCCGGGGCACCCGGGTTCGAACGCGACCTCGGCGGCTGCGTTTCGATGGAGGCGAAACGAAGAGGCGTCCGTATGCTGTGCGATGTCAGCGCACGTTAAACCCCAGGTGGTCGAAATTACTCGGTAGAGCTCCACTACGACTCCTCTTTGTCTCTTTCCACTTTCACTCCCACCTTCCTGCCTTCCCTTACGGCGCGGTTGAAGTGTCCACAGAAAACAAGTGAGACAGTTACCGCGCCTTTTCCTTCCTACAAATAAATCTAAAAATGAGGCGTGCATGTGCTGTGCGATGTCAGTGCACGTTAAAGATCCCCAGGTGATCGAAATTACTCCGTACTCCTACACTAAGGCTCCTCTTTCTCTCTTTTCACTTTCACTCCCACCTTCCTCCCTTCCCTTAAGGCGCGGTTGAGGTGTCACAGAAAACAAGTGAGACAGTTACCACGCCTTTCTCTTCCTATAAATCAATCAATCAATCTCTTCTGTACGCACGAGGCTGCTAAGGCGGCTCAGCTACAGAGCCAGTAGGAGGCCCGTGCATTTTCGTTTCCTTCTTCCTACAGCCACAACAACAACACATTGAACACAACCAGCATTTCATTGAACGCATAGAAGTTCACCGGCGTTCTATAATTCATTTACAGGAAAGGAAAGGCGCATTATCTGTCACTCGCGGGAAACATGGGGAATTATGAAGAGCGTTTCAAGATCCGGGGCGTGGCGCAGTGGATAAAGCGCTGGGCTGGGGATCCAAGGGATGGAGGTTCGATCCTCGCGAGGACATGGTTTATTAGGTTATTTTTAACTCTCGATCGCCTCTTGAAAGCGTGACACCTCTGCTAACAACCTTCTGCCGACAACGAGGAGGCATTATATGCTTTCGCCTTAATAAGGTAACTGACGATACTCTTCACCAGTCATTGGTTAAAGAAAGGAAATGCAAGGTTTCAGCCAACCAGTCCAAGATTAAGGAAGTAATGTAAACTTATCACTGATTGGGGAAATGATGATAACCAATCTGTATGTTATTCTCTCAACCAATAAATTATTTGGGAAGAGAGAGGTCGGAACTTCCAACTAGACACACAACCAGAATAGGAGTCGCTACACTGAGCTGCAAAGAACTGCGCACCGGAGGAAGGAAAGGGAATAGAGGATTGAAGCAGGTTATTTGTCAAGTTGCCCCGCCAGCGACAACTGAGGCGCCACCGACCCATTTGATGTTGAGTGCTGCAACAAGCTCGGTGATAGTCGTGCCTAAGTTCCACAGGTGCGAATCGAAATCCCAAAACGGATACCTCGTATCATTTATTCTATGTAGGGCGCCTCTAAACGTTCAGAAAATTCCACACTCACCTTAAAGCTAGACAGAAAGCCCATTGGTGCACCAGTCATGTCACTCTCGTTATTACTTGCATTTGGCGCCCAGACTAAAGAGGCCCGCAAAAAAAAAAAAAAAAAAGGAAGAGATAGAACAATCCGAAACTGCTCCACGCATTCATCTCCTTTGAGCAAGTGATAAAGCCCTACCAAAATTATTTGGAAGGGCACAACTTTCGGACTCTGAGACGGTGGATTATCCCTACGCATAATGTACTCAGCGAGCGTGAAATCAGGATTGTGTACAGACCTACGGCGTTACATCGCGTAAGAAGAATACCTCCTCCCCTCTTTTGTTCTGTTGTCAACATTTTTTTTTTATTATTCATTTTTCTTCACAGAGAAGCGCATGAAAGCGCGTCGTCGCTGTCTAGTACAGCTCAACTCATGATATGCTGTAATATGCATTGTTCTGTTTTTCCCGGAAGTCCTGGCGGATATTCACTGCTTTGAACAGCAGAGCCAATGCGTCTATGTTGAGAGCGTGTCTTTGCATCGCCTTTTGATCCCACGCAGCTGACAGACATACAGAGCGTTCGCAAATGAAAGACAGGAACTGCGTGCATTCGAGGAGTTCCTAGCGGAACAGGCGCCATCTTTTGTCATTTAACAAATACAGCAGCCGCTGTCTAGAACTACAGTGCCATTTTGGATTATTGTTGGTTTATTTATGCTCAGTGATACTAAGACGAAAGGACGAACTCCATATTCTATGAGACCAAATGGAAAGTTGGAAGGTTTGGAGTTTGAACAGAAGGAATTTCTGATATTTGAGATCTGTCTGCGCGGCTACAAGCAGTTTCAGGTTTTCAGAAACTCCGGGCTAACTACGTAGAACTTCAAGTGCCATTTCAATGTTTTGGCCTTTAGGAATGCGGCATCGAAAGGCAAATGGCTACTCTTGAAGAAAAAAAAAAAAAAAGAAACGTTGAATATAACTTAAACGCTGAATGTAACTTGTTTTGAGGGAGTTCAGCGGCGGCAAAGAAAGCTTGAAAACAAGCGACGCGACAGCAAGGAAGGGTTTGAGCCTTGGGGGAACATTTTTGAACGCTTAACGAATGACAAACGCGCGCACTGCCCCGACGACTACAGGACTCTATCTCACCTGTCTTCTCTAGGTCATCTTCGCTCGTTGTAGAGTTCCCTCAACAATCCAGCCTATTGTATGCAAAGCCGCTAAATTTTCTTCCATTCCTTGTTTTCTACCAGTGAAAAAGCCCAGCAAAACTGGAAATCAATGGGCGGACTTATCGATGTTACAGCCGCTGGTCGGCTCAGGGGAACGGGGATTTTAATCTATGTTCGCATAGGTTTATCGGTAAACAATGAAATAGTTGGTGCCAGCTCGTTGCAAGATGTGATATTCACTTCTCATTACAGCACTGCTCGTTGGCTCCATGATAACGTTTACTTGTACCACATACATGATCGTCACCTGTTTGAGATAGGAAGTTACTATCAAGCTTTATTTTCCAATTCCCTTGGTAGCAGTCATATTCGCCAAACGCTTTGAAATTAATGACTATCCGCTTCCCTTGTCAAATAGCTGTACCTCGAGCAATTTTCGCTAAAGCGCACTCCGCGCAGCTTCAGAAATAATTGTTCCACGGCATGTATTGTGCTTGAATGCTTCCTCCAGCTCTATGCCTTCAGTGTAGAATGGTTCTTCGTTCTCGGCGACTGCAGTAGAAGTGCCATTTATAAAAAGGCGACGCCAGCGTATTACATAAAAAAAAAAAAAACCACCATCCAAAAATGCAATCTCCAATTGTGTCTGACTACTGTCTGGGGGGCTTCTATAGATGTATGCGAGTGGGTGGGTTTTCTTGACTTCGATGAGCGGGGGCTTCGGGTAACCTTGATAAATTGTCGTAATACTACTGAAATAGTAAAACTTCATTCGATATTACCTTTCAATTGGCAGAGAAAGGTTAACAGTCTGGAATACGTTTCTCTTGACCTGTGACGTCGTCACTATAACCACGTAAAAAACACCAAAAACGAAACCTTCTTTTTTGAGCAACTGAGCACACGATGCACTTGGCAGTAAGGGGCGTAGCAGCTGGCTATGACAGGGCTTCTCTGCACCTATATATATGCCGTTGCAAAGCCATAAATATTTAAGAAAGTATGCGACGAACACCATCTAAAAGGGGGAAGAGCCTCCAAAGGGGGTTGAAACCCCGTGCCTTTTGACGTCTGTGAGGTAAGTAACCAAACGATTGGCACCACTAAGCTTAACAGCTTATAGCGCATCAAGCAACGTGAGCTGCTAGGCATTTATCACCCAGATGTTGGAACTTCGAGTGGTTGAAGACTGCGTATCCATGCCGGCAGCTTCGACCGCAGGCTTTGCTTTCTATCCCTGCTCTTTGCCACAGCAGTGACGTAGAGCAGACCAAACGTGTTTGCGCTTACGACGCGCCATGGCAGTCCAAGTG